>NW_028247260.1:0-683940 GCF_964263255.1 Lissotriton vulgaris
AAGAAGAGGACAAAGAAGAGCCGTAAAAACGAGAACTGAAAACCCAACCTTGCTGTGGACTTTTTGGAGCCAAACCCTGCCTTCCAGCACCAGTATCAACAATTGTGAAGAAACTAACTCGCCCTGCAGCTGAGCCTCTACCAAGAACCCCAGTAGACTGCCAGCCCTTTACAAATTGCCAGCAATCTTCCTTGGAGTAGAGGAACTACTCCCCTGCAGTCTGAAGGCACCAAAACAGCAGAATCTGGTTTACCGTGCTCCCGCTCCCCAGCCACACCGATGCAGCAGCCCCTCAGGGAGGGGTCATTGTGCTCCAGGAGATCAGATCTGTCTCCTCACCAAGTGAGAAGACGCTAGAACCATTCTGTACTGCACAGCACCTGCCCCCGGAGTATCATAACCCTTGCAGCGGCCAGAGCCTGTATCAGTCCAATAGGGACTCCAACAACACTGAGACCGAGAAGTCATCAAGGGATATCAGCACCAGAGAGACAGACTTGCAGAGTGGCTTATCTGTACTGAGGTTTGGACCCTCAACTGGTGAGAATGACAACAGCAAGGACCTGCGACTCACTAGTCCAGCCGACCTAACTTCTCTTCGCCTGAGGGGATTCTCGAGAACTGACTCTGCTGCCTTGCTCCTAGGACCCTTGTGCTCTGAGACCCCCACTGAAAGCTCCGGGACTTGTCTCTAAGTTCTTGTCTGCAGCCTGTTTTCAGGTGCCCCCTCCCATCTCCTTCATGGTAGCGCATAAGGCTACCAATGTGACCAGCATCTCTGCACCCCTGACTCCCAAGGGCGGTTATACTCTAACTGCTGCTGGTACTTTTGACCCTAACCCTCACCAGCTTAAGTCCTGAAGGGGTCCCCCGGGAACCTACTGCAAGTACCTGTATACCATGAATGTCTTTTCCTCCTATAGGAAAGCATTAAACTTAAGGACGCATTTAAGAGAACATTTAACTTTTCTCTCAATTTAGATATCTCAAACATACTTACTTGTTTACAAAGTTCTTAGTATCAAAATTTATTAAAAATATGAATTCTTTTTCTAGATTGGTCTCATATTTATTCTAGAGTGTGTGTCTCATTCATCACCTCTGTGAGTGCAACAAATCCTGAGCACTACCCTCCGATAAGCCATATCTGCTCGCCCACACTACCACAAACGAGAGCACTTAGTCTTATCATGTTTGCCTCTGTAAAACAATTAGGGATCCACTGGACTCTCTGCACAGTGCACTTCATTTTTGTGCACTATATAGAGAGCCAGCGTCCTACCGACAGTATCATGAGGGAAGATCGGTAAGGCATTCCAAGCAGAGGATGTGAAGTAGCCGAACGTCCGGCCGCCTAACATGGCTTTCCTGATGCGAGGAATAAAAAAGCAAGGCCCTGATTCACAAAGGTAACTCACACTTTTGAGTAAGTTTACTATTTTTTGGCTATTTACAGAATCCTACCATAACAGGGTTTCATTTCCTTTCACTCCCCTTTCAACCGTCCTCCCTATCCCTGCTTTGGTCCACCTAACACACACATTTAACGAATGCTTAGAGCAAATGGCAAATGTGCGCATTATAACAGACACAACTGGGAATATCACATTTAACCGCATCGCTGCTGCGGTGATTTTTGCGCTGTGCTGCGCAATTCAAAGTACCGCGTTACATGACGAGCTCAGCTCGTCATCAGCACACGCCACCCATGGCTGATGACGAGCTGAGCTGGTCATCAGCATCGAAGGGGTTAATTCCAGTCCGCAATGTAATTCCCTATTGCATTGAGATTAGCTCATGACAGCAGGAATTCCATGCGAGAATGCCACCCAGGAGCACTAAAACTGGACACAGCAAATTTCTTCATTGAATTTCTCTATAACCGTATTGGGACTACGGGGCCTTAACAAGGCAGTTTCTGAAATATAAATTTGCTCCACAGAAGGTGAGCCACGCCCCTAAATCACAGCAGCACAGGGGGTGACACAGTCACTGCAGCCTTAGAAGTGCCGTGAAACAAAGTGCCGAGCGTGGAGAAGCAATGCACAATACAAGATAACGCCTAGTACACCCACAAACTCAATGCACCACCAAAGGTACAATGTGATTTCCTGTGTTTTATGCCGCACATCCCTGACAGGAAGTCCCTTGCACCATTTTTTAAATTTTAAATTCTAAGACACAGACGTTGTGAAATATATGAAACTGAGAGACTTACCTAAGTGTGGAACATTTAATTAAAAGCGGCTTCAGCGTTCTGACATCCTCGGGCCTCACTGTAATCTGATCGAGACGAATGCTCTCGACTCCTGAATACTTTAAACAGAATGTGAGGGCCCGGAAATCCATGGAAGTCATCTTGCGGCTCATCGTACTGTGTGTTATATTTATGTCTTTCACATATACAGGTTCTGTTTTCACAAACTCTTCATCTTGGGTCTCGTACAAACAGTGGAATAAGTCCATCTTGTGACAAGTGAGCTCCTCTCCGAATTTTAGTTTTAGTTTTTCCGCTATCCAGGCCTGTAGCACAGGTTTGATTTCTGGTGAAATCCTCCACTGGAATTTACTGTTTATCTTATCCAGTTTCTCTGTGTTTATAAGGCCGAACAGAAAGCGCACGGTCAGCATCAAGTGATTGTTTTCCCCGTCCATATATTCATTCAGTAAGCGGGTCACGGCTCGCTGCGGACTCTCTGTGTTCTCTGCAGCTGAATCATTTTCTTCCAGGATATAAAAGAGCGCAGCAAAAAACTCCTGGAAGCTCAAGTGGATGAAGCTGTAGACGCTGACCTTATCAGTACATTCTTTAAAAATATTATTGTTCAGGAAGAGGGATTGGACGGCCGGTATGTTTACACCATGGTTAACTATGTCCTGTTCTTCAAATAGGATTTTCTGCTGATAGACGCCTTCCTCAGCCAAGGCACACAGACTCTTCAAGTTATTGGTAATGTTTAGTGGAACAGACTTTTTGCTCTGCTGCTTTAATAAATTGAAAAGAAAAAGCAAGTAGACGGAAGTAATCGTTCTCAAATCATGCACATCTTCATTATATTTGTTCTGCTCCCTTTTGACAGTGCAAACAATCCAGCATATAATGGGCACAAAACACATGGTGTAGAGAATTTCATTTTCTTTTACAATTCTTATAGCATTTGCAGCTTGCATTTCATCTCCAAAAAACCTTGTAAAATATTCTTTCCTACCAGTTTCAGAAAACCCAAGTATCTCTGCGAAGCGTCCATCCTTCATGCACCTTTGGAGGGCGTCCAAAGCAGTTGGCCTTGTGGTGATTATTATATATGACTTCGAAAGGTACCTTTTCCTTAATAAACTGAAGATTGTTTTACCCACTTGAGATTTTTTCTCAGGATCATCGGACAGCAAATCTTCATTGATTTTAAGTTCATCGAAGCCGTCGATGATGAAGAGCCTCCTTTCGGGGTTGGCTTCGATCTCACTCATGGACAGGCGCGGCTCCCCTTCAATGCTGGGTAAGATGAGGTCAGCGATCGGCCTCTCTGCGCTCAGCTGGTTATATTCTCTGCAGTGGATGTAAAACACATACTCAAATCTGTCCTGAAAGAGGTTGCCCGATGCCCAGTCGAACATGATCTTTCGGGCAGTCATGGTCTTTCCGATCCCAGCCACTCCCTGGAGCACCACAGTCCTGGGGACGTGTCCATCCTCTTCAGGCGAAAATAAATCTTTAATGCTAGAGTATGAATCTGCAGCTCTTTCTTCCATAAGCTCTAGATGTCTCTCTCCACGTGACATTATTTCATGTTATTTATCTTTCCTTTTACGGTAGTGCTTTAAAATGAGGAGTTTTGTGTACCTTCCTTCTAAAGTCACAGTTTCACCGATTCTACTGTCATTATCTTTCATTTCTCTGAATTCCTCTTTAATATATTCCTTGTACTTCCTCTTGGGATCTGTTGAAAAATAGAGACAACATATGAAAAATCTACTTAGAAATAAAATGTGAGTTAACAGTGTTACAGTTTTATGTAACTGCACGGTCACAATGAACATGAAACACTTCCGATTTATTCAGAGTTGCCGCCACGGTTGGTATTTGTTTGTGAATATGGAAGAGAATAAGAAATTACACAGTGAGATCTTAACATCAGGGATTCTTTGTTGTCAGTAAATGAAGGACTTTGGATTGAAATAAACAGGGCAGGACGATCAAGGAAATAATTCGCAAGAAAGAATACTATTATAGGAAATGGAGGCTCAGTTATAACTACATTTATTTCCTCAAAACGTCTATCAGCAAAAGAAAAACATCACTGGTTCATCAGACAAGGATCCAACCAAGTTAGAAGTTCAGTATCTTCCTTCCAAAGATGTCCTCAGCCCACCGTCCACGTGTAGCCACCCTTTAAATGCCGCGTCCTTCACTACAATGTCTGTAATGAAATCTACACCCCTGAAACAATAGTGTGGGAGACTCTACATTCATCAAGAGAGTCAGCATTGCTGATGGCGAGAGAAGATCACACCGAAGAGATCACCACTCTTGTTTGTGAAGGGATTGGAGTTTACCGTAAATCTCATTATTGAAGTCATTGTTGAGGGATTACTCCCACATTTTCATGCCCACTGCTGTATAAGATTACAGAAATAATCAGCGCTCTTCACAAACACATGACTGGCCCCATCACATATAGGCGGCAAGAATGTTTGCGTCCGAGTCAGTATCAATATCCCAGTTAAGGTTCGGTCCATCCAAAAACAAACTTTTTACAATTAACAAAAAATGCAAGATTCCGTGAAAAACTAAGTTAAAAAATGAAAAAGATTCAATCTAACAGTTTATTTATTGTGCAAGTGGAGCAGGAGAACAGTTTACTTACCTTCGGTAACTCTCTTTCTGGTGGATACTCTATCTAACCAGAGACTCTTCATCTTAGAATACTCCCCCGGCGGCAGATGGGACCTGGAGACTTTCCATAGCTAGTTCGCATCGTACCGCTCATCGCTGGATTCATACCGCCGCAGAAGTGACGAAGCAGCGCCTTATGAGCCACCCTTTGTGCACCCTCAGAAGTGGAGCAAAAACAATTGTAAGAAACAGTGTGCTGGATAATAACTTGGAGCCTTTTATTAGATTTTAAAAAGAGACCAGGCCACAGACAGAGAGGTGGTAAGGCAGGGAGGAGTCTGGGGCTAGATAGAGTGTGCACCAGAAAGAGGATTACAAAAGATGCTTTACTTCTTCTTCTAATGGAGACTTTTAACAGCAGATTCTTCACCTGGCAATAGATATCAAAGCAATAATTCCCAAACGGGAGGGTCTGTGGAGTGGACTCAAGACAAAGTCTTGCAGAGCCAAGCTGGGGCAAAGTGTCTGCCTGCCGGACCAGGATATCCAGGCAGTAGTACCTTGTGAATGTGTGTAGCGATGCCCACGACACAGACTGGCAGACATCAAGGACAGTTAATCCTTGTGGCAGAAAAGTGGTAGCAGCGTTGGCCCTGGTGGAATGAGCTCTCTATCCTTCCTGTGGTTGCTTTCTGGCCGGTGTGTAGTAGATCTTGATATATGGTACTATCCACCTTGACAATGTTCTCCTCTGCTCAGCCCTCCCACTCTTTTCCCGGAGAAACTCTGTTGGACTTGGCCTTTTTTGCAGGGTCATCCCTGAACTTCTTGCCTTCCTCCTGTATTTTTTCTGACCTGTTGTTGGCTATTTTATGACTCTGGGCACTTTACCACTGCTGATCAGAGCTAAAGTGCATATGCTCTCCCTATTGTAAATTGATGTATTGATTAGTGACTCCATGACTGGCTTTTTTGGTTTACATGTCAGACACTAGTCTAGTTTCCTGAGTGTGCCCAAGGTTTGTAAATCCAAACGCTGCTAGTAGTCTCGCAGCACTGGTTGTGCCACCCACAGAAGCAGCTAGTAAAAGTGTGTCTAAGGCCTGCCATTGCAGAGCCTGCGTGCAGTCTGGTACTGTCATGCTGGCTGGGCAATTGCACCCACTTGCCAGTCCCTAAACCTTCCATTCTCTTCATATCAGACACCCCCATGGTAGGCCCAAGGGCAGGGTGCATTGTAAGTATGAGGTAGGACAAGCCCTGGTGTGTGTGGCATATCCTAATAGCAGTGGCGTAACAAAACTTGAGGGGGCCCCTGCAAAGCACATGGAGGGCCCCCCCCCCGGTGGCCCGGCCCACAACCTACCACTTTGCCCTACCACCCAGAAATCCAGTATATTTTGATTTTTAACCTCCAACATTTAAATGAAATGCCTCTACATTGTCTATCTCTATGTTCTAATGAGAAAATGGGAAATACTCAAAATACAAGCTATGCCACTTGTAACAATACTGTCAAAAGCAGATTATTTAACTGAGGCAAGAATCAGAAAAATGCAAAGGAGCGGTCCTATTGTCTCAGGAACTGCCTTTGGCTGAAGAATACCTATGAAGGGTCTGAAATAGAATTGACATTAATGGACAATACCTTGAAACTTTGAAAGACAAACCCAAATCTACAATTCCATAAAAACTCGACTACAATATACATGAGAAGTACACAAGATGTAACTCAGTATCCAGAGAAAGTCAAGAGAAGTAGACTGCTGAATTATCTGCATGCCACACATTAGCGACTGTCAAGGGTTGTGCATGATAACGTGAACTGAGGAAGCAATTTCTATTTCTACCATCATGTCTTTATTAGTAAGCATTGCAAAACAGGCAGGCAAAGAAGGCTGAGGAAGAAAACTAGTTGGATGCTTTAGAACATTGATGCAGATGTTTGTTTTATTTATCATTTTTGTAGTGTAAACAATGCTAAATACAGGATTTAAGGCACTCATACTACAGACAAGTGCAAGCAACATCATAAATAACACTGCATGTAGAATAAAAACAAACCATATCAGCAAATACCTATGACAATCTATACGAACTGTAGTTGATAAAGCAACAGAAAACTTGCAAATCCTTTCAAAGTGCATAATAAAGCAATCACCAGACCAGCAATATACATAAATCAAGCATGTTTTGTAAAACAATCGACTTTCTTCTTGCATCAAGGTAAAAATACTTTTAAAGTGCATGGTAAAAACAAGTCCAGCAGTTTGCTTAAATGAAGCCAGGTTAGTCAAACAACTCCCCGTTTGGTGTGTGCATAAAGGCACATACATTTCAAAGCAACTGGTAAACAACTACAGCACCATACAAGAATCAAACCAGTTTAAAATAACAATTCCCTTTTTGAAGGCCCAGATATTTCAAAGTGACTAGTAAAACAGTAACAAGTGCAGCTGGCAGCAGCATACAAAAATCAAACCACTATAGTCAAGCAATGTCTCTTGGTTTGTGCATGAAGTTGCAAATATTTCAAACTGACTGGTAACACAAGTACAGCAAGCACCAGCATACATAAATCAAACCTATTTAGTCAGACTAATTCCCCTTTTGTTTGTGCATGAAGGCATAAATATTTCAAAGTGTCTGGTAAAGTAATAACAATTTAGCAACATAAACAAACCCTCCCAGTCAAACAATGCCCATTTTATGTGTGCATAAAGGTGCAAATATTTCAACTCTAGTGGTAAAAACGAAAACAAGTTTAGCAGCATGAACATTAAACAAGTCGACAAAGTATGCCCCTTTAGTTTATGCATAAAGGCACAAATATTTAAGTGACCAGCGAAACAATAACAAGCTCAGCAGCAAAATAAACAACGCTGTTTACTCAAATGATGCCCCTTTTGTCTGTGCAAAATAAAGTGTCAAGGGGATGCATACAGTCGGGTTAAACTGAATGCATTTCTTCTTGCCTCTATAAACGTATGTTCAGAATATTGAGGTAGCCTATATATAAGCAAACAATATTCAAAGTATGATATACTGGCAGAATACCATACTACTTACTGCTTCCTCATGTGATTCAAAGGGCAGATACATATAGAAAATCAGACCATGAGTAGGAACAGTACTTGCATGAGCCTGGTGAAATTAATTGCAGAGTTTGAAGGCTGGTACAGCAGAAACAAAGTTAAACTATTGTTATTCTGGCATTAATAGGGATCAAGGGTGTAGGAAATAATGTGCTGATCCTGCAACAAACTTCCAGTCTTGTGATTAGGGTTGCCAGCTCATTTTAATGCCCCATACAGGACAAAAATAAGCAGTCACCTAAAGACGTATTTTCAGCACTTATCTGTGCATACTTCGAACAGCAAATATAAATAGAAAACACTTTTAATTGTGTTTTAGGGTTACGTGAATGATTCATGACTGATAAATAACCCTTTCCATGCGGCCGCGATTCCCCTAGTGTGCTGTAAACAACACGAACAGGGGCGGGCTGTGACGAACCCCAGCCGTCATCAGCACACGAGCACCGTAGTGCATGACGGCTGGGGTTCGTCATCAGCATGGAAGGGGTTAAAGGGAACAAAGACAGAAAAGTCACATTACAAATGAATACATACATATTTGTTTATAACCCTATTTAGTGTCAAGACGAGGTCTTTCAGTGTCTTTAAACACATGGCTGTATTTTTCTTTTGGCAACCCTACTTTATATTCACACTATTGCAGTAAATGTACATTTCAAATGTAAGGAATAGGCCCAGGGGGTACTGCCTGGAACCAGAAAAAACGAAGCCTCTGAATCCAGTTTACAAAGGTATGCAGTGGTGCATTACATAATGAGAAGTCGGTGCTGTGCATGAGATAAATATTGCATCCTGTGCATTCTGCGCTTAGCGCTCTCTTTGCATTCTTGTGCGCATTGAGATGGGTGCCCTGTGCTGCACATTGGATGCCTTTTACCTCTTGACAGTAACGCTTACTGTCACATAGCCAATGGGGAGAGTGACGAGGCAAATACCTTATAGGCTGACCACAGGGTACTGTTGCCACAGACAGCCCATCTGCACTCACCAGCAGCAAATAGGGGCGATTGAGGGTCAGCCACAGTGTCTAGGAATGCGGATCAACACTGTGATACCACGTGGTCAAAGTGCGTCGGATGTTACTTTCACGATCCCTGGCATTTTTGAGCAGTGGTGTCCATGCTTTCCACTTTAAAACATGTAAAGCCTCACACAGCTTTCCTCTGATGACACAGTTTTACCGATTTTGAGTGCGGGGCCTTCCTGCCCTACAGTTGCACCTCTGGCGTGTGCTGGGACGAGGCAGTGTCACAATTCGGAGAGGGGAGCCGCTCCAGCAGAGGGTGCAGCAGTTGCAGTGTAGACGGGGTTGCTGCTGGTTCTGTCTGCTTTGTTTTCCAGATTCTCTGGTGCAAGGCGAAAGGAAGTCAAACCACATGTCGGATAAAGAGAACCAATCCAAATAATAATATGGAAAGTGAAAGTGTTGGGCCTGGGAGCGGGGCCGGAAGAGTGAGCGCTCCTGCTTGTGAGAATCCCAGAAGATCTTTGTGGGGAGGGAAAGGTCAGAGTCATCGGGCGCTCCTCTGCTGTTGTTCATCTTGGATGGGAGTAAACCATACTGTGTTGTGTGGTTAGGTTTGCCATAATTTCTAGCTGAAAAATAGCAAATACAAGTTCAAAGCATTTGAAAAGTATTTTAAAGTTGTGTAAGCTAATGACAAAGTACCGCCCGTGGGCCGCCAGCGGCCTGGTAGGCCTTCATTGGCGGTCCACGGACCTTGCCTTGTCGTTTATAGGCAGAGTGGAGATGCAAGGGATGTAACAAGGGGTGAAAAAAACAACAAAGCCTCATTAACAAGCAAATTGAAGACCTGCGAAGTACTCAGGTGCGCGCCCGGGAAGCTGCCTCAGTACGGGCTGCCACACATTGGGGTAAGGTGGGGGGATGGGGCTGAAGCCCTTTGAGCCCAATGGGTGTTGCACATCTTTATGTAAGCACATTCAGAATTTGAACAATTACGCCTGGAGTCAGATACATAAAGAGACAGAAAGGGACAGAAACAGACAGATAGGGACAGAGACAGTTAGGGCCAGAGACAGATAGAGACAGAGAGGTAGAGAGAGAGGAAGGGAGAGTGAGGGGGTAGAGAGAGAGAGAGAGAGAGAGGGAGGTAAGGGAGGTAGAGGTTGAGAGAGAGGGAGGGAGAAAGGGGTAGATGGAGAGGGGGGGACAGGGAGGGAGGTAGAGGGAGGTAGCGCGAGAGGAAGGGACAGAGGGAAGGAAAGGGAGGTAGAGGGAGGTAGACAGAGAAGGAGAGGGAGGGACAGAGGGACGGAGAGAGAGAGGAGAGGACAGAGATTTGAGAGGGAGGGACGGAGAGGTAGAGGAAGGGAGAGGGAGGTGGAGGGAGGAAGAGGGAGGGACAGGTAGAGGGAGGGAAAGGGAGGTAGAGGGAGCTAGAGGGAGAGGGAGCGCTAGAGGGAGGGACAGAGAGGGAGAGGTAGAGGGAGGTAGAAGGAGAGGGAGGGAGAGGAAGGTAGAGTTAGAGGGAGGGAGGAAGAGGTCGAGGGAGAGGGAGGTAGAGGGAGGGACAGAGAGGTAGAGGGAGAAGGAGATAGAGGGAGGGAGAGGTAGAGTTTGTGCTACTTCTGTTGGCATTGAGGACAATGCGCATCCTTTAATTTTAAATGTTTGTGTGTTCTAGGAGCAAAGTTGAATGTTTTCAGATAAGAAACAATTACTTCACCAATTTCTTCTCTACCCCCTCCATTTCCAGTCCCTCACTCTCAAATTAAATCCATTGGCAATATAAGAGATGCCAGTGTCTAAGTTATTGATGCGTGCTTAATAGAATGTCTCTCCAATATCTTGCCACTTTTTTTTTACATAAATGTCTTGCAGTGTTTTAAATAACCGTTCTTCCAAAGCTATTGCAGCGTTTTTAAATAAAGTTGCTTGCACTTGCCTCTCCCCCTTACTTCTTTCCTCTATCTGTGTCACTCCTTTCTCTCTTTCTCCTTTCATTCTACTTGTTCACCCATCACCGACCTCACTTCACTCCTCTCAATCTTATTCTCTGTCAGTCTCCACATCTCTCCTTCCATATTTCCTTTCTTCGGATCTCTCTCACTGGTCTGTCTTTTCCCCTACCACTTACTTATATCTCAGCTTTTCCTTCTCTGTTTCTGTTGTGTCTCCTACTTACTTCTCTTACTCTTCACCGTTGCTTCGTGTCGCCCCACTCTCCATTCTAATCTCTCTTCCTTACGCAACAAACTATTACCCGGTCTCACCTCTGCACCCCCCACTCAATACCCCAGGCCCTCAACCCCCAGCTGCACCTTGAGGGCACAAACAATTTGAAGGCCGCTGACAAGTCTCTGCTGCAGCCAGCAATTCTATACCATGAGCTCATTCCCCAGCCTTCCATGTAGCCCCATTAATGCGCCCCCCACAACCCTGATGCGCCAGGACCCCGGAAGCTGTGGTATCAAAAAAGAGAAAAGATATGCCATGCGCTATGATGCGAGAGGAGTGATTGGGTCCCCACATCCCGGGAGAACATCATCCTATAAATAACACCAGCCCTATGATGTTTACATTCATCCGTACTGCATTTCTTATCCAAGCGGCCCACTACCCTGAGCACTCCCTGCCCCGCATCTAGCTATGCACATTATGCCCCTCCCCCACTCGACAGCACCCTCACTGAGGTTCTGCCCTCTACACTCCCCACCCATCGCACCGTTTTAGCTTAGAACCATTTCGGACCGATACACTATGTTTTCCTTTTATTCCAGTCCGGGCCTCACCATGATGGCTCGCATCATTCCAAATTAACGTCGCATCCGAATCCCCACCCGCCACCCACTGAGACTCCACCACCCATGGACCATTGCTGCCTAGGCTCTCAGCCTCGGACGCAGACTCGCCTCCTGACCTGAGGGCTGGGGCTGGGCAGGCCTGGCCCTGGCCTGCAGCTGCAGCTTCACTCTTCAGAGGTAGCCGCGAGCTTGCCGGGCACAGCAGCAGAGAAGGCCCTGGCAGCAGGGCAAGGCTCGTCAGGCATGCCAGGGGCTAGTAATAATTACATTATTATTATGGTCGGGACGGGATGGTCCTTCTCAGCGTAGTAGCGTCCGTGGCTGGGTCGTGGGATCGGATGTGCCACACCCAAGTCTCACGTGCATGCTGCATGTTTAGTAATGCGCGCTGGGGTGACCAACCGTCCGTAAATTTCACGGACAGTCCGTAATTTTGTCTGTCTGTCCGTTGTCCGTGAAGAATTCTTTAACGGACGCCATTTGTCCGTAATTTTAACCGGGCACAGCTTGCCCCCACCTCCCTTCTTGACTCCGATGCTGTATGAAAGCTCAGACCCCCAGCAGCACTGTAGAGGCACAGCGGGATGGCAACCCTTAACACCTCCAGCCCTTGAGGAGCTGTTAAGAGGTGCTTGAAGGTGACAGAGGGAGGGCAGCAGCTTCAGGAGCAGGGGGCATCCATTCACATGCAAACAACCCTGAATGCCTCTTGTATCTGCTATTTAGAGGGGGGCTCACACATTCCATTTCTACCCAGGGCCCCAAACATCCTAGACTCGGCCAGATTACACCCCTGATTACACTGAGGCAGCACCTGCTTCTCTTCACCGAGCTTAATTACTGTCACTAATTTGTAAGCAAACCTCGGTTCTTCAAACATGCAGAATGTAATACAATAAAGAAAAAAGAAATGGCACAATCGCACCCACACTGATTAACAAAGTATGTAGGACAATCAGTTCAATCAGTTCAATCAGTTCTCTTAGAGTATCTCCTGTAAGTACTGTATATCACAGTGGGGGATGGCATTTTGGACAGAGAGCCTGTCTTCTCATTGTCTTGTGCAGGAGGGGGCGAGAAGCCCAAGATGATACTAGAATACTGCATGCCCACCCCTGTGCCCAACCTGGTGGATCACGTTCCCTCTGCTGTGATGACTCCTGCTCCTGTCCCCCCATGTGTGGCTCCAGTCCACCCCCCCCACCTGTGATGGCACCTGTCCCCCCCATGTGGTGGCTCCAGTCCACCCCCGCCTGTGATGGCTCTTGTCCCCCCTGTGGTGGATCCTGTCTCCTCCCTGGGTGGCTTCTGTCCCAGTCCTGGAACGGCCCCTGCAGCGAGGGTGACGTTCTTGATGGGCATCTTCTCAAAAGGGCTCAGCTCAAAATTAATATGGAAAGGTGGGCGAGTAAGTAAGTGAAGGGATGTGTGAATGGCTGGATGAATTAGCGAAAGGGTGAATGGATGAATGAAAGATTGAATAAATGGATAATGAGAGCGGATAGATGGATTGATGAGTGAGGGGGAAGGATGGAGAGAAAATGTAAATAGCTGGATGTATGGGTGGAAGGGTAGCTGGATGATTGATGAGGGGAAAGATGGATGATGGGAAGGATGATGGATGAGGAGAAGGATGGATGGATGGATGGAGGGGAAGGATGGATGGATGGAGGGGAAGGATGGATGGATGAGGGGAAGGATGGATGGATGGATGGAGTGGATGGATGGAGGGGAAGGATGGAGAGAAAATTAAAATAGCTGGATGTATGGGTGGAAGGGTAGCTGGATGATTGATGAGGGGAAAGATGGATGAGGGGAAGGATGATGGATGGAGGGGAAGGATGGATGGATGAGGGGAAAGATAAATGGATGAGGGGAAGGATGGATGGATGGATGGAGGGGAAGGATGGATGGATGAGGGGCAGGATAAATGGATGGAATGGATGGATGGGTGAAGGGAAGGATGGATGAAAGGAAGGATGGATGAGGGGAAGGATGGATGGATGGAGGGGAAGGATGGATGGATGAGGGGAAAGATAAATGGATGAGGGGAAGGATGGATGGATGGATGGAGGGGAAGGATGGATGGATGAGGGGAAGGATAAATGGATGGAATGGATGGATGGGTGAAGGGAAGGATGGATGAAAGGAAGGATGGATGAGGGGAAGGATGGATGGATGGAGGGGAAGGATGGATGGATGAGGGGAAAGATAAATGGATGAGGGGAAGGATGGATGGATGGATGGAGGGGAAGGATGGATGGATGAGGGGCAGGATAAATGGATGGAATGGATGGATGGGTGAAGGGAAGGATGGATGAAAGGAAGGATGGATGAGGGGAAGGATGATGGATGGAGGGGAAGGATGGATGGATGAGGGGAAAGATAAATGGATGAGGGGAAGGATGGATGGATGGATGGAGGGGAAGGATGGATGGATGAGGGGCAGGATAAATGGATGGAATGGATGGATGGGTGAAGGGAAGGATGGATGAAAGGAAGGATGGATGAGGGGAAGGATGGATGGATGGAGGGGAAGGATGGATGGATGAGGGGAAAGATAAATGGATGAGGGGAAGGATGGATGGATGGATGGAGGGGAAGGATGGATGGATGAGGGGCAGGATAAATGGATGGAATGGATGGATGGGTGAAGGGAAGGATGGATGAAAGGAAGGATGGATGAGGGGAAGGATGGATGGATGGAGGGGAAGGATGGATGGATGAGGGGCAGGATAAATGGATGGAATGGATGGATGGGTGAAGGGAAGGATGGATGAAAGGAAGGATGGATGAGGGGAAGGATGATGGATGGAGGGGAAGGATGGATGGATGAGGGGAAAGATAAATGGATGAGGGGAAGGATGGATGGATGGATGGAGGGGAAGGATGGATGGATGAGGGGCAGGATAAATGGATGGAATGGATGGATGGGTGAAGGGAAGGATGGATGAAAGGAAGGATGGATGAGGGGAAGGATGGATGGATGACGGGAAAGGATGGATGATGAGGGGAAGGATGGATGGATGGATGATGATGGATGGATGGATGGATGATGGGTGGGTGAAAGGATGGATGATGAGGGGAAGGGTGGATGGATGGATGATGAGGGGGTGGGTGAAAGGATGGATGGATGATGAGGGAATGGATGGATGATGGGGGAATGGATGGATGATGGGGGAAGTGAAAGGATGGATGGATGATGAGGGGAAGGATGGATGGATGATGAGGGGAAGGATGGATGGATGATGAGGGAAAAGGATGGATGGATGATGAGGGGAAGGATGGATGGATGGTGAGGGGAAGGACAGATGGATGGATGGATGATGAGGGAAAAGGATGGATGGATGATGAGGGGAAGGATGGATGGATGATGAGGGAAAAGGATGGATGGATGATGAGGGAAAAGGATTGATGGATGAGGGGAAGGATGGATGGATGATGAGGGGATGGATGGATGGATGATGAGGGGAAGGACAGATGGATGGATGGATGGATGGATGATGGGTGGGTGAAAGGATGGATGGATGGAGAGTGGGTGAAAGGATGGATGGATGGATAAGTGGGTGGGTGAAAGGATGGATGAATGGATGATGAGTGGGTGGGTGGATGAATGATGAGTGGGTGGGTAAAAGGATGGATGGATGAGTGGGTGGGTGAATGGTGGGTGGGTGAAAGGATGAATCAGTGGATTGGATGGTGGGTGGGTGGGTGAAAGGATGGATGAGTGGTGGGTGGGTGGGTGGATGGTGGGTGGGTGGATGATGGGGGGTAGGTGGATGAGTGAAATGATTGATGGATTGATAAGTGCAAGTGTGAATGAATGGAGATATGAGTGAAAGGGTGGGTGTAAGGATGGATGAGTGAGTGAAAGGGAGGGTAGATGGAAAAAAGGATGAATAGATGTGTGAAGGAGTGAAATGATAGATGGATGAGTGATAGGGGCAATGGATGGATTCATGAGTGGATGAGTAGATGGATGGATGGGTGGGTGGATGGATGGAAGGAAGGCTAAGTGAAAGGGTCGATGGAGAGAGAAAGGGAGGATGGATGGATGACTAAAAGAGTGGATGGGTGGAAGGATTAGTAAGTGAAAGGATGGCTGGATTGGTGAAAGGGTAAATAGCTGAATGGATGAGTGAATGGATGGATGGGATGAAGAGTGGATGGATAAGTGTACATATGGATAGGGTGAAAGGGTGGATGGATGGATGGATAATGGAGGATGAGTGAAAGGATGGATGAGGGGATGGATGAAGGGATGGATGAGTGAAATGATAGATGGAAGGATAAATGATGGATAGGTTTGCAAATGGTTGAATATGTTTGGAAATGGCTGGGCTTACTTATATACTATTGCGCGACCTCTGATGTGTCTGTAAAACGTACCTATTGTCCTGAAGTTTTGTCCTGAATTTTGACCTCCTGTCCTGTATTTGTGTCCTGAATTTTGACCCTTTGTCCTGAATTTTTACAATCACCGTCCTGAATTTGCACCAATGCCAGTTGCCAGGCGGTAAGAGGTAGTGGCAGTACCTTGTAACCGCTTGCTCGCCCAGGCTATAGCGCTGAGCCTGCGCTTGATTTCTGTAGCTGTGAAACCTTTTAAACTGATTTTAATTACCTGCATTGAAAATGGAACATTTTTAAAATTGAATTCCGCATTGCCCTCACTCACCACCACAACACCCTGCTGATTGGTGCAAGCCAGCAGAGGACACGCTCTGTGATTCGTCCTCTCGCGGAAGCTAGAGGGAGGACACCACTTCCTGTTCCCACTCTGCTGGGCGGTTAGCGCTCTAGCAGCTGGGGCTCTCGGGGCTACTTAGGCGGAGCCTGACTTCCTGGCGCTGCGGTAAGAGGTAGTGGCAGTACCTTGTAACCGCTTGCTCGCCCAGGCCATAGCGCTGAGCCTGCGCTTGATTTCTGTAGCTGTGAAACCTTTTAAACTGATTTTAATTACCTGCATTGAAAATGGAACATTTTTAAAATTGAATTCCGCATTGCCCTCACTCACCACCACAACACCCTGCTGATTGGTGCAAGCCAGCAGAGGACACGCTCTGTGATTCGTCCTCTCGCGGAAGCTAGAGGGAGGACACCACTTCCTGTTCCCACTCTGCTGGGGGGTTAGCGCTCTAGCAGCTGGGGCTCTCGGGGCTACTTAGCCCTCGCCTTCCCCTGAGCGCGCAGCGGTCGCGCGCAGTGGAGCCGAAGCTACGCCGAAGAGTAGCCAAAGAGTAGCCCGTCTGCGCCCGTCCGCGACAGGACGGGACCAGGGGCCACCCACCCTGCTCACATGTCCTCCCTAACACCTCCTATCCCGGTCTCTTCTACAGACTCTCATATCAGGTACTCTTTTGATTTTCTACACTCGCTTCGCCCACAGGATCACCACCAATGTTTAGATAGTGGCTGGCCCTACCCAGAAGGACCTTTCTCATGTTATAAGTGTGGTTTCCAAACCACATGTAATACACCCATACCTGGGCATGCTCCTACCCCTAAAGCCACACACAAAGGCTGGAACAGTTTCTTGCTTAATGTTCGATCCCTTCCACGCCACTGCATTGAAATATGGGATACCATTAACTGCCACCAACCCGAATTATGTTTCCTAACAGAAACTTGGCTAAAGCCCCACACAATTCCATCTGTTATGACAGGAATTCCCACAGGATATAAAATCCTGAGGCAAGACCGCCCGATAAAAACTGGTGGCGGCACTGCCATAATACATAAAGACAGTTTACATATCTCCATATTAGAACAAGCTCTTCTTCCCTCTATGGAAATTATGATTTTTAAAATAAATACCAGTAACAAACTTCACTGGAAAGGCGCTTTAGTCTACCGCCCCCCAGGCACCGACACCAGTTTCGCCCTGGCCCTCACTGAAATTCTTGCTCCTCACATGAATGCCAAAGAGCATTTCATCCTACTTGGTGACTTTAATATCCATGTAGATACACCTGAGGACCCTGATGCCAAACTCCTACTGGAGGACCTAGCTCTACTTGGCCTACACCTACGAAATAGTGGTCCCACCCACAGAGGCGGCCACACCTTAGATCTCATTTTTACTAATAATCCTTCAATTCACTGTCACCCCCCCAAATCAGTATACTGGTCTGACCACAGCATGCTGGAGTTCTCCTTCATGCAACTTACCAAACCTTCCGATCCTTCTGCAACCAGAAGCATTAAACGTAGACCTTGGCACAAGATATCCCCGGAAGCATTTGCAGAAACATGGAAACCTCCAACCTTTTCCGATTCTGATACCCCTGATTTGGCCCTGGCCAAACTCAACAACTCCCTCCTCGACACAATAAACCTCTTGGCTCCTCAAAAACTGGTCAAACTACCAATCACTAATAACAAAAAAGAAATCTGGTACACTGAAGCTCTAATAACTGAGAAACAAAAGTGTAGAAAGCTAGAGAAACAATGGAGGAAGAACCACTCCAGCGAAAGTAAAGAACTTTATCGGCAAGCCGCCTCCTCCTACTATAACAACATAAAAAAGGCAAGGAAAACTAGCTTACAGTCCCAAATAGATGAAGCAGACAACTCTACCAGAGAACTTTATAAAATCCTAAGAAGCTTCACGAATCCCACAGCCTGCGAAAGCCCCGACACTTTTTCACAGGATCTGTGTGACAAAATATCTCTATATTTTGAGGAAAAAATAGATATCATCTATAAAAAAATATTGGCCAAACACCCCAATAATACAGAGACGCCTGACGTTCTCTGTTCACATACCAATGCTGAAACTTTCACTAAGATTCCGGAAATTTCTAAGGACGAGATAAAACCCTTACTAAATACCACAAAAACAGGGTCCCCTCTTGACCTTCTTCCCCCCAGAGTGATGAATATGCTCTGCACTGACCTTTGTCCCTCTATCCAAAGAGTTTTGAACCTCTCCTATATAGAAGGTAAACTCCCCCAGCAATGGAAAGAGGCAGTGGTGAATCCTATTCGTAAAAATGCCACCTCCCCATGGACAGAACTCTCTAACCTTCGTCCCATCTCTTTGCTGCCCCTCCTGAGTAAACTGGCCGAAAAACATGTCAACATCCACTTGTCCAGGTTCATTGAGGCGACAGGGGGCCTGGACCACTCTCAATCTGGGTTCAGGCCCAACTACAGCACCGAATCTGCTCTCCTCACCGTGACCGATAACATCAAGATGTCACAGGATAGAGGAGGCTCAATGATTCTGGTGCTGTTAGACCTGTCGGCCGCATTTGATACTGTGTCCCATAAGATCCTCATGAGCCGTTTACAGGGAGTGGCGTAGGAGGTCAAGCCCTCTCCTGGCTGGAGAGTTTTCTGTCCGGGCGCTCACAATCGGTCAGCCTGGGATCATGTCGCTCCCCTTCCAGGATGCTTACGAAGGGGGTGCCACAGGGCTCATGCCTAAGCCCCACATTGTTTAATGTGTACGTGGCCCCCCTCGCTGAGATTGTGAGAAAATATGGATTCACCCCGGTGTCTTACGCTGACGACACCCAGCTTCTTTATCCTTTCCATTCCTTCAACTCCAACGTTAGGGACAACTTTGCAGAAGGAATGAGGGCCATCTCTAACTGGATGGCTGCCAACCGCCTCCAATGCAACGTTGGAAAAACGGAGCTAATGCTTTTTGGAAAAGCGTCCGTACTGTGGTCCCCCGACTGGTGGCCCCTTGACTTGGGACCAGTTCCCACCCCTAAACTAACAGTAAAAAATCTGGGGGTGAAGCTGGATCGGGACCTTACCATGAAGGAACATGTGAATGCAGTCGCTGGGGCATGCTTTCACACCATTGGTCTGTTAAGAAGAGTCTTCCCCTACCTTTCTGACAGCTATAGAAAGACCCTAGTGCAGACTATGGTGATCAGTAAAATTGACTACTGCAATGGACTTCTTATTCAAGCTAATGAGAGTGCAATTAATCGCCTCCAAGTAGTCCAAAACACAGCAGCAAGACTGGTCCTGAATGCCCCCCCCAGAACCCCTTCCAAACCCCTGCTGCGTGAACTTCATTGGCTGCCAATAAGACAACGGACCAAGTTCAAGATCTGTTGCATTGTCCACAAGTGCCTGTTCGGGAAAGGCCCTGACTATCTGTCCCAAAAGTTACCTTTCTATAAACCCGACAGAGCCTTACGGTCAAGCAACCAATTTCTACTTAAAACCCCTCTTGTCAAAAAAACCAGACAAGGGGGCAGAGCATTCTCTTTGGTAGGGCCCAAGCTCTGGAATAATCTCCCAACTGACCTCAGGCAAACCCATAATCACTCCTCTTTCAGGAAGAAATTAAAAACCGTCCTATTCCAGGAATAATAAATGTTTCCAAACATCAGTTTCATTCTCATTCTCTGTACTATGGCAGCTACTCCATCCTGCGAGCAAAGCGCGGAGATACCTCGTAAGGGGTCGATTCTTGCGCTATACAAGAGCATAAAATAAAATAAATAAATTGGTCACCCTAATGCGCGCCCCGCATTGTGCGCAATAAATTTAATCAGGGGCCAGCAAGGCAGTTCATTCAGCCAGCCCCCGAGACGGCGCACTGCGCAGACGCGTCGCGGCACGCGCACCTGCCCACACCATTTATTTAATATAATTATAAAGAGCAGCAGCAGTGTTATGCCCCTGGTACAGTGTGTTAAATATACAGCAGCCCTTGTGAGAAGTGATGTTCCTGCCCATTCGCGGTTTAGCCGTCCTGTGTGTGGAGGACTGCTAGTGCTGTAGTAGAGTATCTGCTGCAGAAACGTGCTGGTACTGCCTATTATTGGTACAGCACCCCTGCTGAGTAGTGCTAGTGATGTCTATCAGTAAAGCAGCCCCGCTAAGAAGTGCAGGTACAGTCCATTACTGAAACACCAGCCCTTGTGAGAAGTGCGGGTACAGGAGTGCTGGTCCTGCCCATTCGTGGTGTAGTCGTACTGTGTGTGGAGGACTGCTAGTGCTGTAGTAGAGTTGCTGCTGCAGAAACGTGCTGGTATTGCCAATTAATGGTACAGCACCCCTGTTAAGATGTGCTGGTGCTCTCATCAGTACAGTCGCCCTGCTAAGAAGCACTGGTACTGTCTATTACTGGAGCACCCGCCCTGCTGAGAAGTGCTGGTACAGTGCCTTATATATGCAGCAGCCCTGCTAAGAAGCACTGATAACATCCTGTACATATTTACAGCAGCCCTGTTTACCAGGGCTCGCTCGTTCTGTCAGTGACCTCACTTGTTTTCACTCCTCAGAAGTCTTCAGGAATTATAGTTTTGAAATGTCCAACTGAGTAACGACTGGGCGACCACACCCCTGGTCCATTCCATCAAATAATCGAACACTACTTGTGGCATTGTGTGCTTAGTTTACAGACTCGCAGCGCCCCTCTTAACTGGGTTATGTAACTGCTCAGAACATGATGGCAGGGCTTTAATTGATCTGGTGTTGCAGATTGAGAAACAAATCCAAAACGAAATCAAAAGAAAAGTCATTCAGAGATACAAGAATATAGTCTTAATATCTTGTGCATCGTGTCATAGAGAGCAAATGGAAACAACTTCTGAAGTAGCAGCAGCCACATTGGCTCAAGTGAAAGAAACCCTCTAATACGAGAAGGACTTTAGAGGAGACTTGCTGTTGCGTTACAGCTCTACTGCTGCAAAGACCATCATTTCATCGAAAACTGTCCAGCTCAGATAAACGAGTAGGATTGACCTTAAAGTGGTCGTCAAGCTCAAACAAAGTAATTGCTGATAGCCCAGGACTTTTGCTTTGTCACATTGGAATAAAATCTATACTTGATGTTGTAATGATGTTCGTTCTTCCCCCCAATAACTCTCAGAGTCGGGTATCGGCGTCACTCTCTTTATTCAAGTCGTAACATACAAGGAGCGCATAGCATGTCCTTCGCCCAGCCTGCTCGCGCTCTAATGCCGCACTACGCACCTCGCGCCCCTACGTCACCGTACGTCACGTGGCTACGTGACGTACCACGTTGGCGCGCTCACTACATATCTCCCCTTTTTCCAACAAACTATATGTACAAGTCCTGACTCATGTCATAGTCTCTGAACCTCGCTGGTGGGACCACCGCCCTGCCCCTTCTCGTCAGTCTTACCGGGGATGTGGCGGTTGTTGCTGCTTCTCCTTGACCACCCCCTAGCGCAGCCGCGCTAGTCTCACTCTGACTACTGTCCTCTTCAATCTGCTGCTCTCCACTCGCCTCTTGATCCTCTTGCCTTCTCTCACCAATGTCTAGATCCTCTCCCCCATACTCACAGGGGTCGTCACTGCTGTTCTCTCCTTCTCTTTCATTTCCGTTGCCTCTC
This sequence comes from Lissotriton vulgaris, assembly GCF_964263255.1. Classification (NCBI taxonomy): domain Eukaryota; kingdom Metazoa; phylum Chordata; class Amphibia; order Caudata; family Salamandridae; genus Lissotriton; species Lissotriton vulgaris. The sequence continues at coordinate 22,032 of NW_028247260.1, forward strand.
CAGCGGAGTATTTTGTTGCACCTGGCCATGCGGTCCTGCGACCACACATTGCCGTCGCTTAGCAAGGCCGCCCTGCCTTTGACTTCCACTACCTGTAGGGGCTTGCTGTATTTGCTTTCACCCTTTTTCTGCAATGTGGCCAGTCTTACTCTCACCCATTCTCCTTTTTCTAAAGCTGTGTCCTTTACATTCCTCCGTGCATCGTAGTGTTTGGTGTACACCGCTTGTGCCCTCTCCAGATTGGCTTGCACCACTGCCGGTGACCACTCGCTCTTAATTACTCTTTCTTTCCATATTCTGTTGTCCTGAGTGAAGGGCTCCCGGCCTCTAAGGATCTGGAAGGGACTATAGCCAGTGTTCGTGGGCGTTATCCGGTACGCCCACACCATGTGCCAAATCTCTGCTTCCCAGTCTTTGTTGTCTGAAATCGCCGCTTGTATCGAGCCCATCACCACTCTATTGAAACGCTCCACCAAGCCATTTCCCGCTGGATGATATATGGACGTGTGTTTTGCCACAATTCCGTTTCTCTGCATGAACTGAGACCATTTCTCAGAACGGAACTGGGGTCCGTTGTCGCTGAGGACACACTTTGGGATGCCCTCTCTCACAAATGTTTCCGCCATGAAGCTCACTATCCTTTCCGCGTCCATGGTTTCTTCGATCTTCAATTCCGGCCATTTGGAATAGCGATCCATCATTACTCATATATACTTCTGTATTCCTTGTGCATTTAACACTGGACCTAGTATGTCTATGGACAGTTCCTCCCACGGATTTTGTGGAGGATCAATTTTTCCCAGGGCAGGGCGTAATGGTTTCAGTGTTTTGTCCGCGCCCTGGCACCTCGGACATTCTCTAACGTGTCTTTCCGCTCTTATGTCCATTCCTGGCCACCAATAATTCTGCTTGGCTCTTAGTTTCAACTTTCCCGCTCCCAGGTGGCCTTCGTGTAACATGTCCATTAACCGGGAGATCATTTTTTCCGGAGGTATGACTCTCTCTCCTCTGTATACAAATACGCCCTGGTCATCCATAGATAGTTCCTCTCTCACTTCAAAGTAGGGGATGAGGCCTCGTCCTGTCTTGCTTTTGTCCGGCCAACCCCTTACGATATGTGCCTTCACTTCTTCTAGGACGGGGTCTTCATCATAGGCTAATTTCCATTCCTGCTTGCTTATGGACGTTTCTAGGTCTTCGGTGAGTGCGACCCACTCTTCCCCCGCCTCACTGCATTCTGTACTGGTTTCCATCGCTGCCGCCCGGCTCAGGTAGTCCGCCACCTTGTTCTTATTCCCTGGGATGTGCTCCACATCATATCGGAATTCCATCAATTTGAGCGACATTTTCGAGATCCTCGGCGTTGCATCTGCGTGTCCACTGGATGTGAGTACCTTGAGCAAGGGCTTGTGGTCGGTCCTCAACCGGAACCTGGTGCCCCACAGGAACTGCCGAAAACGAGACATGGCCCACACCACTGCTAACATTTCTTTTTCGATCACACTGTACTTTTTTTCAGTGTCATTAAGGGTGCGGGACGCAAAACATATTGTTTCTACTCTCCCCTGGCCGCGGTCTTGCATGAGGACTGCTCCCAGTCCTTTATCACTGGCATCCGTCGTGAGTATTGTGCTTCCTTGGGGGTCAAACCCCTGCAGAGGAATCGCCCCTGCCACTTCTCTTTTTATTCCCTCAAATTCTTGCTGGGCTTCCTCTGACCACCGGAATTCACTGTTCTCTCTGGTTAGTAGCCTCATGTGATGGGTCTTTGAGGCGAAATGTTCTATGAACTTCCCGTAATATTCTGCCATGCCCAGGAATGATCTGACCTCTTCTTTGTTGGCTGGTGAGGGCGCGTCGCAGATTGCCTTCACGTTTTCCCTCTTGGGGGTCACTCCTCGTACACTTATCTCGTGGCCCAAGTACGTCACTTTTTCCATTCCTATGCGGCACTTAGCCCACTCTGCCGTGAGGCCCTTCCTTTCCAGGATACTCAATACTACGTCCAGTTTCTTGTCATGGTCGGCTCTGTCGCGACCCATCACCAAAATATCATCTTGAAAGTATTGAACTCCCCGAATGTCCTGGAACAACTGGTGCATTAGTTTTTGGAACACCGCAGCCGCCGAGGCTAGCCCGAACGGCATGCGGCGGAATCGGTAGCACCCGAAGGGAGTAATGAATGATGTCAAACTGCGACTCTCCGGGTGTAATGCGATCTGGTGATACGCCGATGTTAAGTCTATGGTGGAGTACCACTGAATACCCCTTGTGCTGGCCAGCATTTCTTCTATCCGGGGAAGGGGGAACTTCTCTACCACTATGTTTTTGTTCAACTCACGCAGGTCCACGCATAGACGGACCTTGCCATTGGGTTTCTTCACCACCACCAATGGCGCCAGCCACTCGGCACAGGTAATCGGCTCGATGATTTCTCTTTTCTCTAGCTGCCGTAGCTCCTCCTTCACTTCGTCCCTCACTGCCAACGGGATGTTTCTCACCTTGTGAGCCACCGGCACTGCTCCTTCTCTGAGTATGATCTTGTGCGCGAATTTGTCGAGCCTTCCTACTGAGCCACCAAAGACCGTTGGGAACTCCTTCCTCCATCTGTTCGTGTTCAGCTCTTCTTCCGGCTCCGTCATCAATATTTGCTCCTTGCCACCTGGGTCCAGTTTGATCCCCAGGTCTCCTTGGTCGAGCCACCCCAGGACAGAAGGACCTTTCTCAGAGACGTATAGTTTACACCTGGCCGCCCTGCCCCTGAACTCGAAGTTCAGCTTTCTGCATCCGGCCATGGGGATTCGATCTCCATTATATGTGACGGGGCGTATGTCCAGCTTATCCAGCTCGGGGCCCAGTTGCGGAGCAAACTTCTCCTCCCATACGTTTCTTGGAATTATGGTGTAAGGTGACCCCGTGTCTGCCACCACTTGGACTTCCACTCCCCCTATCGTCATGTCCATGATCGGCTTCATCGTTCTCCTTCCGTCGGTGCCTCGGCCTTGGTCGTTCACGCTCAAGATTTCGTCGTAGATGCAGAGGACTGTGACCACCTCCTCTTCGGTCGCCTCGTTTGGCTCCTCCTCTTCTTGGCCCACGTACTTCACTGCGTTTTTGGAGGCTTTCTTCCTGCACACTTTTCCATAATGGCCGACGATTCCGCAAAACATGCATTTGGCGCGAAGCGCGGGGCACTTCCGGTCGTGCGCCTCGTGCGTCCAACTGCCGCATCTGTAGCAAGGCCGTTTGTTACTTCCGGACGGTTTGCCGGAGTGGCCTGGGCTGCTTTGCCATTTGTTCGGGCCCTTTTCTGGCCGTTTCCGCACCAGGTGATCTTTGTGGAGTTCTTCGTTGTCCACCTTGTTCACCACCCCGCTGGGCACATTCTCTTTCTTCGTGGCCGCTGCACACCTTCGCGCCAGTTCGGCTCTCTTGACTATCCCCAGTACGTCCTTGAGCGAGGTGTCTCCTGCAGCCCATAGCTTGTCCTGTACGTTCGTGCACGTGGTGTGCATCACCACTTGGTCTTTTATGAATTCACTTTCCCAGTTTGCGTACTTGCATGGGGCCGCCAGTTTCCTTAACGCCGCTACATACTCTTCCACCGTCTCCCCTGGTAGTTGTTTCCTTTGTTGGAAGTTAAACCTGTCCACTGAGACGCATACCAAGGGTTTGAAGTGTTCCTCCAGGTCTTCCATTGCGTGGGCGTACACGTCGTCGTCGTCCGCCTCTCTCTTCTTAGGTACCAAACTTTTATAGATCCTCAGGCCTTCTGGGCCCAGGTTTAGCAGCAGAATGCGTTTCTTTCTCGGCGGTTTGAATTTCTCCTCACTTTCATCTTCCAGTACTTCTATGAAATTATCTATGTACTCTTTCCAGTCCTCCCATTTCATGAGCGGCTCCCCTGGTCTGGGAAGGAACTGGACTGGCGCTATCGCATAACCTGCTTGTGTGTTCATCTTTTCGCCCCTGGATGTGGGCAGCGCACTTTCCAGGCTTCTCGGGCTCCCCGGTGCACTGTCTTGTTCCTCCTTGTTGAGTAAGGGTGGAGGACTGCTCCTTTCAGCCCTTTCCTGTTCGGGTGGGGTAGCCAGTGCGGTTGCCTACGGGCCTTGACCGTGGCTGGTCTCCTGCTTCGGGTGTGTGGCAGTTCACCGCCCTCTTGGTCACTGTGCGCCCACGGTGCTCTGTTCCTCGTGCTGTTGGCTGCGTCGCGCTCCTTGTGATGCCCGGTCAGGGTGTGGTCGCTGTGCGTTCCCTCGGCCTTCCTTGCTCGCTCAGTGACTCCGCTCCGTTCCGCCGTTCTTCGCGTAGTCTGCGTGGTGGGGGTCGTTATCCCACCCTCGTCGCCACTGTAATGATGTTCGTTCTTCCCCCCAATAACTCTCAGAGTCGGGTATCGGCGTCACTCTCTTTATTCAAGTCGTACCATACAAGGAGCGCATAGCATGTCCTTCGCCCAGCCTGCTCGCGCTCTAATGCCGCACTACGCACCTCGCGCCCCTACGTCACCGTACGTCACGTGGCTACGTGACGTACCACGTTAGCGCGCTCACTACAGATGTGCTTCCAGTATTTTTATGTTTTTTTATTTTTTATTTTTACTAGGTTGTCCATTGAAGATACAATCTCTGATTTTAACACAGAGAATTAATAAAGAGGGAATGTCGAAAATATTTAAAATACTGCTAAAAGAAAATATTGCATGCAGCAATAGTTACTAATCTCGCCTACTCGAAGAAAATCTACCCCAAAACGTCCAAACGTATATATACTGAGTCACGGCGCAGGGGCCCCCATGCTCCAGGGGGCCCTCTACCCACAGTACTTCCGCTGGAGAGCTCCTGATTTAGCTCGGAGGGGGCCCCTCTGCGTCCCTGGCAGGGGAGCCCTCTCAAGTTTCCTTACCAAATCTCTGAATTCTGCCCGTGTCTCCCAGATGTCCTGCAGGTTTCTCCTCCATTGTTCTGGGGTAGAAAGGGCGCATTTCCGAGCAATCAATACTGAGCTCACCTCGCCCAGCCTGAAGACTGAACTCCATCCGCCCACTGTTAACCCCGGGAATCCCGGAACAGAAGACACGTCTCCTGAGGGGGCCGCCGCGCACGAGGGCTTTAGTCCCAGAGGAATCTCAACATGTGAGTCTCCTTGATGAAGTGAGGGGGGCCCCTGGAGCGCGTGCCCCCCCCCAACGTGGGGGCTGCAGGGGCCTGTGTTACGCCCCTGCTTAATAGTGAATTACAGCCATTTTCGTTTTTCACTATTGCAAGGGACCTGTTCTCCATAGGGCAGAATGGGCAGTTAGGTTATTTAATGTTATAATCCTTTTTTTTATTATTGAGAATAAAATTCTGGTACAAAATGACAGTAAATAATTTCGCACATTATTCCAGCTGGCAAGATTAAAAGGAAATACAATAAATACAATAAATAGACATTATATATTTACAAATACTTTCACAATCAGAAAAAGTGATAAAAGATCGCTATACATATAAATCTATACTAATATAATAAAGAGAGAGCCCAAACCTTTGAGGCGGGTAATCTCAGGAACCACAGCACCAATCACAACACCCAATACAGCGTTGGAAAGGGCAGTTGCAGCAGAAGGACATAGGCTATGCAGACGTTCACCATATGCATTTAAAAGGTAAAAGAACCGTGCCAGCAAAGTAGCCCCTTGTGGGCGTGTCTGCGTTGTGCTGTGGTTAAGAACAAAGTGGTTCTGTTGGGTAACAAACAATTGCTTTAAAATTGGCTGTGTTAGGTCAGTACATGCTGAATTTAATAAACCTCTCTGAAAACAACTGAAGTTCAAGTTTTTTTGTATCTCAGTAAAAAGTAAAGACAATCACGATACACAGGAATTACTTCATTCCATAGTGACACAAGTTTCAATACGTGAGGGACCGTTACAGAAACATGTGATAAACGTGGCTGTTGGTGAATACAGTGATCAGTGCATTGAATTCAGTGACACATATATACAATTTATACAGGGGAATTGTTAAAAAGGCCAGAGTGTTGAGTTGATACTCCAAGGAGACAAGAGGTGGCTTTGCAGGTGCCTGGAGTTATCTTGGCCACCATTGAGCGTCGACCTTTCGACCCTAAGGCGCCCCAGTTGGTGGTCACGGCGGGTCTTTATCAAGACAGGTGAGGGATTGAGAATGGATCAAACAGGTGGGAATTATCACAGCCTGTAGGGCCGTCCGGTTGCGATCACTGCCAAGTCCTGTGATCGCAACCGGACAGACTGCGTGCCTAGTGATCGGCTACATTCCCTTCACAGGGGTTCACCATTTGGCTGCCCTACAGGCTGTGATAATTCCCAACAGTCACGTTTATCACATGATTCTGTAACGGTCCCTCACGTATTGAAACTTGTGTCACTATGGAATGAAGTAATTCCTGTGTATCGTGATTTTCTTTACTTTTTACTGAGATAAAAAAACTTGAACTTCAGTTGTTTTCAGAGAGGTTTATTAAGTTCAGCATGTACTGAGCTAACACAGCCAATTTTAAAGCAATTGTTTGTTACCCAACAGAACCACTTTGTTCTTAACCACGCTCACCCAGGTTCTGAGGGACACAGGGTTGCCCCATTTATGTTTAACAATGCGTTGTGCTGTGGGCATGTGCTGGGGGTGTGACAAACGCTGGGGGCGTGTGGTACGTTCCGCCCTTCATGCCATGTCTCATATCGTGTGCTGTGGTCGTATGCTGGGGGCGTGGGCGTGGGCGTGTGCGGGGCGTGGGATTACGGAAAAAAAAAGCGAGCGTTGTGCCCAATATTTCATTTTCTTTTCTTCCCAGGTTCTGTACATTCCAGCTCCGGGTGTCCACCCTGCTCCCTTTAAATACCCCTGCACCCCATAATCATAACCCACCCTTACTCCTTAAAATACCACAACACCCTTAAACACTAACCCATCTTAACCCTATAAATATACCATGTACCCCAAAACCCAAACCTATCCCTAAACCCTGTAAATACCCCTGTGCCCCAAAAACCAAACGTAGCCCTGAAACCTATAAAAACTACTGTACCTTAAAACCCAAACCTACCCCTGAACCCTAAAAAATACCTGTGTACCCCAAAACCCAAATGTAGCCCTGAACCCTAAAAATACCCCTGTACCCCAAACCCCAAACCTACCCCTGAATCCTAAAATACCCCTGTACCCCAAAACCCAAACCTAGCCCTGAACCCTTAAAATACCCCTTCACCCCAAAACCAAACCTACCCCTGAACCCTAAAAATACCCCTGACCCCGAAACCCAAACCTAGCCCTGAACCATAAAAAGCCTGTACCCCAAAACCCAAACATACCCCTGAACCCATAAAATACCCCTGTACCCCAAAACCCAAACCTAGCCATGAACCCTAAAAATACCCCTGTACCCCAAAACCCAAACCTAGCCCTGAACCCTTAAAATACCCCTGTACCCCAAAACCCAAACCTACCCCTGAACCCTAAAAATACCCCTATACCCCAAAACCCAAATCTAGCCCTGAACCCTAAAAATAACCCTGTACCCCAAAACCCATGCCTATCCCTAAACCCTAAAACTACCCCTGTACCCCATAATCCAAAATGGAATCTGAACGCTTAAAATATCCAAACACCCCAAAACATATACCTCAGTACCCCAATTCATAAACCCCTATACCCATACTCACCTTATCCAAACATTAAAAAAAGACATGCTTTTACCATTCATGCATTTACAACGATTTCCGTTGTAAATGTATGCGTGATAAAAGCATATAAAATGTAATGGCATGCGTTATAATGGCATTGCAGAGTCATGGTACTTTCGTAATGAAAGTATGCGGAGTGATGGTATGCGGAAAGAAAGTTGCGGAATAATCAGTGTTTACCCTCCCCCGGTAAGTACATTGGTAGCACGGCGGCCCACATCTCCAGCAACATACTCATATTTTTTCACCACCGATTTGAAAAATGCACAGGTCTCTCTCATTGATGGCCAGCACCGACATACACTTTTAGACACACCTCCTGCCACAAGTTCTAGAATTGCGAACTTTAGAGCTGGGGAGCTACGTTCGAATCTCGGCATCAGCTCAACATCCTGTGATCCCAGGCAAATCGCTTTGTCTCCTCGTGCCTACCACAAATGAATGTGTTCTTCTGTAATGTAAATTGTGCTCATGCCATGTTGTCGAGTTCACGCTATATAATATTGCAAGGAAAAATAAAGTATGAAAACTCGAGTTCACACACTACTGAACGCGCACTCTTAAGTGCATCAGCAGTGCACTGTGAATCGGAGCGATTCACAGGCCTTTCACAGAAAAGAAATGCTATCAAAACGAAATCCTAGAAAACAATATGCTACTGGCCGGCAGCAATTCATACCCGGACAACGTCGGGACGGGCTGCTAGTAGGTTATACAGACAGATATATACTGACTTATATTTACAATCGTGAATCTCTCCAAACTTTAAAGGGAGCTCAGATATTTAGCCGAAGATCCCATGTTTTCCTACCCTTATATTCATATAATATAGACTCAATGTTATGTATACCCAGAAGCCTGGACAGCCACATCTGGAATGAGGGGGCAGCAGCATCCTTCCATGCTGCTGACATAGAGTACGCAGCACTGCCACCGAAATAAAAACAAATGCTTCAATCTCTTTATTTAAACCTAGCTTACTTTCACTCCCTAAGATCATTAAGGTCGGGGATAGACTGATCTTAAATCCTAGCAGCCCCTCCCAAAATGTCTCGATCTCCCCTTTAACTATATTTTGCTTCTCACAATGATAAAACATGTGCAACAGATCGGCGGGGCCTCTCGAACATCTGGGGCATCTGTTATCTTCCCCTTTGCCCCAATCAAATAATTTAGAGTGTGTATAGTAAAGATTAAATAATGTTTTAAAATGTTGTGCTTTCAAATTAGAAGAGCGTAGAATCTTCCTATCTAATTGTAACGCTTTATCCAAATCCACATCAGGAACTTCCAATTTTATGGCCAGGATACTTCATTTTTTTCCAGATAATCTTGGATCCCAGATATTAAGATTTTTTTGATAACTTTGATCCTACGGCCCCCTTTTAGAAGATACTCCAATATACCACACCGGTTATCAGAAGATTTGAGTATTTGTGAAACCTGGACGAATTTGAGGCTGTGACTACTAGGGATACCATATTTCTGCTGAATCATACAAAAACTCATCACGCCATCTCCCTCCATAATATCTCCTACTGTCCGAATACCCAGGATGTGCTTTGCTTCTAACCTCAGAGAGCAGGGGCTCTCGACCCACGGGTCCAGAAACGTGTCTGGTGGTGGCAGTCTTTATTGGAGTGGAGTTGTTTGGTACTAAATACTCCTGGGTTCAGTGAAGCTATAATGGTGCTGAGGAACTCGAGTTGTTGAGTTTCCAGGCCATGCACTCTCTATGGACGTCACTGGCACTTACAATATTTAAGGACATACTTAGATATTGGAGTGGCCTATTAGCTCAGGCAGATATGTCCACACCCGCGATATAGTGCACCATGACTTAGGGCTTGTAAGGCCTGTTAGAGGGGTGACTTACCTATACCTTAGTCAGAGTTGCTTGGCGTGGAACACAGGCAGTGTTTCATATCCAAGTTGTTGTTTCTCTATGCACCAAGGCTTGCCGGCAGCAGTGGCAGTTTGCATGGCCCTGTTGAGGTGTCCCTAGCGGACATGTTTCAGTCCCAATGAACAATTTACTAGGACTCACAGGGGATCTGAAGTAACAATTGTGGTACAGTTTCTGTGAAAGAACCCTGGTACTAAGGATCTGAACAGCAGGGACACAGTCAAAATTGCATCAAAAGTCAGTCAAAGAGTATGTGGTGGGGTACTGCAACTGAAACCCACTTTCCCAGGAGACTCAGACAAACGTGGAAGAGTCATATTAGTCTGTCGGGCAAGGAAGAGTAGTGAAAGTGGTTGAATGTTGCAGGGCCTACTCTTCCTTGCATCCTCCTGTCCAGGTCTGTCCCTTTGGGGAGCTAGCCTACCTCAACAGTTTCAGAACCTAACTTACAATACCACTTTTTAAAACTCTTTCTGTCTTTACCCAATCTTTTTAGTTTGAGATCAGAGGTGTACACCTCTGCAAACTCTAATTTAACCAGGTCAACAACCCACAGCTTACCCAAAGTGGTCAACCACAACTTGAGCAACCCTACCATGACCAACAGGGCCAGAGGACGTAACTTGCTATTTGTCATGAGATCAGCCAACCAGGCTAAGGACAGTGCAGCCATGAAGGCTAACACCCAGCAGAGGCCACTAACAGCTGTCAGTGCCCAGAACCACATCTTCTGCTCTTCACTGATAGGTGAAGGAGCTAACCTGCAGGCTGCTTTGGGTTCAGGTTGTCTTTCTGCTGCCTGGGAGTGGGGGGTGGTACCAATTCTGGCAGTGAGTACCCTACTTCCACTCTCTTTTCTGTCAGCTGAGGAACCACCAAAAAGGGCTGGTCAGCTGCCTGATTAGTCAGGTCTTCTTGTGGGCCAGGTACGGTTTCATCAGTGCCAACTTTAGAGTTCTCCTCTACTGGTATATAATCTCCCTGGCTCTCTGAAACTGTGGTTAATAGTTCCCTACCTTTCCTACGCTTCTTCTTTTTTTACTTCTTTTGGGGCTAACCTGCACTAGCTGCAGCCTCAGGACTCCCCCTCCCCCCCCCCCAAGGCCTTGCACTGGGCTAGTACATCTCTTTGGCTCAGACAAATCTCTGAGTGGTCATTCCCAAGGAGACAGTGAAGGGGGAGGTAGTAGTAGTAAAAAATACGTTTATTAGACGGTTGGTCTCCAAACAGAATACATATTACAATAAATAGATTAAAACATATGCAGAAAATTTCACGAATACTTTAAAAAGGAGTATTTCTTCAAGGGGCAGTTCCTGCCTCTCTCCCGCAACTTAAACAAAAAGTTTCATACAACAATACTCCTAAAATTGCAATCAGCAACACAGTCAAACTATAACATAAGGATAGCATTTCAACCTAATCACAATTTACTTAGGGCATGACCTACTATATCTCCATGCCCATTTCTATCCAATCGCATTTGGTTCTAACAGAGTTCTTTTTACCGCCATGGCAATTGCTATATCAAGGTTTGGCATGTCAGTGAGTAAATGAATTGCTAGCAGGCGCTCAGGTATGCCGTATTTTAAAAACAAGGGTCGTAAAAACAGTTTCCGCTGTGACCCAAATTTTTGACAGTCTAGTAAAATATGTAGATTGACGCACTTGGTACCTAAACCACAGCGGCATTTACCGTCTGGCTGTACCAATTCTGCTTTTCTATCTCCATGAGATACCCAACAGTTAATCCCTATTCTCCATCGCAGCACTTCGGCTCTTAGTCCAGCATTAGGTAGCGTATCCAAATAGGGGTACCACGTATCATTCACCCAGCTATTCATCATATAATAGACTGACACTTTCTTTCTCAGGTATATCATATCACTTTGCCTGGATATTTCTCTTCCTGCTGTTCTAAGCTCCGTATTTGAAGCTTTAACCGATAGTATCGCCTGGTCAAATTTTACATTTAGGTTTTTACACAGTGCGCACAATTTCATTCTAATCACATTGGACAATGTAAGTAGCTGTGCAAAATCTCCTCTTTACACCATTGTGACACGTTTGTGACTTCCTTAGATCCCAATCTTTTCCAAAATGGCCACTTGTACCGGTATATTCCATGAGGTCACCGCTAATTCCAATCAGATTGCCTGAATCATAGCGGAGCCAAGCAGTGACATCAACGGTTTTACACATTTTCCCTCCTCAATGTCCCAATTATTCTTCCCGCTCAAATATAAAACTTCGGCCCCGTACTGTACTTGTGGGGGTCTCATTGCCTTGTAGGTTTTCAGTAATGGTCTATGTGACATATCCCCAAAAATTTGGCTAAATGTCCTTAGCCCACAACCTGATGTAAGGGCTTTGGCAGTCTGGGCTACCGGATGGATATCCCATTTTAAAGACTTTACAAACCAAATACCAAGGTATCTGTATTCATTCACGGTTTCTAGTTTGGTAGAACCCAGGTACCAATTGAAATTCTGAATTTTCTTCCCAAAACATAGGATTTTAGTTTTATCGATATTTACAGTCAGGCGTTTGGCCAAGCAGTATTAATTAAAAGCGGCTAACTTCCTTTGCAATCCAATTTCCGTTTGGTCAAAGATTACCAAATCGTCGGCGTACAGCAGACAGGAAATGCATTATGGGGCTGGCACTTCTACTCACTTCTAAAATGGGTGGGAGATGAGCCAGATATATTGCAAATAGTAAGGGGGCTAATATACATCCCTGCCTTAAACCATTCTTAATCAATATTTTAGGTGTCAAAGCTCCGTCTGTGTCTTTAATGACTCGCGTCCAGTTTTGTTTGTGTAGCAACAGGATAATTTCCAAGAGCTACTCGGGGATATTACATTTCCCTAAGGACTCCCACAGGCATTTCCTTTCTACTAGGTCAAATGCCGCGCGGAAGTCCACGAAACAGCAGCATAGCTTCCCCTGCTTTTCCACAGACTTCCTCGCCACAGCCCACAGTGCGAATCAGTGATCGATCGTGGAGTGCCCCTTCTTAAAACCTCCTTGCTCTACTGGCACGATCGGCCACCGTTCCGCCCAATCATTCAGACTGCCCAAAATCATTTTGGAGAACACCTTTTCCCCAATGTCCAGCAAATTAATGAGTCCGTAATTTTTTGTTTCTTTTCTGTCACCCTTCTAGTGGCTGGGTCTAATTACTGCTCCCCTCCACTTTTCGGGGATCTTGCCTGACTCCAATATTGCCAAAAACATACAGGAGAGGAATTCCGCCCACCAACCTTGCTGGGATTTTATAATAATTGCAGGCAGATTATCAGGACCTGCAGCACGGGTTATGTTTAAGATTCTTATGATTGAATATACCTTTTCAGTTGTGAATAAATGTTTTAGATCTACCACCACCTCCGTCCAGGGACAGGTATCCCCACCTGCTTCTTCAACATATGTTTAATATAACTCACCTAGATATTCTTCCCAAGCGGCTTCCTCTACTACACAGGGCATAGCCCCATTAGCCTGTCCGGATGCTTCCTTTATCAGATTGCAAAACTTATCCAAGTTTTTAGATTCAATAATTTCCAGCAGGTTAACCCAGCACTTCTCTTTGAATACCCTCTTCAGGTTTCTAACTAACATTTTATACTCCTTCCTCATATCACTTAGATTTTTATGCCTTATTGGATCATGTTTTTTCCTCAGGCTCCTTTCTACTCTTCTTATTTCTCTTTTCCTGTTTAGACACTCCCCGTTAAACCAACTCGGCTGTTCGCCTTGCTTTGATTGTTTAGTACATGGGATCTTACTTTTTAGGTCTACTTTAAGGCACTGCGCCATTTCATTCATCTTTTTCTCGTACCAAGGCACTTTCTTAGTTCTGGCATCTTCCAAATCCACTTTATGTTGAAATCCTGCTAATTTTTCAATATAATGCTCTGTCAGTCTTGTTGTCAGCCGTTTAGGGTACTCTACTTGTTGAGGGAGCACCCATTCTCTAGGGCTTGAGGATCCCCATGCTAATGCAATTTCTAAAATATTGTGGTCAGTACCGTCACAAGCACTTATCTGAAACCCCTTGATAAGATCAAAATTCCAGGCATGAATGAATGCATAATCAATCGGGCAAAATTGGGAACCTAACTTGAAGGTCTGTTTTGCCTGGCAGTCTGTTTCCCATCTGCCGTTTAAGCAAAACAATCCTTTTTTCCCCCAAAATGTGCCCAACTTCATGTCTTGTTTAGAGGTTATACAATTTGAAAACGTAAGGAGACAGTGAAGGGGGAGGTCCTTGCTGACTACCACCTTTCTCCAACTAAGGGACCCAGCTATTTCTAAAGGCACTAAAGACACAGGCCTAACGGTGACCTCCCTTGGGATGACACTTAATCTGTTTGTCTCACCTGGGATATACTGGTTTGAGAGGACCAACCTGTCATTCACAACAGTGTGACTGGCACAGGTATCTCTCAGGGCACTGGTTGGGATCCCATTGACGAGTGGAAGTCTCTACTCCCTTTTGCAAACCCAAACTCACATTTTGGGCCCACTTTCCAGTTAGGGCCTAAGCGGACTTCCTCATCTGAGGTACCAGCCTCAAAGGCTGCACTGGCAGCTCCCAAAGTAACACTAGTGGCTTGGTTTTTAGGACAGCAAGGGTCCTTGAAAAGGTGCCCAGTCTTGTTGCATTTAAGGCACCAAGCAATCTTGGGGTCCCAGTTCTTACCCTGATAGCCGTTTTTATTTTGTGAGGTGTCTCTTGTTCCACCCTCTTTCACAGGTTTTTGAGTGCTCCACTGTGTTCCCTCAGGGGGTCTTTTTGGCCTCTTTCGTCACCCACACAAAATCTAGTCGTGGACGCTCTCGTTCTTACCCAATGATCAGCCTTTTCCCCAATTCTTGGGGAGAGACTGGCACCAGGTACTCCAGGTATTGATGCTACTTTTCCTGCCCACAATTACTTAACAGGTGTTCTTTCATTATCAAATTATAAAGCCCATCACAATCATGCACGTTATTAACTTTGAACCAAAGTCCTAGTGATTTCACTGAGTAATCTACAAAACCTACCCAGGCCTGACTCTGGGTTTTTTGAGCCTCCCTGAATCTGATCCTATATTCCTCAGTTGTGAGTCCAAAGTCCTCAATCAGGATACCCTTCACAAGGTCATCAAATGTAGACTCTCATTGAGTATCGAGAATCTATCCCATGAGGGGCTGCGCTGGAGTTCCACGCCTCCTCGTAGCCGGAGTTCCTGTTCCTGACTCCTCCCTCACCTCACGGTCGATGGCGATGCAGCGAGGCGTCTCTGTTGGCGTTTTCGCATGAAGCAGCTACCTGAGGAATGGCCGTTTTTCTTGCTTTCACCGGAGCTTTAGCACAGAGCAGAGCGTGGATTGAGCTGAATGTGTGAAGCTCTTCCTGAAGAGAAACGATAAGGATAACGATAAGGAGCAGTAAAAGGCATGAGGTGAGCGGCGTCTCATCTCTACGATCTCCTATGATCTGCGCTGTTACAGGATACAAAGTAACGATCGGCTGGATACTTATTAACTTTTGGGCTTTTGATATTTGAGCGGGCAGAAGATTGTGCTGGCTGATGTTTCTCTGCTTGCCTCGCACTACCCGGTAGGACTCTGCTTGCTGTGTAAAAGACTCTCTCTGCTGACGATAAGTGTGCAGCGGCTGCAGTTTGGGGGGTCTGCATGCTCTAGGAAGCGGGAAGGACAGAGAGACAATTGAAGCTTTCTGGTTAAAAGCTTTTGTTCTCCCATTTAAACAATTTTCGGGAGGTATCCCATACTGCTGTTGGCTTCCTAGTGCAGTGTTGGAGAAAACTTTATTGGTTTTTTGGTGGGATGGGCAAACAATTAAATGCCCGCGCCAAAGCGCGAATCAGACGCCAGCAATTAAAGGATGATATTGCCGCTCAAAAAAATGCTGATACAGGTGCTGGGAAAGAAGATTCGCTGGTTGATATCTCTGGAACCTCGGGTGACGAGGAGGAGGAGACGACGGATTCTGTTTTTCCTAACCCGATTCGACTGACGCCGTTGAAAACCCCGTCTCAAGAGCAAAATGATTCAGCACATGATGTAAATGGGAGTGAGATGAGCAAGGCGTTGGATAATTGCTTGCAGCCTGGGGCTTCCAAAGGTGGGGGGTCAGGGGTTGCCCCTAAAGTTGCCCCTAAAGTTACTAAAAATTTCCCATTATTTGTGAAAAAAACGGATAATTCAATGCCCGCCCCTTCTCTATCCGTGGGTTTTAGCTCAAGCCCTATGGGCTTACCAGAAGGAATGGTGGAAGGAGGGGGTGGTTCCAGTCTACCCACCATGATAAATGGGGTCAAAACTCTCCCCTCGCTGGACTTAACAGGCTCGCAAGAAAGTAATCTCATACAAGACGAAGTCTCACCCCAGATGGATCTCATAGTCTCTTCTCTCCCTGGAGTGCAAAGCCCGATTTTAGGAATGGAGACTGAGACCACAGGAGAATTCCAGATCTCGGTTAAAGACATGCTTAATATGATACTATGCGAGGTGAGGGAGATGAAGCAGTCCCAACGGTCCGATCAGGCCCTTATCAATCAAAGGCTAGACAAAATTGAAGAATCGATCTCCTCTTTTCCTGTTCGGTTACAAGAAGCGGAGACTAGGATTTCAGGCCTAGAGGATCATATGAGTGAAGTTAGAAAAGAGGTTACATCCCTTACCAAAACCTCTAAGTCACTTGAGCTAAAATTGGATGAAATGGAAAACTATAATAGGAGGTCGAACCTCAGAATCGTGGGAGTTCCCGAGAAAATCGAGGGCTCTGACATGAAACAGTGGCTTACCTCCTTTTTTCTACAGGAGGTCATTCCAGAATTCAAAGGAGACTTAACAATTACACGCGCCCATCGTGTCCCTGCACAGCCGTTTCCTAACTCCTCTTTACCGCGGACCATTCTTGTTAATTTTGCAGATATCAGAGTTAAAGAAACTATCCTCTCGAAAGCTTTTAAGCAGAGGCAATTTTCTGTTAATCCTTCCACTAAATGCCGGATCTTTTCGGATATGTCTGCCGCTGCGGCTAGGAGGAGGAAGGAATTTGTAAAAATGTTGCAACTGTTTAAAGATAGGGGCGCTCAAGCCATGATCGCTCAGCAATCAAAATTGAAAGTTTTGGTAAAGGGCAAATTTCATCTATTTGCGGATATCGATGAAGCACAGGGGCTGTTACGTATGATCTCTCAGGATCAATGAACTATGGCCGCGAGACTGTCTGTTGAATTCTAGCGCTGGGCGCATTTCTTGCTTCTTTAATTTATTTATTTCTTTCTGTTCCATGTACTATTGAAATTTGCCGGATGGCAGGATATGTTCTTTTTTTTGCTTCTTATTTTTCCTTTTGTGAGAGGGAGGGAGAGGGCAGGACTGGACTCATAGGAAGGTTAAGGGGTGCTAATTCAAGGCACCTTAAGGGTAGGGGTGGTTCCGCATGGCCGGCGTGGGGGAAGGGCCATAAAGGAAGGGGGGATTAGAGGGGTTGAGGGGGGGAGGGGAGGGCGGCAGGGGGCACAAAGTCAAAAAATGAAGTCTTGGATGTTTGTTTATAATTCACTTGTGTATAGTTGGAAGGCTAAGAATGCTATGAATACTAGATTGGTATATTTGTTGCAATGTGGGGTATTTAAACGGTTTACTACCTGCTTTGGAGCCTGGGAGTGGGTTAATTTCTGTGTTGATTTTCTATTATGGGGGTGAAAATTATTTCCTTCAACGTAAATGGCTTAAACAATAGGAAAAAAATGAGAGCAATAGAACTATGGACTAAAACCCAACAACCTGATGTGATTCTATTACAGGAGACCCATATATCTATGTCAAAAATTGAGGAATTCCCTATGTTCAAAAGTTGGGCTTCCTGTAGAGTATTCTCTTCATGTTCAGAGTCACAGAGGGGAGTGGCGTTATTTGTTAGTAAAAAATTAGAGGCCCAGATCGGTCAGGTGGAGCAAGGGGGGTCGGGCCGTTGGTGCTGGGCCACATGTATGATTCCAAATAGAATTAATCCAGTCACGTTAGTCAGTTTCTATGCTCCAACAGAGGATAGACCAGAGATATATGAAGAGCTTTTTCATTCTTTGTTGATGGCCAAGGGTGAGATCATTATTGGTGGGGATTTTAATATTACAATGAACAGAGAGCTGGATTTATCCAGCAGGTCGAAGACTCAATTCAAGCCTAAATCCCTAAGGTCCATTAGGAATAATATGTCATTATTTAACCTGTGGGACCCTTGGCGCAATCAAAATCCGGGCAAAAGAGAATATACCTGCTGGTCAGGCAGATTTAAATCCTCCTCTCTAATTGATTTTTTTCTAATTTCACGTCAGATCATTTTTTCCAAACAGACGTTGCTCCATAACGGCTTTTCGGATCATGCAATGATTATGATGGAAGTGGGATTGGGGGATAGGGTAAGAGCCCCCAAACGTTGGGTCTTTAATAAAAAATATTTAACTGATGACACTTGGGTGGCGTCTATTAAAACTGAGATAGTAGACTTTCTCTCTCGGAATATGGGAACTGCCCCCCATAACTATGTTTGGGACTCTCTTAAGGCCTATATTCGTGGCCTGGTGATTGGTAGAGATGCAGCCGATCTCTCCGTAGTTAAGAATAAGAATAGATCTCTCCAACAAAAGATTCAGGCCCTGACTGTACTCCGCCAACAAAATTCAGCCAGATCGGTTCAAGATCAATTAAACGCGGCCAAAAGAGAGCTTTCTCAGGAGCTCTATAATCAGAGTGACGAGAATTTTCGTAAGAGCTCACAAAAAATATATGAAGAGAGTAATTTTACCGGTAAACTCCTGGCGTGGCAGGCCAGAGAGCAAGCCTCGTCTAATCTCATACATTCTCTACATTCTCCAGACACTTTTAGAGATACATCGGTTCCAGCTGAAATTGGAGAAATAATGTTAGCACACTATAAGAGGATCTATAATACTCAATCAATGATAGATCATCAAAAATTATTGAAATATCTGGAAAAGTATTCTCTTCCCACTCTTTCTCTTATAGATCAAGTTAGTATGGCCATTCCATTTACTAGAGAGGAAGTAGAGAAAGTAGTCCAACAGCTCCCATTAGGGAAAGCTGCTGGCCCTGATGGGTTTCCTTCAGAGTTTTTTAAAGTATTTTTTAGTTCCTTCACAGATTTTTTTGTCCAATTATTAAACTGTATGCTGTCTGGTGGATCCGTCCCGGATTCTTTTAGGGAAGGAACAGTAGTAAGTTTTCTTAAAAAGGGTAAACCCCCCAAGGATCCGAACTCTTACAGACCCATCACGTTACTGAATACAGATTACAAAACCACCACTAAACTACTATCTACACGTTTTAATTCTTTTTCTTCAGATTTGATCCACGCAGACCAGAATGGTTTTGTTGCCGGTCGGCAACTGTTGACTAACACTCACTTTTTAACAGAGGCTTTGGATTTTTTTTGAATCACATAAGGTCCCCGCTTTAATCTTATTATTTGATGCCGAAAAAGCTTTTGATTTGGTGGTTTGGGAGACACTTTTTATTATTTTACAGCATTTTGGCATCCCAGAAGTAATTATTAATTTGATTCGGAGTCTTTACTCAGGGGCTCGGGCCAATATTATTATTAATGCTGAGTCGGTGGGACTAGTATCGGTTAAACGCGGTACTAGACAAGGCTGTCCACTTTCTCCGATATTGTTTGCTTTCTTCATCGAACCTTTAGCAACTGCAATTAGGAAAGCTCCTCTCCTATTCCCCCCTATTAATTTGATGCCTAAAATTAAACTCTACGCAGACGATATAATTTTGTTAATTAAGCCCGAAATGCAATGTCAATCTCATGCACTCCAAATATTTGAAGAGTTTGAGGCCTTGGGGGGCTATCGGATAAATAAATTAAAAAAAAACGAAATTCTAGTCTGCGGGGGTATCAACCCTGTAATTCATCCCGATTTAAGTTCATGCATTAATAACAAACCGAAAAGATATTTGGGGGTTTTGTTCTCTTCCTCAGTTGCCGATCTTTATAGTCTGAATTTTGTACCAATGCTGCAAAAGGTGCGAGCAATGTTTGAAAGATGGAATTCTTTACCTTTGACCATTATGGGTCGTGTTGCATTAATCAAGATGTCGGTCCTTCCTTTATTCAATTTTTTATTTTCAACCATATCTTGTGCTTTGCCTGGATTTTTTTTTCCAAGGTTGAATCTATGTTTTCCTCTTTTATCTGGGCAAAAAAGACGCCTCGAATTTCTCTGAATACTTTATTCGAAGATAAGGAACAAGGAGGGCTTGCCCTTCCCAATCTTAAAGATTATTATAATGCATATTTGGCTCAATTTATGAATAGATTTAAGGACAACAATCAGCAACTTTTTATAAAAAAAATTTTTGATTTGATCTGTAAAGAAACTCAGATTCCCTCCCCGCTTCAATTATTTAAATCACCAAAAACAGTCAGGTATAAGGTGCTGCACTGGTTTTTTAAGAGACGTACAGCACTCCTAAAGAGGTACTCCCTTCCATTCCTCAATACATTTTCGTCCCTTAGCTCCGTCTTTTCTTTCTTCGGAGTGGATATTAGCATGGATCTCCTAGAAAAATGGCAGAGGATAGGGTTTATGAAGCTAAGCGATTATATGGAAGATAACGCTTGGATTACGATGGCAGATATGACATCCCGGGTTCAAGGGAATTTCTTAATGCTGGGATCGTATAAGCTGATTTATGGAGTGCTGCTCCAATTAGATCCCTCACTCCTTTTTTCCCCTGTGCCGTTAGTTAATGAATTATTTTTTTTAATACAACAAAGAAAACCGGGGGAGTGGAAACGTCGCTTAACCGCGAATAGGGATCCGGACTTATGTCTTAAAGCAAGTAATAAGTGGCTAGGGCAGGAAAATTTGGTACTAACTCCTGCGGTATGGAAAAGAATCAATGTGCTGAACTTTTCTGTACTAAGAGGTGCCAATTGGCGCAGAATGCTGTTTTTTAGTAAATGGCTTCTGTATTACACTCCGGCAAGGGTTAGTAAAATGTATCCTAATTGCTCTTCCAATTGTTATAGGTGTCTGCATCATAATCCTGCTAATTGGTCTCATGTTGTTGCTCAATGCTCTAAAATTGTACCTTTCTGGGAAGAAATATTTGCATTTATGCAAAACCAGTGTAAAATCTCAATCGCGGTTAATCATAAACTGATTTTGTATGGATTTGATCCTGAATTGATGTTAGAAGGGCAACTAGTTAAACTAATATGCATTGCTATGGCTGTAGCGAGATCGTTAATTCTTCAAAATTGGTGTTTGCAATATTGCCCTAACGTACATGAATGGCGTTATAAAATGCAAAAGGTCAGAAATAGTGAGCAACTGTATGCTAAAAGAGTTGGTGCGATTCGGAAATTTGAGAAAATCTGGGGTTCTTATTTCAATTTTAATTGATTTATTCTGACTATGTTGGTTTTCCTTTTCTCTCTTTAATCTTTTTGAGATGGTCATTGTTGTGGCTCCGGAATATGGGGGGTATGTGCACATTATGGTTAGTATATGATTTGTCATTGTATGTTTCGATTTAGCTTATCCAAGACTTCAATAAAACATTCTAAAAAAAAAAAAAAAAGAGAATCTATCCCTTCACTTTGCTGAGAACATTTCCCAAAGGTTAGCACTCCACCGCTTCCTGTCGACCTGACTGCCAAGACAGGCTCCCTCAACTCCCCACTTGGTGATGTCATCATTCTCAAAGAAATTAGGGGGAATCCCTTTGGGGATCATAGAGTCAAAAGATTCTACTAGTTCCATATTTAATATTTTGCTGCCACCAGGGATGGATCCTAGGCCCATCGGAACTCTTTCTCTTTCTATGGCCAGGAGTTTAGCCTCTAAGGTTATCCTCTTGGCCAGTTTCTGAAGATCTGCATCTTCAGTCTCTTCCTCCTTAAGAATAATACCGGGGTAATGCTATCTAAAGGGTAGCGATGGTTTCTAGATCCTCGTCCTCTGGAGTTTCATCATCCTCTTCCCCACTGGGGGAAGCTTCACTTGCCAGCGCCTGTCATTCGCTTCCAGAAACTGCTGCCGATGGGCTTTTGTGTGTTTTGAACCCATGGCGAGTTTCCATGCCTCGCACAGCTCTTTGAGTTGTGACGCTCTCAGGTCAGGAAAAAGACTTTACACTTTAAAAGTGGACTCTAAGTGCAGTTTTCAGGCTGCGCACTGTTAACCTATGGAGGAAAAGAAGAATGTAAGTTTTCAGGTAAGTACACAACTTAGAGATGCTGTCTTCGGTGTTTCAGGTCAACACTAGGCAAGGTACAGATAGGCACCAAAACTGCACCACCAGCGGCACAGGGGTGGCTGGGGGCTGATGTCAGATTCAGGATCGGAGCCGAACATTAACCAGTGGAGTATGAGGGTGTTCGAAGATGCACAGCTTACAGGTAAGTAAAGGGGTGTCAGGGGTCGATCTCCTTAAGTTAAGGAAAGTATAAGGGGGGACACAAGGCAGCACAAAACGTACACACTCAGTGGCACAGGGGCGGCCGCCGGCTGCAGAGTGCCAACATACGTGCGCCAGGAGTGCAATAAAATTCAATGGGGGTGACCGAGTTTGAAGAATAGGCTGCAGCCTCAGGCCAGGAGGCCAGGAGAAGAGATCCCACGTCTGCCCAGGTAAGAAGAGATGCTGGGAGACATAGGGACACCATTGGTTAAGGTCCCCAAGACTCAGGGGCTTCAGTTGCAGGGGTGTCCTTAGGCATCAGAAAACTCTTACCAGGCAGGTCGGCATCAGGGGCAGTCTTCGGACTGAGACTGCAGGGATCGAGATGGAGTCTGGCTCAGAGTCGCTGGAGAACCTATGCAGGACCGGTGGGCCACTTGGACTTGGATCGTGGGTGTCCAGTGCAGACATGGATCATGCAGCAGTTTTGTGGTCCCTCAGGACAGGATTCTTGAGCTTTAAAGTTGGTTTCTTCTTGGACAGGTCCTCAGTCCATGGGAGATTTAGAATCTTTATTGAAGTCAGGTAATTCTCCCAGGGTTTTGGAGGTCGCTGGTCCTGCAAGACGAGTCGTCTTTTTGTAGCAGAGGCAAAAGGGAGCAGACAAGCCGGCAGGGCTGGCACAGAGTCAATCATGGTTCTTCTACTTTTTCGCTAGTACGGCTCTGTGGTGTTTGAGCTTTGTAGGTTGTCGTAGATCTACTTTCAGAGTCTTGGGAAGCAACCTAAATACTAGATTCAGGGGCATTACAGGAGAGTAACAAGTAGGGCGCAATGGGTTCCTTGCCTGGGATGTGTATACCAAATAATATCCCTCCCTCCTGTGGAAGGGGGCATTGCCTTAGCCCTGGTGGATAAGTCCCACCATCTTCAAGATGGTGGACACTGACAAATGTGCTTTATTTTGCATCCTGCACCAGAGGGTTGGAGTTGGCAAAGGGAGGCACACCTCCTATTCACATTTGGTTTTCTCACTTGTTCGCTGTTAAACCTGACACTCTTGGCGTGGTTTTCCCCTATCTTTTTGCCTCTGCCTCCTGTATTTTTGATGCTGTGCTGGATTTCGGTTTTGCTGGTTTAAATGCTTTGGACACTCTGCCACTGCTGATCAGCGCCAGAGTGTAAGTGCTCCCTATGGAAATGGTCATATTGATTGGATGTACCTGATTGGCATATTTGTATCACCACGAAGTCCCTAGTAAAGTGCACTGGATGTGCCAGGGCTGGTGATGACAGATGCTACTAGGGCCGGATATATGATGTTACAACGCAGACTTTTACACCGCATACCGTTACAACGCGGTTTTTACAACGCGGATACTGTAACAACGCATGTATTTACAACGCATTTTTTTACAACGCAGGTACCGTTACAACGCAGACCATTACAACGTAAGTATTGGTAAGTATATATTAATATTAATAATATAATAGTAACTTAATTTTAAAAATATAATTTTATGTAATTTTAAATAATTAAATTCCCATTAATTAATTTAAATTTAAATTAATATTACTTTATTTTTACCATGTACCCCTGTACCCCAGAAACAAAAAACTGACCCTAAACCCCAAAAATAAATTAAAGTAATTTTATGAAATATAATTTAAATTAATTATTGTAAATTAAAAAAATTATAACTTTATTTTTACCCTGTACCCCTGTACCCCAAAAACTCAAAACTGACCCTCAACCCCAAAAATAATGCAATGTAATTTAATTTAATTTATTTACTATTAAATAATTTAATTTAAAATTAAATTTAATTTATTTTTACCCTGTACCCCAAAAACTGAAAACTGACCCTGAACCCAAAAAATACCCCTTTAACCAAAAACTGAAAACTGACCCTGAACCCTAAAAATACCCCTTTACCCAAAAACTGAAAACTGACCCTGAACCCTAAAAATACCCCTTTACCCAAAAACTAAAAACTGACCCTGAACCCTAAAAATACCCCTTTACCCAAAAACTGAAAACTGACCCTGAACCCTAAAAATACCCCTTTACCCAAAAACTAAAAACTGACCCTGAACCCTAAAAATACCCCTTTACCCAAAAACTGAAAACTGACCCTGAACCCTAAAAATACCCCTTTACCCAAAAACTAAAAACTGACCCTGAACCCTAAAAATACCCCTTTACCCAAAAACTGAAAACTGACCCTGAACCCTAAAAATACCCCTTTACCCAAAAACTGAAAACTGACCCTGAACCCTAAAAATACCCCTTTACCCAAAAACTGAAAACTGACCCTGAACCCTAAAAATACCCCTTTACCCAAGAACTGAAAACTGACCCTGAACCCTAAAAATACCCCTTTACCCAAAAACTGAAAACTGACCCTGAACCCTAAAAATACCCCTTTACCCAAAAACTGAAAACTGACCCTGAACCCTAAAAATACCCCTTTACCCAAAAACTGAAAACTGACCCTGAACCCTAAAAATACCCCTTTACCCAAAAACTAAAAACTGACCCTGAACCCTAAAAATACCCCTTTACCCAAAAACCCAAAACTATCCCTAAACCCTAAAAATACCCCTTTACCCCAAACATATAACATTTAAAATATAACCATATACTTACCAATACTTACGTTGTAATGGTATGCGTTGTAAAGGTACCTGCGTTGTAAAAAAATGCGTTGTAAAAACATGAGTTGTAACAGTATCTGCGTTGTAATGGATGCGTTGTAACAGTAGTGCGTTGTAAAAAATGCGTTGTAACAGGTGCACACCACTAGGGCCTGCATCACTGATTTTGCCACCCACATGAGTAGCCCTAAAATGGTGTCTCAGACCTGCCACCGCAGTGCCTGTGTGCAGTCAGTGAACCACCATGTCCGCCTGGTCCGTGTCCCCGCAGGCTGGGCCTAACCCTTCCCTTTTTGTGCACATTGGTCACCCCTATGGAAAGCTCAAGGTACCCCCTTGGGCAGGGTGCAGTGTATATGAAAGGTAGAGCATGTACTAGTGCAGGTAACATGCTCTGGTAGTGAGCAGCAGCCATTTTGTGTGCTCACTGCTGCAAGGTTATCTTGCTCCATAGATTAACATGGGGGAGGCTGGTCCCAATGGATACCAGCCTATCTTCCCACATGAACAAGATGGGACATAAGTGATTGATATCCCTGAACTCAGAATTTAATAACACATCTTTTAGGAAAGGTTGTTTTTAAATTCTGTGTTTGAGAACAGTACTTTTACAAAGTGGCTGTTCTCTTGTCTAACTTTTCTGTGTGCCTGGGCCTGCTTGTGGATTGACTGTCTGGTTTGAGGGTGACAGGGGCTGCAGAGCCCCCAGGAGGTTGTCTGAGTCAGCCCGTGGTTGAATGACTGCATCTGCAACTAGAGTAATGGGAGGAGATAGCACCTGGGAGTGAATAGGGCTGTGCCTGCCTGCCACAATGCTGGCTCCACCTCCTGCTGGGCGGCTGTCACCTCTGTCCCTCACACTGAAAGGAAGGAAGAAGCCAGGAAGCCCAAATGCTCCAGCAACACCCAGAACTGGTTTAGACCGGGCTCAGGGCTCACTTGCACAAAGACTTCAAAGACTTTTTGGAGTATAAGAGAAGGACCCCTGACAACAGATTTTCAAATTCTACAATCAAGAGGAACCTCTGCCAGAAGAAGAACGGCTGGAGAAACTAAGGAAGACTGCACTTGCTGTGTGCTCTGGGGCTCACCTGTTTTGCTGTTCACCTGAAGGAGAGAAGAAGGGGACTTTGCTGTGTGCTGTGACCCATGCCTGCTTGACCTACAAGACTTTGCTGTCTGCTGTGTCTTCAAAAGAATCTCCAAGGGCCTGAGAAGAGCTGGCCTCCTGTTTTGCAACTCAGGGACAGAAAAGTTGACAAAGACTGCGAGAAACTGCTTTGCCTCCTGAAGCTGCGATATACTACTGAGATCGTGGGCTGCTTGTGTGCCCCTAGGCCAGAGCCTCTGCTGTTTGACCCGTGTGGTGCGCTGGCTGCTATCTAACCAGATCGAGAGTGCCGCGTTCATAATTGCCGCCAGCCCGGGGAACCTGACATGGGCCGAGATCTCTCTCACCAGCCACCGACTCTGGGCCTAAGATTCAGCCTGCAACCACCCCTGTCAGCCGTACCTCGAGCTGCACCCCTGAGGTCGGGATCCCAGAAGCGTACGGCCGTCCAGACCTCTTCACCGGCATCACCGCCACGGCTCGAGGGCTCCGCTTCAGCATCGAAGGAGCTGCGCCCGGATTGGCCGACGGAGAAGAGCCCCCTCAGCAGCACCAAGGCTGGGCCCGTCAGAGCCGCGCTGCGATTGGTCCGCAGGCCGGCGCGTCATGGGCCATCTAGCACGCTGATTGGAGTCCGCAGCACCGCGTCATAGTTAGCTCGCTCCCTGATAGGCTGCTGGGCTGACTCGTGCTCCGATTGGCTGGTGCAGCGTGGGCCCCCACAAAGGATCGTCGGAGCGGGACAGCGGAAGGAGACCGACCCCTGAGTGACCAGAGGCCGTATTGTGGAGACCTACTCTAGAAAATACCTGCGAGCTGCTGCCCCGAGTATCTCAAGGTAAAAGCGCGCGCTCAGCGCCACAGGGGTGATACCAGCTCGGCAGTGAGATAGCCGGTAGCTTCTGTGACCGGCGAGGGAGTTAGGGACTGCCCCTGCATTTTGCTTCATAGTCTCCACGGTGCTCACTCCTCGCTCGCGCTCTCTAGGAGAATAGGCAGCTAAGACCTTGTGGGAAGCAGAAACCTAGTGACTGTTGTAAAAAAAAAGACTTGTTGCCACAAAGAGCGGATCCCAAGCTAAAGAGACCCTTCCAGACTTCGTGTTGATTTGGCATATGGAAAACCCTCCTTTTACCTGTGGATTTATCCCTCTTGTTCTGCTGACTGTGGGCTTTACCGTTTTGATTTCAAAACTACCTAAACTAGATAAAGTTATATTTTTATATATACTTACCTGTGTGGTCTCAGTTTGTGGTATACTTTGGGGTCATTGTGGATGTTGAATGAAAATACTACACACATAACCTTGGGGATAAGCCTGCCTGCTCGTGCCAAGCTACCTAGGGGGTGAGCAGGGGTTATCTACAGTGTGTATCCCTTTACCCTGACTAGAAGCAAGGGTCCCTATTTGGACAAAGGTACTTACCTCTGCCAACTAGAGACCCCCAGTTCTAACATTGTTGGACAGCGGTGAGGATTTGAACTAAGTATTTGCACTTGACCTGCAGTGATTTTGTGTACACCACTAGCCTAGTTTAGCAGCCACATATTGCGCCTATTTTTTTGGGTGAACCCTATTTTTGGAACCATCATGTCTCTGAAAGGAGCAAGCGAAGGAGTAGAATTGAATTTGAGATTCAGGAGTTGCTCTCATATAAAAAGTAGCAACTGAAGCAATTCTGCAAACAGCTTGGATGCCCAGTGAAGGGCAGCGCAAACAAGGAAGAGCTACAAAAAGCTCTAAGGGCCTGGTGGGAGGCCAAACATGTTGAGTCAGAGGATGTTATTGGAGACAGGGATGCACAGGAGATTGGTTTTGAATCCCAGGATTTACCAGTGAATAGGCCAAGGTGTACATACCCAAAGATTTGGTGCAGAATTATCAGAGGGGTGAGGATATTTATGCGTTGTTTAGATCCTATGAGCTTGCCTTGAAGATGAATGAAGTGCCTGAGAAGAGTTGGGGGGCAGGTTTGTGGAAGCATTTTGAGGCCTCTGGGAGGGATGTCTTGGCACCCTTAGAAGCAGCAGGTACCTTAACCTACCCCGCTATGAAGGAGGCTTTATGCCTCAGGTATGGGCTTACTCCAGAACAGTAACGCCAGAAGTTTAGGAACGTCAAGAAACTTGATTCTAGTATCTGGGTGGAGTGTGTGAGTATGTACACGTGTGCACTGGAAGGTTGGATAAAGGGCAGCAAAGTTACTGATTATGTGGGGTTGTGTCACTTGATTAGTTGGGAGCACTTGAGTAGGCCTTGTGTTCCAGAGCTGCGCCAGCATCTTTTAGACAACAAGTTAACTGATCCCAGTGAGCTTGCTAAGGAGGCGGATCGCTGGACTAGCACCAGGGTCCACAAGGGGGTGGTAAGTACCCCAGCCAAGGGTGGACAGTGTCCCCAGCAGAAGGGTGGAGAGGACAAAGGTAACCGTAAGGAGTTTTCTAAAGGGCCCCAAAATAATTCCCAGGAGAAGGAGTGCTAACACCCCAAGCCTAAGGAGTCTTGGCCCCCTAAGGGCAGACAGGACAACAGAGCTCAGCATACTTGCTATGCATGTAGAGAGGTGGGGCACATTGCCCCTAAATGTCCCAACAAACCTCCAGCACCCACTGGTGCTCCAGCCCCAGGGTAAGCCAGTGTAGCTTCGGGAGGGGATTTGATTTTCAGTAGGGAGGAGGGGTTAGCAGTGATGACCCTTGTCTCTTTAGGAGACCAAGAGATGGTCCAGGAAACCTTGCTGCCCCTTAACACTAAAAAATACAGGCAGAAGGTGACCATCAATGGAAAAGAGATAGAGGCTCTGAGAGACACAGGGGCCAGCTTGTCATCTGTAAGGTGTCAGTGGGTGTCTGAAGACCAGAACAATCCCAATGTACCCCGTCCTGTGGTGGCAGCTGACAGTTCAGTGCGCATCTGCAAGTTGGCACCTGTTCCTTTTGAATGGGGGGAAGTCTCTGGTCTTTTAGAGGTTGTTGTCAGTGATGCCTTGCCTGTAGACTGTCTATTAGGTAACGACCTGGAGAGTTCTCCATGGAGGGATGTAGAGCACAGAACTCATTTGGAGAGGTTGGGCTTGCCTGCATGGATCTGTGTGACCACACGTGCTATGGCAGCCAGTAGGAGTGAATCAGCAGAACTGGAGCCTGGAACAATGGCCCAGGGACCTTCCAGGAGAGGAAGAGGCAGAGGGCGCGGGAAACCAGCCCCCGCCGTTCCCACGGTCCAGGAAGAAGCAGAGCCTGAGGGGGATGCCCTGGAACCTACAGGGGAGCAGGTGGCCGAACTGGGAGAATTACCTGACCTGACCCATTGGCAGCAAGAGGGTGGTCCCTCCAGGGAGGAGTTCTGCCAAGCGCAGAAGGAATGCCCTTCCCTCATTGGTGTGCAGCAGCAGGCTGCAGATCCGGCAGCAGGCCTAGGGTCCAAGGAGCATTTTGTTTACTGGGAAGATGACTTACTTTATAGTGAGCCTAAGTTCACTGAGCCCGGTGCAGCCCATGTGCTGGTGGTACCCGAGCGCTTCAGGAACTTCCTAATGGGTCTGGCTCATGACGTGCCTCTCGCAGGACATCTGGGGCAAGACAAGACCTATCACAGGCTTGTCACCCACTTTTATTGGCCCCAGATGAAGAAGCACGTCAGTGCCTTTTGTAAGTCTTGACAAACCTGTCAGGCCAGTGGCTAAAGCGGAGGGAAGTGCCTGGCACCCCTCCAACCCTTTCCTGTAGTGAGCACCCCTTTTGAGCGAGTGGGCATCGACATTGTGGGGCCCCTGGACCCCAAGACAGCCTTAGGCAACATGTTTATCCTGGTCTTGGTGGACCATGCCACCCGGTACCCGGAAGCAGTCCCTCTCAGGACAATCACAGCCCCCGTGGTGGGCCGTGCATTGATTGGGATCTTTTCCCGAGTGGGGTTCCCCAGAGAGGTGGTCTCCGACCGGGGTACCAACTTCATCTCTAGGTACATGAAGTATCTGTGGGAGGAGTGTGGGGTGACATACAAGTTCACCACTCCTTACCACCCTCAAGGAAATGGGTTGGTTTAAAGGTTCAACCGCACCCTAAAAGGTATGATTATGGGCCTAGAAGAACCCATGAGACGGAAGTGGGATGTCTTGTTACCATGCCTGTTGTTTGCCTACAGGGAGGTGCCTCAGAAATCCTTAGGGTTCAGTCCCTTTGAATTACTGTATGGCCACCTTGTCAGAAGACCTTTCACTCTGGTGAAAGAGGGGTGGGAGAAATCCCGTGGGAAAACCCCCCAGGATGTGTTCAGCTATGTGCTGGCCATCCGCAACCAGACAAAGCACTTCAGGAAGCTCGCTCAAGAGAACCTGGAGGCTAGCCAGGAGGAAATGAAAAGACTGTACGACCAGAATACCACTCTGGTTGAGTTTCACCCTGGTCAGAAAGTGTGGGTGATGGCGCCGGTGGAGCCTTGCGCGCTCATTGACAAGTGGACCGGGCCATATGAGGTGGTAGAGCGCAAGAGCGAAGTTACCTACCTCGTTAACATGAAGACTCCCAGGCAGCCCCTGCGAGTGTTGCACCTGAACCGCCTCAAACCCCACTTTGAGAGGTCTGAAGTGACTATGCTCATGGCTACAGATGCTGGAGGGTAAGAGGATAGTGATCATCTCCCTGACCTCCTGCCAGCCAAGGAGCAAGACGGGTCAGTGGATGGTGTGGTCCTCTCGCCCACCCTGACCCCAGAGCAGCAGAGGAACTGTCGCCAGGTCTTGGGTCAGTTCGCCTCCCAGTTCCATCTGACCCCAGGTGTCACCAACTGGTGCGTCCACAATGTGGACACTGGAGATAGTCTGCCTGTGAAGCAAACATTTTACAGCGTGGCTGACAAGGTCAGAGCCAGCATCAAGGAAGAGGTTTCCAAGATGTTGGCACTAGGGGTAATGGAGCCCTCCAGCAGCCCCTGGGCTAGCCCAGTGGTCTTAGTGCCTAAGAAAGCTGGTACACCCGGTGACCCCCCAGAACTCCGGTTCTGCGTGGACTACCGTGGGCTCAATGCGGTCACCAAAACTGACGCACACCCCATCCCCAGAGCTGATGAGCTCGTGGATCGGTTGGGAGCTACCCAGTCCCTCAGCACCTTTGATTTGACTTCAGGGTACTGGCAGATTGCCTTAACTGAGGGGGCCAAGGAGAGGTCAGCATTTTCAACACCAGAGGAGCACTTCCAGTTCCGCGTCATGCCCTTTGGGTTGAAAAATGCCCCTGCCACATTCCAGAGACTGGTCAACCAGGTACTGGCCGCGCTGCAGCAATTCAGCGCTGCATACCTGGATGACATTCCTGTGTTCAGCTCCACTTGGGAGGAACACCTGCAACACCTCTTCGAAGTGTTGAAGGCCCTGCAGAAGGCAGGCCTCACTATCAAGGCCAGGAAGTGCCATATAGGGTAGGGATCAGTAGTGTACTTGGGACACCAGGTTGGGAGCGGCCAGGTGGCGCCCCTACAGGCAAAGATTGATACCATTCTGGCTTGGGAGCCCCCCAAGACCCAGACAGAGGTGAGAGCCTTCCTAGGCCTCACCGGGTATTACAGACGGTTCGTCAAAGGATATGGCACCATTGTTGCCCCTTTGACAGAACTAACCTCTAGAAATCAGCCCAGAAAATGAATTAGACCGAGACCTGTCAAACTGCTTTTGATGCCCTGAAAACTGCCATGTGCACAGCTCCGGTGCTTAAGGCACCTGACTTTTCCAGTGAGTTCATAGTGCAGACAGACGCTTCAGAGCAAGGCATGGGAGCAGTACTCTCACAGATCAACGACGAGGGCGGAGACCAACCTGTAGCTTTCATTAGTAGGAGGCTACTCCCCAGGGAACAGAGATGGAGTGCGATTGAAAGGGAGGCTTTCGCTATGGTCTGGGCTCTGAAGAAGCTGAGGCCCTACCTGTTTGGGACTCACTTCCGTGTTCAGACCGACCACAGGCCCCTCAGATGGTTAATGCAGATGAGGGGTGAAAACCCAGAACTGTTGAGGTGGTCCATTTCCCTACAGGAAATGGACTTTACGGTGGAACACCGCCCTGGTACAGAACACCCCAACGCTGATGGTCTGTCCAGATTCTTCCGCCTTAGTGAAGAGGACTCCCAAGAGGTTGGGTAGTTCTCCCCACTTTCAACTGAAGGGGACACGTGTTAGACCTGACACCCTTGGCGTGGTTTTCCCCTTTCTTTTTGTCTCTGCCTCCTGTATTTTTGATGCTGTACTGGATTTCGGTTTTGCTGGTTTAAATGCTTTGGACACTTTGCCACTGCTGATCAGTGCCAGAGTGTAAATGCTCCCTATGGAAATTATCATATTGATTGGATGTACCTGATTGGCATATTTGTATCACCACGAAGTCCCTAGTAAAGTGCACTGGATGTGCCAGGGCTGGTGATGACAGATGCTACTAGTGGGCCTGCAGCACTGATTGTGTCAGCCACATGAGTAGCCCTAAAATGGTGTCTCAGGCCTGCCAGCGCAGGGCCTGTGTGCAGTCAGTGGACTGCCATGTCCGCCTGGCCAGTGTCCCCACTGGCTGGGCCTAACCCTTCCCTTTATGTACACATTGGTCACCCCTATGGAAGGCTCAAGGTACCCCCCTGGGCAGGGTGCAGTGTATAGGAAAGGTAGAGCATGTACTAGTGCAGTTAACATGCTCTGGTAGTGAACAACAGCCATTTTGTGTGCTCACTGCTGCAAGGTTATCTTGCTCCATAGACTAACATGGGGGAGGCTGGTCCCAATGGATACCAGCCTATCTTCCCACAGGAACAATATGGGACATAAGTGATTGATATCCCTGAACTCAGAATTTAATAACACATCTTTTAGGAAAGGTTGTTTTTAAATGTTGTGTTTGAACAGTACTTTTAGAAAGTGGCTGTTCTCTTGTCTAACCTTTCTGTGTGCCTGGGCCTGCTTGTGGATTGTCTGTCTGGTTTGAGGGTGACAGGGGCTGGGGAGCCCCCAGGAGGTTGTCTGAGTCAGCCCGTGGTTGAATGACTGCATCTGCAACTAGAGTGGTGGGAGGAGATAGCACTTGGGAGTGAATAGGGCTGTGCCTGCCTGCCACAATTCTGGCTCCACCTCCTGCTGGGCGGCTGTCGCCTCTGCCCCTCACACTGAAAGGAAGGAAGAAGCCAGGAAGCCCAAATGCTCCAGCAACACCGAGAACTGGTTTAGACCGGGCTCAGGGCCCACTTGCACAAAGACTTCAAAGACTTTTAGGGGTATAAGAGTAGGACCCCTGACAACAGATTTTGAGATTCTACAATCAAGAGGAACCTCTGCCAGAAG
This sequence comes from Lissotriton vulgaris, assembly GCF_964263255.1. Lineage (NCBI taxonomy): Eukaryota > Metazoa > Chordata > Amphibia > Caudata > Salamandridae > Lissotriton > Lissotriton vulgaris. The sequence goes on from NW_028247260.1 coordinate 55,196, forward strand.
AAGAACCGCTGGAGAAACTAAGGAAGACTGCCCTTGCTGTGTGCTCTGGGGCTGACCTGTTTTGCTGTTCACCTGAAGGAGAGAAGAAGGGGACTTTGCTGTGTGTTGTGACCTCTGCCTGCTTGACCTACAAGACTTTGCTGAGTGCTGTGTCTTCAAAAGAATCTCCAAGGGCCTGAGAAGAGCTGGCCTCCTGTTTTGCAACTCAGGGACAGAAAAGTTGCCAAAGACTGCGAGAAACTGCTTTGCCTCCTGAAGCTGCGATATACTACTGAGATCGTGGGCTGCTTGTGTGCCCCTAGGACAGAGCCTCTGCTGTTTGACCCGTGTGGCGCGCTGGCTGCTATCTAACCAGATCGAGAGTGCCGCGTTCATAATTGCCGCCAGCCCGGGGAACCTGACGAGGGCCGAGATCTCTCTCACCAGCCACCAACTCTGGGCCTAAGATTCAGCCTGCAACCACCCCTCTCAGCCGTACCTCGAGCTGCACGCCCGAGGCCGGATCCCAATCTTAAATACCATGTAGACATATTGTCAATTACTCTAACTCCATTACAGGACACCCCCACGGGAACACCCCGTGTAACACCAGACTTAGGGGTGCACAATGAGGAAGGTAGTCCCCTAGAATTGAACCCTGATGTAAGTCTGATGACAGATTTTGTTACATTTGGCTCCATTATGCCTTGGAATATTGCGGGGCTGAGTACCAAGGTACAAAGCTCAGGGTGGGCTCTGTTTGTTAGCCAGTTTACCATTTGTATATTTCAAGAAACGTGGCTCCTTTACCCCCAGTACTTTCCAGAGTTTCTAAATTTTAGTGTCTCCGTTGAAAAAAGTGATAGAGGACGACCCTTTGGTGGATTAACCATTTGGGTCAAACAAGATTCGTGAATCATTGTAAAGGAGCTTATCTCGAATCATAAGGATATACAGATTGTCTCCCTTACGCTTAATCAGTCTAAACCCTTAGACATTTACAATGTGTATGCTAGGAGCACAGGGGGGCGGAAGTCTGACACCCTTGCAGTCCTCGATGGCCTTATCGAAAAATTCTCTGCACATTCACGTTTGATTGTTGCAGGAGATTTTAATGTACATTTTGAACCTTTGTCAAGTGGTGATCCATACTTTGTAGATGAGCAAGATAGCAAATGGGGGGTCCCTAAACTGGAACTGGACCCAGTGAAAATATGGACTGAGCTGGTGATCCAGATTAACTCTACTTGCTTAAATAAAGGATTAAGGGCCGCCAATGGCAGAACCTCCAAAGATGCGGCCACATTTAAGAGCGGCAACAGAGAAAGTAGTATTGACTACATATTAGTTCATCTTGAGTTGTGGCACAACCTGGAGGATATGGTGGTTGTTGACCACCTTGAAAGTGACCAGAACCCCCTATGTATGACCTTTTCCTATTGGGAAGCGCCAGTGACAACAGAGGTCCGAAGTGATGCAAGCTCCCAAACCGTTCTTCTTGCAAATGATGAGCGTCACTTGAAGTGGGCAAAAGTTGCCGAAAGCCAATCAAACATTAACTTTATTTTAAAGAACTTAGAGCAAGCAAATATGGAATTGAGTGCCTGCACCAATGCCGAACCTTCAACCCCAGAGAGAGACAGTGCAAACAAGGTGCACAAAACTTTCTTTTCACTAATAAAAGGTCTATTTGTTAAAAGAAACAACCCGAACAAAGCTATGACTGATAAATCTTCAAGGTGGTATAACAAAGAATGCAGGAAGGCACGGCTGGATCTAGGGAAGGCCATTAAAACTGGATCCAGTGTCAATGTTCGTATAGCTAGGAGCGCGTATAAAACTGTCATCCAAAAATCTAAGCGCGCCTGGGATGTAAAAAAATGGGAGGAGCTTAAGGAGGCTAGTTCAATTAAGAATTCCAAACAATTTTGGGACTTGTTGAAATGGGTATCTGAAGGCCGCCCAGAAAAACCCCAAAATTGGGTAGCCCAGGATAATTGGGTAGCTCACTTTAGGCCCCAATACGCCAAAGGGTTGGAATTACCATCAGAAAAGAAGAAGGGATTGTATACACCCCCTGGGTGGAAGATGCGTTTACCATTTTGGATATCCAACATGCATTGGACTCTATTACAACTGGAAGGGCACCAGGAATTGATGGTGTCCCGGCTGACATCTTCCTAAACAACAGAGAACTCTGGGTGAAGTATATATTATTACTGGCAAATATGATAGACAGTGGATCCCCAATACCCGAATCCTGGAATGGGGCGGAAATAATCCCTGTTTTCAAAAAGGGTGAGAAATCGCTCCCAGGCAATTATCGCCCGATCAGTCTAATTGATACCATCCAGAAGATCTACGGTAGACTGGTACTAAATAAAGTCCTCGAGTGGGAGCGTGAGATGAATATTCTGTCTCACCTTCAAGCGGGATTTAGAGCCTGTATAAGCACAGTTGATCAAGTTCTACACTTTGCCATGCTTTATTGGAAGGTTGTTCAACTGAGGGGTGGTAGCCTGTATGCTGCCTTCATAGATCTGAGGGCAGCCTTTGATCTCATCCCACGCGCAAATATTTGGTTTGTCCTGAACGATATGGGCATGCCTCCTACCCTCCTTTCCTTGATTATCAAACTGCATGAGCATAACTATGCCCAGATAAGATGGGGCCCCCCTGGACGTGTCACAAACCAGTTTTCGGTAGAGGGAGGAGTGCGTCAAGGGTGCGTGTTAGCACCGACCCTCTTCTCTCTCTATATTATTAACGTGGCAAAGGTCTTGATAGAGGCAAGTGTTGATGCTCCAATTTTGGCAGGCGCCAAAATACCAATCTTGATGTTTGCCGACGACTGTCTCATTATTTCCAAGACCCCAAGTGGCTTGCAAAAAGCACTTGGGATCTTCGAAACATTTTGCATTGACCACGGCCTGGAAATTATTGTTTTAAAATCTAAATTCATGTCTTTCAATCAACACAGGACATTTAGAGGGAAGATGTTGATGAATAACCTACCCTTGGAACAAGTAAAATCATTCTCATATCTGGGTGTAACCATCCAGCACGATCTCCGATGGAATGAACAGATTGACCTGGCAACCCTAAAACATAGGCAAATTGCAGGTGCACTGACCCGTGAACATGCAAAGTCCCTGACAAAACCGATGGCCCCCGCAATCATGGTCTACAATGCGAAGGCTGTGAGGACAGCACTCTATGGGGTTGAGATATGGGGGCATGGGAACCTAAGTAAATTAACAGTTTCTGAAAATAGGTTTCTACGTAATCTTATCATGCTACCACATAGTACCCCCATAGGCCCGGTTCTTCAGGACCTTTGCAGGAAATTGTAGAAAAAGGGTAGAGCTGATGACCTTTTTCAGAGTTGCCCGGCGTTAACCGCCTCTATACCACTCTAGTTTATCAAACAAAGAGGCAGGCGCTGGAGACTTGAAGGCAGGAAACAGAAGTTTTTTATTCCGACGGAGCAGAACACATCAGATCAGACAACAAGGTATCGTCTCGAGGTGCTCTAACAGCCTCTCTGAGGCCTGGCCTCTTATACACTGGTTTATGGCATGTGACCATTCTTTATTACAATAAAGACATTGTGAAGTAAGGAAAAAGACATCCCTGTAATCCTCGTGTCAGACCCACCCCCACATGCATCCACAATAGAGGTTCTCAACCTGCTGATAAGAGGAGGGGGCTATCACGCAGCTGAGTGTTCCGCCGATTCTTAGGATGTGTGTGCCTGATCGTATCCCAGGGGGTGGGGAGGCCAGGATCAATAGTGGGCCCTTTGAAGAGGAGCGACTCCATACAATAGGGGGTAGTAAACTGTATCTCCCGGCTTAGGCGATGGCCTCGGACCTGTGTGGACAATCGGACTCGGTGGAAGGGGTCATCAAAGGAGAGGTATTCATGCTGCGTGGTCAATCAAGCGCAGAGGGAGAGTTTACCAACAGAGGGGTATTCATGAAAGGAAAGGAGGTGTTGGTCAGGCGCGAGCGTGACTCCCAAGGACAGGGTCATGCGGACTTGTGCATGTGAGGGAGGAGGCAGCCAGGGTGCGCGGAGGACGCTCGCAGGGTCAGGGGAGTGTGCTGGTGATCGATCGTGAGCAGGGAGACCATGGTACCCAAAATGGCTGCTGTGCAGGTTATACGTGGGTGACAAGCTGGCGCAGATGATGTTCAGTTCGTAAACTTAAATTTCCACAGTCCTCCCTTTTAACATGTCTCGCCAACTTGTCAGTTCGGATTTATCCCCATAAGGCCACGTATTTCTACCTCATAGAGGGGACTCATGCGCTCATTTCTGAAGTCCAAAGTCTTTGGGCACACACAGTTAGAAACAAGTGCGCACAAGGATGGCAGGCATTGAATACTTAAGCAACACACACATAGTATCACAATCGGTATCAATAAAAAGGTAAACAACCTCCAACCCCAGTCCCTCAAAGTGTCCCAGAACCAGCTCCCAAGCGACCATCCTTCTTGTTCTTGGTGAACCTCCGAGGAAAGTCTGTGGAGGTGTTCAATTGCTTTGTAGACTGAGGGCGAGTTATCTGGCACGTAGGTGCAACAGCTAGATCCGATGATGCGGCATGCTCCTCCTCGATCGGCTAGAACCACATCTAGAACAAGGCGGTTTTGAAGGGCCACAAGGCGGGCCGCCTGAAGCTCCGCCGTGTTGTTAGCGAGGATGCCAGCCGTGATGTTGATCGTTGTTTCTACTGCCTGGGTCAGGTGTCGGATAGCGCGGCTGTTTGCCATTGGGCCCCACAGAGGAACAAGTCTCTTTGCTGCATCCAGGAACTGTGCTCCAGTGGAGTCGGCTTGTCAAATGTCATTTGCGCGCCTCTGCCGGTGATGGTTAGCAGGGGCTACATACGTGGGAGGGAGAACGAAGGCGATGTAGCAGGTACCCTTCCAACCTTTCGGGAGCCAGGTGTAAGCTTTGGTGCCACAAACAAAGTACATATTTGGAGAAGCAACAAAGGAAGGAGGATCAACTGAGTCCAATGTTCTGGTGATGCGGCAAGAACTGTGACCCACCAGCTGTGTTCCCTGGCCTTCGAGACACACAAGTCCTGTGATATTGATAACAGACAGAGCCACAGTCAGGGTGGCGGCAGTTTGTTTTCGCAGGTGAGAGAAGGTGGGTCTAGGCGGATTGTGGAGCACTTGCGCTTCAACACGTTCTTTGGCTGGGATGTTCTTAAGGAAGGTGGCACCCGAGGGCACAGGACACAGGGGAGCAGAGGTCCTTCCGGTTTTGTTCAGCCAGAACCCATAGTAGAAGTGTGATACTGTTTGGCCGGAAGTGGCTTTGTCCTTGTGGCTCTCTTGCATGAGGATCAGCCAGGCGAGGCAGGAGCCGTGAACTGAGAAAGGAGAAGGGATGAAGGGGATGGAGTGTCCAGTGGCATGCAGGAGCAATCCGCAGATCCAGCAGTTCGTGGCATTTGCAGCAAGGTTGTGTTGGTGCAACAGTTGCACGAAGGAATTGTTCCAGAATTCCCTGCGCCTTTCTCGGAGCTGAGGCGACAGGGAGATCAGGTGATGCTCTTTCATGGGGGTCGGTTGTGCAGTGGGTAGCAATGCCTGATGAGGGGGGATGCTTCCCTCCAGAATCCAGAAGGAGGTCATGAGGAGGAGGCAGAAGAGGAGGACAATAAAGAGGGCGATTGTCTTTGATTTGTGCAAATTGTCAGTCTTTTGGTTTCTATAGTGGGTATTTCCTGTTGCTTCCATCATCTTCTTATCTGGCGCTTCCATCATCTTATCTGGCGCTTCCATCATCTTCAAGGTGCTCGGTAGAGGGCAGAACCACAGACTTCGTTTAGCTTCTCTCCCGGTAACCCTTGGTTGTGTTTAGGTCACCGTTCTGAGATTTAACTTAGTCCGTGGCCTACTTAGCCGAAGCTCCCTCCTTTCGACGCAGGAAATACCCTTCTCTGGATGGCACAGTGGGATCAGAGAATTTTGCAAGTTCAAGTGCCTCGGTATCGGGATAGCAGTCCAGTGCTGGCCGGTCTTTGTTCAGGAGCTCTTCTTGGGTGTCGACGTTGTCTGTCGTGGCCAGGGTTGAGGAGACCTTCCTGCAGTGGAGTGCGTGCAGCCAGTGCCGCTTCCCCTCCACTCGAAGCGCCGTCCGGGTGGTGATCAGCACTTGCCAGGGGCCCGTCCACCGGGGTTCCAGACTCTTGGCCCGTTGAAAGTTTCAGACTAGCACATAGTCCCCCGGTTGGATGTCGTGGCCTGGGCCCCTGGAAGCATCGGGGATGGCCTGCTGCACCTGTTGATGAATTACAGACAACGTTTTAGTCAACTTGCACAAATAATCAGACTGTAGGACGTCCGGGACGTCATGAATGGAGGTCGGTTTGGGGGCAGTCCAGAGGTTCATCGGTCGCCCGAATACAACCTCGTAGGGGGTCAAATGGTGTTTTGTGGGAGTGGAGCGCATCGACAGCAAAGCCAGTGGGAGGGCATCTGGCCACTTAAGTCCGGTGGTGGCCACTATTTTTGACAATTTCAACTTCAATGTGGCGTTATGTCGCTCCACCACACCGGCGGATTGGGGGTGGAAGACCGCATGAAACCTTTGCTTCACCCCCAACCCTTTTAAGATTAATTGGATAACCTCAGCTATGAAGTGGGGGCCATTTTCGCTCCATAAAATTCGACAAAGGCCATAGCGAGGGAAAAACTCTTTCAGTAGTACTTTGGCAGTAGTCATGGCAGTGTTGTCACGGGTTGGATAGGCCTCTACCCATTTGCTGAAGGCACATACAATGACTAGTACATACTTCAAGCCTTGGCATCTCTCTAGCTGGATGTAATCCATCTGGAGGACCTCAAAGGGGTGATCGGGGATCCCAAACCCTCCCCGGGGCACCACAGTTCCCTTCCCGGGGTTGTGTTGCAAACAGATAAGGCACTGCTGGACCAGGCGTTTGGCTGAGTCGGGGATTTTGTCGTTGTACCAGACTTTGGAAATTAGTTCGATCATGGGTGCAGATCCTATGTGTGCGGGGGAATGTGCCAGAGTCAGTATCGGGATCAGGTATGAGTCAGGCAGCAGCCATCTGTTTGCGTCTTTTGTCCGCCAGCAGCCCTCATCGTCCTTCAAACCCACCCGTGCCCACTCGGTCAGTTCGTGAGGGGTGCTGGCCGACTGGATGTCTCTAATCATTTCCCTAGCATCAGTCCATTTTGTAGTGTAGTTCCTAGTTTCCCACTAGGCCCTGCGCATTGGAATAACATAAACAGTAGTATCGACGTGGAACTGCTTTATTCCAGGCCTCCACTGACTATGCTAAACTTAATTGGGTTGTGTTACCAACTAGCTCAGAGGTCACTGGAAACTTTCTTCTCTGCATAGGAAGTGATCAGCTTCCCTGGCACAGACAAGAAGGGATTCAGTTTTCCAACAACCGTGCAACATGACAACTTTGCTCCTCAGATCAAGAGTCGATCTCTAGGGTCGTGTGAAACAATAGACATGTATTTCACTCAGTCAGTCTAGTGCAGTTTACTTTCACAATATGTAGAGAATAGAGAGACGGGCGTTTGTCAATAAAGGGTTACATTTATTGAACAGTCTTTCTTCTCGTACAAGAGAAATGTATTGCCACAATTGCAATAACTGTTATTATAAAAAGTACGTACAGTAAGATAAGTATTGCGAAATAGAACTGTAAAAGCATTGATATGGTTTCTTAGCCATACAATAGTTTAAAAGTAATAAAACATATATATACAGTCATATATACATTAGGCTAACATACTCAACTGGTGCTTCTAACTAAGCCTACCCCAGTGTGCCTGACCTAAGCCTAACACGTGAGAAGGGGAGTAAGTAAGTAGCTTTAAGTTAAGTTGGTTTTGCCAAGGTTTGTTTCAAGAATTCTCATCTACGGGTTTAGTCAACACCATACCTCTGAATAGAATGATGGAGGATTGGTATCTCCTTCAGGGGTCTCTCTCGATATCCCAGTCACCTGCGAGGGTAAACTGGAAGCGCCGGGACTGGATTTCTCTACACGAGAAAGGCAGCGGCTTCTCTTCAGCGCGTCGAGGGAGGAGGGGTGACAGCGTCCGCGGGCAGCTGGGCTGGATGTCTTCGCAGAGGACGGCTGCTCGGCTCCTCAAGCGTACTGCACCATAGTTCGCGCTGTAGCGGCGATAATGGTAATCAGTAGCTTCACCACCACAGGATAGCAGGCTGCAGCGACAGAGTGCTAGATTTACCAACACGGGTCGTGCAGGCAGCTGGCTTCAGTAGCTGGTACAACAGGCATTGCTTAAGGCAACGTTGGTAATATTTATACCTGACAGGTGCCGGGTTTGACGCAAGTTTGCTGGACATAAGACGTCAATTAAAGATGTCACTAGGAAGTGACAGTTATCAGTTGCTCATTAGAGTTCCATTACTAATCAAAACATAGCAAGCGGGGATTTCCAGGTTTGCTAAGTTTTTATCTTGTTGAAGAACTCGGAGTGTTATCTAGGAATATCAGATAGTGACTGCTGCTCTGTCATTGCACTAATTGGTCGCAAAGGAAGTAGCAGAGAGTCATGCTGGAATGTGGCTCTGTTCGTGTGAGGCCAGAGATGACTTTTCAGAAAATCGTACTTGAACGGTTATGCCAATATAGGGAATAAATGGATTTATAGCCGAATAGGGGCATAAGGTCACAGTATCGATCAGGAACCTAGATAAGCACGCAACACCCACTCCACGTTTTCATGTCCATCAAAATTACTAAAACTAAGCAATTAGATGCATGTGTAACATTGCCCACCCCAAAATACATAAATGCATTCGAAATAGGCGTACTTGTAATACATGGAATTTAGGTACTGTACGTTTTTTAAAACATATTAATCATTCAAAAAATTATTGCATATGAAGTCAATGAACGATTATGCAAAAGGAATTACACATGAAGTATCTCTGACAGAAGAAAGGCGAGATAAATCATCACATAGAAAATGCATTGTAATAACATGAGTGCTAGAGGCTGGTGTTATATTGTTATGTCTCTAGATGTGTTTAGAAATAGAAGTGTGAAGCTTCTGTTCTCTAAGAATAGTTTTTACGTTAAGCAAAGAATTGTTCGTGCCAAAAAATGTTAATATTAAAAAATTGTCCAATTCAAAAAGAAAAAAAAATAGATTTCCAAAGCTCCTGGCAGTTTTTGTTAATCAAAACTGAAGGCCGAATTCAGAGTTCATGGGAACGCTGTGTGTCGGAAAGCTTCTCAAAAGTTATTGTTTTTCTGTGGATAAGAACATCGTATCAGACAGGCTCTCAAAGAATTGGTCTACAAATTCAGGTGATAGTTCAACCAAATTAGATAGCGCTGTAACATGGCAGGTGTGAGAATGATTGCCGTCATTGAAGGCAGGACCAGCAATGCTCACAGAACGTTGTACCTGGATGATGTTGCTTTTGTCACTCGCTCCACTGATACCACTTGGCTGTAGTACAGGAGTCTCCACAAATGCCGTCATCAGGATTGGTAGCCGCTGGGGACAACACAATGCGTGAGCCGTTATTGGACTTAGCAAAGTATCGACGTCCATTGGTACTGCTGATGGAAGTGAAAGACAGATGTCCAACACGCATTCATCGCCGCAAAGCATACACCGTAGCACAGGTAAAATGCAATTTTGCCACATCGGTCTGAATGAAAGGAACCAGGTCATGTTTAGATCTCTCAGCCTGGCCAATCCAAGGACGTTAGTTATCCTGTCCCTGTAGCGCATTGCTAGGATTGTCTCTTCCATTCCCATGGGAGCTATGTCTATGAGCCGGTTTGCCATAACGTAGCAGGAGGATCAAAAATAGAATCCCTGCAACGAGTCCCAAAAATAGTGGAATTCCGCCAAAAATGGAGTGCACAAAATTAGGAAAGATTCCCAAAATTGCCTGGAAGGGTGTTAGCAGTCCCGTAAAGACTGTCTTAAATATGCCTGGGATGCTTGTTGCACTAGACATGTTAAGGAGTTGGCTGAACATTTCTACGAAATGCACGGGGCAATTTGTTGATAAAAGGTCATGGACTTCAGTAGCCGTCCTTGCGACTAGAAGATCATACGTCTCTTTAGAAGATGTTATAGGCACTGTTGTCTGTAAAAGTACAGATTTCATTTTGCTTAATGTATCAATTCGTATAGAATAGAGATTCAGACGAGGCCAGAGGGGAGTCACTGTGTCTGGAGGCCCGCTCGGAAACAATGCTTGCATACAACATTTGACCATGGACGTTACTTGTATCAGATAACTTTTTCCGGGCGTCAGGCCACAACATCTGTGATCCGTTCTAAGAATGTAACTCCCATTTGCGAGTTGCATAAAGAAGGGCTCTATCTGAGTTGCAGGTGTGACTAGCTGGTGGCATGAAAGGTTGTTTGAATTTCCATCACATGCTCCGTGTAAATTAATACCCTGACACAAAAGTATACCGCTTAGTGAGTGTTTACAATTTTCACCACTAAGAAATACATTTTTGTCACTGTCACTATAGCAAGAATGAGTGTATGGTAATTTCCATTCGGATTTTACATATCCTTTACCCAATTGTTCATATTGGCCAGCAGGTATGTACTCAAGGCACTTTTTAAATCGGAAAGTTGTTATCGGAATTGTGATAATTCCGTGTATTATCCATTCAATGACAGGACTCTCTGACATTGTCAATGATAATCTCTCGAGTTTTTCGATGCTCAGGATTGTATAGTCTGCTCCTTTCTGTGCCAAACTGATCTGTTTATCAGTAAGGTTAAAACTGGAAAATAATGACGTTGTGTTGATTAAACGCCAAGGCACATAGCCTGAACGAAGATTTTGCAGCGTCCAGCCTAATTCTATAATAGAGCGTAATTGAGATTGGCCATGTTGTAACATTAGCAAATCTCTGTCTATCACATCAAAGGCAGAGGATACAATATTGTCCAAAGAATATATTCTGGAAGACAGAGTCATTAACCCATTGTCTACTACAGAAAGTGATTTCTCCAAATTAATACGATCAATTTCTCGTATCTTTTCAGCAGTTTCAATTTGCTTTACTTTCCAAGCCTCGTTGTAAGCAGCATAGATACTGGTCGCTATGAAACGCTTTTGACGCTGTTTGCGTGGTCCAAGAATGAAATCGCGCAAATCAGCACCATCTTTTAATAAAGACAAGTGTTGCTTAATTTCAGCCAGTGTGGATGAAGTTAGCCACTCAAGGCAGAGTTTCCCTACACTGTATGTTGTAATAATCCCTGGATGTTGTCTCTGGGAGTATCTAGGGTCTAATCTGGTCATTTTTAACCCCTGTGTTTTATTCAGGAATCTATCTTGACAGCTATTTGTGTCTGTAGGCCAAATTAACCACTTTTTCCAATCAGGATGTGTTCTGTTGAAATGTAAAATTTGTGACACGTCTAACTCAATATCAGCTGTTGTATTCTCAGGTATTGGCTTTGGTATAGACGGTGTTTTAAGGTCTTTGATCTTAGCTAGGCCAAGACAAGATGTTTGGTGTACAGTGTCATTTAAAAATAACATTTGTTCTGGTATCATGCAGGTTCTAAATAATGCTTCTATGCCTTGCACCTGCCAATCTTTTGTACCCCAAATTGTTTTCGTTTCAATATTATTTTTCCAATATTCAAAACCAAATGTCATCATTTTGTCATAAAATGCTTCTGAATATATCAATTTAGAATTTGTCAGCATTGTTTTCATTCCTGTTTTATCTAACAGTTTATAATAAAACGTTTCTGCATCACTGGTGTTAAACCCTGAGAAGTATTTGAATTTCTCAAAAAATGCTTTAGAACTGCTTTTAGGTAGTGTAGCACAATGTTCCCATTGATTATACATAAAAACATTTCTAGGCTGTGCAGATTTATGCAAGTAATGATCCCCATAGTGGGTGTAACAGAATAACTGTTCATAACTAGATGAACCTTGTAAATAATCAGGATCTGTGAATCTAGCTGACATTACTAAATCAGACATCATGTCATTAATACTGTTAAAGTCCCAATCATCAGAGAATGTACTAGGTGTCACAAAGTCACTTAAGGAATCCTTTAGTTGATGAGGATACTTCAGGATTTCGACCGGACCATAGATCTCATAGTCTGTTTTCTCCCATACTACCCCACCAGGTATTGGAATTGCCGTGACATTTACTGTTGACAGTTCTCTTTTCTTCACGTGGGATGATCTGTGTGGTTTCAAAACTAGGTTGATGTTCTGACTTGCTGTGTCCATTGTAATATATTTTCCTTCAATGAATTTTCCCAAACACAGTACCATGATGAGCCAAAGCAGGAGGAAAAATACACCTAGACCAAACCAGAACTCTAGCCAAGGGGAAATTAGGTAGATTTCCTTCAGTTGATGAAAGAGTTCCGTTGCTTTTTCTTTAAAAGACTTTTTTGTTTCTGGCATCACTTCGGGGTCGTTAAAATCTTCAGAGAAGTTGTCGAAGTTGATGAAATAACCAGAGGCAGTTCTGTCAATTGATGGGATTGTTTTTTCAATCTGTCTCTCCGTAGCACTTTCTGATGCCACATTAGTGTAGACTGGTGTTGTTTCTTGACGAACTGTTTCAATCTGTGTTTCAAGAGGCACGAGTTCCATGGCATTATTGCATAGTCCTTCATTGTGCACTGCAGGCTGATCGAATGTGATGAGTCTTTCAGTTTGAACCTCTTGGATTGTTGCAAGTTTGGGTATTCTGTTGTTTCTTGGGAGTCCACTGGGCCTACTGTTGATTATAGGCCACATGCTTGTGGTTTTACCAGATCGATAGACACGACTCTGTTCTCCTTTTTACCAGCAAGGGGCGGTAGCACAACTGATCTTGTTCCGGTGACTGCTAAGACAGGTACTGCTTTTCTGTAAGAAGGCCCAAATTCCTTCTTAACCGCGATCTTTTCTCTGACTAGATCCCCAATCTTTGGAATCCAGACAGGCCTTGCTGGGGCTGTTGCGGGTGGTGCCTCGTCAGTGGTACTTGGCTGTTGCTTTAACTTTATGTTGCTTAATGATTTTCTTGTTTCATTCAGTTCCTGTAAAACAGCCAAACGATCTTTTACATCAGAGTCTGTTGTTTCTTCTTGTACCACTGACATCTGACTATCGAGGTCCTGAACTCGCATTCTAATTCCGAACAATAGTTCGTATGGGCTGAAACCTTTTAGAGAATTTCTTGGCATGTTGTTAAGACTAGTCTGGACACTTATTAAATGTTTGACCCACCCAGCGCCTGAACCTAATACCTTCGCTGTTATAGATTGCTTTATGTCACGTTTTTTTCTTTCTACCACACTATTCCCTTCGGGGTGCGACGGACAAGAATACCGCAACCCAATTCCCATGCTGGCCATGGCCTCCTTATAGGCTCGAGAGCTGAAAGCAGGACCCTGGTCAGAATGGAACGTGGTAATTGCGTATGTGCCGATAAAGACTCGCAAATCTTTTATAACCGTTCTAGCGTCAGCCGAGCGCTGGGGGCCTCATTTTTTAAGTGCTTTTCGCCTTAACTGTGTACACTGGGACGCGCTTCTCTTCTTTGATTGCGCAGATAGACCGCCTCATGCTGTCTAGAAGGGATCCTGAAACTACACTGGCCTGTTCATTTCTGCGATCTCGGTTGCAGTTTTCACATTTTTGAGCAAAACATTGAATATCTATACTCATTCCTGGCCACCAGTACTCTGATTGTAATTCTTTCAGAGAGGCTTTTATTGCTTGGTGTCTCAGACCCAACCCCATGTGTGCTTCCAGTAAGAGGAAGCCCCTCCTGCTCCTGTTTGGAATTACTCTGTCCCCCACTCCAGGGATTCGAGCAAAAGGAACGGAGTTTGCATCGATTATGTATGCATAATTGAGTGGATAGTTTACGGGTAATGCTGCACAGTCGCCTTTTACGGTCGTTTTTACTGCCAGCATGGTTTCCCCGTCTATGTATTTATCTGTACGCTTTTTTGTGGCTACGGAAGCCGGTTTAGTTGCTTCCGCTTTGGCTGTATTAGCCAATGAATTCCCTGCAACGTGAACGCCATCACGTTGAAGACTCTGTGCGTGAATCACGTGAGTCTTTTGTAGTTCTTTGTGTAAAAGAGCTACCTCGTTCCAGAGCAATTTATGCTTTATTGTGGCACCTGTGTCATCTTTGTAGTCGTTTTCGATCCAACTCTGCAGTTTATTGTTGTAAGAGTTGACGCAAAAATGAGAATCGCACACTATAAGTGTGGGGAATTCGCGTTCTGCATTTTCGAGCGCCATCTTTAAACATCTGATTTCAGTTCTTTGAGCCGAACAGTACTTTACTGATTCGGTTTTTGTTACTTTCGGTCTAATTTTACCGCACAGCCAACGACATTTAATGATCGCACATGCTGCATCGTAGGATTTTCTCTCTACGTTGAAATGCTGTACAAAGCTATCTGTATAGATTATACAGGCATATTGTGGGAGAGGCAGAATTTCGATTGGCAGAGGATATTCTTCTTCATACTCTAAATCATTCAGTTCTTCAAATTGCGGGGCGAAATAGTATTTCACGTCTTTCACTCCTAGAGAATCTATGCACTGTATCCATTTCGGATCCAGTGACACTGTAGGCAGGTTTACTGGGCTGAATAGCGCCTCGAAGGCGGATTCCGCTGTAAGGATATTAATCCGTTTTCCGTGTGCTAGTTCTCTTTCATTTGCTAATGCGATTTGCGCTGTGTTCACAGTTCTTTCTGTGTGACTGAATGTTTTTTCTGCTTGTTTGTACAAGTGAGATTTAATTGAAATAGGTACCTTTTCTCCCTCATTAGAGGTCAGGTACGTGAATCCGCATCTTCCTGGGATGACTCGGATTACAAGATCACGTGTGTTGTCACGTGTATCTAATTTTGTTTTTGCTAACATGTCTGTTTGAAGTGATCTCAAAATTTCTGTGTGTTTTTGAGTCCAATTGATTTGTTTAAAATCAGGTTTAAATAGTTCGTAGAGAGGTTTAACCCTTTCTGCGTAATTTAGTATGTAAGTTCTTCCGAAATTCAGAAAACCTAGTATTGATTGTAAATTCTTCAGCGTTTTTGGAGCTTGGAGTACAGCGCACTTCTCTAAGAAGTTGTCCGCTAGGCTCTTCCCTTCACTTGATAATTCGTACCCTAAAAATAGTACTGTCAGATGGGCAATTCGAGACTTTTTAAAGTTGAATTTGTAACCCTCTGCTGCGAACCCAAGTATAATGGTGTTCACTCTTTTCAAGTGAGTATCCAAGTCGTCGTCTGTGAGATAAATATCATCTACGTAAGATAATGCTTCATCATCATAGATTTGTAGTAACTCTGTTACCCTAGCTGAGAATAGTCCTGGGCTGTTCTTGAACCCCTGTGGGAGTCGACAGAATTTTTTCTGTGACCCAAATGCAGAGAAAGCGGTCAAATATCTGCTTTCTGGTGCAATGTTTTGACAAAAGAAACCATTAGAAATGTCTAATGTCGTTTTATATTTTTTCCTAACTATGTTATTCATTAGGGCTGCACTATGCGAGTTTTGTACTGCAAAAGTTTTGCAACATGTATTAAGATGTCTGTAGTCCAAAACTAGACGATATGAATTGTCTGGCTTGGAGACAGGAAACAAAGGATTGTTCATTTGAGAGGTGCATGTTTCAATCACCCCCTGGTACTCAAGTTGATCTAAGATCTCCCTGACTTGTTTTTTAGCTTCTTGCTTTATGGGATACTGCCGTTGGGCAGTTGGTTCACTTTTTAGTTGGATTTTGTGAGGAGGAGAATCCTCATCCCATCCTACATGATTTTTATATAATGCAGGTGCCTGGGCTACTGCCCATTTTCTTGCATATGTGTACTTTTTATGAATCGGTATGTGATTCGAGAAGGCAGGCATAATCACTTCTTCGCCACGAGGGCACTCCCTGACAAACTCTGGGGGCCAATCTCTTTCAGCTAACAGAATATCATAGCCTTTTGAGAGCTTATCCCAAAATAGACCCTTAATTTTCCTAGTCTTATCACCCTCCATACGCAATGTTATTTCGTATATTTTATGGGGCTCGCTAAGTCTGGCGTCGGCAGTTTCAACCTGAATGAATTCATTCATGTCCACTGTCTCCAGATGACTCATCAAGATCTTGCGCGCTATACTGATCTCTGCTGCACTGTCCAACATTGTCAATGCCCACTCCCCGTTTTTCAACTGTGTCCTCAGTATTCTCGGCATGGTTGATTACTCTAATACTGGCTACCTTCTTTCTCTGAAATTGAGATTTCTTATTTTGAGCAGGTTCCTTGTCTTTGGACTTGGTGTGCTCTCCTGGGTCTGACCGTCCTCTTCTTTCCGAATTCTGTGGAAAAGATCGAGAGGGACGTGTATCAATACTTTGATATCTATCAGGTTTTTTTATATTATCCCTATTTCTAAGGTTATATCTTTTCTCAGAGGGCTCCCGTTGGGGAGACTGGCGTTCTCGAGTCGGAGTTCTCTCCCTCCGTCGAGGAGACCTTCCTCTGGACTGGAAAACTTTTTCCTTGGGAGTGGATTGTTTATTTCCATCCCAGCTCTTTTTAGGAGTGTTTGAATTATTTTTAATAAATAATTTTTCTGGATTTTCGAGCAGTTGGGGCGTAACTGGTTTTCCACCCAAGCTGTCTCTACCTAATTCTTCATAGCACTTTTCTATGATTTTTGCAAGCTCAACAGGATCTTTTATATCTGTTTCCCTCAACTTCTGGCGGATCGCCACAGATGCTGCTTCTCCCTTTATGTTGGCTAATAATATAGCCGTGACCTGCTTGAAGTCTTTCAGTAATTTCATACCTAGATTTAAAGCGGGCTCTGGACCGAATTCATTTTGAATCTGTTTTAGCACTTCTGGTATTACCGCCATAGACGGAACACCGTGTGTTTTTGTGTAAATGGAAGCAAAGACTGTACCCCAAGTGTCGCAGTCCTCCACGTGTGGTGCGATTCCCATAGGAAGGCAGATGGTCAAGATTCTGTGTCTCTCAATAGGGGTAGTATCAGGAAATACTGCCTCTATTTGAGTGATTTTCTGGGCTAACCAGAAAGGAATTTGTTCTCGTTTTACGGGTGTTTTACCAAGACATGACTGTATGTTCTGTGGTGTAATTTTATTTGTGTTCCCCTGGTGAGGGGTCAGCTGGTGTGAATTAACAGCTGGCTGGACTGTTGCAGTCCGCATTACATATTGGACTAATTGCCTATGTATTTTTATTAATGTGTTTAGCTGTGCTAACAGCTCTTCCTTAGACATTTTTGCAATGTCAGGATGTGGTGTGTAGCTGGCTAGAACCGGCCACGTGGCTCCTGGTCTACCTAGTGGACCGAGCCTAGTTATTTGATCAGTGTGTTTTAGGGCGCCATTAAACCAGAGCAGGTGCTCTTGAAATTTAAGTGGGATTTCAATCTCCTCGAAAGGAGCGTACTCTCCCGGAGGTTCCTCTATTTTGTAATAGTGAAACTCTTTTGTTCTAGCGTTTACCGCTGGAAAGTTTATCCATGAATAGAATACCTCTGTCTGCCGATACTCGTGAGCCTCTATCACGAAAATTACTGTACCACCTTGAGGTGTCAGTCCGTTTTCTATAAGTTTTAAAGTTATAGATCTTCTTAAGTGGACCGGGATGTCGATAGCATCCGGGTCTGTCTGTAGGAGACTCGAGTCTTCCTCTATTAGAATGGAAGCCAGTCTAACTGCTTCCCTTTCTTCTTCACTGTCTGTCATTTTTAGAAATGCAGGCTTTGCAGAGTAGGTCTCCAAGGAGACAAAGATTAGGTGCACAATATTTTGGAACACTGTATCCTTCAACGTTGAATAAACCAGAGCTTTACATAGGAATCTCTTCCTACTAAGGTCGGGCGGATTTTAACCTTTCACCCACTCCAGACGTCTATTGGAGTATTTACGGGAGAAAGGGGTCTGTGAAATATGCACGACTGAGTTACTCTATAAGTCTTGCGTTAGTTTATCGCCTTACCAAACGTTGGGCGCCATGTAGTGTAGTTCCTAGTTTCCCACTAGGCCCTGCGCATTGGAATAACATAAACAGTAGTATCGACGTGGAACTGCTTTATTCCAGGCCTCCACTGACTATGCTAAACTTAATTGGGTTGTGTTACCAACTAGCTCAGAGGTCACTGGAAACTTTCTTCTCTGCATAGGAAGTGATCAGCTTCCCTGGCACAGACAAGAAGGGATTCAGTTTTCCAACAACCATGCAACATGACAACTTTGCTCCTCAGATCAAGAGTCGATCTCTAGGGTCGTGTGAAACAATAGACATGTATTTCACTCAGTCAGTCTAGTGCAGTTTACTTTCACAATATGTAGAGAATAGAGAGACGGGCGTTTGTCAATAAAGGGTTACATTTATTGAACAGTCTTTCTTCTCGTACAAGAGAAATGTATTGCCACAATTGCAATAACTGTTATTATAAAAAGTACGTACAGTAAGATAAGTATTGCGAAATAGAACTGTAAAAGCATTGATATGGTTTCTTAGCCATACAATGGTTTAAAAGTAATAAAACATATATATACAGTCATATATACATTAGGCTAACATACTCAACTGGTGCTTCTAACTAAGCCTACCCCAGTGTGCCTGACCTAAGCCTAACACGTGAGAAGGGGAGTAAGTAAGTAGCTTTAAGTTAAGTTGGTTTTGCCAAGGTTTGTTTCAAGAATTCTCATCTAAGGGTTTAGTCAACACCATACCTCTGAATAGAATGATGGAGGATTGGTATCTCCTTCAGGGGTCTCTCTCGATATCCCAGTCACCTGCGAGGGTAAACTGGAAGCGCCGGGACTGGATTTCTCTACACGAGAAAGGCAGCGGCTTCTCTTCAGCGCGTCGAGGGAGGAGGGGTGACAGCGTCCGCGGGCAGCTGGGCTGGATGTCTTCGCAGAGGACGGCTGCTCGGCTCCTCAAGCGTACTGCACCATAGTTCGCGCTGTAGCGGCGATAATGGTAATCAGTAGCTTCACCACCACAGGATAGCAGGCTGCAGCGACAGAGTGCTAGATTTACCAACACGGGTCGTGCAGGCAGCTGGCTTCAGTAGCTGGTACAACAGGCATTGCTTAAGGCAACGTTGGTAATATTTATACCTGACAGGTGCCGGGTTTGACGCAAGTTTGCTGGACATAAGACGTCAATTAAAGATGTCACTAGGAAGTGACAGTTATCAGTTGCTCATTAGAGTTCCATTACTAATCAAAACATAGCAAGCGGGGATTTCCAGGTTTGCTAAGTTTTTATCTTGTTGAAGAACTCGGAGTGTTATCTAGGAATATCAGATAGTGACTGCTGCTCTGTCATTGCACTAATTGGTCGCAAAGGAAGTAGCAGAGAGTCATGCTGGAATGTGGCTCTGTTCGTGTGAGGCCAGAGATGACTTTTCAGAAAATCGTACTTGAACGGTTATGCCAATATAGGGAATAAATGGATTTATAGCCGAATAGGGGCATAAGGTCACAGTATCGATCAGGAACCTAGATAAGCACGCAACAATTTCTCTGCTTGTGACCTGGTCACATATATGCGTGTCACCGTCTTATTCTCAGCTGTGGTTCGTGCAGTGATGTCGGCCAGTGCATTCCCTTTACCGACTAAGTCTGTCACCTTCTTGTGTGCCTGGCATTTGATTACTGCTAATCGTTTGGGGAGGAGAACTGCTTCAATCAAAGCAGAAACCAGATCTCCGTGAAGGATGGGTGTGCCGTGTGACGTCAGGAATCCCCTTTCCCTCCATAGGAGCCCAAAATGGTGAACCACCCCGAAGGCATACTGGCTGTCTGTATATACGTTCGCGGTGGTTCCTGTGGCTATGATGAATGCTTGTGTGAGGGCTATCAGCTCTGCTGCCTGTGCAGATCGTTGTGTGATGCGGGCTGTTTCAACTACTGTTCGGGCTGTCGTCACTGCATAGGCAGCTGAAGTGGTGCCATCTGGGAGTTTGATGCATGAGCCGTCTACCCATAGCTCTCCATCAGGGTCTGCAAAAGCAGTGTCTCGGAGGTCAACTCTACTCCTAGTTTGTTCGTCCGTGAGGGTTACACAGTCGTGTATGGGAGGCACGTCGGGGTCATTTTCAGGCAGGGGCAACAGTGTGGCAGGATTCAAAGTCGT
The DNA here is from genome assembly GCF_964263255.1 of Lissotriton vulgaris. Taxonomy (NCBI): domain Eukaryota; kingdom Metazoa; phylum Chordata; class Amphibia; order Caudata; family Salamandridae; genus Lissotriton; species Lissotriton vulgaris. The sequence continues at coordinate 75,370 of NW_028247260.1, forward strand.
GCATCTCTTTAGTGTGATGTGGGGTGCAAGTAGCGTCAATTCGTACCCTGTCAGTCGTGCGCTAGTCAGGTGTTGAGTCTTGGTTTGGTTCAAAAGGGTGTCGACCGCATGGGGTACTAACACATTGAGGGAGTTCGAAAGTACGATTCCCTCGCTCTGACGGATAGAGACAGCAGCGGCAGCTACTGCTTGAAGGCAGGCAGGCAAAGCTCTGGCTACAGGGTCAAGAGTGGCAGAGAAGTAGGCACAAGGGCGCTGCTTAGGACCGATAGACTGTGTTAGGACGGACAATGCACACCCCTCCCTTTCGTGGGTGAAGAGGGAAAAGGACTTGGAATAATCCGGGGTTCCCAGGACGGGTGCTGAACAGAGGGCATCCCGTAACTCCTTAAAGGATGCTTGACACTCAGGGGTCCAAGGGAGCGGGAAGGGGGCATCTTTGGTCAACAAGGCAAGTAGAGGTTTTACAATGAGGCTGAAATTTGGTAACCATTGTCTGCAAAAAGAGGTAAGGCCAACTAAAGAGCGGACTTGCTTTTGTGTTTTTGGGATGGGGGTGTCTAGGATGGTTTGGATTCGGTCGGGCGTTAGCTTCCTCCCTTCTTTGGACAGGAGATGGCCTAGGCATGTCACTTGTGGCTGGCAGAACTGTAGTTTCTTTTTGGAGACTTTGTGGCCATTTTCTGCGAGAAAGTGTAGGAGTTGGACAGTGGCTGTGATTGCAAGTGGGGTGGTGTCGGCCGCCAAAAGGATATCATCGACATATTGGATCAACACCACTCCATCTGGTAGCTGGACGGCGTCCAGCTGTCTTTTGAGGGCCTGGCTGTAAATACTGGGACTTTCAGTGTACCCCTGGGGAGCTCTACAAAATCGGTACGAGCAGGATTTTAGGGTGAAGCCGAAGAGATAACGACTGTCTGGATGGATGGGGATAGAGAAAAACGCATTCTTGAGGTCAATAACAGTGAAGGTGGTGGCAGTGGACGGAATGAGGGTCAAAATGGTGGTGATGTCTGAGACTACGGGGTATTGGGGTACAACCACTTTGTTAATCTCTCGCAGGTCAATGATGAAGCGGTACGCTTTCTCATCTCCCTCGCCTTGCTTCTTAACAATGGGTAGGATAGGGCTGTTGCAGACATTGCTAACCACTTCTTCGACCACTCCTGCATCTACCAGAGACTGAATGATCGCTACCAGTGCCTTCTCGCCCTCGGGCGATATCCGATACTGTGGGAGTTTCGGGAGCATAGCGTCCTGTCTTACAGTTATATGAATGGGGTCAATCATCATTCGTCCCACATCAGAGTCATTTTTGGCCCATAGGTACTTGGGCAGGGTGTCGAGCAAGGACAGATCAGCGTCAGTTATGGAGCACATGTGTCGTGCAGGGCAGGATTTGGGCATGCCTGGGTTGTCGTACAGGATGACTCGGACTCCATCTGGGGAACACCTAATGGTAGCTCGAAAATGCTTCAGTAAGTCAATGCCCATAATGGCGTCAGGGGAGTTGGAGGAGAGCAGAAATGTTGTGTCAGTGGATTTGCTTTCTAGGTCAAAGGTGATAGGCACGGACAGGGGGTTAGTGGAGGGCGTCCCATCGAAACCTATCGATGTAATGTGTGAGCCAGACAAGGGTGCCCTTGGAATCAGTCGTTTCGATAACACACTACGTGTCGCCCCAGTGTCTACCAAAAATGGAGACTCTGTACCCAGGACCTTAGCAGTGACGTAAGGACCTTGCTGGTCAACACAGAGCTCGACTGGATCCCTCCCTTGCCCCTGGCAGTCCTATGCAAAATCGGGGGCATTCTCACCGTCGGATAGCTGATACTGGTTCTGTCGGGGACGGTCAAATGTGTTCGATCTCCCTGATCTCTCATTGTTGGTGTCGTTTGTGTGCCCTCGTCCTTGTCCCCTATTTATTGGCCCACCCGCTACGTCCTTGGGGTCCCTATTTCTGTTCATCTCTAACAGAACAGGACACTGGGATTTCCAATGGCCGAATCCTTTGCAGAAGGCGCATTGGTCCTCGCTAATGTCTCTACGTCCAATGTGGGGTGTTGGGGTGTGGTCTTTGGGAGGTGGATTTCTAGGGGTAGTCGATTGGTAGTTCCCCCTGTGGGGTTCCCGTCCGACCGCTATACCTTGTATCTGGGCTATCATCACCCTTTCTTTCAATTTTATTTTCTTTTTCTCGGATGCCCTATCACTCTCATTCTTCTGGTGCTCGTAATACTGAGCCATCTGAAGGATAGCTGCGGGTTTGGAGGCCCCCCAACTACTCTCACTCGTCTGCAGCTTTTGGGAGACCTCTTGTGATAGGCCCTTTACATAATTTTGTACAAACAGGTGTTGTCCGGTTGCGGTGGTCATGTCTTGGCCACTGTAGTCGGAGAACACTGTCTCGAATCGGGAGAAGTATTCCGATACATCTTCCTGGGGTTTCTGATGACAGGCCGTGACTATCGACCAGTCTACCTTTTTCTCTGGGATCAGTGTCTTTAACTTCTGAACTAATTTGTCTGGGAGTTCTAATATGTCCTTTACTGGTTTCTTTCCGGGCTCTCGCTGTCTATCTAGATCACTGAGTTGCTTCCAGGTATGTCCGAACAGATCCGTGTGGTCAGCCTTCCGGATTTGCTTCCACACGTCAGCTGGCAGGCATAACCCGAAAAACAAGTCAATGTCCGCTAAAGTCATTATCGTCGAACCCAAGGCTGTGCCTAATTCGGTATAGAATGCTGTCGGGTTCTTTCTTAAATCGGGCAGAGTTTGTCTAAAGGTTAAGATGTCTTGTCGGTCCCATGGTTGGTAAACCCAATTGTACACAACCCTCCCCTTTGCATCTTCATGGTTAATATCGTCGTTTGTTCCCTGACCACGTGGTGGAACCCAGTAAGGGGCCGCCTCTCTGATGGGCATCATAGAGTTGGCTACTTCTACTGAGGACTCGGTTGTTTCAGGGACTGTAACCTTGACTTCTGGTTGCTGTTCCGTGAGGTGGCGGAAGACCTCAAGCATTTGCATGAAGAGGTCCGTCGCATCACGTTCAGTCCCATCTCCAACATCAATCTTTCTATATAGCGTTGTCAGTTTAGCGGGGCCCTTACTCTGATACCTATCCTCATATGCGTTCAGGGTGTGGTAGCTGAATCGTAAAATGAAATGCCGTCTGTGGCTGTCGGCATGTGAATTATACATGTTCATTGTGTATTCTTCGCTCTCCTTCCGTTTGACTAGTGTCTTTGCTATTTTGTCAATCCCATCCCGTTCATCTTTACTCAGTCTGTTTGATCTGACCGGTGGTTGCTCGCTAGCCTCGGGGTCACCTGGTGTTGTTGCTAATGTGCCTGGTGCGGAGGCCCCGAGGGCTGGTGCACTAGCGCTAAGGTCACTCTCGTTCGCACCCAGGGCTTGCAGGTGTTGTTGGCAGGGGGTGTATGGAGGGGGCATGTAGATGATTGGAGGACCTAGCAGTAACTCATCGTTCGCCCGTTGTTTGGGGGGCAATTCAGGGTAGAGCTTAGAGGGGGTCCTAACAGGACATTGACCTGTCGACCCTGACTCTTGTTTTTGTGTAGCTTCCTTTCTTTCTTTTATTTCTTCTTCTAGTTGCTTAGCGGCTAGGTGCTCTGCCTTTCGTAATTCTTTCCCTATTTTTGCTTCTTCTCTTTTTCTTCGTTGTTCCGTTTCTTTGCGCCACATGCCGATACTATCGAGCATAGTGGGCGTAGTCTTATTTTTCTGGAGCGCTATTTCTAATGTTTTTATTTTATGATCATCAAAGGAACCTATCAGTGGCCACTGACTTTCGGGGTTCTTCTTTGTATATTTATGCCATAACTTAGTATAAGCTATAGCGACTAGTCCATGCTTAGTGAACATGTCCTTATTAGGGGTGTCCTCCAGCGGAGCTGGATGGTTCATCTCTAATAAGCGGTCCGGGCTAAACAGGCTACCAATCAGTGGGGAGAAGATAGGCATGACGGGTTACAACGGGGACAAAGGTCTGCACTACCTATCTTATCACGGCGTGCAAAGACTAGACAGAATATCTCTATTCTCCGTTGTTTGCAGGCGGTGAATACCTCAAAAGAACCAATACCGAACACTTAATGTACGGTCAATCAAACAATCAGTGGGGAGAATAAGTAGGTACGACGGGTTAAAAGTTTGCGTTACCTACTTTTTCTCTACCTGCAAAGAGAGACCTTGTTCTTCCCTGTTTGCAGACAGAGAATCTCCAGACAACAATCCACGAACAACAGTTCGGGAAAACAGTGGGGGAGGAAGATAGGCACAACGGGTTACAACGGGGACAAAAGTCTGCGTTACCTTTCCTTCACTGCTTGCAAAGAGAGAGCCTGTTGTTTCTCCGTTTGCAGACGGCGAATCTCCAGAAGAATCAACAAAGCGTAATACTAGTATTATCCAAATCAAACAATCATTTCGTAATTTTGTCGCGTTTACACGACCTTACCCGGACCGTATGGACAGTTTCCTGTCTTCCGAATCCAGCGACCGATCGTCCTCTATTCTTCGTGATGTTCACGGCACTCCTGATGGTTCCCAGTCAGGACCATAGATCACTCGAGAGAGGTCTGTTCAGAACTAGTGAAGTTCGGATGATCGGCTGTCAGACGAGGGTCTATCGGACAGGAGCTCTCCCGATCGTTGCAGTCGTTCACTCTGTCGTCGGGACCTCTCCCACTGGATCCACGTGTCGCTGATGGGCCCCACGCTTTGGGATGCCAATTGTAGAAAAAGGGTAGAGCTGATGACCTTTTTCAGAGTTGCCCGGCGTTAACCGCCTCTATACCACTCTAGTTTATCAAACAAAGAGGCAGGCGTTGGAGACTTGAAGTCAGGAAACAGAAGTTTTTTATTCCGACGGAGCAGAACACATCAGATCAGACAACAAGGTATCGTCTCGAGGTGCTCTAACAGCCTCTCTGGGGCCTGGCCTCTTATACACTGGTTTATGGCATGTGACCATTCTTTATTACAATAAAGACATTGTGAAGTAAGGTAAAAGACATCCCCGTAATCCTCGTGTCAGACCCACCCCCACATGCATCCACAATAGAGGTTCTCAACCTGCTGATAAGAGGAGGGGGCTATCACGCAGCTGAGTGTTCCGCCGATTCTTAGGATGTGTGTGCCTGATCGTATCCAAGGGGGTGGGGAGGCCAGGATCAATAGTGGGCCCGTTGAAGAGGAGCGACTCCATACAATAGGGGGTAGTAAACTGTATCTCCCGGCTTAGGCGATGGCCTCGGACCTGTGTGGACAATCGGACTCGGTGGAAGGGGTCATCAAAGGAGAGGTATTCATGCTGCGTGGTCAATCAAGCGCAGAGGGAGAGTTTACCAACAGAGGGGTATTCATGAAAGGAAAGGAGGTGTTGGTCAGGCGCGAGCGTGACTCCCAAGGACAGGGTCATGTGGACTTGTGCATGTGAGGGAGGAGGCAGCCAGGGTGCGGGGAGGACGCTTGCAGCGTCAGGGGAGCGTGCTAGTGATCGATCGTGAGCAGGGAGACCATGGTACCCAAAATGGCTGCCGTGCAGGTTATACGTGGGTGACAAGCTGGCGCAGATGATGTTCAGTTCGTAAACTTAAATTTCCACAAAACCAATCGAGATTATTTCAAACTTTCGCCTAATATTATACTGGAGGCGAATATGGGTAACACCGGAGCTGAAAATATTTGCCAAGGGACTTCTGGACATTATTAAAAGTGATGTCTTTCATCAGATAAAATGGCTCTCTGGAATTAGAGCGGTTCTCAGAGAGCTGGGTCTGGTGGAGACTTGGGAAGACCCAACCAACGCTATATTCCCCTCCAAAAAGGCAATTAAGGGATTGTATTGGGAGATGATATCCTCAAAACTGTTCAGGACCACTCCCCCACTCTCACTAACAGGGGTGTTTATGGAGTTCAAGGATGAGACTCGTTTTGAGGCATTCTGAGACGACATAATGAAGCCACTGTATAGAAAGCTCTATTTCCAACTGAGACTCGGTAGCATCCCTGTCAGAGCATTCACATCCAGATAGTCTAATGGTGGAAGTGCCTCTTGTCCATCTTGTCTAGACCCCAAAGAAACAGTTGGTCATCTACTTTTTGTGTGCCCTGCATACTCTGCCCCGCGCAGAGGCTGGCTGCGGTCCATGGCTAAACTGCTGGGAACTCGAAGTGGAATTGTGGCTGCTAGAATCATCTGTACAAACCCAAGCCCTTTAATATGTATAGCTGAGGCAAAATTTTTAGGATGGGCATGGACTATCAGAAATAAAAATGTAAAGGGATAGGCTATTGAAAAATCACTTTTCTCTTGAGTACTTGATGTATTTGCACATGATGAAATTTTCCTTATTGGAATGATTTTTAAACTTTTTAAATGCTTGTCTAAATGTTAACTCTGTTTTTATAAATATATTTACATTTGTAATGCTTCTATGACTACGTAAAATAAAGCTTGTTTGACTGACTGACTGACTGACAAAATTCTGTGTTTGAGAACAGTACTTTTAGAAAGTGGCTGTTCTCTTGTCTAACCTTTCTGTGTGCCTGGGCCTGCTTGTGGATTGACTGTCTGGTTTGAAGGTGACAGGGGCTGGGGAGCCCCCAGGAGGTTGTCTGAGTCAGCCTGTGGTTGAATGACTGCATCTGCAACTATAGTGGTGGGAGGAGATAGCACCTGGGAGTGAATAGGGCTGTGCCTGCCTGCCACAATGCTGGCTCCACCTCCTGCTGGGCGGCTGTCGCCTCTGCCCCTCACACTGGAAGGAAGAAGCCAGGAAGCCCAAATGCTCCAGCAACACCCAGAACTGGTTTAGACAGGGCTCAGGGCCCACTTGCACAAAGACTTCAAAGACTTTTAGGGGTATAAGAGAAGGACCCCTGACAACAGATTTTCAGATTCTACAATCAAGAGGAACCTCTTCCAGAAGAAGAACCGCTGGAGAAACTAAGAAAGACTGCCCTTGCTGTGTGCTCTGGGGCTGACCTGTTTTGCTGTTCACCTGAAGGAGAGAAGAAGGGGACTTTGCTGTGTGCTGTGACCCCTGCCTGCTTGACCTACAAGATTTTTTGCTGAGTGCTGTGTCTTCAAAAGAATCTCCAAGGGCCTGAGAAGAGCTGGCCTCCTGTTTTGCAACTCAGGGACAGAAAAGTTGCCAAAGACTGCAAGAAACTGCTTTGCCTCCTGAAGCTGCGATATACTACTGAGATCTTGCGCTGCTTCAGTGCCCCTAGGACAGAGCCTCTGCTGTTTGACCCATGTGGCGCGCTGGCTGCTCTCTAGCCAGATTGAGAGTTCCGCGTTTAAAATTGCTGCCAGCCCGGGAACCTGAGGAGGGCCGAGATCTCTCTCACCGGCCACCGACTCTGTGCCGAAGATTCAGCCTGCAACCACCCCTCTCAGCCGTACCTCGAGCTGCACGCCCTAGGCCAGGATCCCAGAAGCGCACGGCTGTCCAGACCTCTTCACCGGCATCACCGCCGCGGCCCGAGAGCTCCGCTTCAGCATTGAAGGAGCTGCGCCCGGATTGGCCGACGGAGACGAGCCCCTCAGCAGCACCGAGGCTGGGCCTATCAGAGCCGCGCTGCGATTGGTCCACAGGCCGGCGCGTCATTGGCCATCTAGCATGCTGATTGGAGCCTGCAGCGCCGCGTCATAGTTAGCTCGCGCCCTTTTAGGCTGCTGGGCTGACTCGTGCCCCGATTGGCTGGTGCAGTGTGAGCCCCCACGAAGGATCGTCGGTGCGGGACAGCGGAATGAGACCAACCCCTGAGTGACTGGAGGCCAGATTGTGGAGACCTACTCTAGAAAATACCTGCAAGCTGCTGCCCCGAGTATCTCAAGGTAAAAGCGCAAGCTTGGTGCCACGGGGGTGATACCAGCTTGGCAGTGAGATAGCCGGTAGCTTTTGTGACCGGCGAGGGAGTTAGGGACTGCCCCTGCATTTTGCTTCGTAGTCTCCACGGTGCTCACTCCTCGCTCGCGCTCTCAAGGGGAATAGGCAGCTAAGACCTTTTGGGAATCAGAAACCTAGTGACTGTTGTAAATAGAGGGACTTGTTGCCACAAAGAGCGGACCCCAAGCTAAAGAGACCCTTCGAGACTTTATGTTGATTTGGCATCTGGAAAACCCCCCTTTTACCTGTGGATTTATCCCTCTTGTTCTGCTGTATGTGGGCTTTAACGTTTTGATTGCTAAACTACCTAAACTAGATAAAGTTATATTTTTATATATACTTACCTGTGTGGTCTCAGTTTGTGGTGTACTTTGGGGTCATTGTGGATGTTGAATGCAAATACTACACACATCGCCTTGGGGATAAGCCTGCCTGCTCGTGCCAAGCTACCTAGGGGGCGAGCAGGGGTTATCTACAGTGTGTATCCCTTTACCCTGACTAGAAGCAAGGGTCCCTATTTGGACAAAGATACTTACCTCTGCCAACTAAAGACCCCCAGTTCTAACATTCGCCCATCAAAATCTGGGTTTTGAACTGGGGGCTGCAATCTGCTGCTAGCAGCAAAGGCTAAGGTCACATTACAAAGGCGGCAAGGCCTTTGAAGCTTTCCTCTCTAACACTGTGCCAATCCTGGGGGAAGAGGTATGAGACCTCCGTCCAGGCTGTACTTTGTTTGTGGCCTCAAAGAGTAGGGGCTCTCGGACCAGGGGTCCAGAAACATGTCTGGTGGTGGCAGGCTGCATAAAGTCAGTAAGGGATCACACCAGGATTGGCAGATTTTCAGGGGTCACCTCTTAGGTACCCTCTGAGTACATGCTTTGTTTCTCTCTGCACCGAGGCAGGCAGGCTCCAATGGCCGTTTGCATGGCCGTGGTGAGCGGTCCCTAGGGGACCCTCTCCATTCCCAATGCCCTAGGTACCAGGGTACCATATATTAGGGGCTTACCAGGGGGTCTGAAGTGCCAATCGGGGTAGAGTTTTAGGGAAAGGGCACTGGAACTGGGATCCTGAACAGCTGGGACCCAGTACTCTAAAGTCAAAATTGCACCAAAAGGCAGTAAAAAAGTGGGGGGTGGATAGCAATCTCAACCCACTTTCCCACAGACACCATCTCTAGTTTTACAGCAGCCCTCTGACCACTCTGTGGAGCACTCCCTTCCTTGGTCAAAGAGAGTTTGACAGTTTAATATCAAATAATGGCTCTCGCATTTATTTGGTCAAAGCAGACAGAAGATTTGGTTCTCTGCACTTTCAGAATCGGTTTGTGGTGGTTATTTTTTCTTCTGTTCTCTCAAGGCTCATTCGTAGACACAGTCTTTGTGTAGAATATATCATGTTATGTTATGTAGAGCGAGCTATCACCCACAAAGGTAACCAGGAGCTCAGCAGGTGTGAGTGTAGCCAATCTTCCCAACTAGTGGGACAACTTGGAAAGCTAGGTCTTGCGGAATTCAAGAAGTGAGGAGATTCTTATATATAGGGTAAGGTCTTTCCATGCTATAGGAGTGATGTAGGAGAGGGCTAGACCACCAAATCTGGCTTTCTGTATAAGGGGGATGTGTGCAAGTAGTAGCTTGAATGAATAGAGGTATCAGTAAGGTTTGTGAAAGCAAATGCGATTCTTGAAACTTGCTGGGCCAATGTTACGTTGTGCCTTGGAAGTGTGGGTGAGGAGTTTCTATCATGCTCCCTTGTGTATGGGGAGCCAGTGGGCTCCTTCAGCTGTGACGTGATTTGAGTGTGGCATGAGAAGTTGTCAGAACTCCGATCAGAGGGCCAAGGGACACACAGGGCCTACTGGGCCCGAACATGGTGGTTGAGGCCTTTTTCTCCTGATGTTTGGGGGCCCACCCAACATGGTTTGATTGGAATATACCTGATTGGCAAATTTAATTTACTTGTAAGCCCCTTATAAAGTGGTATACCATATATCCAGGGCCTGTAAATTAAATGCTACCAGTGGTCGTGCAGAACTTATTGTGCCTAATTACCCTTCTAAATCTTTTCCCAGGCCTGCCAATCCAGCCTGAATTCAGTGTCACACGTCCATGTCAACATGGCATTTAAACCTCCTTGCCAAGCCTTAAATTCACTTTTTAGAACATATAAGTCACCCCTAAGGTAGGTGGTAGGTAGGACACAGGGCAGGGAGCTATGTAAATAAAAGTTAGGAAATGTCCTTTTATGTTTTACATATCCTGGTAGTGAAAAATTCCAGAAATGTGTTTTTAATTACTGTGAGGCCCACCCCTCCGGTAGGATAACATTAGGGATTCCTTAGTACTTTTAATAAGCTGAAATTCCTAATAGAGAGGAGGTAGTGTGAGGGGAAGGAGGACATCCACCTTCAATCTGTTGTCCCTTGCCGGCAGCTTCCATATCCCAAGTTGCCATCTTCCTTGTTCTGCAGGCAACTTTAAGTATATGCCAGCCAGGCTGGAAGAGGCGGGCCTTGACCTGTGGCCTTGGAATACAGGCGCTTCCAGAATCTTATCACAAGGGACGACATTCAAGAGACTGGAAAAGCAATCTTCAAGGAGAGAACCAACAGCATTTGCAGTGTAGGAGATGTGTAGTAAGAGAAGGACACACAAGATACAGGAACCAGGACTACAAGGTTGTCCTGAGGCATTGGAGAAGCCTGGAATCCCCAAACAGAGCAAAGCCCAGGTATTTGATCAGATACTTGGAAAGAGAGGGAACCGAGAGGAGGTTAAAAGTGAAGACACTGGTGCCACAAAAGTAAGGGTTCTCCAGTTTAAAGCTTCCAGAGTATGAAGGCTGAACTTGATGGACAGTTCTTTACAGAATAGCGAGCGCTTTCAGTAAATTCCCCATAAAAACACTGGAATGTAATTTTCGGTCATGACTTATATTTCTTTATCTATTTTTTTCTTGTTTTTTTGCTAAATGACTGTCGATTAAGTAATTCTCCAAATCAAAGACTTAGTGGGAACACTATACTTAGAAGCGAGGTGATGAAAACCTTTAACTTTACCTGTTGATGGGGTAGAACAAGTGGTGTCTTCCCTCACATTACCAAATACATGATTTAAAGAAGAAATGGTTTGAAACGATCCTGTGGCTCTTTCTGCTTCATTCAAGGGGCATCTTTCTTCATGTTGGTCCTGGTGTTCTCGATCCTGACCTAAGAAGAGAGAAGGAGAAAAAGAGAGAAAGAACTGTATAATGAATTGTGACCAATACTTGTGAATAAAGAACATCATGTAAAGAAAACTATGTTAATTTTCCTAAGTCCCACTACACCGCACATCTATAAAATGCATCACCACCTGGGTGACAGATAGATTTGTCATGTTTGGTACCTATGGAATTGTAATGACAAACTCTCTTTACAGTCAGATTTTTTATTACAATTTTGAAAATGCCACTTTTAGAAAGTTCCTAAACTATATATGGTTCGGCCCTTAATCAGTAAGGTTAGGCCAATACAAGTGCCAGTACTGATACCCATTCAGCCATCCATTCCCAACCTATGATCACACACCGCAATTGTAATGATCATTTGAATTTATTCAAAAAATATATTGTTTGTTTTATCTTATTTGTGGTTCTCAAATTGTTTTATAAAAGAGTTCCAAAATCATCAATTTAAACAAATTTCATCAAATCAAGAGCATTAAGATACACAGGGACATAACATTTACAATATGTACAACATTGAAAACATTCATTTCAATTCAAGTCTTTATTTCGATTTGTAGAAAAATCATAAAAGACATCACCATGAAAGATTTATAACAATGTTAAAACAATATTTAAAAATAAGCAGCAGTGTTTAAAACAAGATAAAAACAATTAGGACAAATGAACAGGAGACCAGGTTTAAAAAAAAAATATATATACAGGGCAGCAGCTTTCCTGCAGAAGGGATAAGGCGGGAATTTTTCAGGGGAGAGCTATTGGGAGAGTTTCATCATGTTGGCTCTAATCACCCATATAGCTTGTTCCGTGTCCGTCCTAAGAACCCTCAAGGCGCCATGGCTACCCTGAACCCCAGGTTTTTACAGATGGAGCTCAACCACTTTATTCTTGGGTTTCTATAGGACGGGCATACAAAAAGGAAGTGTGCAGTCGTCTCCAGCACTTCAGGGCAGAATGAGCAATGGCCTCCACATCTGCGTTTCCATGTAGCCATGTGAAATCCCAGGGGAAGGGAACCCACCTTGAACAGGGAACCCACCCTGAACTGATGGTATAATTTTCTTTCCAGGGTGCTTGTGATTAAGTCCCAATTTGGCTCGAAAATCAGAGTCGTTTTTAACTCTAAGAATCCTGATGTTAAGGTTTTGTTTCTCTGGGACAATCTCCGCTGCTCTATGTGGTTCCAGTAAGCTTCTTTGAATGACTTCTTTGAGGGGAAAACCACAGAGAATGGGGATTCCCATAGGGACCTCATACCCATAGCTACTAGGGATAGTTTGAGCTCTTTAAACCACGGAATCTGGTCAGAGGTAGTCATAGACTTGACTTCACTCAAAGCCTGTGCATACTGTGACAGCTCAGGAGACGTCGAAAGACGGCGCCAGTAGGCTATAGGGCGAAATCAAGCCTGATCCCTAATATTCCTGCTGCCTGTGTCGAGATACAAAGGGATCAGTGGAGTGGATTTAGGAAGTCCCAGGAGCGCTCGAAGGAAGTTGTTGTATGCCACAGCTAGAGGAGATAAGTTACTAAAGGCCCATAATTCTGCTCCATATAGAATTGAAGCCCCCACCCTATTGTTGTAAATTTGTGATGCGGGGGCAATAGGCTTGGATTTAGATTGTTTGTGCTCTCTAAGCAGGACGCCGGCCAATTGTGAGTGCTTCAAATTCATTGTGTCTATGTGGAGTTTCCAGGAAAAGTTATTCTCTATTGTTAGGCCTAAGAATGAAAATGTATCTATTTGCTCTAGGGGGGCTTGGTCCAAACTAACCCTCCCCCTCACAGTTTTGTTCTTATGAAAGGCCATGAATTTGGTTTTGGATACATAAACCCCTTTGATGCTCATGACGAGCTGAGCTCCTCATGAGGTATACCTCTCGTGTGCTCATGACGAGATGAGCTCGTCATGACCATACCCATTTCCATTATGGCCCAGCACAGGAGAGGATCTTCTAAAGCACCCAAGGTGTTAATTACTAAGTACTGGTCATGACAGAAAGCCTCAAAACAATTTAGGGCGTCTTGCAATCTCCTTTGTGTTCTCGACAATAACAAAGTGTCGTCTGCGAACATCAAAAGGGGAATATGCAACCCCGCAATTATTGGAGCATCTGTTGGTTGTTTATCAAAATATTGAGTTACTATGTTGATAAACAAAGAGAATAGAGTGGGGGCCAGGACACACCCCTGCCTGATTCCTGTTCCGACCTTGAACTTGCTTGTCACATTGCCCTGCTTCCCCCAACGTACCTGAGCATAGTTGGTATGGTGGAGCCTAACTGTGATGTTCAATAATGCTGGTCAGAGTCACAGCAAACGAAGGGCCTGTCATAATGTGGCCCAGGGGACCAGGTCAAAGGCTATTTTTAAGTAAATGAAGGCAGCATAGAGCAACCCTCCTCCCAGGGTTACAACCTTCCAATGAATAGCCGCAAACCTGATGGCCTGATCGACTGTACCAGTATGGGAGTGAAAACCGGCCTGCAAGGGTGTAGAAATGGTGTGGTCCTCAATCGAAGATTAGAGTCTGCCCAGGACCAGTCTTGCCACCACTTTCTGGATACTGTCGATCAGGCTAATGGGCCTATAAATGTTGGGGAGAGAGCGATCCCCTTTTTTGTATTTTGGGATTATCTCCGCTCCAGCCCATGTTTTTGGCGGGGGTGCTCCACTAGCCACAGCATTGGCCAAAAATAGTATGTAAGAAGCCCAAGTATCTGGATCCGATGTAAACATTGTATTTCGATTTTCAAACTGATTACTGAGGCAATCTTTAGAGTTTATAAAAAAAATGGGTAATAAACCCATTAGGGAAATTCTGGCACTGTATAAGAGCAAGTGCCTTGCTGGTACATTCTAGGGTGCTGCACTTTGGACAGCTGCTAATCATTCTATCCTTCAGACTCAAGAAAAAATGTATTTAAGAAGATTGCTATCAGTCCCCAACTCTACTCCTATATTTAGCGTACACAAAGATCTGTCTGCATCTCATAATAATGATGTTATTAGTGTAGCATGTCTCACTGTCTAGGGTGGGATATGGAGTAAGGAGGGTACACAATTTACCCAGCAAATCATTAGGACTGCCTCACCCTTGAGTATGGAAATAAATCCCCTGGCTAATTTAAATTAACAATCTTTTAAAAGAATGTGCTGAAAATATTGATTTTAACAAACTCTTGCAAATACTTGATCATAGTAAAAAGGATGTAAAAACTGGTCTAATAGAATCAAGGAAATGTCTAAACAAAGCTGAGGCTAACTCAAAGCTGTTGACCAGGGCATACTGTGATAGGTCCATTGGGTCAGGGATTCAATGGTATTTAACTCAGGTCACAAATACAAAACATAGGGGCATATTATCAAGGAACGGCGTTAGAATTATCGCCGCTTTAGCGGCAGGAAACTGCCGCTAGAATGGCAAGATCGGGCTTGATAATATGCCCTTGAGAATTACAATAGAAGCCCAGGTTAACACCGGAACATGGGCTTACATTGGAATTCTGAAGGGCCTATTATCAAGCCCATTATCGCCGCTTTAGCGGCAGTTTCCTGACGCCAAAACGTTGATAATTTTAACGCCATTTCTTGATAATATGCCCCATAGATTTTATGTCACAAGATTAAGAATGGGGATCGCCCACTTTTAATAGCTTTCCCAAGAATGGGCAAGTGGAACTGCAATCTGCCAAAGTATCACTACGATGGAAAAGCAGATCAGACAACTTTGCACTTTATTTTATTTTGTAACTTTTATAGAGACATTAGGAAAGGCATCTTACGTCCATTATTTTTAAAGAACCAATTGTTTACTTATAAAATTGCCTTTGATTACATTTATAATTTAGTTAACGACTGAGTTTGTAATGCAGTGGTGGTCTACATTCAGAAGGCAATTAGAATAAGAACAAAAAAATCACATCTTGAGGCCCTCATATATGAATAAGACTGGATGTATTTTGACTAATGATGTTCCTGGTCGTAGTTTTGTTTTCGCATTATATATTTTGCATGTATTGTTTTTATATCATTATGGTATTTTGTTTTCTACGTATACTCATGTATGTTAGAAATATTTTAAACTTTAAAAGTCCTTTATTGTATACACTGCGATTAAATGTGAAGATGCTTTTTACCTTTAGGATGCTTTTATGGTTGTACTTTTTAACCAAATAAAGCTTGATTTGATTTGAGTTCCATAATCATCAATTTAACCCCTTGCGTGCGCATGATGGCCGGTAGCCGTCACGTGTCACGGTGGGCGTGTGCGTAGGACGGCCCCTGGCCGTCCGAACCCCGGCCACTCATTAAAAATGCAGCACCGCTGCGGAATTGTTGCCGCGGTCAAGGCGTTCAACAAATTTCATGAAATCAAGAGCATTACAATACACAGGGACATAACATTTACAATTTATACAACATTAAACGCATCACATGGACAATATACACAACAAATATTTCATCATGATACAGTATAGTGTTTGTTCGCTCAAGTTCTGTTCAAATAAAGATTACTTCCATCCAGGGAGTATTCAACTTTTTTTTTACAAGGGTAATCACCAAACAGTGACCCTTCTGAGCTCATACGAAAACATTTATCGATTTGGCCTGGTATTACAGGTACAGAACAGTTGTTTCGTTGAAAGAAAATCTGTCAACGCATTTCAAACCCTTCCAAGTATCTTTTAGGGTTCTCCTCAGTACTCAGAAAACAAAAGAACTTTTCAGGTCTGGAATTGAGTGCAAAAGCTCTGATATTGAGAAAGAAACCATTGAATTGAAGATATGATATAATCATCAAGAAAAATGGCAGTCGTCCTGGCTGAATATTGCAGCAAACTAAAGGTTGAATATAAAGTGGAGTTATCACTGGTGGAAAAAAAGAGCACTTTACAGGGCGGCTCGCATGGATTATGATTGCCTCCTGCATCTGGCAGGTAAGGCAGTCACTCCCATCCAGACAAAGCCCCCGGAGACAACACTGACAACCTATTTCCGTGGTCTTATAAAGCGCATTGCTAACCAAACACAGGCTTCCCAGCACTAACAGGTAACCTGAATGGGGAAGATTGACACTTCAGGAGAACAGACACATTTCAGTTGTTT
Organism: Lissotriton vulgaris; assembly: GCF_964263255.1. NCBI lineage: Eukaryota > Metazoa > Chordata > Amphibia > Caudata > Salamandridae > Lissotriton > Lissotriton vulgaris. The sequence goes on from NW_028247260.1 coordinate 91,632, forward strand.
CCTGAAACTAAGCAGGTTATCATTAGATATTAGACTTAACTGCAGTGAATTCCAAAGCTTGGAAGCCAAGTAAGCAAAGGAGCGTCATCCGCTTCTGGCTCTTTTTATTCTTGGTATAGTCAAGAGAGTGGTTGCTTCAAGAGAGAATGGCTTCCTGCGATCCCAAAGACCCAGCTGGACCAGGCAGCAAGGAGTATCAATTTATTTTTTCTCTCTTCGAATCCCCCTTCCCATTTGGAACATCTGGTGGGATTCCTGTGACGTATCAGCAGTGCCGAGAAGTGTGCCAGGAGGTCAGGGGGGCATTCATTGCCCCTGCAGATGTCCTGCAAGTGAGTGGCAGCACCTCAACAGTTTGCTGGCCTTCTGTTCAGAGCCACAGGGACATGACAGGCTCCCACCATCTTGAAATTGCACCTGGACCCAGTCTGAGTGAGTCCTGAACCCCCAATCGCTCTCCATCTACTCCTGAAACCTTAGTTGTGATGCTAAATGTGCCCAGGTGGCCATTCTCCAAAACTGAGAATTTAGACAAAAATTGGAAAAAAGAGCTCCAAGATCCAGGAAGAGATCAGGAACACCCTGCACACTTATTCGCCCATGCTGCATCGGTGGTCGGATTGACTTTGAGGCTTCTCCCGCTAAGTTCATCTTCAGCGGCAAATTCGTTTCAACGGACCTGCACCAAAAGGGGTATCTGACTTCGACTACAGCCTTCTGCTTCATTCCACTGGACATTTTCGACTTCCATTTTGGTGACTAAGTCTAAAGGTTAAAATCTTCACTGCCCCTTCGCTCCATGGCCATCTGACGATGAAGCTCCCTCCTTGAACACACCTGCAGCCTTGATCCTCTGAACTTCTACCTTCTACCAAAGTCATAAGGTAAGCGCTGACCTAGCCCAATTCACTTCTTGTATCTGAACCACGCTCCATCACTGTCGGTCTTAACTTGCAACTTTGACCCGGGTTTGCGCACCCAGATGTCCACAGTTGGTGCTTTTATCTATTAGGCACTATTTTGAACCTTAAACTTTAAAAATTCATAACTCTGGTTCTACTGATTGGATGTTCGTCATTTTGATGTCAGATAATTTATTAAAATGTACTCTATTGTTCTAAATTGGTTTGGGATTTGTCTTGTGTTGTGTTTTCACTCTATTACTGTTTGTGTGTTGCATAAATATTTTACACCTTTCCTCTGAGTTAAGCATATACGTAAAGTTTTCCTTCGGAGCTAATTATAACAAACTAGCAGCCCGCCCCAGCGTTGCCTGGGGCAGAAAGAGGCTGGGGGCAGCATTTGAGGCTTGCGTGCACTTCTGCCCCTGGCCCCCTCCCGCTCCCTCCTGCCCCAGTCCGGCCCGGCCCCCTCCTGTCCCGGCCCCCTCCCGCCAGTGTCCCGGAGAGCCTGATCCTTACCTCAGCCACCGGACCCGCTCCAGGCGCCCCGCCCGCACAGGCCGCCACTCTCCAGGCGCCCTGCCTGCACAGGCCGCCACTCTCCAGGCACCCCGCCCGCACAGGCCGCCACTCTCCAGGCGCCCCGGCCGCACAGGCCGCCACTTCGCCCAGTAGCAAGCAGGGCCGCGGCAGTCCTCCCAGCAGGTCACGATCTTCGGCGCCATTTCCGGAAGTGTTGCCAGGGAGCGCAAACGCAAATGATGTCATCACGCAGACGTCGCGGCCAGCGCTACTTGCAAGGGACTACTTTATTTTTATTTTAAAAATTTTTAAACAACGTATATTTTTTATTTTTAATAGCCTATGTCCTTCTGCTTGCCCTGAGGTTTTCAAAGATGTCTTGGGTGTTTTGATTGGTGGTGTACTTTTCGAGTTTACCTAGCTCAAAGGTTTGTGTTCTCTCTTTATAATAGTAGTATAGCTAATTAACCACTGAATATATGCAATGTGGTGCATCGATTTGCAATAAAATGTATTTAAGACATACTGCCAAATCAGAAACCATTACCATTGCAACAATATAAGTTCCAACTAGTTTTTCAAAACCATGAAAGTATACACTTGCGAAACAAATTCTAATAACTGATTAATTATACTTGAATAAAGGATATGTTCAGCCTACACATGTTTTGTGGCATTTACAAGCCGCTTCTTCAGGGATAAAATTGCAAGAAAAAAAGTATTTTTCAGCAATATACTCAATCTCAAAGTTGAATCATAACTTAGCAGTCTGACTGGTCTGCAGTCTTCTGGTGAATTTCTTGTTGATCCCAACATAGAGGATGTTCTTGTGGTTCATCTTGTTTGTGACAAGGGCTGGTTTTGAAGGGTGCTGATTGAGAGCCCTTTCTAAATCTTCCTCAGCATCTTCAGGATACGGAAACATGAGGTGGTCATGGGGTTGACTTGGGTGGTCATGTTGAGTTAGCTGCAGATGAAGATTCCGAAGTTCTGAGCACTGGTCTGGACTGGGCATCATTTCAATGAAGGAGAGCATGAGTTTTGTTCCATTGCTTATTGCTGTATTTGGTTGTTAAATTGGTACAAATAAGGTGACATTGTTTCCCAGGCAGGGCTACCAGCAATGAAGATTACAATACAAGGAATTAATTCCATCAAATGCACCACAATATGCTGCATATTTTGCCTTTTATTGCTGCATACTTTGTCCCACATAAGCCTCATAATTCAAGTAGCGTCTACAGGCCTCCTTCCTCAGGGGGCGGGTAGGCATCTGCTGATCAGGTATCACAGGCCAATATAACCTAACAGTCCTTTTTCTTTAAAATAGTTTCTGTTTTTAGGTCTCGTCTACGCAACGCGCATGCGCTGCATAGGAGAGAGACCTTTAGCCATCGGCACAGCTTTGGGGGCAATGACATGCACGCGTTGCATTGCTTGCAATGGCAATGGGTGCACGTCCAGCAATTGCCTTGCGGGAACGCACAGCACAATAAGGTGGCGCCATATGGTGGCAATCATTGCGGTTTGCTGCACGCTCCCGCAAGGAAATCATGCAGGCCCCCTCCCCCAGCTGCCGTGCAAGGTGCGCGCTTGTTTTAATGTATGATCGCACAGTATCTCAAATGTGCAACGATATACCTTACATCAACTCTTATTACAGGAAGGTTGGATTTTCAGTTTTACCACTTACTTTATATTTATCTCAATATCATGTTGCATTTACATGAGCATTCCTTTAGGTTTTCTTTGAAATCACTTTCTAATGTTTTCAAGTTTTGGTATGGTGGACTTGGCCCTTTTTGCAGGGTCATCCCTGAACTTTTTGCCTTCCTCCTGTATTTTGTCTGACTTGTTTTTGTTGGTTTATGACTCTAGGCACTTTACCACTGCTGATCTGTGGTAAAGTGTGTAGGAGAGTAGGGTCTGCAATCCTATGATCACCCATATTTTTTGCTTTTGTTTCACTGGTTTACGACTTTCTCTGGCTGTGGGCCTGCTAATCAGACCCACAGCCTGGCTGTTCTCTTTCTAAATTACGAGATGTACCCTAGGTGCATTTACCAATTGGTACTGGGCCACCTTATCAGACCCTGTAACTCAGGGCATAGGTGTACCCAGGGCCGCCAGGGGCTGCAGCATGTATTATGCCACCCCTGGCTGGCCGCCTAAATCTGACACAACTGGCTGCATGACAGCTGGGGCGAAGTCGTGTAATCACGCTTTGCTTTAGGTATAGTAGCCCTATATCTAACCCTACAATGGACACTCGAGTTCCTATCAGTCACTCCTATGGCAGGCCTTGACAATCCTGAAGGCAGAGTGCATGGGCTCGTGTGAGCTAGGCTCTGGCCCGAGCCGAGCCCGGTTGCAGCTTGCGGAACCAAGACCCAATGGCTGTTCCATGATAACGCGTACCACATCGGTAACTTCGGTGTCGCGTTATCAAGACATGTCGAGTAAGGTGTCATACGAATCGGGATGCTGCCCTCTCACCAACCCTGGCGACGAGGTTAGCATTCCGCCCTTCTAGAGGGACACGACATGTACGTAACTGTGAACCCCGGTTAAAGTTAACGAAAGCCTCAGCTCCACAAAATGGATGCTGCCACCACAGACACGAGTCTGACCTCCTGCTGCTGGGAGTCCTTCCAGTGAGGGGCGCTTGGACAAAGGGTTTCCTGTCGAGGGCGGTGTTCGCACCGTCCCAGACAGGGTTTGTGTATTCTGGGTAGGTAGGGCTTTTGCGAGAAGGTGACTGCGGAGTGGCACCTCGGTGCTCACTACGCATCTGCCGGTCAGAACCAGTTCCAGGGGCGCCAGCCCTGGCCTGGGGAAAGTCCAGCAGGGGAGAGGGGTGTAACTACCCCCCTTCCTGGTCCCACCCTTAGGGCAGGACCTAGTCATGCACCCGCCCCTTTCTTTAGGATAAAGGCCGGAGCGGGGACCCTTCCAAATTAGATCATCTTTGAATCAAGAACTACTTTCTACGAAAGGACATTCGAGACTCTTCTCAAGCTTTCTCCCTTGTGACTAAGGAGTAGTCACCCTGCATCAGCGGGCACCATCTAAGAACTCTGCGGTTTGCTGTAAGTCCTTCCTCAAGGAATCCGACGGCCCACCTCGACGAGAACCGGCTTCCCTGGCACCTCCGACCTCTACCCACGTCATCAGCTCAGCTGTGATCTGTGGGTGCGACGAGACCTCGAGGGACCGGCCATCATCAGAACCTGCACGCTTTCTTAAACCAGCACGACCTTTGAAGTAATTCTCTGGTGAGTGCTCTGGGGTCCGAGAAGCCCCGACCCTGAGCCGCTCCAGCCCCGAAGTGCAGCCTCCCAGCATCTCCACGATCTGCGTGGGGCCCTTCTGCTCGCTGCTCAGCACGTTGTCTGGTCACTAGCCGCTGGCTTGTGCCCTTCTTTGACGACATCCGACAACCAACGCTGCTGGTCTGGTTGCTCCAGACTGGCCCTTGCTTCCATCTTTGCGAGAAGCACCCCGGACCCTCCTGGTCCAACCAAGACGCCATCTTAGGCCCACCACGTGGCCCTGAGAACTGCCAAGGCTTGTTGCCCCATCCTGGGCCCAGCGACGCCGACAGCATCATCCTTCGTGGGACAGCTCGCACCTCCATCCTGGTCGCCGACAACGCCTCCTGGTCCGTGAGACTGCAGAGCCTAGCGTCGCCCACTCGCCTAGTCGAGGTGACGGCCAACCGGTGCCTTCCTGGTACCCTCTAACTACTGGCTAGTAGTACGAACTTGGTCCCCTCTGCTTTCAGGTATCAACGATCTCTGATCCAGGCTTGGATCTCTACGAACTATCATCACTGGTCGCCGGCCAGCAACTCTTTCTTCCGGCTCCTGGCTCGTCAGCGAAGACCCCGACGCCTGTAAGACTTGTGCAGCCGCAGCCCTCGTGGCTAGGTAACTCGGCATTTCGGTGCCTGCATAGCCTCCTTACTCTAGGGTCCCGAGTCCCTCGCTTCCGACTTGCCTTATCTGGTCCGCCCGAGACCTTAAACTTTCCGTGTCCTCGGACACTTGTTTTAACTGTGCACTTGAAGTATTTTCCTAAGAGATTTGGTTTGTGCTTAGTACCCTGTCCTCATAAAGAGTACAGGGCTGTTGTGATTCTTAATAAATATATTGTTTATTTTCATAACACTTGTGTGGTGTCCTTTCACTGGGTGTTCAAGGGGTACATGTGTGGTAAACAGCTGGCTTAACACGCCCTCTCGAGTCTTTAGCCTTAGACTGCTCGTATCCACGCTACTAGGATAGCTGGTCTATAGGTTGACTTACAACCAAACACCATAAGGGTCGTTGGAACGATACATAGCGGTCGCTAGAATAGCGAACGTTGCATATCGGGCCAACTTCTCACATTGGTGAGCAGCGGTTGGGATTTGAGCTTGCTGTTGTTTTACCACACGTATCCTAAGAATATCTTGTTGAAAGATCACACGAGTACTGTTAGTACATATAACTAAAGCTTAGAATACTCTGAGTTCTACTGAACCAGCTGTTGTAGCTCCTCAAGGCTTAGCACACCTTGGCTACAACTCTTAGCAAGGGTACAGTAGGAAAACACATAGTGTAGGTAGGTGCATCACTTACACCACACTAGAAACAGTATGTCGAACACAGGAGGAAACTCTGAGTCTCCCCTTGTGTCAGTTGACCCTCCACAGGTCATCCCTTCAGGATATACTGCGCTGAGCTTCAAGGAGTTAAGACAGGTGTGTCACTCCCGGAAGATCAAGCAGGGGTCTAACCCCACCACGTCCTTTCTGATTGGTCTCTTGGAGACTTATGATGCCAGAAAAGCTGAGACCCGTCTTAGCTCTTCTAATCCAGAAGGAGACATGCCTCCCCTCGAGGGAACCAGAGAGGATCCTGACCTCATCCACCTCGCAACCGGTAACGAAGGTGTGGAGGATGATGAGGATGAGGATCCCTCTGGGGATGAGGCAGATAAGGGACAGGTAGAAGTCGTCAGACTAAGCAGGTCCAACTTAAGCAAACATGATAGCGGTACTGGGGGACTCCTGGGACCACTGTCAGGTCAGCTTAACATTGGGAATGGACGAGCCCGATCTCTATCAAGAGGCTCTGGCGGATCCCTTCAAACCAATGGCTCTCACAACTCTTCGCAAAGAGGGATGACGTCCCCTCAGCGGAGAGTGTACGAAGCGAAGGAAAGGGCAGCCAATCTAAGGATCGAAAGGGAAGAACTTGCCCTGGCCAAGGAGAGGCTTGCCTTTGCAAGAGAGCAAAAGTTAAGTGGGGTAGTCCCCACTGGTGGCAGCAATGTACCTAGCAATAGGGAAAAGAGTTTCGATACGAAACACCTTGGGAAGATAGTGCCCCCCTTTAAACAAGGGGACGACATCCACAAATGGATTACTGCTTTGGAGAGGGCCTGCACTGTGCAAGGTGTTCCCCAGAGTCAGTGGGCAGCTATCTTGTGGCTCTCCTTTGAAGGTAAAGGAAGAGACAAGCTCCTCACCACAAGGGTAGAGGACGCGAACAATTACCAAGTCTTGAAAAGTACACTCGTTGAAGGGTTCGGCCTAACCACTGAGCAGTACAGGGTGCTGTTCAGGGATACCCAGAAAACGCAGTCTCAAGATTGGTCTGACTTTGTCGATTGTGCCACTAAGGCTTTTGAGGGCTGGTTGCTGGGCAGTAAGGTTACTGATTACGAAGGATTGTATAGTTTGATGATGAGAGAACAAATTTTAAACAATTGTCAGAACCAGTTGTTGCATCAGCATCTTGTCGACTCGGATCTGACCTCACCCCAAGAATTGGGAAAGAAGGCAGACAGATGGGTTCGTACGAGAGTTAAACAGAACCAGGGCCAGAATCAAGGTGGGCAGAAGAAAGCAGACCAGAAGGGTAAAGATTCTAAGGGGGAACAAAATGACCAGAAGTCTTCGACAGGTCCCCAACAACCCAAAGAGGGTGGGGGTCAGGCTCCCCAAAAGAAGAAAGAAGGCCAATCCAAAAGATGGTGCCAGTACTGCAAAAGTAAATCTCACTGGTTTAGTGAGTGCACCAAGAAAGGAGGAGGGCAGACTCCTGCCACTGCAGCCCCTAAGGCACCTGTGCCCCCTAGTACAGCCAGCAGTGGTAGTGCGCCTCCCAAGGGTTTAGTAGGGTTAACCCTGGGTTCTGAGGGGCGTGACAACTTAGTTGGCACACTCACTCAGGCTGTCCTTGTCAGTACGGGGGACGCGGACGTATCCCCTGACGTAAGTCCCAATACTTTGGGCAAATACAGACAGACGCCTTTCATAAATGGAAAGATGGCTCAGGCCTATAGGGACACTTGTGCCAGTGTCACCATGGTGACGCCTAACTTTGTGGACCCTGGACAGATCATGCCAGGTACAGAATTCCTGGTGACCAATGCAAGCAATGTCACTACCAATCACAGTATGGCAATTGTAGCTTTCTCCTGGGGAGGGGTAACTGGCCAAAAGAAGGTTGTAGTTAGTCCAGACCTCCCAGTGGATTGTTTGTTGGGCAATGATTTGGAGTCGTCACAATGGTCAGAAGTGGAGCACCGGACTCACATGGAAATGTTAGGTTTGCCAGCACATGTGTTCGCTGTGACCAGGTCACAGGTCAGGAAATGCCCCACTGAACAGGTGCTGGATCCTGGAACAATGGACCAGACACCTTCCAAGAAAAAGAGCGGTAGGGTTAAGGCTGCGCCATCCCCCTTGCCCCAGGTCGTGGATCAAGTCTCAGAGGAGGCTGACCTACAGGAATTGAGGGAAACTGAGCCCAGAGAGTTCGAGCTTGATCAAGTAGAATTCTTGGGTTCAGGGGGACCCTCAAGGGAAGACCTGGGGAAGGACCAATTAGACTGCCCTTCTCTTGAACCCCTCAGACAGCAGGCTGCTGCTGAGGCTGCTGGGAACGCCACAGGTACCCACAAGGTATACTGGGAAGATGGACTCCTGTACACTGAGTCAAGAGACCCCAAGCCTGGCATGACCAGGAGGCTGGTTGTACCCTTGTCTCAGCGTGGTTTCCTACTTACCTTGGCCCACGAGATTCCCTTAGCAGGTCACTTGGGCCAGACGAAAACGTGGGACAGACTCGTCTCACACTTTCACTGGCCCCATATGAACGAAGATACCAAGGAGTTTTGCCGCTCCTGTGTCACTTGCCAAGCCAGTGGTAAGTCAGGTGGCACGACAAAGGCCCCCCTTATACCAATGCCTGTGGTGGGGGTGCCCTTTGAACGGGTGGGGATCGACATCGTCGGTCCCATGGAACCACCTACAGCATCAGGGCACAAGTTTATACTGGTGGTAGTGGATCATGCCACCAGGTACCCTGAAGCTATTCCCCTTAGGACCACTACAGCCCCTGTGGTGGCAAGAGCCCTAGTTGGAGTGTTCTCCAGAGTGGGCTTCCCTAAGGAGGTCGTCTCCGACAGAGGTGCAAACTTTATGTCGAGCTACTTAACTGCTATGTGGAAGGAATGTGGTGTCAACTACAAGTTCACTACACCCTATCATCCACAATGCAATGGGCTTGTTGAGAGATTCAACAGGACACTTAAAGGGATGATTCATGGACTACCCGAAAAGCTTCGGCGTAGATGGGACGTCCTGATCCCCTGCCTCTTGTTCGCCTACAGAGAAGTCCCACAGAAGGGGGTTGGCTACAGCCCTTTTGAACTTTTGTACGGGCATCCTGTAAGAGGACCCCTGTGTTTGGTGAAGGAAGGATGGGAGAGACCTCTCAAAAAGCCTGCAGCCAACATAGTGGACTATGTGCTTGGCCTCCGCTCGCGGATGGCTGAATACATGGAGAAGGCATCAGAAAACCTTAAGGCCAGCCAAGAACTCCAGAAAGCTTGGCATGACCAAAAGGCTGTCTTGACTGTTTACCAGCCCGGACAGAAGGTGTGGGTGTTGGAGCCAGTGGCCCCAGCAGCACTCAAGGACAAATGGTCCGGGCCCTACACCATCCTGGAGAAAAAGGGAGAGGTCACCTACCTGGTCGACCTGGGAACTCCCCGGAGCCCCCACAGGGTGCTTCATGTCAACAGGCTCAAAGCGTATGTCGACAGGAAGGACATGAGTTTGCTCATGGCCCTAGATGAGGGACAGGAAGAGGAGAGTGACCCTCTCCCCGACCTGCTCACTCAGAATCCTGACGATGGATCGGTAGATGGTGTTGTCTTTTGTGGCAGCCTCTCCGAACATCAACAGAGCGACTGTAAACAGGTTCTTCAGTCGTTCCGACATATGTTTTCTCTAACACCCAGTCAGACCGATTGGTGCACCCATGAGGTTGACACTGGTGACAGCTTGCCCGTAAAGAGTAAAATCTACCGGCAGCCTGATCACGTTAGAGACTGCATCAAGAGTGAGGTGCAGAAAATGTTGGAGTTGGGAGTCATTGAACCCTCGGATAGCCCTTGGGCTAGTCCCGTAGTTCTAGTGCCGAAACCTCACACCCAGGGTGGTAAGAGAGAGATGAGGTTCTGCGTAGACTACAGGGGTCTCAATGCAGTCACTAAGACTGACGCCCACCCAATACAAAGGGCAGACGAGCTTATCGATAGACTGGCTTCGGCCAACTACCTAAGTACGTTTGACCTGACAGCTGGGTATTGGCAAATCAGGTTAGCTGAGGACGCCAAGCCTAAGACAGCATTTTCAACCCCTGGTGGGCATTATCAGTTCGTGGTGATGCCCTTTGGTCTGAAAAATGCACCTGCCACCTTCCAAAGGTTGGTGAATCAAGTCCTTACTGGGCTGGATGACTTCTGTGCGGCGTATCTTGACGATATTGCTGTCTTTAGCTCCACCTGGGAGGATCACCTGGTCCACCTGCGGAAAGCGTTAGAGGCTCTGCAAGCAGCAGGCCTCACTATCAAGGCCACCAAGTGCCAGATAGGGCAGACACAGTTTGTATACCTGGGCCACCTTGTAGGTGGAGGCCAGGTTCAGCCACTGGAGAGCAAGATACAGTCAATCAGGGACTGGGCTCCTCCAACCACCCAGACTCAGGTTCGAGCTTTCTTGGGCCTGACTGGATACTACCGGAAATTTGTCAGGAACTATGGTTCCATCGTGACACCATTAAATGAACTGACAAGTAAGAAAATGCCAAAAAAGGTTCAGTGGACAGCGAGCTGTCAAAAAGCATTCGATGACCTAAAGCAGGCCATGTGCACGGCGCCTATCCTCAAGAGTCCGGACTACTCCAAACCATTCATTGTCCAAACAGATGCTTCTGAGTTGGGTGTGGGAGCTGTTCTTTCTCAACTGAATTTTGATGGTCAAGACCAGCCCATTGCTTTTATAAGCAGAAGGCTGACCCCTAGAGAGAAGAATTGGTCAGCTATTGAGAGGGAGGCCTTTGCTGTGGTTTGGGCCCTGAAGAAGCTGAAGCCATACTTGTTTGGCACTCACTTCAAGATTCAGACCGACCATAAGCCCCTCTTGTGGCTAAATCAGATGAAGGGTGAAAACCCCAAACTGCTAAGGTGGTCCATTTCCCTACAGGGGATGGACTTTACAGTGGAACATAGACCTGGTACTGATCATGGCAATGCCGATGGGCTCTCCAGATATTTCCACTTAGAACAAGAAGACTTACCTGGTCAAGGTTAGCTTAGTGTTCCGACGTTTGGGGGGGGGTCATGTAGGAGAGTAGGGTCTGCAATCCTATGATCACCCAGATTTTTTGCTTTTGTTTCACTGGTTTACGACTTTCTCTGGCTGTGGGCCTGCTAATCAGACCCACAGCCTGGCTGTTCTCTTTCTAAATTACGAGATGTACCCTAGGTGCATTTACCAATTGGTACTGGGCCACCTTATCAGACCCTGTAACTCAGGGCATAGGTGTACCCAGGGCCGCCAGGGGCTGCAGCATGTATTATGCCACCCCTGGCTGGCCGCCTAAATCTGACACAACTGGCTGCATGACAGCGGGGGCAAAGTCGTGTAATCACGCTTTGCTTTAGGTATAGTAGCCCTATATCTAACCCTACAATGGACACTCGAGTTCCTATCAGTCACTCCTATGGCAGGCCTTGACAATCCTGAAGGCAGAGTGCATGGGCTCGTGTGAGCTAGGCTCTGGCCCGAGCCGAGCCCGGTTGCAGCTTGCGGAACCAAGACCCAATGGCTGTTCCATGATAACGCGTACCACATCGGTAACTTCGGTGTCGCGTTATCAAGACATGTCGAGTAAGGTGTCATACGAATCGGGATGCTGCCCTCTCACCAACCCTGGCGACGAGGTTAGCATTCCGCCCTTCTAGAGGGACACGACATGTACGTAACTGTGAACCCCGGTTAAAGTTAACGAAAGCCTCAGCTCCACAAAATGGATGCTGCCACCACAGACACGAGTCTGACCTCCTGCTGCTGGGAGTCCTTCCAGCGAGGGGCGCTTGGACAAAGGGTTTCCTGTCGAGGGCGGTGTTCGCACCGTCCCAGACAGGGTTTGTGTATTCTGGGTAGGTAGGGCTTTTGCGAGAAGGTGACTGCGGAGTGGCACCCCGGTGCTCACTACGCATCTGCCGGTCAGAACCAGTTCCAGGGGCGCCAGCCCTGGCCTGGGGAAAGTCCAGCAGGGGAGAGGGGTGTAACTACCCCCCTTCCTGGTCCCACCCTTAGGGCAGGACCTAGTCATGCACCCGCCCCTTTCTTTAGGATAAAGGCCGGAGCGGGGACCCTTCCAAATTAGATCATCTTTGAATCAAGAACTACTTTCTACGAAAGGACATTCGAGACTCTTCTCAAGCTTTCTCCCTTGTGACTAAGGAGTAGTCACCCTGCATCAGCGGGCACCATCTAAGAACTCTGCGGTTTGCTGTAAGTCCTTCCTCAAGGAATCCGACGGCCCAGCTCGACGAGAACCGGCTTCCCTGGCACCTCCGACCTCTACCCACGTCATCAGCTCAGCTGTGATCTGTGGGTGCGACGAGACCTCGAGGGACCGGCCATCATCAGAACCTGCACGCTTTCTTAAACCAGCACGACCTTTGAAGTAATTCTCTGGTGAGTGCTCTGGGGTCCGAGAAGCCCCGACCCTGAGCCGCTCCAGCCCCGAAGTGCAGCCTCCCAGCATCTCCACGATCTGCGTGGGGCCCTTCTGCTCGCTGCTCAGCACGTTGTCTGGTCACTAGCCGCTGGCTTGTGCCCTTCTTTGACGACATCCGACAACCAACGCTGCTGGTCTGGTTGCTCCAGACTGGCCCTTGCTTCCATCTTTGCGAGAAGCACCCCGGACCCTCCTGGTCCAACCAAGACGCCATCTTAGGCCCACCACGTGGCCCTGAGAACTGCCAAGGCTTGTTGCCCCATCCTGGGCCCAGCGACGCCGACAGCATCATCCTTCGTGGGACAGCTCGCACCTCCATCCTGGTCGCCGACAACGCCTCCTGGTCCGTGAGACTGCAGAGCCTAGCGTCGCCCACTCGCCTAGTCGAGGTGACGGCCAACCGGTGCCTTCCTGGTACCCTCTAACTACTGGCTAGTAGTACGAACTTGGTCCCCTCTGCTTTCAGGTATCAACGATCTCTGATCCAGGCTTGGATCTCTACGAACTATCATCACTGGTCGCCGGCCAGCAACTCTTTCTTCCGGCTCCTGGCTCGTCAGCGAAGACCCCGACGCCTGTAAGACTTGTGCAGCCGCAGCCCTCGTGGCTAGGTAACTCGGCATTTCGGTGCCTGCATAGCCTCCTTACTCTAGGGTCCCGAGTCCCTCGCTTCCGACTTGCCTTATCGGGTCCGCCCGAGACCTTAAACTTTCCGTGTCCTCGGACACTTGTTTTAACTGTGCACTTGAAGTATTTTCCTAAGAGATTTGGTTTGTGCTTAGTACCCTGTCCTCATAAAGAGTACAGGGCTGTTGTGATTCTTAATAAATATATTGTTTATTTTCATAACACTTGTGTGGTGTCCTTTCACTGGGTGTTCAAGGGGTACATGTGTGGTAAACAGCTGGCTTAACACGCCCTCTCGAGTCTTTAGCCTTAGACTGCTCGTATCCACGCTACTAGGATAGCTGGTCTATAGGTTGACTTACAACCAAACACCATAAGGGTCGTTGGAACGATACATAGCGGTCGCTAGAATAGCGAACGTTGCATATCGGGCCAACTTCTCACAAAGTGCATATGGTCTCCCTATTATACTTTAATGTATAAAATTGAGTCCATGAATGGATGGTTTGGTTTACCTGTCAGACCCTAGTACAGTGCACCAGGAGTGCCCAGGGCTGGTAATCCAAATGCTGCTGGGGGATCCCCTAGTGTCTGGTGAACTGGGAGTGTCTGTAATCAGGCTTCCATCAGTTCTGGTGTCTGGCAGTGCTGCTCCTAAGTGGAGGGTGCAGAAGTCCAGACTGAGGGGTAAGAGGGGGAGAGAGTCCCCAGTGGAAGAACCAGTGGGTCAGGGGCCAGCCACAAGGGCTGAGTCACCAAGGATGACCATGGCGACACCACTTCTGTCCTGGGGGATCTTCGCGTACTGTCAGAGGGACAGGAGTCGGGAGATTTGCGCCAGGCAGACTGTCACACAACACATGAGTTATGTGTTACCCTCGGGGAGGGTATATGCGCTCCCCAGGAAGTCCTGGTTTGCCAGGCACGGGTTCTACCACAGGGGTTGGTCCCTGGGTTGGGAAGCCAGGTTCAGGTGTTGTCGGACCTGGAGGAAGGGGCAACTGTAATCAGTGTCCTGACCGAGGTAGCTTCTAGGGGTACACCTCCAGTTGCGAGGGTGTAGTGCTCTGGAAGGGGGTGCAGAGGGAGGGAGTCCTCGCCTCTGACCCCGGTGCAGCCTGAGGGTTTAGACCCTAGCTTGGGGGGCCAGGTGCAGGGTGTCCCCCCTGACCTGGTAGCCCAGTTGCAAGATAGAACCCCTGAAATGCTGGGTGAATTGTGCAGGACACCTGTTACAGGCACCCTGATAGTTCTGGAAGGGGGTACCTTTCCAGGAGGGAGGGTACAGAGCTCCAAGGAGGAGGACCGGGCGTGGGAGAGGCCACCCCATTCTCTGGTACAGCTGTAAGGTACAGGCCTGGGGCTGATGGGTCTGTGCCAGGATGTCATACCTGACCTGACAGGAGGGAGAGTGGACAAAGGGTGCCAAACACATGGGGTTACTGCCCCCGCTCTCTGACGCCACAGAGCTTTGAGAGCCCTGAGAAGCATAAGGCCTGGGTCTCATCCATGACTACTGTCAGTGACCATGGGGCTGGCTGTCTGTCTGTTGGGACACACCTGTGAGCAATTTATGGTTAGATGCTGCACAGGTGGTGTCCAGAGGAGACGAGAAGGGTTTCACATGGTTTAGCTTGGTGGGCTCTGAGAGTATGGACAGAGGAATTGAAATGAGTTCAGATTGGCGTAGAACTGGAATACACCCCTGCTGTTGTGGGCCAGGTCCATGTTCTATTGCCCAAAGCAGGGAAGCCCATCAAGGTAGTGATTGGTCTACCCTGTGTTTTGTCTGGCAGGGGGTTGTGTTAGACTTGGGCCTTTTTTCAGGTTCATCCCTGAACTTTTTGCCTTCCTCCTGCATTTTGGATGACTTGTTTTTGTTGGTTTTATGACTCTGGGCACTTTACCACTGCTGATCAGCGCTAAAGTGCATATGCTCTCCCTATTATAAATTAATGTATGAATTAGAGATTCCATGATTGGCTGGCTTGGTTTACCTGTCTTACCCTAGTACAGTACTCAGGGCTGGTAATCCAAATGCTGCTGGTGGTGTTGCAGCACTGGTTGTGCCACTCACAGAAGCAGCCTTGTAAAATGTGTCTAAGGCCTGCCATTGCAGAGCCTGTGTGCAGTCTGGTACTGTCATGCTGACTGGGCAAGTGCACCCACTTGCCAGTCCCTTAACCTTGCATTTTCTTCATATTAGACACCCCTATGGTAGGCCCAAGGGCAGGGTACATTGTAAGTATGAGGTAGGACATGCCCTGGTGTGTGTGGCATGTCCTAATAGTGAATTACAGCCAGTTTAGTTTTTCACTATTGCAAGGCTAACTGTTCTCCATCGGCCAGAATGGGCAGTTAGATTATTACATTTTTTAATCCTAACTGACTCAGAGAACATGGTAAAAATTCGAGTTAGTATGCCTGGACTCAGAATGATAAAAGGCATCTTTTAGTGAAGTTGGTTTTAACATTCTGAGTTTGAAAATACCACTTTAGAAAGTAGGTATTTTCTTGTCTAACTATCCAGGCCAGCCACTGCTAGGTTGTGTATTCCTTGTCTGGTGTTTTTGAGTGACAGGGCCAGGGTATTCCAAGAGACAGAATGAGTCAGCCCAGTGGTGATTAGAGTGATCTGCATCTAGATGGTTGGGAGGAGTTGCACCTGGGACCGAAATAGGACTGTGCCTGCCCCCCCACAGTGCTGGCTCCACCTCCTGTGGTGCGGCTGATGTCTCTGCCTTGCACTGTGAAAGGAGAGGAGGATCCATGTCTACAAAGTGCTTCAGGGCTGTACTTTCAATCCACAATGCTGTCTCCACCTCCTGTGGGGCGTCTGATGTTTCCACTCTTCACTGTGAAAGGAAAGAAGAAGTCATGTAAGCTGAGTGCTCCAGGACTGGTTTGGACTGGGCAAAGGCCCCTCGGCCTTCAGAGGACAAAGGATTGTGTGGTATAAATATTGGGACCCTGATCCCAAGAAATTAGATCACTTTTGGACAAAGAAGAAGAAACCTTTGCTGCGGAGAGGAACCTGAAGAAACTGAAGATAGACTATCCCTAAGCTGAAGTGCTGCTTAGGGGATTGGCCTGCAGTGTTTGCCTGACTGCCAAAGAGAGGAGAAAGGGACTTTGTGTACTTTCATCAACGTGTAAGGATCTCCAAGGGCTTGGAACATAGCTTGCCTCCTGCTGAAGTCTCAGGGACAACAGACTTCAACCCCCAGCTCCCCAGAGTTCCTTGGGAAGTGCCTGCTGCTGTTTTGGGCCTTCTGAGGGACTGTGTATTGCCAGGAGCTGGAAGCATGACTCAAGAGGAAGAGGAGTGTTGTTGTAGCTGCTGCTGCCGTCTCATCTTGAATGTCGGCGCTGTAGCTGTCGTATTGCACTGCATCGAGAGAAGGGTCTCGCAACGAGGAATGCATGTCGCTGTTGCTGTGGTCACATCTTGAATGTCGGTGCTGTAGCTGCCGTATTGCACCGCATTGAGGAAAGCGCGTCGCATTCCCAGAGAAGCGCTCCGCCGTCGGAGCTGCTGCCATCGCTTCGTGAATGTTGGCACTGTAGTTGTCGCATTGTGCGGAATCCTCTTGCAACGTCAGAGAAGAGTGCCGCAGCTGAGGCTGTTCCCGTTGCATCGCTGAACAAGGGTGTCGCCGCTGTAGCTGACGCATCGAATCAAGACTGCATCGGAGGAGTGTGTCGCATCTGGAAGATCTTCACATCTTTATTTTTTTGCCCTGGAACTTTGCGGCATTTCCATCGCTGCAACATTGCTTGTTGTGGAAGTGTAACGCATCGTAAGGTACATTGACACAGAGTGTTGCATGTTAAGAACTGAACAGAACTAAGCTAAAACTACCATTTTAAGGACAGTATTGTGGATTTTTTCCGTTTATCGTCTTGTAACTCTATATAAAGTATACTTATTTTTTATATAAAAACCTTGTGTAGTGTCCATCGGTAGTGTTGTCACTGGGTTACTGTATGTGGCCACAAATGCTTTACACACTGCCTCTGAGATAAGCCTGTCTGCTCGTGCCAAGCTACCAAGGGGGTGAGCAGGGGTTATTTTAGGAGTGTACCCCTTTACCCTGACTAGAGGCAAGGGTCCCTATTTGTCACAGGTGCCAACTAGAGACCCCCAAATCTAACACGGTACATTTGTACCACTTGTGTACATATTCCACTTCACATACTTGCTTTAAGATGGGTGCTATGGTTTCCAGTCTTCAGTCTCATTTTTGTTGTGATGATGCTAGAGGTTAATGTTAAGCATGGGTGGAAAATCCTTTGTGCTCGCGGTTTTTGCCGATTTTTGGGTAAATTCGCAATCCGCGAGACTCGCGAATTTCCAGCAAAATCCGCGAGCGGAACGGATTGGGTCAAAAGTTCAAGCTGACTTTTGTAAAAATGGCACCGGCAAGCTTCCAGAGCCATTCTAAAATAGTTACAAAAGTCAGCTTCAACAGGAAGCTCTAATAGATAAAGTAAAGCAGGTGCTGCTCAAATTCAGTTACACAATCATTAATCACCCCAAACGTGGGGTGATTAATGATTGTGTAACTTAATTTGACCTTCAACTCGAGCACCTGCTTTACTTTATCTATTAGTGCTTCCTGTTGAAGCTATTTGTAGCTATTTTAGAATGGCGCTGGCAGCTTGCCGGCACCATTCTAAGTGGGGCTGAGGGCAGAAGGGCAAAAAAGTGGGACAGAGGGAAGAAGGGGACACAAAATGAGTGGGGCAGAAGGGCACAGAAACGAGTGGTACAGAGGGCAGATGGGCATAAAAAACGAGAGGGTGGCAGTGATTAACCTGGCAAAAAAAAAACCCTGCGAAAACGCAAAGCGCCTCGCGAACACCCACGATCACGCAAAGTGCCCCGGCCCCGCGAACACCCGCGAACTCGCAAAAATAAAAAAATCTGCAAATTCGCACGAATTCGCGAATTTTGCGGATTGCGAATTCGCAAATTCACGGATTGCGAATTCGCAAAATTCGCCCATGCTTAGTTAATGTGCCTCGTAAGGATTATGGCGCATCAGGAATACACGGACTAGCAGCGTTCACTTGGGGCTACAGTGAGATAGAAGCCCCGGTAAGTCCATATAAGACGCAGAGTTTTGTTTTTAATTAGTCGCACATTAGGTCAATATCAGTTTACATGAGCATTATTTGTTTGCAGGATTCCTTTCCACTTTACGCGTTGGTTATACACGAGTTGATTTCTCCTACTCTGATAGGTAAATGTGATCAGTAGCATTGTAGTGTCACCTAAACGAGGTATTTGGCCACGTGAAACATGTTACAGGTCCTGGTTGTTGCCACACGGAAGGTGCTTCAGCCACTACACACTTGTGTCCTGTTTTATATCGGGAAGGTGAGCGTCGCTTAGGTCAATACACGGATTGTTTAATTAGTGTCTCTAGGTCATCATTATCAAATGGTTGTTCTTTTTTAGGACACATCGGCGATATCTGGAACATCATAACACTTTCCACTCAGGTACTCGATTTGTTTATTAGAATCTAGGGGTCTATCCGGCGCACTGGGGGTTTCTACTCGTTTTTTTCACCACGTTTCATAACAATGTCATTGTTAGACCTGGCACCATGGCGTGAGTTTCCCTTCCACTTTTTGCTGATGTGCCTCAAATGTTTTTGCTGGTGTCCGCTGCTCAGGGCACTGAGCCACGGCAAATCCGTGCCGCAGTGCAAGTGCTCCCTAGGTAAAATGTATATGTAATTGATTTCCATGATTGGTCCATTGGATTTACTGTCAGTCCCCAGTAAAGTGCACCAGGAGTGCCAGGGCTTGTAAATGCCAATGCTGCTAGTGGGCCTGCAGCGCTGGTTGTGCCACCCACAGAAGCAGCCTGTTAAAATGTGACTAGGGTCTGCCATTGCAGAACCTGCGTGCAGTCTGGTACTGTCATGCTGGCTGGGCAAGTGCACACACTTGCCAGCCTCTAAACCTTCCCTTAACTTCATATTAGTCACCCCTATGGTAGGCCCAAGGGCAGGGTGAATTGTAAGTGAAAGGGAGGACATGCTCTGATGTGTGTGGCATGTCCTAATAGTGAATTACAGCAAACTTCGTTTTTCACCATTGTAAGGCTACCTGTTCTCTTAGGCCAGATGGGCTGCTGGAATTATTACACTCTATAATCCCAGCAGGCTCAGGGAACATGGTAGAAAATAAAGTTTAGTATGCCTGAACTCAGAATAATAAAATACTTATTTTAGTAAAGTTTATATTAATATCCTGTGTTTGCAAATGCTGCTTTAGAAAGTTGTAAGAAAAAACAATTCCCAACAGGTTTGATGTCAAGACAGTTTCAATAATGTATGCAATATGCATTACAAGGAAGGAAGAAACAAGGAGTCAGTTGATTATAGGCAGTATTATTCACCAAGGAACAAAAGGAATGGTCTTTCACATAACAATACAGTTAGAGCAGCACTGTACAGAACAGATCATGTGACAACCACGTGACACTTGGTGCAAGGTGCTATATACAATTGGCGAAAGTGAAGGTGCAAGTGTTAAAATAAACAGCGTGATCGACGCATTAACTAAATTATTACATCAAGTAATGGCTCCAAAGAAGCAAGTTATAGTCACTTAGAACAAAATTATTTATATAGGAGCACAGAACGTGATATGCGTCGTATAATTCAAGCTGTACAGTCGACCGCGTTTCGACCCCCTTTAGTCGGGATCGTCATCAGGACAGGGTTGTCGATGGAAACAGTGAGAGATACCCAGGCGCAAGGGCGGGGGTAGCTGAAGTCCGATTGGTCGCTCATTAGTCGATGGCTGATCGTTGACTTTCTATGATCAGCGCGCGAAACTTGCTGTGCCTGAATTGATCAGGACAGCGGAAGGCAATTGGGGCTCTTCTGGCGGGTAGGCTGCTAGCAGCTCCAGCCTTCACTGGAATTTGCAGAATTGTGCTGAAACTTTCTCCAAGGGCTTGTCTGAGCTTGCCCCCTGATCTGAACTCCAGGACTAGTGGGTTCATGGTGTTTTCGCTCGTTTTTGACCTTTGAGCCGTGTGTGCCTCCCGCCAGAGTTGAGTCTGTGCCCCCATCGCCCCCTCCTAGGGCTGTGGCACTCGGGAGCTCGCCTGCCCTTCACCCGTGAGAGCCTCGCTCCTTGGAGTCGCTTTCTGCCCCTGGGTCAGGCCGCCTGCTCATCTGCCCCTGCCTGCCACTGGAGCGTGCTGAGCGCTCACTCGCCCCTCCCGCCGGAATTCCTTTGCGGCCGGTGACCTACGCCGAGACTGCAGCCTGCACGTGTCACGTGTCCTGCTGTCCCCGCTCGCCGACCCAAAGACTTTACAGGCTGCGCCGCCCCCCTGGTTGGGAGACCCCAGTACCATCTGTACCGGGGTTGTGGGCCGCGCCTGCCTGTGTGTATGCACCTGCCGAATTGTAAAGATCCGAGGATACCCAGAACAAAGGAATTCAAACCGGGCTCGGGGCCCGCAACTTTTTATTTCCCCGTCAGCCTGTAACTGTGCCTTGGCCCAAGAGGCTCCTCTCATTGCCTCCCTGCTCCTCACTGCAGCCAGGAGCCCCCACCGCCGGAAAAGGCCCTGGGCTCCTCGAGGCTCCTCTCATCGCCTCCCTGCTCCTCACTGCAGCCAGGAGCCCCCACCGCCGGAAAAGGCCCGGGGTTCCTCGAGGCTCCTCTCATCGCCTGCTTGCTGCTCCGCAGCTCAGCCCCCACCTCCGGAAAAGGCCAAGGGTTTCTCGAGGCCCCTCTCTGGTCTCCAGTCAACCGCACCGCAAGATGCGTGAGACTTGGTAGGGTGCCGGGATTCCTCCCGTTTTAGGTGTCAGGAAGCGCTACGAAGCACCCAGTGAGTCTCACAAGGGACTAAGGACAGTGGAAAGACAGAGCAGACCCCCAAAGAGCTGAGAGAACTGTTTTGAAGTGAATTGAACTAAAAGAAGAGACATTTTGTAACTTGAAGTTAAAGGAACACTTGCCTATTTACAACCTTGTGGCTAAGAAAAGCGTTACTTATGGTCTTGTGATAAGTCTGATCTGCATATATATATATATTTTTACATAAAGGAACGTATTTTTTATATAATACCTGCCTGGTGTCCATTTGTGGGGGGATTGGTACATTTTACTGTGTGTGTTATTACAAGTGCCTAATTCCATAGCGCCTGCAGAATAGCCTTGGCTGCTCACGCGACGCACCTAGAGGGTGAGCAAGGGTCATTCTAAGGGGTCATCCTTCGCCCTGACTTAGAGGAGAGGGTCCCTGCTTGTCACAAGTGAATACTTGCGCCAACCAGAGACCCTCAATTTTAACAGTCATCACAACACCAAACTATTGGGTTCTAATTGAACTTTAACAGACACATGATCTACTTTGCACCTGGGAATATAAGGGTTTCCCAAATTATGTTGCGGATCTTCTAATGCATTGGTAACTGGTAATTTTAGCTGATGTCAGATCGGCATTTCTGATGATATTGAAAGCACGTTACTTTTCTTTTTCCTTTATAGATTGGCTCCTGAGGAAGGGACTGACATGTCCCGAAATGCATCGGGCAATGAAATAAAATGAATCTGCTTTATAAGATGTGATGTTACCAATAGTATTGTTAATAAGCAAAACATAATCGTGTATTGGTTGTAAACTTATTGTTTTTGGTTATGTTACGGATATGATTATGATCATGTTTTGAGACTAAGTTTTGACAATATGAATGCAATTGTTGAAAGATACACATTGTTGAATAATCTTTTTAAAGTTTGGAATTTTGAAAAAGTTCAGGGGTTGAAGTGAACCCAGTGTACAGTGCACAGTGCATTCAAGTGATCACACTTGTAATAGCCTCTCACAAGTCCCTGGTCTTAAACTAACATTTCAAACTGCATACGATCTCTTTAATGACATGGATTGTGTAAGCGACAATGTAAACACAAGCAGTGCTCTTCACTCCTATGTTGAGTCAAATAATCTATGTTTTATATGCATTTGGGAATATGATGCCTCCTGCCCTTACTGTGTTTGATGTTCCAGATTTGTTTTTCTCTTATAGCAGAGCGGAAGCAGCTCTCTTCTGCTCAGGATTAGCTGTCGAAAGGGACGCACTGTGGCTTATGTAGGGACTTCCTTTTGCCTTTGCTGGATATCTGGAAGGGGCAACAGGTTCCGGCAGCTGGGAGGCAATTTAATCATTTTGCTTTTTGTGCTCTTTCTGGTAGCTCATGGTGAAATGTGGAGTCAAGTGTGGAGCACTGCTCGTGCAGGGATCCCCTTTGGTGTCTCTTCCTGGCCCCTCTATTCCACACGCCTGGCCTGGAGTTAGTTTCCATCACTCTGTCTTCTTTCCTTTCTCCAAAGTCTGCATAGCTTACAAATCTACAAGACAGATTCAGAAACTGATGCTAAAACACACAAACATACACACACTGTGAGCATTCTATATCCACTCCCCCTCTGTTGGGTGGGTCAGAGGTGGATTCTTTGTATTGTGTTATAACACTGTGGACTAGACTGGCTCACTTGTCTTTCAGTTCCCTTCAGCAGTGTTGATGCAAGGGTGCCTTGGACCCTGATGCTAGCAAGATCAATGGGCCCATGAATCAATTTTGGGTAGTTAAAGACTGCTGTACTTTGGAAACGGAGGACCCTGCATCCACAGGCCTCAGGTTATTGCACCTGCTTCCCTAACAAGGCTCTCACACTGACCTTCAAGGCGCTCCATGGCACAGGAGCAAAATATATTAGAAACCGTTTGACTTTCTATTTGCCTTCGAGGATGTTAAGGTCAGCTTCCTTGGCTATGGCTCAAGTTCCATCAGTTAGACGGGCCAGGATTGGTGGACGTGAGACTCAACTCGAGTCTACTGGGTTTCAGGAGGGAGCTAAAGTCCTGGCTCTTTGTCCACTAGGTCCTATGCTCGGTCCGTTTTCGCCCCCGATGTCTGTTTCTTAGTTTCTATTAAAGCGCCGGGACACTCTCTGGAGTAGCTGTGCGCTATATTAAACTATTTTAACATAACATAACAATAGCTATGTCACTCCTTTCCAGACGTTTTGGCTCATGAGGCCCATTCTAGGTTATTTATTTTTTATTTTATTTAGGAAGTTTTATATAGCGCTGGCCTGATCAGAAGGTATCGGAGAGCTTCACATAATTACAGAGCAGTGCAAAAAAAAAAGCAGAAACATATTACAGTAAAGCAAGACATTCAGTATACGAATCATAGTAAGGAGAAAGAAGAATGGATCCATTACAGGGTTTTGGCATTCCGCATCCGGGAGGGGAGCAATGTTGTTTTAGACACTCCAAACTGTTCCTATCAGTTAGATAAGGAGCGGTCGAGGACCATGATTTTGAGCTGACTTTTGAATTTAGGGAAAGAAGGAATAGTTCTGATGTGAGGGGGGATAGAAATCCATATTTTGGGTGCATTTCTGGCAACAGATCTGTCCACAGTTTTTTGTTTTCGAGCTTTAAGCTGGATCAGAAGTAGGGTGTTAGAGCTTCTGAGGTTCCTGTTCTGACCTGCTTTTTTAAGTTTAGATGCCAGATATTCGGGTTTGCCTGTGTGAAGGGCTTTGTGGGTGGGGCAGGCTGTTCTGAAGTTCGCCTGCATTTCTATTGGTAACCACTTGAGTTCTTTCACTGATGGAGAAATGTGGTCAAATTTCTTTATTCCAGTGACCATTCTGGCAGCCGCGTTGAGGGTTGTTTTCAGAGGAGCAAGATGTGTTTTGGCTATTCCAGAGGGGTTTGGATTTCCATAGTCCAGTCGTGACAGAACCAATGCTTGGGTGGCTTGTTTGAGATCCTTGGATGGAATGAAAGGTTTTATTTTGCTCAGTAGCTTCAAGTTAAGGAAGGTGCTCTTTGCCGGGATCTTGATGTGTTTGGTCAGGTCAAGTTTGGAGTCAAGCGTGATGCCTAATGATTTGACGGAGTCAGCTAGGGCGAGGTTCCTATTGAGAGCGTCAATCTCTTTTAGCCACTCGATCATTTGTGGGTTCTCTTCTTTGTTTGAGATGAGGAGTAGTTCAGTTTTGTCCAGATTCAACTTTAGGTGGTTGCTTCAAAGCCAGCGTTGAACTTCCTTTAGTGTTTCATTAAGTCTGTGAATGTCCTTGGCAGAGGAGATTTCCAGGTAGATTTGGGTATCATCCGCATAGAGGTGGAAGGGGATGTTAGCTTTTCTGAGTAGGGTGGTGAGGGGTTCCATGTAAATGTTGAAGAGTTGAGGGGAGAGCATTGAGCCTTGGTGCATTCCCCACTTGACTGGGTAAAGGTCGGATTCAAAGCTTCTGATTTTGATTCTTTGGGAGCGGTTGTGGAGGAATGAGGAGAACCAGTTGAGGACCACATCATCTAGACCAGCCATTTCTTCAAGGGCTTTGAGGAGAAAATGATGATCAACTGTGTCGAATGCTGCTGATAGGTCGAGGAGAATGTGGAGGCAGCATTGGTCTGAGTCCAGTGATTTGTGTAAGTCATCAATTATTTTGAGGATTGCGGTTTCCGTGCTACACCCTTTCCTGAATCCTGACTGATGAGAGTCGAGGAGGTTGGTGTTATCCAAGTGCTGTGTTAGTTGTTTGAGTACACATCTTTCTAGGATTTTGGAAAGGAGAGGAAGGTTAGAGATGGGTCTGAAGTTGTTGAAGTCATTTATGTCCAGGTCTGTTTTTTTTAGCAATGGAGTGACTTGTCCCACTTTCAGGCAGTCAGGAACGATTCCAGTTTTTAGGGAGCTTTTAATAATCCTGCACCAAAGTGGGGCTAGGGAGAGCTTCAGTTTTTTGATAAGTTGAGCAGGAAGGGGGTCTAGGGTGTGAGATGAAGGTTTAGAGGTGGAGATAAGTTTGACTATCTCCTCTACTAGAATGGGCTGGAAGAGTGACCAGGGTTTAGTAATGGGGGGAGCCCTAACAAGCACCCTGCCATGCTGCTAAACCATCTTGCATCTTGTCGGGAGCTGGGAGCCGACGTCACTGGTTGTCTCTGCGTTTGCCGTCCACCGTCCGCCATCCGCCGTTCCACCTTTTGCACCCGTGGTTGTGGCGGCAGCGGCAGTAGTGGTAGCGGGGAGACTACGGCGGCAGTCAAGGAGGTGGAGAGGACGAGGCGAGGCGAGGCGAGGATGAGGGTGCGGACATGAGTCTAACCGCGAGTGCAACAGCAGAAACGTGGACGAGGTAAGCCTGCTTGCACAGTCTGCTTGCACAGTCAGGCAAATCATACCGTCCAATTCAGTAAATAAACAGCGAGTGAGGTCATAAAGACTCAAAAAAGACTGGTGAAACGGCGGGACTGCTTCTGGGCAGCTCCAATTGAGCCCATCAAGCTGAGCTCTGTAAAGTCAACTAAAGCTCACTGAAGACTGCACAAGTAGCATTTGGTAGTTTAGCAGCAGCCCAACGGTAGTTCAGTAGCACGGAAATTTCAGCGCTACAGCCTGCACTATTGCCTGTATTACTGAAGCACAACTGAAGCTTGAGCAGCCCCTCCGCAAAAAACCACCACATCACCATCAGACCACCACCACTCCAGGGGCAGCCAGGGGCTGCCAAGAGCAGTTGAAGCACCTACTAAGCTACTAAGCTACTAATCAAGCACCCACCCGCCCACCTGCCCATCTATTCACTTACCCGCCAACCTTGAAAAAATCAACTTCAAAATTCTATTGGGTTCGAAATAGCGGGAGGGTGTCGAGACGTGATCACAAGTGCGGAGAGAAACAGCGCACCTCCAGCTTCCAGTCTCTAGCCCTCCAGCCCTCCAGCCCTCAGCCTTCCCAGGCAGACAACGGCGAAGGGCATTAAGGGAGCCGAGGGAGAAGGACATAGGACGTAGGCAGCCCACCATGAGGTCTGGAAGGGTAAGAAAACCCCTAGTGACCCAGCCCAATAAAAGAAAACAGAGCAATACAAGCACATCAACAAGCCCAGACCCACCCGGCACGACCAAGCAGACCAAGCAGACCAAGCTGATTAAGAGGACCGAATCGACCCCCTGGGGAAAAAATGTGTCCGATAACATGAAAGGGCATGAAACCTCTCTGGAAAGCGCCGAAGAGGGACCCAGCATCGACCCAGCTGACGGGCAGGCCGAAGGGCTAAGTCTAGGAGCAGAGAGTAGCCTTGCCCCAGCATTTGAAACATCTAGGGATAACAAAATAAACAGTAGTCCACCTTCAAAACAAGGGAGTCACAAGGGTCAGAAACGAAAAAACAATCAAGAACTAATCAAATTAACTTGACAACAAAGTGAAATAAAATACAACTTTCAGCCAAAAATTTATACTAAATTTAACTTTTTTAAAAATCCAGGAAACGTAATCTACTCCTCCAAAAATTCTATAACTGGTCTTCAATCCCCTTTGCAACCAGTTAGCGAGCCCAACGCCTGCCTCAAGAATACAGGCCTTACTACAGTAGAGATCCATATGACACCAACACTAAAAGAAACAACTAGCCCAACTGGATACGGAGCAGAAAATAAGATCAACCTGGCTCATCAACAAACTAGAACATCACCAAAGGAAGGCCATACCACCCAGCTGCCCCCACAAGTGGGACACATAGAGGAGATGCAACTAACAAACCCGACACAGGCAACTGTTCCAGCGAGCAAACAAACGAAAAGTCGTGAAGGGAACTTAGGGCCACACAGAAGCAACCAGTGTAGTGAGCCCACCACAATAACCCAACCAATCCCCACAGAAGAAACAGCTCTAGAGGAAGAAAAAATCAGAGAAAACGTAGACCATCTAGATCAAACTCCCCAAGCAAATACTGAATCAAAGTCCAACACCAACATAAGGACCTCCGATCACTTAGAGCAAAAATTAGATCACGCAGTCTTCGCACCAACATCATCCCCAACCAAAGATATGACCTTCCTGACCTCGGAAGAATGGATTGATCTGGAGACAGCATATATCGGCAGGCAGCCAATTAACAATATCAGTGAAGTAAGCTCGCACTCGCTTCCAGATAGGACTACGGATTCAATCAACACTTTTTGGTTCACTCTCCTTAGCACAATACAGCTATCTTCAACGGCCCTACAATACCAATCCGACAAGATGGACTTACAATTATCTATTCTGCAAAGTCTAGCAGAAGCGACAATGGGAATAGACAGGAAACTAGCCGACTTGAACGGACTCATAAAAAGAGGACAAGATTCTGTAAAATTAACCGAAATAGATATAACCAGCTGTACCTGTCCCTTAATAATTGACAAGCTATCATCATTACCTACGATGTTGAGTAACCTTCTGGATGAAATAAAACTAAATTCCTCAATACTCCCCCAAGTAGAAACTAAGTTAGAGAGGCCCGACCAAAAAACAAATGCAGCAAAGTCACCTCCTACAAAGGGAGGACCTCGTGAAAATATTTCAGATAAGCAAAAACCTAATTCGCCAGTGAGTCAAATTAATTATCCCATCTTTACAGAGAAAAAGACCATCCAGAACGCCCTTACAACTGGGCAATCAACCGAACCAGGGAGTATGACGAACGCAAGGGCGCGCCGTAAACAAAAAAGGAAAGGGAGCAACAGAAAGGTCACCGAGGACGGTTACGAAGAAAACTGGAACTCCATAGCACCGGATGGCCAGGGGAAATCAGTAACGACCGATAATTTCGATCTTCAAAGGAATGACAACCCCCCCCCCCCCACAGAAACCAGAAATCCAACAGCCCCCAACCGGCACGCCAACAGATGGATTAGAATCCCCTATCATCTGCACGGGCCCAACAGAACAAGCAAAGAGAAAACTGGAAGAAAGCATAACCAAGATAGCAGCCCAAACACAAACTGAGTCGGGATTAGGGCTATCGGAAGCCCGTTCAAAGGAAAAGAATAAAAATCCAGAGGAAGAAACAGAAGACCAGGAACGTCAAAACTCCACCAAAAACGTCAAGGTCCTGAATAATTCTATACCACTGTGTACCTGTAAGAAGACAAAGACAACACCGACTAAACCAAGCTTTCGGATCTCATGTAATGCAAATATCGGCGATATGCTTCCCAGTGATCTATCTCATCAGGGCATCTCAAAGCCCACACTAAACGAACAGAACATCAAACACTCAGATCGGAAAAACGCAATTCAGGAGCAACCTCTTGAGTTAACGCAGCCCACAAGGGAAATAGACCCAGAAACTATCTTCTTCATACCCGAATACAAATCTAAGGGGAGAGTAGACATCCTAAATAGGGGCAACATACTAAAGTTAATTAATTCAATAGAAGAACTAAAGTCTATAAACACCTCTGACCTGTTATCAATTGAATTCCATTCAGCAATAAATTCACAAGGAAACAAGAAAACAAGGGCAACGTGGAAAACCAAAGAGTTAGCAAACTCGATTATGAAGCACGCACCTAGTTTCTCCCAGTGGGGAATTCAGCTTGAACCAGAAATAAAACCAGCCTGCCCCACTCCACTACTCGAAGACCGGAAGGAAAAACGACCTCTATTAGCTGCATCAGTACTAAAAGGAGCACGAAGCTACTCGCCAGAACGGGAAAAACATCTGAGGAAACCGCAAAGTCCAACGTTCCAACGAACAGCTTCTTCTTTTAAAGAAACAATTACTCGGACAATAAACGGAAGGGTCACAAACTGACAAACCGAGTCAGGTTTAGTTACCAAAATCGCAGGTCCCTACTAAAGCAAAGACAAACTCAAAATTTGTAGTTGGAACATAAATGGCCCAGGCGACAAATTGGAGGACCCTGAAACACTAAACTACCTGCAATCTTTTGATCTGATTCTCCTCCAGGAAACATGGGAGCCCAGCGAAATAACTCTGCAAGGATATACAGCTTGGACACACCCGGCCCGCAAAGAATCACATTATGGCCGCTGCTCCGGCGGTCTGGCAATCTTCTCCTCAATACCAGTTATAGGAGAAATTAAAGTATTAACCACTAACCTCACTCTGCCGAATGCAATCCAGGCAATATCAATCACAATTGGAAAAAACCAAGAAAGCCATCAGTTATTTGTAGTCAATACATACATTCACCCTAAGAACAAGCAGTCTGGGTCAAATGAACTAGTCCAAGAATTAATAAGACTCTTGGAGGACGAAGAAACTGAAAATATACTAGTGGGAGGCGACTTCAACCTCCAGTTATTCGGCGAACTGACAACCGACGAGATGACGCAGGAAATGGACACAGTATGGAAAATTCCTCCTCAAAAAATTCCCTACAGTTACAAACACAGCAACATTGCATCCAAGCTATTAAAATCTCTAGAGAAATTAAATCTGCGCGCTCTTAATGGACGACTTAAAGAGGATATTCCCCCAGTACCAACATTTCACTCGTCAATTGCCTCATCCTATTTAGACTTCATTCTAGTTACACTCCCGCTGTATGACAAAGTACTAGAATTTAAGATAGGCGACAGAGCCCAGAGCGACCACCTGCCGCTAGAAGTCAACTTAGCACTAACCTGTAAGAACGAAGTAACGGAAATCAGAAGTATGTGCACAGAACATACTACCAACTACAAACGATTTCGATGCAAGATCTCGGATATAGAAAGTCTTACAAGCAGTGCAAAAACAATAATACAGGAAATACATAACACAAACAAACAACCCCATTACCTTATGGGAAATATTTACAACAGTACTAGGAGAAAAGCATGCCATAAGGAAGAAAGACCAAAAAGGGAACACCACTAGGCATATGCTTGGCAAAGTAACAACAGTAGAAATAAAAAATATCAAGCTTGAAATAAAGAAGATCCTTAAACAGCTCTGGCAAGATCCAAACAATCCGGAAATTCATCTGCAGCTACGCAGGTCAAAGGCATTGCTACAAAAGGAAATTTGGCAAAGGAAGCGGGAACTGAACGAAGATCTATGGGCAAAAATTCTACATAACTCAAAACAGAAGAATAGCTCCAGCTTTTGGAAGATGATTCATAGGCTTCAACAGCCAGACCACAGAGGTATTACTTCTGAAATACCGGAATCAGTCTGGGCCAACTACCTAACAACTCACTTTAACACAACTGACCCCGCAAAGAAGAAAGCCGGAGGGACAAATTCGGAAGAGGGAGCTTTCCACCAACTGGGAAAAAATGACACACCCGTCAAAAAAGTAAACCAAGCGCCAAACAAGAAAACAACTGGGCTCCGTATCCTAGAAGAGAACGAAGCCGGCCCCAAGATAGTCGTTCCTAGTAAAATAGAACCCGGAATAACGGCTCAGGAAACAACAGACACGATCCTTAAGCAAATCTCAAAGGGAAAACTCGAGGGGGCGCCAGGACCAAACGGGATCCCCCCGATATTATATAAACAGGATCCGCCCTTTTGGTGCACCATATTGATCCCAATATTCCACGAAGCAAGGGAAACAGGAAAAATACCCGCATCTTGGAGCAGTTCGATAATAAGTCCAATCTACAAAAAAGGCGCAAGGATCGCCCTGATAGATGTAGAGGCGAAGTACTACGCAAGCCTCATTTTGAAGGATCTAATAACATGGGCAACAAAAGAGAACATCATCCCAGCCACTCAGACGGGCTTTCGGACGGGCCAGGGAACTCTAACCAACATCATGGCACTAACCCTACTGTCCGATGCAGCAAAAACTGCAAAAAGCTTTCTGTTTGTGTGTTTCATTGACTACAGCGCCGCATTCGACCATGTAGACCGACACAAACTATGGCGGAAGCTGAGCTCATGGGGAATCCCCGGCCCGCTTCTACACCAGCTGGAAATGCTGCACACAGACACATGGGTCCAAATAAAACTGGGATCTGGAACACATCTATCGAGGAAAATAAAGACCAGCAAAGGCCTAAAGCAGGCCTGCATCTTAGCGCCAACACTGTTCAAACTCTTCCTTGCGGATCTTCCCGAAGAGTTAAAAACAGTAACATCACACGCACCCCGGTTAGGAAATATCACGCTCTCAAATCTGATTTACGCAGACGACCTGGTCCTTATCAGCCGGTCTCCCATTGGCCTCCAAAACCTTCTAGACAAAACAAACACATTTTCCAAAGCAAACTCTTTAACAATAAATCTGGACAAAACCAAAGTCATGCCAATGAACTACAATAAAAAACAGAAGCACGCATGGTATCTGGACAAACAAAGACTAGAACTGGTAGCCTCATATAAATATCTAGGAGTCTTAATAGAGGGCAATGGCTCCTCCAAGCACCAACTAGATGCCATCCGTAGGAAGGGCATGACCTTTCAACTATCAATAAGACCCTTGCAGAAAGTCCTTCCCGACAGGACACTAGCGCCACTTCTACAGGTAATAAAAGCTCACCTACTGCCAATGCTCTCCTACGGCAGCGAATAAATGCGGGGCAATGATGCAAGCACTCTGGACAAAACTATCAGCAGTGCATACAGGGCAATCTTTCATTTCCCAAAAATTCCTCGCCTGCCCTAATTCGTCTCGAATTCGGACTATTGAAACAATCTGTGGAGAGGAAAGGACAATATGTAAAAAGTTGGTGCAAAATCAAAAGAATCGGAGCAAGGATCGTTAAATGCGAACTTATGGACTGAGCTTCACGCCAAAGAAATCTCCCCAGCAAGGGCCTACTTAATAAACTCATTGGAGAGCCTAGGATTAAATACGCTCTGGGAAACAAGGACGGACTTTGGGACTTTTAAGAAAACGGTGACAAAGGTCACAAAACTGGTCTCCTCACTCGAGGACAGAGCCACCCTGACCAGGAGAGCACATGGATGGGTAGTGCTCGAAGGGTATGGAGGCACAAAGCCACAAGAATATCTATCAAGGGGCCTTACACAAAAAATAAAAAACAAGTTCTTAAATATGCGCTTAGGCAACATACCCATAGCACATCACCTAGTACCTTGGAAAAGGCCTGATCCGTCTAACGCATGTCGCCTTTGTCAATCTGCAAAGGAGGATCTTATACATATTATATGCATCTGTAAAGCTCTTGTGGACCTAAGGTGGTCAATGCTCCGGCCCCTATGGAACCAGAAGGGTGTAAGATCATGTAGGCAAGCAGTAATGCTTTGCTTCAACCCCAACGAGACCCAGTTAAACTGTAGAACAGTTAAATATTTTGAAATAGTGGCTAAAAAATTAAATGAAATAGTACAAGGATGCGAAAAACCAACCGTACTGGGAGAAAGATAGCCTTTCCAAACGACCCTTAAAAAAAAAAATTTAAAGGCTGCTGAGCGAAAATTAATCATATCAGGGGAACAGAGATCCTGCAAAAGCCCTATAACTACAAGAAATACAACCTATAATAGCAGTGATCAATAGGAAGACACACTAACTGATTATAGACTCTTTGAGATTTTATTAATGTCCAATATCTTTTTGTCTGGAAAGGTTTTACATAGTCAAAAGACTTTTTAATTTCCATTTAAATTTTTTGTGAAAAATTGTGAGTTTTTATTAACTGTGCAATAAACAAAATTCAAAAATTCAAATTCTATAGGGAGGGGGAGACCCGTTGATAACCAGAGAGCTCTCGATCTTAGAGATCTTATCATTGAAGAAGTTAGCGAAGTTGTCACAATGTTCTAGAGACCTGCCCCAGTGAGGAATTTGGTTTGGAAGTTTGCTGTCTGATAACACTGAAGAGCTCCTTGGGTCTGTTTTTTGCGCTATCTAGAGCAGAGCGGAAATACATGGATTTTTTTTTCTTGATATGATTGTTGAATTTCTACCGGATAGATCTGAGTTTGTCTCGGTTGAAGATAGTCAGCACGCTCCTCCATCGTCTTTCTGCAGCTCTTAGTTGTCTCCTTACTTAATTAGTGTCAGAGTCGAACCAAGATCTGGACGGAATGGCTCAATTGTTTTCCTTGTTTAAGCGGGGCTAGTTGGTCAAGAAGGATTACCATATTCGTGTTGTAGAGCGAGGTGAGGTTGGTTGTGGATAGAGCTTTGTCGCTGGGTAGGAGCAGCTTTAACCTATCTTCCATGGCATCTATGGGAATCTGGGAGAGATTTCTGGACCACTTGGGGATGTCTTGCACAGGAGGCAGGGATGAGACTCATTGGTTGATGTGGAATAAGATCATGGGAAGAGCGTTCCTTGCTGGGGACCGCATTTCTGGCCGAGTGAACTAGGCTCTCTCCCACCCCTTCCCTCTCAGTAAAAACTTTAGGGGTCACCATCAACGCTGATCTCTTACTTAAAGGACTTGTGGGGGCTGTGGCCTCTACTAGTCTCTTCCAACTGCTCAAAATCAGGAAGATAGCTCATCTGCTTTCCCACTCAGCCCTTGTCCAGGTAGTGATAGCGTTGGTGCTCTCACACCTAAATTTCTCTAACTACCTCTATATTGGTCTACCTCAGGTTCTGCTCAGCCATTTACAAATGGTTCAGAATCAGGCGGCAAGACTAATTCTCAAACAGCCGAGATGGCAATCGGCTAGGCCCTTGCTGCTAAAACTCCATTGGCTGCCCATGGCGCAACGTGCTGCTTTCACAACGGGCTGCCTAGTCTTCAAAGCGTTGCACTGTAACAGCCCAAAATTTCTCAGTAACCTGATCACAAAGCACATCCATAGGCGCAATCTACGTTCAGCCCACCTTCACTTACTCACCATTCCGACCATCAAATTGAAAAGGCAGGGAGGCTGCAGGTTCTCTTACCTTGCACCCAGGATCTGGATATCCCTCCCACTCACAACCAGGAGCTGCAACAACCTTCTGGGCTTTAGAAAGGCCTTGAAAACATGGCTGTTCGGGCAATCCTGCTAACTCGGTCTTTTGCAACAACATTACACATGATCAGCGCCATGAAACCTTTGGTGACCGTGCGCTTTACAAGCTCCTAATAACATAACATAACATAAGATGTGGTGATCCAACCAGTCCACTGGGAGGATGTTTTCGATCCTAATTGTGTCTTGTTGGGCAATGATGGCATCCAAGGTCGCTCCTTTGTCGTGAGTTTCTTCAGAGCAGTGTTGGAAAAGGTTATTTTCACAGAGAGTATTGAGCGATTGAATTTGAGTGTTGTTGGTCTCATTCCAACTTAGGTTGAGATCCCCCAGAATTATGTGGTTAGTGTCTTTGAGTGCGCAGTGGGCAATCATGTCGGAAAAGTGTTCACCAAAAGTAGTGGTGTTGCCGGGTGGGTGGTAAAGAAGGTGACCAACTAACAGGCTGTTGTCCTTAATCTTGATGGTGACAGATAAGCACTCAAAGGAGTTATATTCACATGGGTCCATTACAGTGATGTCAATGTCATCTTTATGGATGATGGCTACCCCTCCTCCGCATTGGTCTTTTCTGTCTTTATTGATGATGTTAAAGCCTGTCTAAGTAGGGTGGGGAGGACTCATTTAGCCATGTCTCCGCGATGAACGCGATGTCTAAGTTCTGCGAGAGGATGGCTTCAGCTAGTTCCGTTGCATGCTTGGGGGTGGATCTACAATTAATGAGCATGCAGTTAGTAGATATATTGTTTTTGATCGAAAGCTTTCTTAAAGGGGCCCTCGGTATGGAGGTGAGGGAGGGCGGGGGTCTAGTGTTCTTTTCTGGAGTTATTGGCAGTTGGATGGGGGAGACACAGGTGGAGGCTAGGACTATAGCTTCTTCGTCAGACATTGCTGCTGTAGATCTGGTCGGATCTCTACATCTTTATTGGTGTGAGGCTGTGCTCCAGTCTTGGGGGCTTTGATTTTTGTGGGAGATTGAAGTGGGTTCCCCATGTGAGTTCTAGGGGGCCTTGGCAGTCGGATCTCTTGGGTCTTTCGAGCCTTGTCTAGGTTAGAAAGGATTTCATCCAGGCCACTGAATATAATTTCTAACTGACTTTCTAGTAAGGCCAGCCGGTGTGCCGTATTATCCAGGGCTGGTGGTGTGCAGTTTTGGGTAGGGGCATCTCGTGAGATGGGGGGCAGAGTCACATTGTGAGGTTTAATGCTGAGTAGGTCAGCCTGGCTGTCACTGTTAGCGGCCCTCAGTGGGGGGTTTAGTTGTGGGCTCTTCCTCCGTGATTCAGCTTGAGTGCTGAGGGGGTCAGTAGACCAAGCCCTAGTGATGGAGATATGTAGTTGAAGTGGATAGGATTGATGGGGCAATGGGGCTTGATTATCTCCGACAGATTGACGGGGTCAGTGGGCTGAGCCCGTGGGATGATGGAGTGATGTTGAGGAGGATAGGATTGAGATGGCTGAGGGAACAGCTCAACCTTGGAGGACTGATGGTCACGGTTCGTTGGGACGAAGGAATGGGGGAGTTTCTGAGGGGGAGGCTGGGGGATCTCATCTGGGGAGAGGAAGTAGATATTTGCATTGTGGAGGGGGGCTGGGGTGGTGCTGGACGCAGCGAGTAAAGGTGTGCGGAGCACAGAGTGGGGAAGAGGGAGTTGAAGGCCTCTAAGTTCTCGTTATTGGCCTGTATCAAAACTGTGCCATTTGAGTAGATGGTCACTAATGTGTTCCCTATTCTAGAAGCTTGGTTGTTGAGGGAGGTCGTCAGTTTACAGCTGTGTGAGGTGGTCGTCGTTTAAGATATGTGAAGTTGCATTCTCAGTGCGGTGTTCCAGCTTTCAGGTCTATCTGTATGGAAGATGAGATCCATCCTAATCTGTCCTTTAGTGGAGCAGTGGTATGTGTCTACAAATAGCGTTTCTGGTTGTTGTCTGATTAGATTGTTTTTGTGGTTTCTTCTCGCTTTCAGAGAGAGTTTAGGAGGGAAGCTAATCGCGAAGGCATTCGAGCCGTGTGGTTTCATGTGGATCGAAATGGGAGGTTCGATGGAAAATGGCGTGCCTGGTGACATTGTTGCGGGTTGTGAAGGAGAGACAGGACGAACTGTTGATAGGGAGGCGAGACTCCTTTGGTTTGGTAGTGTTGACTAGGAGAGAACTATCCATAACGAATGTTAAGTGGGGACTTAGGGGTCTACCCATCTATGGGATCAGTGATTGAGGGAGCACCGAGTAGGCTCAGGTGTATAAGTGTTAGTTGCAGGTGGGAGACAGCGTCATGAAGTAGGTAGTGGGGGGACAGACCGTCGGCTGAGGCGTAGGAGTGGTTACAGCAGGGGGGAGAGAGCGACATGGAACAAGTCTGGTACCTTAGAGTGGGCTCAGAGTCACTAGCGTTTTTGAAACAGGCGGAGAGTCGCAATCAGGGGTCCAGTAATCACTCGGCTTCGGGAGGCTGACTTGATTCTTCATTCACACAGAGAATATGAAGACCAGGACACACTTGTCTTAGCGTCTAAACCTGGTTATGCCCCTAAATTGTGAGGGCATTAGCTTAGCGTCCTGGGTAAAGTCTTAACCCTGGCGGTGTATTAAATCATATTCTTTGGTAGTCGAGTTGGATAAACGTCGGCCATTTTCAGATCAGGTATCGAGCCAAGCCAGTCAGGGGCATGGACAGGCTCAATTTTGGGCTTTCTAATGGGTACGTCACCTGCGGGTGGGAGCTTTCAGCTATGTTTAATCAACGGATCGGACAAGGGGAAGAACAGCTTCAAATGGCCTCCAGTAGTCATTCAGGTCCCAAGAGGTGTCCATTTTGGGGCCAGGCATCATCAACCAGGCCAAACCTGCGAAGGATTCCAGGTCTGTGTGCCTCAATTTTTGCGGTAGAACAAGGTATTTATTGTGGGTGCAAGGTAGGGTGGGCCGCGCCTCAGCTTGAGCAGGAACAGCCTTGTGTGATCAAGCTCAGTCATTCAGTGTCTTGGGCAGCGGCCATCTTAGGGCCAGGCGTCACCCAACAGGCCAATCCCAGCTCCCTATAGTGATTTAATAATGCCTGAGGGACCCACCGTGTGGAGCAGATGGGGGGAGCCTTGCCCCAGCCGGCTGCGTGCTCCAGTATTGGGGGGCAGCCGAGCCTTTCTTCACCTCGATCGTTTACTGATTTGGGCGGCGGCCATCTTAATGCCAGGATTTGCCAGTCGGGCCGATCCCTGCTCCATGTAGTGAATACCTAAAGGCTCAGGGACCCACCGTGTAGAGCAGATGGGGGGAGCCTTGCCCCAGCCTGTTGCGCTATCTGGAATGGGGGGAGCCTAGTCGATCTTCACCACGATCGATTCACTGTCCTGGGTGGCGGCCATCTTAGGTCCAGGCGTCGTCAGTCGTGCGATCCCAGCTCCAGACGGTGCTTGGAATTCTGTCTGAAGGTCCCACCGAGTAGAGCAGATGGGGAGGGGGGGAGCCATGCCCCGGCCTGCGGCGCAATTTGGAATGAGGGGGGGAAGCCGAGCGATCATCACCCCCCTCGTTCACTGTCTTGGGCGGCGGCCATTTTAGGGCCAGGCGTCACCAGTCGGGGCAGGTCCCAGCTCCAAACAATGCTCAAAATTAGGTTTGATGGACCCACCGTGTCTGATCTATTCACCGTGTTGAGCAGCTGGGGGGAGCCTGTCCAAGTCCACTGCGTGCTCCAGTAAGGGGGGGGCAGCCGGGCTGATCTGCACCTCAGCAGCAAAGGGCGCGATCTCACCAATGCCAGGCCAGAGCCCCGGGAGTCTCCGTTGCCGCTCCAATCTCTGCTATCGCTCCTGTCTCCTGTGGGACTGATCGCCGGCCAGAGCTAAAACGGGTCTGTGCCGGGCCGCTTCGACGGAGTAGGGTCGTCCCAGCCTCGGGAGATACCGCTGCAGCTCCAGGCTCCCGGGCAGAACAGCTTGGAAGGCCGGGACGTCTTCTTCGGGCCTCCCGATGCCCAGCAGGTGAGTTTTGTGAGCGGGGGAGATGGCTTGCGGCGAGGTGAACGGGGTGGACGGGCCTGGTGGGATTTACTCTATTTTAGAGATCCACGCCTCTAGATTCTTGGTGCTGTAGAAATACTGTACTGACCATGATAAGTCAAAAGGATATTTATTGATAAAGCATGGCCAGAAGGAGAAATAATAAAATAAGCCAGAATAACACAATGTGTTGGGGAGTGAAAAGTTGCTATCAGCCAAGTTTTGAGTTTCCTACAAAACATCATCGGTTAAGACATTTCTTGGTGTGAAGGTAGAGGGAGATTCTTTCATGTCTTAACTATGCAACAGAGTAGCTTTGTCTCCAAATGTAGTGGCTCTGATTTCAGGGCCTATTTTATTGAGCATACTGTTTGAGTAGGTGTATGGAGAAGGGATTTTCAGGCCAGAATATCTGGGATAGCTTTATAGGTAATTTAGTGACCAAATGTTGGGGGAATTTACTTGAGACAATTAAAGAAAAGAATGTGAGAGGTTTTTGGAAGTTAATTCAGGAATGTACAGGGAAAGCCTCAGGAACCCTACAGTGCTCGGTGCCAGAGGTCAAGTGGGAGACTTATCTGAAAGAAATCTATGGTATATGGCCAGATAGGCAGGGGAGAACGGCCAATGATTGGCCTAGAATAAGGGAAGAAATTAAAGCACACTTCTCCCCAGATATCATTAGAGGTATAATAAAAAGACTAAACCTAACACGGGCTGCAGGACCTGATAATTTACCAGCAATTATAATAAAAACGAATATAGATTGGCGGGCGGAGTTTATTTCTAATATGTTTCAAGAGATCCTAAATACAGGCAAGTTCCCAGATAATTGGAAAGGGGCAATCGTCAGGCCAATACATAAGAAAGGCGATGTAAACTCCCCAAAAAACTATCGCCTAATAAACCTATTGGATATAGGCGAAAAGGTCTTTTCTAAAGTAATTTTGGGTATACTAAAGGACTGGGTGGACAACAAACAGATAGTACCACCAGAACAGGGAGGGTTCAAAGAAGGCCACTCAACTGTTGACCACTGTTTCGCTCTTTGGTCCATTGCACGGAAGTCGATTGATCAGGGGTGAAAATTATTCGCCTGCTTTGTGGACTTCCGTGCAGCTTTTGATCTGGTTGCCTGGGAGCAGCTGTGGTCATCACTGGTTGGCTATGAAATACAGGGTGACCTGCTAGCTCTAATCTAAGAACTGCATACAGAAAATTGGGCACAGATAATCCTGGATAAGGAGGGAGGATTGACGAAGAGAATCCCAATTGGGAACGGTTTAAGGCAGGGTTGTGTACTTGCCCCCCTACTATTCTCTCTGTTCTTAGCAGACCTGCCTTAAAAGTTGAGAGAGGTTAGAGGGGCAAACCCAAAACTGGGAGGAAACCAGATATCATGCCTCCTCTATGCTGATGATCTGGTAATCATGGATCAGACGGAGATTGGGCTCTAAAGAAAATTAAATCGATTCAAAGAATACTGTACTACCAAAAAACTAGTAGTAAATATGGAGAAAACAAAAATTGTTTGTTTTGGTAGGAGGAAAACGGATCACTGACAGAATTTCGACCTCAGAAATATCGACCTACAAGAATATCGAGTCAACAATATCGAGGGCAAAAATATCGACATCCTATCTACAACATGGTAAGTACAAAAATATCGAAAAAATTATATCGATGTAAAAAATATCGATGTTAAAAATATCGATTTTTTTTTTAATATATATAAATGTAAAAGTAAGTATATAACACTAATAAATAAAATATACATATTTAAAAGTATCTAATAATGTTTAAAATTAATAAATAATACATATATATTAATAATACATTAATTAAATATATACAGTAAAGATATAATATATATGTACTGAACAATAAGTATTAATAATTAATTTACTAATTTATAAATTAATGTAATATATTCTAATTTACTAATACATTTACAAACATAAAATAATAACATAAATAAAATGTAAGTAATATAAAAAATAAAATAAACATGTGATATTTTAACAATTAATTATATAAAACGTTAGATAATAACTCTCGGAAGGCTACTTGTCAGGGAAAGAGCTTAGTTTCCCTGTATAAAGCTACAGGTAGAAGGCATTTCTCTATTCTTTTAGATGTTTTCAGAGCGAAAGTTCCAGCCTCCCTGTTATATGGAATTGAGTTAGTTGATCCAAAAAAATGGTGTTTTTTAAACTCTGCAGAAGGTAAAATTCTTCGGAGCTTAATGTCTGTAGGTACAGCAAATTCGACTGCTTCCTTGAGACAGGAATTGGGTTTACGTAGCAGCAGGGTACAAGGGCTTGCTAGCATTATACGCTGGGTAGTAGCGTTATCTAAAGGTGAACCCAATACCTTAAGAAACCTCATAAAAAATGAATTATTAGGATCTTTTAATGACTTCTCATCGATTGTAAAAATTTTTAGATCTGCTGTGTTACAATTGAAATTAGATGAGGAGACTTTATTTTCATTGTCCCGTCATCAATTAAAAACTGTTTTGAAGTCAACCTCTTGGGAATTGGGGTTCTGTCTTGACAGAGACTTTTGTTTAGCAAAAAAAGGTTGTACGCCTGTTATTGAATCTTATACCCTGCGGAAAGCTCAACCGTATATGTACTGGAACATCTCCCATGGCGTGAGACGCCTAGTGTACTTATTAAGACACGATCTGCTTCCGCTAAAAGTTTTACATGCCAGCTGGTTTGGTTGTTCGGCACGCTGTGATCTTTGCCAATTGTATGACCAAGATCTAGATCACGTTATGTTCATTTGCCCGACACTGATGCCCTGCAGGCGTAGATGGTTAAGACCAATTTGCTTACAACTTAACATATTATCAGCATCTATGTTTAAGGCAGCCTTGATTAACCCCCCTAATGAAATGTTTGTTTTTAAACTGTACAACTTTTTTAAATGTTTCCTGGACTTGTATTAAGTTATTTGATGTGATTGTGATGGAAATATTTTATCTACATTGTTTTGTATGTACATGCTGTTTTATGTGGACCTCATAAAGAGTTCCTTATCATAATAAATAAACTTTGAAACTTTGATATAAAACGTTGGATAGCGTAAGGGTAAAAATTACTAATCCTACTCCAGAGAGTGGAACAGTAGGGAAAGCGTTTGATAGCGTAGGGATAAAATTACTATTCCCACTCCAGAGAGTTCAACAGTCGAGAAAACTGACCCTGAACCCAAAAAACACCCCTTTACCCACGAACTGAAAACTGACCCTGAACCCTAAAAATACCCCTTTACCCAAAAACTGAAAACTGACCCTGAACCCTAAAAATACCCCTTTACCCAACAACTGAAAACTGACCCTGAACCCTAAAAATACCCCTTTACCCAAAAACTGAAAACTGACCCTGAACCCTAAAAATACCCCTTTACCCAAGAACTGAAAACTGACCCTGAACCCTAAAAATACCCCTTTACCCATGAACTGAAAACTGACCCTGAACCCTAAAAATACCCCTTTACCCATGAACTGAAAACTGACCCTGAACCCTAAAAATACCCCTTTACCCAAGAACTGAAAACTGACCCTGAACCCTAAAAATACCCCTTTACCCATGAACTGAAAACTGACCCTGAACCCTAAAAATACCCCTTTACCCAAGAACTGAAAACTGACCCTGAACCCTAAAAATACCCCTTTACCCATATACTGAAAACTGACCCTGAACCCTAAAAATACCCCTTTACCCATGAACTGAAAACTGACCCTGAACCCTAAAAATACCCCTTTACCCAAAAACTGAAAACTGACCCTGAACCCTAAAAATACCCCTTTACCCAAAAACTGAAAACTGACCCTGAACCCTAAAAATACCCCTTTACCCAAAAACTGAAAACTGACCCTAAACATTCAAAATACCCCTTTACCCAAGAACTGAAAACTGACCCAGAACCCTAAAAAAACCCTTTACCCAAAAACTCAAAAATGACCCTGAACCCTAAAAATACTCCTTAACCCAAAGTTAAATAATATTATTTAATTAGCAATTAATAATTAATTAACAATAACAATAAAGTAAATATATTAGCACATAAGCTGTAATTAATATAATTTAATAATTAATATCATTTTCCCCCAATTAATTAATTAACAGTAACTAAAAATTATATATATAAATAAATTACTCTAATTAATGTAATTAACTAATTAATATTATTTAATTACCAATTAATTACTAATTTAAAATATTTACAAAATTATATTAATTAATTAACTAATTAATATTAATTATTTGCCAATTAATTAGTTATAAATATTTAAAAACATATATTAATTAATTAATTATTATTAAATTACTCCCCACCCTATTCCCCTATAAACCCACATCCCGCTACAGAAAATATATATCAATTAATCAATTAATTATTTCCCAATTAATCAATATTAATTAGCAAATAATTATAATTAATTAATTAATCCTACTAATTATTAATCAACTTACCATAATTAAATTACTTCCCACCCTATTCCCCTATAAACCCACAACCCGCTCCGGTACTAAAACATCAAATTTCCTTATAAATTTATATATTATTATAGAAAATGTATACACATATAATAGTAATTATTTTAAATACTTAAATTAAACATATAACACATACATAATAAAAAACTATAAAATAATACAAATATCGATATTAGTGTCATCGAAATTATTAACATCGATATATATGCTATCGATATTACTAACTTCGATATTACTTACATCGATATTAAGTATTTCGATATTACTTACCTTGGGTCGATATTCTGTCCTACGATATTCTTGCCTTCGATATTTTGCTCCTTCGATATTTCAGACTCGATATTATGGTAGGTCGATATTTCCAACTCGATATTTTGACTGTCTACCGAGGAAAACAAAGTTCTCTTGGTACCTG
This sequence comes from Lissotriton vulgaris, assembly GCF_964263255.1. Taxonomy (NCBI): domain Eukaryota; kingdom Metazoa; phylum Chordata; class Amphibia; order Caudata; family Salamandridae; genus Lissotriton; species Lissotriton vulgaris. Next base: position 134,434 of record NW_028247260.1, read on the forward strand.
GGCACAGTATTTCTTGGGAGGGTAGTTGATTATAGATATCTGGGAATGTGGTTTTCTGGTACCCTGAAATGGCATACTCATTTACAAGCACTAAAAATGAGGGCATTGGCTTCCGTGAAAGGTTTCAAAAGATTCAACAATACATACGGAGAAATGTCGGACAGACCGGTCCTGAAAGCCTATCAAGCAATGGTGCCTCCTCAATTCTTGTATGGAGCCGAAGTTATTTACAAGCAGTAAGACCTCCTGGGATAGAGAGAAGGGAAATATATTAAAAAGCCTATTTGTACTGCCCAAATCTTCTATGGTACAGGTGGCCAGACTTGAGTGGGCCAAAGAGGAAATTACAAAGAGGGACCTACCTTGGGCAAAAGAGTCTAGAGCATCAATAAGGAATGCATACAGGGTGCTCGATCTGAAGGTCTGCTTGCTACAAGATCATATAATAACAGGTAAGAGAGAACTAAGGCTTCAAGGTACCGATATGTCCCGCACTTATGACCGGGAGTACCTCTCACAAAAAAGCTCGGTAGCCCACATGACATCTGCCTGGGAGCTCGACCAACGCTTTCCGTATGTGGACCGGCTACCAAGTCATAATTTAAGGCGGGAAGTCCTAAAAATGAGAATCAGAATAAATCCATGTTACGCTAATAATGGAGCCCGAAATCAAATGATAAGTTGTAACGGGATCTGCACTTGCACTTTAGGCACTACCTGTAATATTATACACATTTTATTAGATTGTATGTGGTTTTTAGATTTACGAAAGGAGATTTTATGTCCGATTTTTTAAAATTATAATATTACAAATAGGATGCAAGCCGCTAAATTCTTGATGGAAATAGAGAACTTAGATATAGCCTGTGCTTTGGGGAAATATATGAAAAAAGTTAAGGTATTCCTCAGCTGCACAGAGTAAGATCTAATAATATAAGTCCTTGACATCAAATAAATGTGAAACAATTAGTGTTTAAAATTGTGCTGCATGATTAAGGAGATGTTGTATAGATATGAATTAAGTGTTTTTATTTAAATTAATTGTTATAACATTCCGATTTTAAAAATGATAGTTAAAGTATACGTATATTGAGATGTAATATGTTTATCGATACCGCCGTGCTATGTATTTACTGTTGCTTTTATTTTGCCCTGTTTTAGTAAGATAAGAGGTAAATTGTACTTTTATGGTTGTAACAAACCAAATAAAGTTTGTTTTGACTGGCTGACTAGGTAATTTAGTGAAAAATATCCATGGATTTAAATAGGACATTGGCAACGAGTGATAACCAATGCAGGTTTCATAAAATTGGACTGGCGTGGTCTCAATAAAACAGCAGAAATAAGCAATGCAGATGTGTTTTGTACTAGTTTTTAAAGAGTTTTTAAAGAGTATGATGTTAAATCCAAAATAAATTTCATTTCCATAAACTGCTCGAGACTACACTTTTTTAATAACCAAGACGATGTGAATGAAAGGTACATTCTATTTAAAATTGTGAGCTGTAAAAAGCAGTTTGTAGTGACTTTGCTCACCTGTGACTATGGAGAGGCTCATAATCACGGATGGTGTGTATGCAGGACAATTAACCTACACTAAAGTTGTGTGTTAATGATCCTCTATATGTGTCTCCTGAAGGCATCCAACCTTGGAGAGGTCGCCTCACCCGTAACTTATTTTTGCACGCTTTATTATTATCCACAGGTTATTGCAGTTATAAGTGGATAGATGAATCATTGCATTTTATCAGATATCCATTTAAATCAATTCGAACCAAATCCAGGGAACCCACTAGTAAATGGAACTCCTAGGGCATACCATGAGTTTACTTTCCACCTGGACCCCTGCTTTAGTCCAGGTGAAAAGGGGAGTAGGGGTTAATTTGCAGTTTTATTGCACTGAATCATACGGAATTACATACCAAGCATTGGCATAGCCAATAGGTCTCACCTTTGGGACCTTATAATTACTTAGTTATGCTGCACAACATCCTTACTGCAACAACATTAACTGTTGCATGGCTAAACGCTTATAAGGTCCCAAAGGGGAGACCTTTTGGCTATGCTAATGCTTGTTATGAATGCCAAAGATAAAGCCTCTTTAGAAAAGCAGCATGAAAACAAAAAAGGCACCAATTTTACCCTTAAAAACATCTGACTTGGACCCTACAATTCACATTTAATGATTGTCGACAGTATATCTTAATTGAAATGTGAGTATGATGCCAAGTATCAAGCCACTCAATCTGGCTTCCGCCCAAATCTCAGTAGAGAGACCGCGCTCCTAGAGGTCTCAGAAACCATTAAGGGGGTTCTGGACGCTGGGGGCAAAGCCATGCTGGTTATGTTGGACTTGTCGGCGGCCTTCGACACCATCCCCCATGATGGCCTTCTCGCAAGACTCTATGAGATTGGCCTACGGGGGACGGTGTACAGCTGGTTTTCATCTTTTTTAGCTGGCCGCCGGCAAACGGTCTGGGCCTCCCCAGACTCCGCCGTGATGCCGCCACTGGGAGTCGGGGTTCCGCAGGGCTCTATATTGAGCCCGACCCTTTTTAACATCTTTATGACCCCTTTGGCGGCGCTGGCGGAGTCGTTCGGGGCCCAGATTGTGTCCTACGCCGACGACACCCAGCTCCTCTTCTCTTGTAAGAGGGGAGGAGACTTCGATGGAGAGAGTATTCGGGATTGCCTTGGGGCTGTTTTTAAATGGTTCCAGCTGAACAGCCTCAAGTGCAATTCTGATAAGTCCGAGGTACTCTTCTTCGGGTGTGTTGCGGAGCCAGACTGGCATGCTTGGTTGCCTAGTAACATGTTCCCTCCGTCTTGTTCATCTCAGGTAGCTAAAAACCTGGGGGTCAAGATGGACAAGGATCTGACGTTGAGATCCCAGATCCTTGGTGTGACGGGCACATGTTTCGGCCTCCTTAAGATGCTGCGGAGGTTTTTGCCTCTCCTGTCTGTGGAGCACAGGAAGCTGACTGTGCAGGCTCTGATAGGCTCTAGATTGGACTATTCCAACATCCTCTATCTGGGCCTGCCAGAGTATCTGCTGAAGCGGCTTCAAGTTGTGCAGAATGCGGCCGCGAGGGCCATTTTTGGCCTGAACAGGCGAGCCAGTGCTGCTGGTCTCTTGCAGGCCTTACATTGGCTGCCTATCCGCAAACGGATTGCTTTCAAGGCATTAACTTTGGCCTACAAAGCTCTTCATGCTGTGGGAGCTCAGTATCTCCAAAGGAGACTCGCCTTCTACCGACCGGCTCGCTCCCTCAGATCAGAATCTCTGTTTCTGGCGGTTGTGCCGCGTGTAAAGAGAGCTCGTATTGGAGGTCGCTCCTTTGGACTGCTGGCGCCACAGCTGTGGAACACCTTGCCGTTGGCACTCCGGGGAGCTACTAGTCTACTTGCTTTTAGGAAAGGCCTAAAAACCTGGCTGTTTGCCCTCTAGGTTTTTTTTTCTGTCTCTTTTTTGTTTTGTTTTCTGCTTTTCATTCTGTTTTTATCTCTGTGTTGTGTTATCCTGAGCAGGTCTCATAATTAAAAGCGCCGGGACACTCTTTTTGAGTAGCCGTGTGCTATATAAAAATAAATATAACATAACATAACATGATCTTAGGAAGGTGCAATAGAGTAGTGACCAGATCTCCGAAACAGTTTTAAGATGTTTTTAGAGCTTTTCATTGCTTAAAAGGGCAGTGTTTCTGGTATTTATCTCTGTCATGGGCTAAATTGCTTGGTTTAATTTGCGAGAAGATGTCACTCTCAGTGTCATTCATGTGACACTTGAATGTTACTCTTTAGTGCACCGAAATCATGGAAATGCCACCCATAAGCAATCTGAAAATTTGGCGGCTATGGGACTGCCCTGATGCTTGAGGCCTGCCTTGGTACTTTCAGGGAAAGTGTACCATCTCTCTGAACCCAGTACGACCAGGCCTTAAACCCTGGACCTGGCCTCTGCTGGATTGAGTCCTAACCCTTGAGTGGTGCCCCTCCAGTCATGGACCATTGGAAGTTCTGTTAGAGGTGCTGCCCCAGCCTAACCCTTAAAGTTGGAACTCCTACCTGCTCGCAGTTCCACCCAAGGTGTATCGCCGGGCGGTAGCTCACACTTTGTTTTTTACTTCTCAAAAATGTCTAAGCCTTAAGGTAAAAATCTTCAAAGGGCTTGCTGGTGACAGTCTCCCCATCAAAGAGGACAACCTCCTTTGCCTCTAAATCTGCCTTCTCTTGCTCTGAGCCTTTTCCCGCCATCATAAATGGCTTCATCGAGACTTCGTCCAGCGTTCCCCTGCGATAATGACTCCTTCTTGGCCACAGCCTGCCACCTTGCTCTACTGAATTCTACCTTTTCCTGGACTTTTCTACAGTATTATTTCCTAATCTGAAGGTAGGTTAAGACTGTGCCCAATCCACCTTGTGTATTTGACCTGTGCTCCATCGCAGTCAATCCGAACTTTTAACTTTGCCCTGGCCACGCGTGTCAAGATATCTGCAGTTGGTGCTTTGATCTTTTAGATGCTATTTTAAACTAAGAACTTACAAAAATCATAATTCTGGCTCTACTAATTGGACTTATTTCATTTTGGTGTAATTGTATTTATTAAAATATATCCTACTTTTCTAAATTGGTTTGAGATTTATATTCTGTTGTGTTTTCACTTTATTACAGTTTGTGTGCTATATAAATACTTTACACATTGTCTCTAAGTTAAGACAAGACAACTTTTGTGGGGGGCGTGGCTGAGCCGAGCAGCAAGATGGCCGCTCAATAAGGGGGCTCTGCCGGACGAATTACTATACCGTCATTTATCCTGCCTATGAGGTCTACTAGGTAGGTGAAAACAGTGGAGATTACCTGCGGCGGTGACACTGCATCTCCCGATGTAATTCTGGATGTCGTTGGCATGACAGGAGAAGCGGAACGGGCGTGCTCGTACTCCCCGGTGCAGTCTTAGATGCAAGGGAATACACTGCAGGCTGGGGCGGCAGTTCAACAAAATACCAGACGGCCATCACGGATGGCATCCGATATGAGGTTCCAAAGTGGTGACTTGGGCTTTCGGCGACACATGGAACTGGAAGTCAATCCTCCACTGGGCCTAGGAGGTTAAGCAGCGGGGCCGATGCTGATGACAAGAGGTACGCGTGGCGGTATAGAGACAAAATATCGACTCCCAAATATCGACTGGACATAATATCGAGTTTTAAATATAGACTGGACAAAATATCGACTGGACATAATATCGACTACAAAAATATCGTTTTTCAGGTAAGTGAAGTAATATCGACTGTATAAAATATAGATAGCAAAAATATCGATTTTTTAATAATATATAATATTTTATAGTCTATTTTTATGTAATAATATGTGTGAATAGTGTGTATTAATGTTATTAAATATTTTATTACATGAATTTTGTTTTGATAATAATTGCGTAATGTAATTCTGTAGCGGGTTGTGGGTTTATAGGGGAATAGGGTGGGAAGTAATTTAATAATAATTAATTAATTAATATATGTTTGTTAATATTTTTAATTAATAATTAATTGATAATTAATTAATATTAATTAGTTAATTAATTAATATAATTTTGAATATATTTTGTATTAGTAAATAATTGTTAATTAATTAATTGTAATTAGTTAATTACATTAATTAGAGTACATTTTTTATATATATAATTTTGTGTTATTTTTAAGTAATTAATTTTTATAAAATAATATTAATTATTAAAATAATTACACCTAATGTTCTAATATATTTACTTTATTGTTATTGTTAATTAATAATTAATTGGTAATTAAATAATATTGATAAATTTTGGGTAAAGGGGTATTTTTAGGGTTTAGGGTCAGTTTTCAGTTCATGGGTAAAGGGGTATTTTTAGGGTTCAGGGTCAGTTTTCAGGTCATGGGTAAAGGGGTATTTTTAGGGTTCAGGGTCAGTTTTCAGGCCATGGGTAAAGGGGTATTTTTAGGGTTCAGGGTCAGTTTTCAGGCCATGGGTAAAGGGGTATTTTTAGGGTTCAGGGTCAGTTTTCAGGCCATGGGTAAAGGGGTATTTTTAGGGTTCAGGGTCAGTTTTCAGGTCATGGGTAAAGGGGTATTTTTAGGGTTCAGGGTCAGTTTTCAGGCCATGGGTAAAGGGGTATTTTTAGGGTTCAGGGTCAGTTTTCAGGCCATGGGTAAAGGGGTATTTTTAGGGTTCAGGGTCAGTTTTCAGGTCATGGGTAAAGGGGTATTTTTAGGGTTCAGGGTCAGTTTGGGGTTTTTGGGTAAAGGGGTATTTTTAGGGTTCAGGGTTAACAAATAAGATTTAAAAAAATTATTTTTATTATTTTCATTTATTATTTTATTATTATAATTTAATTTAAGTCGTTTTAAGTATATTTTAGTAATTAAAATTTAATATTAATTTAATTTAACACTGTTTTTAATAAAGTCGATATTTTTTACATCTATATTTTTGTTAACGATATTTTGTACTCGATATTTTTGTACTTACCTGTTTGTAGATACAAACTCGATATTTTGACTGTCGATATTTTGTCCACGATATTTTGGCAAGTCGATATTTTGTCAGTCGATATTATTTCAGTGATCCACGCGTGGCAAAGCGATTGGAGGGGGGCTGCATGGATGGCTTCTCACCGCCTCGGCCTCATTTGTATACTCAAAATAAACATTTGGCGGTTGGCAATCCGGAGTTTGCAGACCAGCTTGGACCGCAGATGAATGCGCACCATCTCAGATCGACATTAGAACAGGACTTGGAAAGATGAATCCCCGACATCGAGCCTCGAGTCAGATAGGGTGGCCCAGGAGCGTTACCTGACTTCTTCTACCAGCATTAAAAATGCTCCAAATAAGATACAAGACACAAAACCAAGGTAGGTGCGCAATCCTCCGTTGCAGCATCCTGAACTCTCCGACGGGGCACAGTCCCCCATTGACACACGGTCGAGGGTACCGGTTAGAAGCCGGCACCGCAAACATACAAATTCGGGCAAGGAGAGGGGACCTATAAGACTCATTAGTCTTCATATGGCCTAAGTCTGGGGAGAGGTTTCACCAGAGAGATTCCTGTCAAAGACACCGGAACAGCAAGCCACGGTATAGGTGGAAGAGAATAGACCGCACCTGCTGTATGGAACATAAGCTGTAGGAGTCATTGGGATTTCCAAAGGCGGTATCTTCTCCATGAGAACTGCATGAAGAGTCCACTAAGAGATCAGTCTGGCAGAATCCTGAAAGTGCACGTAGCAGTTGGATATAACTCCTGGACTGGGCTAACTGCATAGCTTTGGCATGATGTGGAAAAGTGACGCCAAGCAGACTAAATTATCATTTAAAACTAAAAAACCTCCCGCACTAAAGAGGCAGGCTCAGAACATGACAGTGAAACAAGTCCATGAGAAGAACCTGTAAGACAAGATGATGACCTACGCAATATAATGTAAACAACAAGGTATGTAGTTCCTAATGAGACAAGCAGATAGAGGTCAGTTGAAAAGCTAGTGTACCCTAGTGTGTTGGGAAAAGTAAGGTCAGGAGAAGGAATTCCTCCTTTTCGGAAAAAGACCCTCACACACCCAACAAACGGGTGTCTTGTTTCATCATCGGGCCTGCTCCTACTGGGGTCGGTGCTGCAATACCTAATCAGGCACCCGTAATGGGGCCAACTTAGCGGAGATCTTTTTTCCAAGCCGTTGGGTGCAGTGCGTGTGAGGGCCCTTAATATGAAATATGAGTGTAGGTAATAATACTGTGTATGCATGAGTTAAAACAGGAAGTAGTTGTCCACTCAGAACAAATGTAATAAGTTAAAAACTAAAAGACACACCCTCGTACTTTAAGGTGTGAGGGAATGTGTGCTATTACATTAGGTCGACATGTTTCTTGCCTTTTATTTAGTAATGGCAATTCTTCAGGACCAATCATAAGAGATCTACCTACACTTTTTGGTGGTGGTCAGAACCTCATTGAGGTGTAAGTATGACCACCTGTACAGCACCCTTAAAAGTGGCACTGGTTGATCTAACTGCAACCCTAGTTGCGTCAAGAACCTATGGCATCTAGTTCTGGTCGAGGCAGACACTAAGTTGTAGTGTTGGTTTTCAGCAAGAAAGACCATCCATATCCTACCCCAGCGCTGCTACCAGACTGTGACGCGATATAATGCTAGAAGTACAGTCAAGCCTCAGAGCGATTGATACCAAATTAGACAAGCTAACCACTAGGCCTGGGCAGTAATTTCCATTCCGCTCACGGAATTTCCGAAATTTGGGTAATTTCATGTTCGGCAGAGAACGCGGAATTGCCAAAGATTCCGCGATCTGCGGCTTCGTAGAATTATTTACTTGTTCCGCTTTCAAAATGTGTGTTCGCGAGATATTTCCTCCCGAGCACGCAAACAGCTTTCTCGAACAGGATACAAGCATTGCGAACAGGTGGAATAAGCAATCCCGCGTGTTTGCAAAACCTTTGCGTGCTCGCAGAGATTTTTTACTGTTTTACAGAGCTTTGCGTGACTACTCAAATTCAGCTCACCCCTACTAACCACCCTACTAGACCAAGTGAAAAAGCGGGTGGATTCACACGAAACTCGCCTTGATCAACTTGAAAACTGGGCTTCAGATGTGCATGACTACCAGGTCGAAACAAAAGAACATTTACTGCAAATGGAAAAAGTCCTACGTATAACTCAAGGAAAGAAGGAGGATTTAGATGCTCGATTCAGGAGGAGCAACTTTTGAATGATGGGCATCCTGGAGACCACAGCAATCCCCAGGATGGGACCATAGGTGGAAGGACTACTCAAGAACCTGTTCGGCTCCGAGCTCTCTGGAGTGTTTATTGTCGAACAGGCTCACAGATCGCTGGCACCCAAACCGCCAATAGGTGCCACACGTCGGCCAATCCTCGATAAAATATTAAACTATAGAGACAGAGACACAATTTTAAGATTTGCAAGGGAAAGAGGCTTGATTACGCACCACAGCAATAACATTTAATTCTTCCCTGACTTTACGCCCACGGTCCAGGCAGCCTGCTGTGAGTTCATGCCGACCAAACGTATTCTACAACAAGCTGGGAGTCTAATATTCGATGTTCTACCCTACAAAGCAAAAGATAACGCACAAGGGATTGGCACATTATTTTACAGTCGCTAAATTGGCCCTCCAATTTGCTAAACACGTTGGCAAATCAAAAAGTTCACCCTCCCGGGCAAAATGAGTAACAAGCGAAGATGCATTGAGGGAAAATGACTGATAATTTCCACAAAGATTTCACCAGATAAGATGTTTATCTCATGATTCCAGCTGGGAGCAGGGTTGTCGGAGGTTAAATAGACATGCAATGTCCCATATGGAAAGGGTCTCCAGCTTGCATACAGGTTCATACACATAGACCAAGTTAGGCCCATAGTTATTATTTGACGATTCATCCACCTGCCGCTTGGACAGGGAAGTTAGTCGGTGACTACAGGCCCGAGGAGATCTCCCACTGAGTTTTTCCCTCTGTTAGTGATGAATTCGTTCCATGGGTTAAAGGGAAGGTTTTAATGCACAACCTGATTGGGGGGTTGGTGTAGGAGGTGGGTTGGGGAACAGTCTAAATGTTCGGAAGCAGACAAGTACAAGTACACAGGCATTGACGGTGACATACTTAGCTTATATCAGGACCGCAATGACCCTACGTCAGGCCTAATTAACCCACCAACAGATCATGCTAGGTGGGACAGGGGAAAGGCAGTTTACGACACGAGGCAGTGTAATACCCTTATAGACTCATCAACTGGATGAGGAGTTACAAAATCTTAACTTGGAACATACAAGGGGTTAATAATTATAGACAAGCCAGCCTCGTTCATGCTTATATTGCTAGACAACGCATAGATAAATGTTTCTTACAGGAAACACATCTGCAAAGTGTGGACTCTAATAAACTGCAATATAAGTGGTGGGGAGAGACTTACTCTGTCATATACTCTAACTATGCAAGAGGTGGTGTCATTTTAATTCGTAGAGGCATAGAGTGGGTAACAATGCATACGCAAATAGACCCGGAGGGAAGATGTGTCATACTACAGGGTGCACTGAGAGGCACCGCTATAAGATTGGTGGCAGTTTATGGACCAAACACGGACTCTACTAAATTTTTCAATGACGCCTGGGCCAAGGTCGTTACCTAGGGGGTGACACCATGATATGGGGAGGAGACTTTAATGTTGTATTGAATGATTTGGTAGACAGAGAAGGTGCATCCCGTAACCAACACCCCAAAGCCAGCAGAACACTTAACACGATTGTAACAGATAATCACCTTATAGATATTTGGCGACAATGGCAGGCTGACAAAAGGGAGGGTATGTTTATAACAGCACAGCACAATGCCTGGTCAAGGTTATATGTCTAGTTAGTTTCCGGGGATGTAGCGACCTGGACAGAAGAGATAATGCATATGCCCAGACTCGTTTCAGATCACGCCCTGTGCCTCTTAAAGATCAGACTCCCTATTACAACCAAGTGTGAGTATACTTGGAGGTTACCCTCACATGCCCTATTGGATGTGGCCTTCAAAGAAGAAATATGTAGCAACATAATTGAGTTTTTCACATTGAAACAGGGTTCAGTATCTTCCTGTTCCACACTATGGGAGGCATTCAAATTAGTCATTAGGGGGAAAGGCATTTCCAGACAAGCTGGGGTTTTGAAATGAATTGGACATAAGGGAATGTGAGCAGAATGTGAGCTCAAAACTTTGAAACTCATGACACAGCCTTCTTGGCGCCCATCAGGGGGAAATTGTCTGAATTCTGAACGAAACGAACAGAGAAATACAATTTATGAAGAAGTTTGCATCAGCTAGAAGATACGGGGAGGGAGATGGGCTGGAAAAAGCTCTTGCCAACACTCTAAAACCGTCACACAGTGTACTATACATAACCAAAATTCTAGATGAGGAAGAGAATATAATTGGAGGTTCAAGTCAGATTCTTGAGCATGTAACCAAATTTTACACCAAACTATACACTGCTGAAGCACCTAATGCAGAGGAAGACTTAACAGCTTACTTAGGGGAGGATTTACAAGCCCCATGCACAGCCGGTGCATCACGTTGCATGACGCACCGGTGGCGCAGCCTGCTAAGGGATATTTACAAGCACCGGTAAAGTCACCCTGTGTGACTTAACCTGTGCTTGTAAATATCACCCCTGTTACCCGCAACACTTTGCTTGTTAGGGGCGAGACATAGGTGTTGCACTGGGTGTTCCCACGCAACACTCATGTCCACTGATTCATTTCTAGATTTACGAGAAATCGTAAACCTGGAGATGCGTCCGTTTGCAACGCCTCCCTAGGGGTGGCGTAGCCAAGCGAAACGCGGAGGAATGCATTAATTTCTCCTCGTTTTTTCCTTTTTCATGCGTGCTGCATTCTACAGCATGCATTGAAAGAGGAAAAATCCCTGCAGTTATTGCTTTTGTGCAGGAAAAGCAATCTCCCCATGGCGCAGGTGATGGGGGAAGGTGGAGAAACAAAACTGTGTGTACCCCTTGCAAAATCGCACCTCCATAACCATAACTTGAACTAATGGAGTGATATGTGTAATTAATCAACTAAGAATAAGACATGCACCTTCACGAATACACGTGGGAATTAATTTTGCTTATGTTGCAATCATAATTAACTAATTATGTGATTCTGTCATGCCATAAACTAATAAGCAGCTTTTGAGATAACGGAATGCGGCATAAATAGGGAGTTGAGTATATTACGCCTAAAATGTTGCTTATCTGCTAGGTAACCACTAATAGGGAAAACATTAGTAAGGGGGAGGTAAACAGAAGGGTTAAAATTATAAAATTAATGCTCGTTTGTGTTTATGATAGTTCCCATTCTGGCCTGTGAGGCCTAGAAAAAGATGGCTGACTTATTGAACTGCGAATAGAAAATGAACTGAGCATGCGCAAGCCCAAGTCCGAGTTCGAATGTGAGCTGCTTGTGCCTAGAGTGAATGCAAGTTCAAGGACGATGTAGCCTGGAAGTCTAAATGGCTGCCAAAAGAATGAGCACAATGGTTCTGAACCTTTGAAATCTTGAGAAGTTGCTAGTTGAAAACAGGACTAGGCCGGATACGGCCCAAAACATTGACCCATGCAAAAATCTAGCTGACTGAAGAGAAACAAATATTGTAATGATGAGGTGATGCTCATCCACCCCAAATTGTCCAATCAGAACTCGAATTTATGCGGAAAGTTACTTTTTAGATAGATAGAGCTAGTGGAAAAGGTATAAAAAGTGTATGGTTTTAGTGAAGAAAAAACTCCTTTTCGATTTCCTCCAGAGATGCTGTCCGTATGCTGATTTTTCCTGAGACTTTGAATAATTTTCTTATTTCTTTAGAATGAGATCTGAACTGTAGGTGAGATTATTAGTTAGGGAAGTTAGGAGAAAGGATGAATTTTGGGAACTATCTGTCTTTTGCTAAAATACTTGCATTTCTGAATTCTAAATAAATGTCTATTTCTGAATTTTCTAAAATAAATGAAATTAACTGTTTTGAAATAAACTATAAATATATCATGGTCGCAGTGGAATCCTGTACGAGATTCGTTTGGATGTGGCCCCAGCGCTCGGCTGACGCCAGAACTGTTATAAAAGATTTGCGAGTCTTTATTGGCATATACCCAATTGGCATGCTACATTCTGACCAGGGTCCTGCTTTTAGCTCTCGAGCTTATAAGGAGGCCATGACCAGCATGGGCATCGCATTGTGGTACTCTTGTCCCTTCCATCCTGAGGGAAATGGGATTGTGGAAAGAAAAAACCGAGACATTAAGCAATCTATAACTACAAGGGTATTAGGTTCGGGTGATGGGTGGGTCCAGCATTTAACAAGTGTCCAATGTAGTCTTAACAATCTGCCAAGAAATTCTCTAAAAGGTTTCAGTCCGTACAAACGATTGTTCGGTGTTAGAATGCATATTCAGGACTTAGATAGTCAGATTTCAGTGGTAGAAAAGAAATGCTTTGATATCAAAACCACACAAATCATCTCACATCTAGAAACGAGAACTTTCATCAGTGAATGTCACAGCCATTCCAATAGCCGGCGGGGTAGCTTGGGACAAAACAGATTACGAAATCTATGGCCCGGTTGAACTCTTGAAATATCCACATCAGTTCAAGGTTTCATTAAGTGACTTTGTAAAACTAAGTACATTCTCTGATGATTGGGACTTTGAAAGTATAAATATTATGATGTCTGATTTAGTAATGTCAGCAAAATTTAACGAACATGATTACTTACAGGGTTCATTGAATTATGAGCAGAAGTACTGCTACAATCACTACGCACATCGCTACTTGCATAAATCTGCACAACCTAGAAATATTTGTAACTATAATCAATGGGAACATTGTGCAACTCCACCCAAAAGCAGTTCAAAGACATTTTATGAGAGAAATTCCCATACTTCTAAGGGTTTAACACAAGTGATGCAGAAACGTTTTATTTTAAACTGTCAGAAAAGACAGGGATAAAAACAATGTTGACGAATACTAAATTGATATATTCAGAAACATTTTATGAAAAAATGATTACATTTGGTTTTGATTTTTGGAAAAACAACATTGAAACGAAAACCATATGGGGTTCAAAAGATTGGCAGGTACGAGGTTTAGAAGCATATTTAGAGCCTGCATGCCCCCAGAACAAATTATATTCCTGAATGACACCATTCACCAAACAACCTGTCTTGGCCTAGCCAATATTAAGGACCTAAAAAAAACGTCTATTCCAAAGCCAATACCTGACAGTAATAGCACTACAGATGTTGAGATAGACGTATCACATATTTTACACCAAAACAGAACACATACTGATTGGAAAAAATGGTTGATCTGGCCCACAGACACTAATAACTGTCAAGATAGATTCCTGAACAAACAACAGGGATTCAAAATGACCAGGCCAGACCCTAGATACTCCCAGAGACAACATCCGGAGATAGTTACAACATACAGTGTAGGGAAACTATGCCTTGAGGGGCTATAGAAATCCACACTGGCTGAAATTAAGCAACACTTGACTTTACTTAAAGACGGTGCTGACTTGCGTGATTTATTAATGGGACCACGCAAACAGCGTCAAAAACGTTTCATAGCGATCGGTATATACGCTACATACAACGAAGCTTGGAAAGTAATGCAAGTTGAAACGGCAGAGAAAATACGAGAAATTGATCGTATTAATTTGGAAAAATCACTTTCTGTTGTGGATAATGAGTTAATGACTCTGTCCTCCAGAATATATTCACTGGACAGTATTGTATCATCTGCTATCGATATAATAGATCAGGACTTACTAATGTTACAACACGGTCAGTCCCAATTACGTTCTATTGTACAGCTTGGCTGGACATTACAAAATCTGCGTTCAGGCTATGTGCCTTGGCGTTTAATCAATACAACATCATTATTCTCTATCTCTAACCTTACTGATAAACAAATCAGTTTGGCACAAAAAGGAGCAGACTATACGATTCTGAGCATTGAAAAGCTTGAGAGATTAACGTTGACAATGTCAGAAAGACCTGTCCATGAATGGATAATACACTGAATAATCACAATTCCGATAACAACTTTCCAATTTAAAAATTGCCAAGAGTATATACCAGCAGGCCAGTATGAAAGGTTGGGTAAAGGGTACATTAAGTCATCATGGAAATTACCTTACACACACACATGTTATAGTGACAAAAAATAGAATGTATTTCTTAGTGGTAACAATTGTAAGCAATCACTGAGCGGTATACTTCTGTGCCAAGGTATTAACTTGCATGGGGCCTGTGAGGGAACTTCAAATAACCTTTCATGCCACCAGCACGGCACACCTGCAACACAAATAGAGCCATTCTTCAGACAACTTTCTAACGGAAGTTACGTTCTAATAACGGACCACAGCTGTTGTGGCATGGTGCCAGGGAAAGGCTATCTCATAAGTGTTAGTTCCATGGTCACTTGCTGTATGCAAGTATTGTATCCAAACGCCTCTCCTGATACGGAGACGATGATTTGACCTTCTTTGAATAACTCTTCTATACGAATTGATACTTTAAGCAGAATGAAGTCTGTTCTTTTACAGACAACCGTGCCTTTTACGTCATCAAAAGAAACGTATGATCTGCAAGTTGCAAGGACAACAGCAGAGATACATACACTTTTATCAACTAATTGCCCCGTGCATTTCGTAGAAATGCTAAGCCAAATCCTAAACATGTCAGATACCAGTGGCATCGCACATGTATTTAAGACAATTTTTCCGGGACTGTTGACACCCTTCGAAGCAGTCCTGGGCATCTTTCCCGATTTTGTCCATTCTGTCTTTGGCGGTCTACCACTACTTTTGGGACTCGTAGCAGGAATTCTATTTTTGATCCTTCTGCTCCGATATGGCAAGCCGAGTTGCAGACAAGACTCCAGCAACAATGGAAGAAACGATCCTAGCTATACGCTATCGGGACCGCATAACTAAAGTCGTTGGATTAGCCCGGCTAAGAGATCTGAATATGACCTGGTTTCTTCCATTCAGACCAATCTGGCAAAATTGCATCTTACCTGTGCTTCAATGTATGCTATGCGGAGAAGAATGCGTGTTGGGCACCTGTCTTACACTACAATCAGCAGTACCAATAAATATCGATACTTTGCTAAGTCCTGTGACGGCTCATGCATCGTGTTGTCCCCAGCGGTTACCAATCCTGATGACGGCATTCGTTGAGACTTCACCACTACGATTAGGTGGGAGTGAAGTACGAGATGAGAACAACATCACCCAGGTACGACCTTCTGCGAGCATTGCTGATTTAAAGATCGATGATAGCAATCACGCGGAAAACTGCACTGTTTCGGCATTTTCAAACTTAGTCGAACTTTCACCTGAAGCTGTAGCCTGCTTTTTTGCACATCTGTCTGAAATGATGTTCTCTCCTGAACAGACAGAATAATTTTTTTAAACGACGAGCACACAGCGTTCCTCTGAACTCTGAATTTGGCCTTCAACTTTGATAACAAAAGCTACTGAAGACGTTTGGAACTATTTTTTCCCCTGAAAGCGAAATTATTATTTTTTCAACTTCCAAAATATTTACCTTATTTCTGGCAAATCTACTCTGCTTAAAGTAAAACTATTCTTAAAGAACAGAGCTTCTATTTTTAGTGACTCTAGAGACAATACATTACCTCAGCCTCTAGCACATTTACAGAAACTGTATTTATATGTGATGGAATGGTCTTGACCTTTTTTCTTTTTTCTGTATTAAAGAGCCATTTCATGTGTAATTTTCGCAAATTGTTCTGCAAATATATATGCATCTTTTTGTAATGAATGATTACACTGCTTAATAAGCGTACAGTACCTATAATATATTTCGTGTATTTCGCATACACCATTTCGAATGCAAAAAATGTATTTTGGGGTGGGTTGGAATACACATGCACCTTTAAATGTTTACTATTGCTTAGTTTTAGTAATGATGGACATTAGATCGTGGAGTGGGTATTGTGTTTTTTTCTAGGAACCTATATTTATATTCCGATTTTATGCCTTTATCCGGGTATAATCAATAATGTCCCTATAATGGCATAAGAATTATATCAATATCTTGCTGTAGCCCATGCAGTCATATTAAGCAAGGCTACTTCCCCAGACTCCTAGAAAGCACAATGAGTTCTCTAAACACACCAAACCTCCAGCAACCTGGGAAATCCCCATTTGCTTTTGTTTTGATTTGTCATAGAACTCCTGCGAGCACTGTAAGAACAGCCAGTTCTTGGTGACATTTTTATTGACGTCTTATGTCCACCCTTACGTCAAACCCGGCACCTTTCAGGTATAAATATACCAACGTTGACTTATGAAATTGAAATTGAAATTGATACTTGTATAGCGCACTACTCACCCGCAAGGGTCTCAAGGCGCTTGTACGAATACCGTTGTGGAACCCATCCTGGCTTTCCCTGTGAGGCGTCCACTCCTGGGCACCCCCAAGGTGGAGGCCAGGCATCCTTAGCGCTGTGGGGGCCATTGTGGAGATTAAGCAAGCTATTGCCCAGAGTTGCAGAGTGGACTCCATGATTGGAATAGGCACCGAGGTGAGAATTTTCAGGTCCGGGGGATTTTGAGCTCAAGACCCGCCGAGGCGGGGAATTGAACCCTGGTCCCGGGCCAGACCTCTGCATCAGGGTCTGCCGCTCTAACCATTGAGCCACACTTCTCCAAACAAACGGTGGTGGTTTTGGAGCCGAGCAGCTATCTACTTGCCCGAGAGCCCCGCTGATGCGAGAGCCCACGGACGCTGCCCCTCCTCTTTTACGCGCTGAGAAAGACGCTGTCTTTTTTCTCCAGCCGAGAAAATCCAGCTCCAGCGTTCCCAGCCTACCCTTGCGGGTTGCTCGTATATCGAGTCCTGACAAAGAGATACCAGACCTCCTGCTTTCTAAATACCAAGGTACGGAGCTGACTAAACCCTTAGAGAGAATTCTGGATTCAGATTCTTGGCAAAACAAACTTAACTTAAACTGCTACTTACTTACTCCTTCCCACGTATTAGGCTTAGGTCAGGTACACTGGAGTAGGCGTATTTTAGAAGCACCAGTTGAGTACGTTAGTCAATGTATATATGTATGTATAGATTTTATCCATTTTAAAGTATCTTATGGCTAAGAAACCATATCAATGCTTTTACAGTATTATTTCATAATACTCCTCTTACTGTACGCACTTTACTTTACTATGAGTATTGCAATTGTGGCAATTCATTTCTCTTGCATGAGAAGGAAGACTGCTCAATAAATTATACCTTTTATTGAAAACGCCCGTCTCTCTTTTCTCTGCACTCTGGTAAAACTAAGTACGCACAATTTACTGAGTGAAATAGCTGTCTATTGTTTTCACACGACTCTAGAGATACACTCTTATTCTGAGGGAGCAAAGTTGTCATGTTATATGGTTGTCAGAAGCTAATCCCTTCTTGTCTATCCAGGGAGGTTAAACTCCTCCTCGTTTATTCGAGAACGTTTCTAGTGACCTCTGAGCTAGCTGGCAAAACTTAAGTCTAATATAGTCAGTAGAGACCTAGTCGACCTCAGTCCTACGTCTACACTGCTGAATATATTAATCCAATGTGCAGAGCCTATTGGGAATATAGGAACTACACTACACATTACTGGTGAAGATTATACCCAAGTATCAGAACTTCTCAACTGTTAACATTTTTTGATCATCTATATAAAAGGGTTTCGTTTTTCCTGCTCTGTGGCCACAGATCAAAGCATATGTTTTAGTTTTATTAATCTGCAGCTTTCTGCCCTTAATAAAATTTGTGAACTTATCCACCAATCTCTGGAGGCCAAGTGGTGTCCTTGAGAGGAGTACTGCATCGTCTGCACATAACAGCAACGGTACATCCTGGCCCTCCACCTGTGGTGCATCACATTTGACCATTTTAAGTTCAGCATCAGTAGCGTTAATAAAATGGTAAAAAGAAGGGGCGCAAGGACACAGCCTTGCCTAATATCTAGGTTAACCCTAATTTTAGGAGTGCATTCTCCGGCTTGTCCATAATGAACATGGGCAGATAATTTTGTGTAAAGCCTAGCCAGAAAGTAAATAATAGTCTCTGGTGCACCAAGAACCAATAAAATCGGTCATAATAGGGCATGGTCTACTAGATCGAATGCACTACTTAGATCTGCGAAGCAGAGAAAAAGTGATCCGCGCAATACAGTTATGGTCACTAATTGATAGATCTAATATCTCCGGGGTAGTACAGTATGCGCTAATATTCGCAGAGACCAGCAAGTGATCAATAATAGTACAGGCGTTTCTGCCAGTGAATGTTGGTAGAGGGTTACCGTCCCCATCTTTCGCACACTGCAACACCTCCATATCAAATTTAACCATAACGGAATTCAACGCCTCTCCATAGATGCTATGCAAAAAGTGAACACATTCATCACCTGAATCATCAGTAAACCCACAGGCCTTGGTTAGAGAGAGGGGACACATGGGTATGTTAAAATCACGCCCCCAAATAAAATCAAAATGAACACAATTGTCAGAACACAATTTATCTTGTACATTCTCTAATTCAATAACCACTTTATAACGTGTGGAATAAAACAAGTTATTGTAGTAATTAACTAACAGGATATTGCAACCATTTTTCTTGTTGTAACCACAGAACTTGGGAATGGCATTCAATTATTTTATACATTTTGACTTCCACTGGCAGTTTGACAGACAGGAGTATTAAAAGTCCTAAAAGTCCTCCTTTTGCTCTTCCAGCCGCAGATCCTAGGGCAGGTAGATTAAATTAAACATACCCATCAAAGTTAATATGCTCAGTACACCATGTCTCCTGGAGACATAGTATATTGTGGCTATTAACAAAATCCTTCCAGCCAAGTGAATCTTTCTTACTATACCACCCGGCAATATTCCAAGTAATTAGGCTATATCCCTTACCATATACTCTTGCCCTGGGGCCAACTATTTCGCACAACAGGGTTGGGGCAACGCCGGTTTCCTTTGGCGTGGCTAAAATAGTTGTCCCATGTTATCCGATTGTACCAAATTCAGCAGTGATTTTATATCAAATTCCCAATAATGCAGAATGGTACACTGTAATCGATTTGTGTAATGTGTTCTTAACCGTTCCATTGCACCCAGAAAGCCAACCAATTTTTGCGTTCAGATTCGGAGATCGTATTTTGGCATGTTGCCGAATTCCTAAAGGGTATACTGAAAGTCCATCTATATTTAATCAGTTGCTAAATAAATCATTAGAAAGTTTGAGCATGCCTGGAGAGTCTGTATTGCTTCAATATATTGACAATCTCCTTGTGGTAAATTTAAATTACCTATACTTAATTTATGCGGTAAAGTTCAATAAGAATAACTCAGTCAAAAAGAAGAGGCAAAATCCGTGATATTTGAGGTTTATAAAGGGGTTTTATTCCTTAAAAAGGAATTGGTATTGGTTCGAACCAAGGTAGCATACCATTCCGTCACCACGTAGGTTCGGGAAGGGACTGACAGACAATACTTTATTGACAGTTAATCGTATATATAGTCAATGCATTACAGTAAAGACAGATGCAGAAGGCGTAACAGCTGAGAGGAGAGATAAGAGTACACATACGTAATGAAAAAGGCGTTACAAAAGGCGTGCATGAAGGCGTGTACTAGAAACGTCATTAAGGAGATGTCACAGGTGGGTGGATCCATAAGAGAATCCTGCAGTGTCAGCAGAAATACATGGCCGAGATGCGCGCGCAGGCAGCATGACGTGTGATTGACGTGTAACTGGAGGGTGAAGGGGACTTGACATCTAGCCCTACATGAGGAGACAGAAGTCTGGGATGTCAGAACAACCTAATCCCAAATCGTATCTAATATCTCGTGTTTAAGGAACTGTATTATCTGGAAGGAAAGGTCTTTCGGGCAGAGGCTATTCTATACTAACTGTGAGTGCGTGTATAAGCGTCTACGTGTCTGCATGAGATGCGAGGGGGCATGGGCCTACCATGGTAACAGGAGCTATGAATTACTTGCACGGAGACAGTGAGGCCGGGCCCTTTGCTCTGCAGCTGGAAGGATGTTTACTTGAACTACTAGACAGGAATGTATTTTTCGAGGAGCGGAGCAGATAACTTGAAGGCTGAATACAGTCTTGGCAGGCAACAGGCCGAGCCAAGTACCGTTAGCCGTGCAGGGAGTAAGACAAAGGTCACGGATACAGATGCAGGCCCCGGCTGAAACATTCAGAGGCAGAAGGCAGGGAAAGGCTCGATGGCAGAATTCAGGTCCTACTTCGCCAGAGCTGGAGAACGTGTAAAGTACACCACATAAAGACGTTGGCAAGGCATACTTAGGAACGGAATATTCGACCCATTCATGGTGGATCTGAAAGAGGACAGGTTAACGTTGGACGCAAATGTATTTGCGTCTTCATAGCTGGAAGTGGAGGGAACATACATGTACTTGTAGCGCGTACACGGAGTCGTTGGGGTCTAAGTTAGGGGACACAATTGATCATAAAATTCATATTTCCTCATTCCCTCCTTGTCCCCTACGGACCCTTCATGATATATCGATCCTCATGAATCGATCAATCTGTTCGCGTAACATCATTTGCTCTTCTTTCTTCTTATGGCGTTTTGAATGGGAACTTGAATGTGGAATACATGATGTGGCACACAGGCCGCAAATCGCTGGCCCACATTGCAGACATAGGCAGCAACTGAATACTACGAGAAGGGCAATGCCTAGGAAGGATAGGACCTTCCATCCCCAGGCGGTCAACGTTGTCCAGAACCAACCGGACCAAGTCCAGGTGCCTGGATTCTGGTGTATCAAACTTGCAATCTTATGGAGACGGGTTATAGCTTTATATACTGATGGCGCGTTTTCTGGAATGAAAACACAGCAGCTTGACCCGATGACCTTACAGGCTCCACCCCTATCGGCCAGGATGACGTCAAGGACGAGACGATTTTGAAGAACAACAACCCGCATCGCAGACTGTTCCTCTGTTAAGTTGCCTAAGGCAGAAGTAGTCTCATTCACTACTGCTTCGAGGGTTCTAGTTAATTTGCGTATCAGTTTAGTGTTAAAGACAGCACCTAAGTAGGGAAAGAAACCTTTATTGAAGTCTGTGTATTGCTCCCATGCCGTTTCAGTGTAATCGACAATCGGGAGATCTCTTCGGAGTCTATGGTTTACTAGATTAGTATTTCTATGATAATCAGGAGGGGCTAGAAAAACAGGTGGCAGAAGGAATGCAATGTAACAGGTACCATCCCAATCTAGAGGTAAGCGTATATATGCGGTATGACCACAAATGAAGTAGGAATGACGAGTAGCTCTGAATGTAGACTTGCCTTGATCACTGAATTCGACCACAGTAGTACATTTACTATGACCTAAGTGTACTGAACCATTTTTCCTAACACATAATTCACCTGTGACTGGTAATACTGACATAGCAGGCAAAACTGGTGCAGCTTCGGATTCAACATTCAAAATCATGAGGTTAATGGTAAAATTACCTAATCCATATACTTCATTTTCTAGATCAGTTCCTGTCCTTGTGGGAAGTCCCTCCTTGTTAGGGTAGCAGGCTTTAAGCAAAACTAAGTTCAGGTTTCCCCAAACCCAATTTCCTTCATAAACTATAGTATCAGAATCTAAAGAATTAATCAGTCTAAACCATGCACCACATGAGCCATTGTGTGTGAACGGGTACGGAAAGAGGGGCAGAACTCCTTTGTATTTCTGGAAGGTAGGGAGTCGGCCACATATCCAACAATTTGTAGCGTTGTTGGTCAAATGGGAGTGATGTAACATACTAATGAATGTGTTGTTGCGCAGCGCAAGTCTGTAAGACAATTCATGCGGAGGTAATTCGCTAAAAGAATGTTCGGCAGTAACGTTGAAAGCAGAATGTGCACGCTTGAAAATAGGGTAATAGATATGCAGTAATATACTTGCAGCAATAATCAGAAGACTTAGAAAAAACATAATCAATAATGTCACTATACAGTGACTACGAAGTGATTTACAATATGCACGTTTCTTGAGCTGTCTCTGTCTATCTCTCTCTCTATCTCGGTCTAGGGGATACATGTCAGAAACTAATTTAACCGATTCACCTAGGGGAGGACTTAAACAATTAAACTGTCTGACTTGCTAGACCGTAGTTTCAATCTATATTCTTGAGATGCGGTTTTCTCAACCAGGGGGAGTTTTGAGTCAGTCTGTGGAGGAGGGCAGGGCTGAGAGTTCAATTCAGAAGGAAGTCCATGAAACTTTTTAATGTGGCTCGAGTGCAGCCACCCTTTCCTGCCCTCAATCTTCACAGCAGTCCTCGTCGTCAGAAGAACCAATTTCGGGGTTTGCCAGCGGGGTTCCAGCGGACTTCTCCGGTCGAAATTACGTACAAAAACAAAATCCCCAGGGACCACTTCATGGGGCTTCACCTCGGTGTTGTCGGGAAAGGCTGCAGCTACCTGTAAACGACAAGATTGTAGTGCAGACATCAAGGAAGCAAGGTAATCTGTCAGCATAATACAGTCAACATCTGTTATTTTACGAGGTATGGGCGTCCCCCACATTTTGGTGGCCTACCGAAGACCACCTCATACGGGGATAGCCCTGTTCGAGAATGCGCAATCATTCTCATGTAGAAGAGCGCAACTGGCAAAGCTACTATCCAGTCAACGCCTTTCTCTCTGCAGATTTTCGAAAGTCGGATTTTCAGAGTCTGATTATGGTGCTCCACGAGACCTGCTGCCTCGGGATGCCGGACACAGTGGAATTTCCATTGATAGCCTAACAGTAGTGTAATGTGTTTGACAAGCTCGGATGAGAATGGCTGACCGTTATCTGAGTACACGATACGGGGCAAACCATACCGTGGGAAGAATTCGCGAACCAGCTGCTTGGCAGTGGTCGGAGCAGTGTAATCTGGGACTGGATATGCTTCGGTCCATCGGGAAAGTGCACATACGACTACGAGGACATATTTGAATCCTCGACAACGTTCCATCTGGATATAATCCATCTGGAGGACTTCAAAAGGGTGATCAGGAGGCTGAAATCCACCTTGCTCTACGGGAATGCTTTTACCTGGATTGAACTGACAACAAATCATGCAAGTACGCACTTTCGGTTTGGCTGCTGCTCGTAAGTTTTTATTGAACCATATGTGTTGAATACTGTCTAGCATGGCTTTTTCTCCTAGGTGTGCTGGACTATGTATCGTGTTAATGATGACTTGAACCATAGAGTCGGGGAGAAACCATGTAGATTTTCCCTTCGTCATCCATCCCTGATCTGTTTGGATCCCTCCTAGTTCAGTCCATTTCTTGATTTCATCTGGTGTAGCATGTGTCTGTATGTCAATTACATCATGTGCGGGATCCCTGACTGTCATGCAATGTGTCGATGTCGGAACTATTGTCTTTGTCACGTCAGTTACATGAGTTTGATTCTGAGCAGTTTGCTTAGCTGTTCGCTCTGCCAGGTCGTTACCCTGGGAGATGATATCGGTGACTTTTGTATGTGCTTTACACTTCATGATAGATATTTCAGTAGGCAGATGTATTGCATCTAACAGAGCTTGAATGAGGGGACCGTGTTGAATGTTGGCACCGTGAGAAGTTAAGTAACCTCTTTCTCGCCAGAGGACTCCGAAGTCGTGAACGACCCCGAATGCATAACGTGAATCTGTGTATATGTTAACTTTCTTATTTTTGGCTTGAATGCAGGCTTGTGTCAGAGCGATGAGCTCTGCTGCTTGAGCTGACAGGGTGTCGATACAATTGGTTTCAATAACTTCGGTGTCTGTCGTGACTGCGTAGGCGGCCACTAAATCACCTGTACTTGTTCTCATACATGAACCATCCACATAAAGTGTCAGGTCTGGATCTGGTAATGGAACGTCTGTCAAGTCTTGTCTGGGTTTCGTCGTAAAAGTAATGACTTCAATACAATCATGTGCCAATGGGTCTACACCACTTAATGGCAAAAGTGTGGCAGGATTTAATGTACTACAGCGTCTGATTTCTATGTGTGGCTGAAACAATGTCAATTCATAACCTGTCAGTCTTGCTATAGTCAAGTGTTGGGTCTGTGTACGGTTCAAAAGAACTTCCACTGTCAATTGATGTCCTAACACTATGGAATCGCATTGCCTGATTGCTAAAGCTGTCGCTGCAACTGATTTCAAGCATGCAGGCAGAGCCTGGGCTACTGGATCTATTGTGCTAGAAAAGTAAGCACACGGTTTGTGTGAACCTGCTTGTTCCAGAGTGAGTACTGACAAGGCAGTACCTTCGCGTTCTGTGACAAAAAGTGTAAAAGGCTTACTGTAACATGTTGTTGCTAAAACAGGTGCTTGACATAAGGCTTTCTTTAAGTCTTCAAAAGCTTGTGTATGTTCTTGAGTCCAAGGGAGGACAGTCGATGTCGCTGCCTCCTGGGTTGTCAACTGAATGAGTGGTTTTGCTAGAAATGCATATTGGGGAATCCATTGTCTGCAGTACGAAGTGAGGCCTATAAAGGCCCACACCTCTTTTTGTGTCTTGGGAGGTGACATGCTTACAATTAACTGGATGCGATCAGGTGTGAGCTGTCTCCCCCCTTTGGACAGCAAGTGACCAAGGTACACAACTTGCTGAACACAGAATTGCAGCTTCGAAGGGGATACCTTGTGCCCCTTGTCGGCCAAAAAATCTAAAACCGTCAGTGATGCTTTTTCACATTCGGGTTCGCTTCGGGCGGTGATCAGCAGATCATCGACATACTGAAGTAAGGCGGTGTTAACATGCATGTGGATACTGTCAAGTTGTCTTTTCAGTGCTTGGCTATAGATGCTGGGGCTTTCTGTGAATCCTTGAGGTGCGCGTGTAAATTTGAAACTTCGTCCATTTAAACAGAATCCGAACAAGTATTGGCTTTCCGGATCAATTGGGACGCTAAAGAAGGCGTTCTTGAGGTCAATTACAGTAAAGAACGTTGCTTCTGAATCAATAGGTGTCAGTAATGAAGAGATATCTGGAACCACGGGGTACTGTGGTACAATGCATTTATTCAATTCGCGCAGATCAATAACTAATCGATAAACTGGTGGTGCATTTGGATCAGTACGTTTAAGAACTGGAATGATAGGAGAATTACATACATTGGAGTCGGTCTCTACGACCACTCCTTGTGCAATGAGCTCGTCAATGATTTTCAGTAAAGCCACTACAGCATCTGGGGGTAACTTGTATTGCCGAATTCGTGGTAATACCACTCCTGCTTTGAGTGTGACTCGATATGGTGTAATGTGCATACAACCTACATCAGTGGGGCCTTGTGCCCACAAATGTGCAGGGACATTCTGTAATCGGTGATCCATGTCTCTCAATACATAGTGACCTTTAAAATCTCGCAGGAACAATCGGACTCCTTCCGGAGAAGAGCATATTATAGCTTTCAGTGTCTTTATACCTAGCAAGTTTTCTGGGCATGATTTTGTAAGCAATAAATCTGTAGTCCGTGTCAGAGGACCAACTGCAAGAGGAAGAGGTTGTGATACTTTGTTAATATTAGGTTTTCCTGAAAATCCAAGGGAAACATTCTGTGAGCCTGAGAGGGGAGCCCCTGGAACTTCATCGTGACTAATCGTTGTTCTGCTTGCCCCTGTATCAATTAAAAACTTTCTGTCTTTCCCTAATACTTGACTGTGTACATAAGGACCCTCTTGATCTACAGGAACCTCAATAAGAGGCAAGCCAACCTCCCTCTCTAGGCTGTTTCATGTGTATCGCTGGTAATCGGGGTAGTCATTTTGTGCATACTGATACATCTGTTGTGTCGTGTTTTGTGTTGCGGCAATAGGCTGTGGCTGTGGTACTGCTACGGTCTGTTGTGAAGCTGGCATAGGCGGTATATGCTGTATATTCAGGGGTACTTGTTGTTGGGCTTGATCTTGTCTAGGTGGACGTGGTCTCTCCTTGGTCTTACCCGTGGAGATATTGTGCTTCAGAACTGCACAATCGTTTATATAATGACTTGGCTGTTTACAATAGTTACATACCCCTTTAACAGGAGCCGTCGAATTACTGGGCTGGGTCGCACCCTTTTTGTGACCGTCAGCTGGAACTGACTGAGCAACTAACATTTTCATTTTCGTGTCTTTCATACATCTTTGTTCGTGTTCTTGTTCTTCTCTAATTCTATTCTGGTGGTACTGTAACATTTGCAACATTTGTGAAGGGGTATTAGCTTGCCAAGTACTCTCGACTTATAGTACTCTGTTCTTAACCTGGGGCAGTGAATTCTCGACTAATTTTGTTACAAAAAGATGTGGATATGATTCGCTACTTGCTTTCAGGCCGCTGTTAATACCAAAACATTTTTCAAATCGGGAATAAAAATCGCTAGTGTCCTCATCGGGTTTCTGTTTACAGGCTGAGATTGCACCCCAGTCTTCCTTTTTCGTGCTTAATAAACGTGGCAATACTTGTACTAACAATCCTGGTAACGCTTTAACTTTATCTCCAAGCCCTAGGCCTGGAATTCGGGTATTTTCTTTGTTTTCTAATGCAGCCCAATCAATCTTTGCATTTCCCACTTCCCATTCTTTTTCTTTGAGTTTCTCGTAAATACCAGCAGGCAGTAGTACTTTCAATATTTTCATAAGGTCAGGATAAGTGTAATCACCCATGAGTAACATGTCTTTTATTTCACGATGAAAACCTGCTGGATCTTTGTCATGGCTGGGCACTAATTTTTTCATTTCCAATAATTCTATTTTAGTTATGGGTGTGTACACAAACACGCCTCTGAGCGTATTATCATCATTCTTAACTGGGTGCACTTCTCGTAACGGATTCTGTCTGTCTATGTAATACATTTTTCTTTCCATGGAGTGTGCTGAATCAGGCTGTGGACATAGGAAGGCACTATATCTGTGCTGATGTTCTAGAATTACTTTAATTAGATCGGTACCTAGACCTCTCCATTTATTCATGAGTAGTTCTGCTAATATATCAGGCAGGGGACCTGGATCGGAGTTTTGGCTCCTATACAATATGAGTAGGTGTTGTATCATGTATATGCCATCTAAACGCTGTTTGCTTGGTGTCATATTCAAAAACGTGTGTGCTAACGCATCCTCACTATATTTCTCAGGATTGTCAGCCCATTGTACTGCTGACCTAGCTAATTCTTGTTCGTCCATAGAATCGAGTACATGGTACCCCATTCGTTCTCGAAGTCTGTTGTCAGTGGCTTGGAATAAGTGTTCAGGCGTTCTCGGATTAGACATGGCTTCCTGAAAAATTCTTTTACTTTCTGGACGTACTGGACGCATTGGATTATTATAGGATCTTCCTTTACCTACATAAGCTATCATTTCTCTAACTGGTAATTGTGCTTGTCCTCCTGTCTCTTCTGGTGCGTCCTCCTCCCCCGAGGATTCAAGTTTGTCTGAATCTATTTCTGGTGCTGGCTGTCTTCTTTCATGTATCTTTATTACTGCATTTCTGATCCTTCGGTACATATTTTCTATACAAGCCTGTTTATCATGATTCCCGTCTGCTATATTCTGACCCCATCTATGAAGTGCTTTTATTTCTTCTGGGTTTGCACCCGGCCTATCCACTTCTCTTATTAGGCAGTTTATAAAAAACCGTAATATCTTGCCTTGAGTATCAACTTTTTGGTAAGCCATGGCCTCGCCAATACTTTCAGGGCCTACCCCTGTTTGGACAAAATGATATATTCTATCTAGATGATCAACCATTCCAGGTAGTGTCAATAAAAAGTTTGTAACTCGTCGCAATCGTACTGATGCGAGCATCATTCTATCGTCATTCTTTTTACCGGGTACTGGATCATATCTACAATCTGCAAGACGTTCTTTATATATGTCAAAATCGGCTGTTTGAGGTGTACGACCAGCCACCAGCCCCCGGAACCTGTCGCTCCCCGGCTCCGGCCCTCTGATTAGAATGGAGGAATTTCCTCCGATCCCGGCTGTCGAGTTCGAAAGACTTGTACTTGGCATTACATCGGGCTCCCCACTTGACCCCCTACCTCCAAAAATATGGAAAAACTTTGGTATGGAACTTTTCGACACCATGCGCCTAATTTGCAATCAATCCCTGCAGAATGGCTTTGTCCCCACCCCTTGGAAACAGGCATTAATCACTCCCCTTTTAAAGAAACCCTCCCTGAGCCCAGACTGTCTCTCCAACTACCGACCCATTTCCCTGCTGCCCTTTCCAGCGAAGGTCGCCGAGCGTTGGGTCAGTTCATGCCTGTCCACCCACCTGGAACAAAATAACATTCTTGACGACTACCAGTTTGGTTTCCGTCCTGCCCACGGCACAGAAACAGCAGTTTTAACTGCCATGGAGGACCTTCGAATGCGTGCAGACAGGAACCAGCCAGCGGCCTTGATACTGCTGGACCTGTCTGCCGCATTCGACACGGTCAACCATGCCAGGCTGCTACAGAGACTTCTGGAAGTGGGAGTGGGAGGAACTGCACTGCTCTGGTTTCACTCCTATCTTCGGGACAGAAGGCAGGCTGTCTCTCTCCCCCCATTTCGGTCCGCCTTCTCAGCAGTTCCCCAGGGAGTCCCCCAGGGCTCCTCCATCAGCCCCATCCTCTTCAATGTGTATCTCATACCGCTAATCAAACTGATACAATCATTTGGGGTCAAAACAGTTAACTACGCGGATGACACACAGCTCATTCTCTCGTGGGAAGGTGAAGATGCCATTCCGTTCTCAACCTTCCACGACTGCTTAAGAGCAACGGCCGGATGGCTACACAGTAACTCCCTCCAGTTTAACGCCGCGAAAACAGAGGTCCTGTTCTGCTCCGGCACTAAGATACCCCGTCAGTTCCCACATGAATTCTGGCCCCCGGAGTTCAGTGTCAAACCTCTACCAGTGCCTTCCGTGCGCAACCTGGGAGCCATGCTGAACAACAAACTAAGTATGGAAACCCAGGTGACAAAAACCGTGGGGATCTGCACGGCCCTGCTCCGATCACTGCGGAAAATCATGCCTCTTCTCCCGGCACAAGCCAGGGCGTCGATAGTCAGGTGTACAATACTCAGTCGCCTTGATTATTGCAACGCCCTGCTCCTGGAGTCTCCAGTCACGATGCTGGACCGACTTCAGCGAATTCAATCTGCCGCCGCCAAGCTGGCTCTTGGCTGGACGAGAAGGGCCTCAGCCACAGCTGCTCTGGCTGAGCTCCACTGGCTACCTCTGAAACAAAGAGTAGCATTCAAGTCCCTCTGCATTGTCTTTAAGGCTCTGCATGGACTTGGACCCAAACCTCTGCAAGCCCTGTTCCAGTGGTACACACCTACGAGAAACCTACGTTCTTCGTCTGCTTATCTGGTAAAGGTACCCAGATTTAATAGAACTAGAACAGGGGGCAGATCGTTCAGTGTAGCCGCGGCCAAGCTATGGAACACCCTGCCCTCTGACATACGTCAGATTCCACAGCTTCTTCCCTTCAGGAGACGCATTAAGACATGGCTCTTCCCCAAATAAACTGCCAGCATGTCTGTTCTACCGGTCTACCGTTAACAGAGTATTTTCCAGCGCCAGGAAGCCTGCAAGGTGTCAGTTTGCGCTTTATAAATTCTCTAAATAAATAAATAAATAAATACGTTGTTGTGCTAGATCCCTATAAGTCCATCGATGTGTTGGTGGTGGGGTTTGGAAACCTATCGCCCCTCCTGACGCGCCTCCTGAGGTGCCGGATCCGAAGGGATTCGTTGGGTGTAAAGTAGGAGGAATAGGTGCAGGAAGAGGTGGAAGGACAGCCGGAAGGGTTGGAACGGGAGGAGGAGTAGCTTGTCGCGGAGGTGGGGGTTGACTATCTCGGGGTCGAGCGCCGCCAGTAGGGGGTGTGCGGGGTGGTGCGGTATTAACATATTCGGGGGCTACATCATCTAGATAGGAAGAAAGGAAAATATCCTTTGCGGTTTTATGATGCATTTTAGTCGGGAGCATTGGAGGTGGCAGATCTTTTGGTACCTCCGGGGTGGCCTTAGGTAAACCCTCGGCCAGAAGAGGATACATACCACTCATAAGGGTGTTTCGTTGTCTATCTACTTGTTCTATTTTTACTCGGATACCTTCCTCAACTAATACGTTTTCTCGGGCCTTGTCTGAATCCTCTCTACTTTTCTCTTCTTTTCTGTGTGCTTTTTCTATACGCCTATGCGATTCTTTACGCCATAATTCAATGGCATCTTTCTGTGACTGTCTGGCTTTCTTTTTCCATAATGCTTCTTCTACTCTCATGATGCAATCTGCATCCCATGTCCCAGCAGCGGGCCATCTCTGATTCTCTGCTAGATCCTTGGTGTAGTCCACCCATAAATCGAGATATAAAACGGCATCTAGGCCATGTTTGTGGTACATAAAGTACCCTGGAGTGTCCCTAGGTGGAATGGGAACGGCTTCCTCGAGTATCCCTTTTCTAGTTTTTATCTGTCTTAATTTGGAGAATAACGGCATCTTAAAACTCAGGCTACTTGATCCTTATTTAGATATGAACACAATTAACACAATAATCACAATAATGAAAATCGAACAATCACTCATACCACGACATTTTGAAAACACATTAAAACATTTTAAAACGAACAACAATGATTAGAATAAAACTAGCTAACGGCATGATACTGGATGTACTGCTAAACAGTACAGATACACCGCTAAACAGTGCAGACAGGATATACTGCTAAACAGTACAGATACACTGCTAAACAGTGCAGACCAGGTCTGTGTACCCAAACCCGTCTTGACCGGCACAAATTAATGCGCACGTCTAGATGCGTCCCCAGCAATGGTACTCACCGGGAAGCACGGAACGGAAGGCCTCGGAAACTGGACTGGACTGGACCGGACTGGACTCGACTTCTGACGCAGACACTTCGGAACTTCGGAACCTGGTGGGCCTCTGTATACCTCGGATCTTGCTCTCTCAGCTAGGCTCTGGTCGGGATCCTCCGCACTCCTCACCGCCTCGTCTGGGTGTTGATCGCAGCCTCAGTCACCTCCGTTGGCCTGAGGGAGATACAGGAAATCCTGCGGGTACGCGTAGTTGTCCGTCCGGCTGTGGCAGGGGGCTAGGCCTGCAACGCACCTCCGGCGCGTGGGGTGGGGGAGGGGTCCCTGATCGGGCGCCAATTATGTGGTAAATTTAAATTACCTATACTTAATTTATGCGGTAAATTCAATAAGAATAACTCAGTCAAAAAGAAGAGGCAAAATCCGTGATATTTGAGGTTTATAAAGGGGTTTTATTCCTTAAAAAGGAATTGGTATTGGTTCGAACCAAGGTAGCATACCATTCCGTCACCACGTAGGTTCGGGAAGGGACTGACAGACAATACTTTATTGACAGTTAATCGTATATATAGTCAATGCATTACAGTAAAGACAGATGCAGAAGGCGTAACAGCTGAGAGGAGAGATAAGAGTACACATACGTAATGAAAAAGGCGTTACAATAGGCGTGCATGAAGGCGTGTACTAGAAACATCATTAAGGAGATGTCACAGGTGGGTGGATCCATAAGAGAATCCTGCAGTGTCAGCAGAAATACATGGCAGAGATGCGCGCGCAGGCAGCATGACGTGTGATTGACGGGTAACTGGAGGGTGAAGGGGACTTGACATCTAGCCCTACATGAGGAGACAGAAGTCTGGGATGTCAGAACAACCTAATCCCAAATCGTATCTAATATCTCGTGTTTAAGGAACTGTATTATCTGGAAGGAAAGGTCTTTCGGGCAGAGGCTATTCTATACTAACTGTGAGTGCGTGTATAAGCGTCTACGTGTCTGCATGAGATGCGAGGGGGCATGGGCCTACCATGGTAACAGGAGCTATGAATTACTTGCACGGAGACAGTGAGGCCGGGCCCTTTGCTCTGCAGCTGGAAGGATGTTTACTTGAACTACTAGACAGGAATGTATTTTTCGAGGAGCGGAGCAGATAACTTGAAGGCTGAATATAGTCTTGGCAGGCAACAGGCCGAGCCAAGTACCGTTAGCCGTGCAGGGAGTAAGACAAAGGTCACGGATACAGATGCAGGCCCCGGCTGAAACATTCAGAGGCAGAAGGCAGGGAAAGGCTCGATGGCAGAATTCAGGGCCTACTTCGCCAGAGCTGGAGAACGTGTAAAGTACACCACATAAAGACGTTGGCAAGGCATACTTAGGAACGGAATATTCGACCCATTCATGGTGGATCTGAAAGAGGACAGGTTAACGTTGGACGCAAATGTATTTGCGTCTTCATAGCTGGAAGTGGAGGGAACATACATGTACTTGTAGCGCGTACACGGAGTCGTTGGGGTCTAAGTTAGGGGACACAATTGATCATAAAATTCATATTTCCTACTTAGATCTGCGAAGCAGAGAAAAAGTGATCCGCGCAATACAGTTATGGTCACTAATTGATAGATCTAATATCTCCGGGGTAGTACAGTATGCGCTAATATTCGCAGAGACCAGCAAGTGATCAATAATAGTACAGGCGTTTCTGCCAGTGAATGTTGGTAGAGGGTTACCGTCCCCATCTTTCGCACACTGCAACACCTCCATATCAAATTTAACCATAACGGAATTCAACGCCTCTCCATAGATGCTATGCAAAAAGTGAACACATTCATCACCTGAATCATCAGTAAACCCACAGGCCTTGGTTAGAGAGAGGGGACACATGGGTATGTTAAAATCACGCCCCTAAATAAAATCAAAATAAACACAATTGTCAGAACACAATTTATCTTGTACATTCTCTAATTCAATAACCACTTTATAACGTGTGGAATAAAACAAGTTATTGTAGTAATTAACTAACAGGATATTGCAACCATTTTTCTTGTTGTAACCACAGAACTTGGGAATGGCATTCAATTATTTTATACATTTTGACTTCCACTGGCAGTTTGACAGACAGGAGTATTAAAAGTCCTCCTAAAAGTCCTCCTTTTGCTCTTCCAGCCGCAGATCCTAGGGCAGGTAGATTAAATTAAACATACCCATCAAAGTTAATATGCTCAGTATACCATGTCTCCTGGAGACATAGTATATTGTGGCTATTAACAAAATCCTTCCAGCCAAGTGAATCTTTCTTACTATACCACCCGGCAATATTCCAAGTAATTAGGATATATCCCTTACCATATACTCTTGCCCTGGGGCCAACTATTTCGCACAACAGGGTTGGGGCAACGCCGGTTTCCTTTGGCGTGGCTAAAATAGTTGTCCCATGTTATCCGATTGTACCAAATTCAGCAGTGATTTTATATCAAATTCCCAATGATGCAGAATGGTACACTGTAATCGATTTGTGTAATGTGTTCCTAACCGTTCCATTGCACCCAGAAAGCCAGCCAATTTTTGCGTTCAGATTCGGAGATCGTATTTTGGCATGTTGCCGAATTCCTAAAGGGTATACTGAAAGTCCATCTATATTTAATCAGTTGCTAAATAAATCATTAGAAAGTTTGAGCATGCCTGGAGAGTCTTTATTGCTTCAATATATTGACAATCTCCTAGTGGCATCAAAGACAAAAGATGCATATGTAACAGATACTATAGCATTGCTGAATCATGTGGCAGAAGAGGGACATAAAGTGTCTCCATCTAAATTACAATTTTTTCAGATAGAAGTGCAATACTTAGGTCATAAGATTGCCAAAAGAATAAGACAAGTTTCTGCAGAAAGAATTAAAATGATACAAGGAATGCAGCCACCAAAAACTCAAAGACAAGTGAGAATGTTCCTAGGAATGGTAGGTTACTGTAAGACAGTGGATTAGTGGATTCTCACTGATTGCAAAGCCATTGCAGAGATTAACCAGAGCAGATATCAGAGACCCTATCGTTTTGACCAAAACTGAAATGGAAGCATTTGAACAGTTAAAAACGAGCTTATGTGAAGCACCAGCTTTAGGGATGCCTGACTATGAAAAAGAGTGTGAACTGTACTGCAGTGAACGAGAAGGATGTGCATTGTCAGTACTAATCCAGAGACATGGAAAACTGAGAAAGCCAATAGCGTATTTTTCAGCAGTTTTGGACCCTGTTGCAAAAGCATTGCCAGGTTGTCTGAAAGCAGTAGCAGCCACAAGTGTCAGTCTAGAACAAAGTGAAGGAATAGTGATGGGATTTCCTGTGAGAGTGTATGTACCTCACTCTGTGGAGATTCTCCTCACTAGGACAAAAACACAGTACCTGACCAACAATAGGATGACCAAATATGAAAAGGTAAATCTGGGAGCAGAAAATGTGACAATCTCTAGATGTGTAAATGTAAACCCTTCCACATTATTGCCTGATACCATGGAAACAGAAGTGAGAAATGAGGTTGATCACAGATGCTTAGATGTTTTTGAATACTGTACCAAACCAAGACCAGACATCAGAGATGAGCCATTACCTGAATCCGATTATGTGATGTTTTTTGACGGTTCGTGTCTGAGAACAGATGAAGGTGCTTTGAGTGCAGCATATGCTGTTTGTACAGTGGCAGATATATTGGAAGCTTCTTGTCTGAAAGGAATTCGTTCTTCTCAAATAGCAGAATTGATTGCTTTGATTCGAGCATGGGAACTGGGAAAGAAGATCAAGGTTACCATAGTGACTGATAGTCAGTATGGTTTTGGGGTTGTCCATGATTACGGACAACTGTGGTCCCAAAGAGGTTGTTTGACTTCTGCAGGATCCCCCATACTTAATGCAGAATTTGTGAGAATGTTGATAGATGCAATTCAATTGCCTGACAAGATTGCTGTGGTGAAGTGTGCGGCTCACAAGAGGGGGATGATGATATCACCCGAGGTAACAGGTATGTAGACTCAATTGCCAAATACTGTGCTAAAAATCTTGCATCCAGCAATCAGGCCAGGAAAAAAGAGTATGTTTCAAGTCCTTTAATGCTAACAACTGTAGTTGAGACTTGGCAGGAAGTGAGGCAAATGCAAGAAGAACCTGATGAGGAAGGATAAAATGTCTGGTTAAAAGCAGGATGTAGACAAAGAGAGGAAGATGAAATCTGGGTTTACAAAGATGAAAGACCAGTAATGCCCGATAGCATGATCTCAAATATGGACCGAATGTACCATGTTCCAGCTCATATTGGGAGAGATGCCATGCTTCGTCTATTTAGACAGACGTGGTACAATCCAAAGTTCAGAATCCTGCAATTGACGCCTGAGGCTTGAGCCGCGCGGTTACTCTTACTCCTTCTCTAGGCCTGTTTTTAAAATATTATTCTTTGTGTGCACTGCCCTCTGTGTCCTTTTCCCCCCTGCACTAAGTGCGCAGATTTATCGCGACGCTGTTGTCTTTTCCGATTTTAGGTGAAGACTTCATTTCATTTTAAATTTAATTCCTGACTGGTCTGTACTCACCACATCTAGCGCTACCTCCCCCAGAGGGTCCGGACGATTTTGGGGCTGTTCGACCTGGGGCTCGGGCAGAGTTAGTGTGGCAGCCATCTTGGGTAGGGCTTCCTCCCTTGGGGCGAGAGGAAACAGTATAAAAACAAACGGCTATGACTCCGCGCAGCGGACGCGTTCAGCGGGCGCAACGTATTCGTGCCGGAGTCAAGCCAGAGTCCAGCCCGTCTGCGCCCGTCCGCAACAGTCCGGGGCGCGGGGCGACTCC
Organism: Lissotriton vulgaris; assembly: GCF_964263255.1. Taxonomy (NCBI): domain Eukaryota; kingdom Metazoa; phylum Chordata; class Amphibia; order Caudata; family Salamandridae; genus Lissotriton; species Lissotriton vulgaris. Next base: position 170,716 of record NW_028247260.1, read on the forward strand.
TCTTAGTCCTCTGACGCCACTTGATGTCCCGGAACCGGTAAGGCACCTCGTGCAATACACGAAACAGGAGCTTCTTGTTCTACGTTCCAAAATGGCCATTGGCTGTGATCATAACTATCCAGCCAATAGTTTACCTACCACATGCGACTTTTGTAACCACACTTTTTCATCACCTAAAAGCAATACACTCCCCTTAGCTAAACCTAACATGCTATTACTCAACTGTAGGTTGATGAAAAAAGCACAAATTGGAAATACACGATCTAATTACTAGCAATAAGCCCGAAGTGCTATTTCTAACTGAGACGTGGTTGGATGAGGAGTCTGCCCCGGAAGCGCTGGAAGCTACCCCCCCTGGCTACTGTCTACTGCGTCTAGACAGACACAAACAAAGAGGGGGAGGGATCGCCCTCATTCATAAAACTGAGCTAAAATGCACCCTAGCAAACGCCAATATACTGCACAGTGAAAGCGGCTTATTTACCATCAAACTTGGACTGAGAAATATCATTAACGGCCTGTTGATATATCGTCCTCCTGGAGCAGCTGGACAATTCGAAAGTCATTTTCTTGATTATATCATGCAACCAGCTCTCCGTTACAAAACGTTTATAATCCTAGGTGACTTAAACCTCCATTTTGAGGATAGGGAGTGTAAAGAGGCACAGGAGGTGGCCACGGCATTGGCGTCGTTGGGACTGAATCAACAATCTACTGCCCCATCACACCAACACGGCCATCTCTTGGACCCCATCTTTGCCAACTGGGAAGGCATCACTGCCTTCCTTCCGGTAAAAATAATTTGGACCGACCATTTTGTCATTCCGTTCCTGGTAGATAATACACCCTTAGATAACAGAATCCTTAAACCCCCTTCCCTTAAACGAAGAAACTGGAAGAAGTTTGACCAAGAAGCCTTCAGACTTGCTCTCCAAAAAAAAATCCTCCTTTGCTAAGTAACTCTCTTCAAGAAGCCTACGAAAATTATGAAAATTGGCTGTCCAATGCCCTGGATGAGATAGCCCCTTGGACATCCAAGCCCCCCGCCTGGCAGTCTAAAACCGCTCCATGGTTCTCTGAAAAATTATAACTAGCCAAAGCCAGTTGTAAAACTCTAGAGCGCAACTGGAGAAATCATTACAACCTCAAGGATAAAATGCTATATAAGACTGAACTCCACAAATATCATAAATTAGTGAGACCTGAAAAAAGCTGCCACCTCAAAAATAGAATCGCCTAATCCTACCAAAGAACTGTTTTCGATCTATAAAGAACTTACTATTCCTACTAGATTGGAAGCTCAGGGCACGTATTCGAAAGAACTATGTGACTCCATTGCTGATTTTTTTGTTAACAAGATTGACAAAATCCATGCCACCTTCACAAAAGATGAGTCCAGTTCTAGCGAATCGGCAGAAGTCAACAATAGCAACACGGGGACCCCTGGTCTCACGTGCTTCATCACTCCTGAGAAACAAGAGCTTCTCAGCATTGTTAACAGCATACAATCCGGTTCTCCGAGTGATGTATGCCCACCGACTCGCTGCAGAGGAGTCATGGAGTCTACAGTTATTGACTATATCAGTCTTATTGTATCGCTGTCCTTCAAGGAATGTAAGGTACTAGATGCCTGGAAAATTGCCCAAGTAATCCCCCTTAAAAAAAAGGCTAACATCCAATCTCCCAACTCCAGAATCTCTGCCCCATATCCCTCCTCCCTTTTTGTGCCAAGATTGTGCAGAAAGTAGTGAATAGGCAGCTCATGAGTTATCTGAAAGATCACTCGCTCTTACATCCTACTCAATCAGGGTTCAGAGCCGGATACTCTACTGAGTCAGCCCTACTTTTCTCCACTGAGAGTCTTAGGCGCATAGTGGATGAGGGAGAGACAGCAGCGTTGGTACTATTAGATCCAAGTGCAGCCTTTGACACCGTGCTGCACTCAATGCTGCTGTCTCGGCTATCTGGAATGGGAGTAAAGGGGTCAGCCCTTGCGTGGCTGGAGTCCTTTCTGGCCAACAGAAACTTTCAGTTGCATTGCCCCCCCCCTTTAAGTCCTCTCTCAGAAAGGCGAGCCATGGGTTTCCTCAGGGCTCGAGTCTGAGCCCCACCTTGTTTAATATCTATATGGAACCCCTGGCTCGCATAGTAGAGACTTATGGGGTGGGCATTGTCAGCTATGCTGATGACACCCAATTGGTGTTCAAACTTACGCCCATCCACAGAGAAGATGCCACCAATTTCTCCAACTGCCTCTCTTCCGTGGCAGCTTGGATGAACAACAATTGTCTTCGCCTTAATGGCTCAAAACTGAGCTGTTGGTGGTAGGAAAATCTTCTTTGGCATGGTCCCACATGTGGTGGCCTGCGGAACTGGGCAGTCTGCCTTGCCCTGTGGCTTCGGTGCGGAACTTGGGCATAACATTGGACTCTAACCAGTCATATAAACCTCATGTGAACAAAGTCACAGCAAGATGCTTCAGCATACTGAGGGTCCTTCGGAAGGTACTAGACCTTCTTCCCATGGACTCAAGAAAGACCATTGTCCATGCCCTAGTCACCCCCCATCTGGACTATGGGAACGCCTTGTTACTGGGTTTGAGCAAGAAGGGCACCCACCAACTCCAGTGCGCTCAGAATGCCGCTGCGCGCCTTGTGCTCAAGCTTCCTCGAAGAGCCTCAGGGAGACTGACCTTGTCCAGACTCCATTGGCTCCCCATCAAGGAGAGAATTAAATTCAAGGCCCTATGCTTTGCCCACTGCATAGCCCATGGCACTGGTCCAGGTTATCTGCACTGTTTACTCACTATACATCGACCTACCAGGAACCTTAGATCTTCTGGTACGATGTTGTTCAAAATCCCTAAGATAACTAGAGCCAAGATGGGTGGCTCCTCGTTCAGATACTTGGCTGCCAAGGGCTGGAATGAACTCCCTCTCGAGATGCGGATGGAACCCTCTGAAATAGGATTTCGAGGAAAATTGAAAACCTTCCTCTTCCCCCGCATCTAATCTCCTCATCCCCCCTTGCCCTTGTCCGTTCTTCCTGTGTTCATTCCTCTGAGCTCCTTTGCAGTTTTCAGCGCGGGGACACTCTGTTTTTGAGTAACCAGGCGCTTTATAAATGGCTTCTATTCTATTCCATTCTATTGCAGAAAGCTTATGCCAGAGGTGCCTTGTATGCCAGCGGCTTAATCAAAACCGAAGAACCATTGTATGTTTGGCAACCATAGGACGGAAGGGAGGTCCATTTACACGAATGCAATTGGATTTCATCGAGCTTCCGCCATGTAACAGACTTAGATATGTTTTGGTGATCATCTGTTTGTTCTCCCGATGGGTAGAAGCTTTCCCCACAAGGAGGAACGATGGGTTAACTGTTTCAAAATTACTTCTGCGTGAAATCATCCCTAGGTTCGGTTTCCCAGTGACGATCGAGACTGATCGTGGCCCACATTTTCAAAATGAACTCATGCAAATGGTATGTAAAACAATGGACATTCATCAGAAACTCATTGTACTTACAGACCTGAGGCTTCAGGAGTAGTTGACCAGGTAAATGGAACTATTAAAAACAGGATTGCTAAGATGTGGTTGGCAACAGGACTGAAGTGGCCAGATGCTTTGCCACTTGTTTTGATGACCTTAAGAAGCATACCTGACAGAAAAACTGGATTGAGTCCACATGAAATCTTGATGGGCAGGGTGATGAGACAGGCATTTGTACCAGCTGATAAGTTGTTGACAATAAATGATGACATCATATTGGATAATTGCAAAAACCTATCTGACGTGGTGACTTCTGTGTTCCATCAGGTGGGAACTGAATCAAACAGGAAAGAGAAAAGTCCAGCTCATGACCTAGTTCCTAGAGACTGGGTGCGTATAAAGGTACACCGCAGAAGAAACTGTTTGGTGCCTCGTTGGCAAACACCGAGACAGGTCATATTGATTAGCACCACTGCAGTTAAATGTGCCGGAGTGAAGAGATGGGTATTCGCAAGCCATACTATCCGTGTGCCTGAACCTGAAAATCCAAACAAAGAAGGTGAAAGCATAACTGATTCTGACTCTGAAGGTGAACCAGAGAAAGGCCCAGATACTGAAGATCGACAGGAACGTTGATATCTGGAAGTATCAGATGCTAGCTCTGCGTCTGAAGGAGAAGGAGAAATTATTAAAGTACCGAATTCTGAAGATCAATCTGAAGATCGAGAATTGGTAGAGAATAACATCAGTAAGGAAACTGAGCAAGGCAAAGATAAAACTGGTGATCAAGAACATACTGAAGAACAGTCTGAAAGCTTTGGAAGCAGGGACAAAAATCCAGACACTGGAAAATAAGGAAAAACTCATGATAAGGATGAGATTCCAAGTACCAGCGATGGAAATGTTCCTAACAGAGTGAAAGAACTGTCAAAAGAGAAAACTGACTCTGAAAAAGAAAAAGACGTTGTAAAATTTGTTGTAAATGAAACTGTTGAGGACACTGAACGTGAAAATGACGACAGTGAAGATGAAACTCCATTAAGAAAGAGCTCAAGAAAAAGGGCTTGGAGAGTGCAACATAACACCACGGAGCTTAAAACAAAAAGATTTTGCAAAGGAGATAATTGGCCTAAGGGAAATGATGGACTGAGATTTAAACTAAGTAATAAAGAAAGAAAGCCAGAGGAACAGGTCAATGAAAGAACCAGTCAAAGAGAATCATTGAGAAAAAAGAATAGAAGTTGTCCAAAGGCCAAAAAGAGTGAGAAGATCAAATCAGAAGTACACATCACCTGAATGGACCTACATAATACTACCTCCAATTGACGAAGTTAACAGCAGTCAAGAGAATCTGAACTGCACAAAGACAAATGAGAAAAGTTAGTAAAGAAACTGAAGAACAGAGAAAAGTGGTAATTGATTAAAAAGATAAGGTAAAGGTAAAACCTGAAATCCTGTTAGAAGAGAAGGCATTGTAAGTGAAAAGTAAAATAGGTGACATAAGGTCGAAGAAAACTTGTTAGAAAATTAAAACTTGTAGGTGACGAAAGGTCGAAGAAAACCTGTTAGCAAAACTCGCTGTGTAAAAAAAAAAAAAAGGTTAACAATGATCATAAAATGAAAAGTACTATTTTTAGAAAATGGTGTAGATCATGTCTAATATGTACTGGATTACTAATATTGATATAGATCATTTTGGCTATTGTCATTTATTTTCAGGATAACTTAGTGAAGTTAAAACATAATGTGAGTTTAGGTGAACAAAATGTGGAGTCAAAACCTAAAAAGCAGCATGTATATAGGCCAGAAATACATCAGGATAGTTCTATTAGTGATTTCACCAAAAATAAGTTTTCAAACTTATTGTCTGAGTATGTCAGGACAATGGATGCTAATGACTGTTATGTGTCTGTAACGTTATCTGCATCTGTTTCCGAGGGGGTGACCTATCATTATCTTCCACTTACATATGGAGTCGCGTGTAGTGTGATTGCAAGCCTGTTTTATCAAACAGGTAAACTGGAATATCATTATTACAATTCGGATGAAGTCTTGCAAAATTGAAAATTGATAAGGCACTGAATAAGAAAAAGCCTGCTACAGTTATGGGAGAATACTTTTTAGAAATAGATGAACCATGACTATGCGTTTAAAAATAATTTGACATGTAAAATGAGAGTGGAAGAGAAAGCATTTTTAGATATGGTTGAGGAAAGGTGAATTGCCTATAAACAAAAAGAAAAAGTATGAGAAATCCAAGTATTGGACATTCAATGATGAGAATATTGATGAAAGAAATGTGAATGTAGAAATAAATATAGACACTCCATTGTTAGGAAACTTCTGAATTAGGAGAGAAAACATTATGTATGACAATTATTTTGTGGGAGCAAGTCAATGTAAAGACACCTATAGAATCCAAGGGGGCTGGGGATTTAAAGGGGGAAAAGACCCAGTTTTTCCCGGTGTTTATTTCGTTTGTGGGAATAAGGCTTATTATAGATTACCTGACCACTGGCACGGGACATGTTATGTGGGTTTGGTCTTTCCTAAAATCTTTCATGTAGATAGAGGTACTAACGGTATCCATGAGATAGGCAAACCTTTGAGTCGTAGAAAAAGAGAAAGTGTCATAGAAATAATAGTTGATGTTTTTGGAGCACTATTACCAGTAGTGGGAATATCTTTCAATGCAAATCGAATTTGAAGATTGTCAACTATAGTAGATCGTTTATCAACAGACACAGCAGGTGGATTCTTAATGGTAAATACTGAAATGATTGCTAAGAGAACTATGGTAATGCAAAATCGTCTTGCTCTTGACATAATATTAGCAAAAGAAGGAGGAGTTTGTGGAATTTTGAAGGTACAGCACTGCTGCACCTACATTCCAGATAAAAGTCAAAAAGTTGAAAAGTACATTACAAATATTACAGAGTTGCATAGAGAAATTGAACCGATGGAGGTTGATGGGATTCTTGAAGGACTTGGTAACAGTTTTACAGCAGTTAAACATTGGTTTCAAGAAATAGGTAGTTCAATTATAGGTAAAATACTAATTCCAGTAACAGTAATAGTATTAGTGATTCTAATGATAAGATTATGTTGCATAAACAGAAAAAGAAGGCATGTTAGAAAGCCATTAAAGAAGATAATTCAAGAAAAACGAGAAAGAGAAAGAGAAAAAGGTGATATAGAAATGGAGGAGTTCCGAGAAAAGATTTTTAAAGAAACCAGAAAAAAAAGATACTAAAGTATAAATATATACTAACCTGAAGAATTTGAAACATGTTCTGATATAATTTACTAAATTTTAAGAAATTTTTTGTGATAAATCACCAAAGGGGGGAGTTGATGGAGCAAGGTGGAGAAACAAAATTGTGTGTACCCCTTGCAAAATCACACTTCTATAACCATAACTTGAACTAATGGAGTGATATGTGTAATTAATCAACTTGGAATAATAATTGCACCTGCACGAATACACGTGGGAATTATTTTGCTTATGTTGCAATCATAATATAACTAATTATGTGATTCTGTCATGTCATAAACTAATAACCAGCTTTTGAGATAACGGAATGCGGCATAAATGTGCTTTTGTTTGCGTATTTTGTGGTAAAACGTGGAAATAGGTGATTATATTTCTCCTAAAATGTTGTTTATCTGCTAGGTAACTACTGAGAGGGAAAACATTAGTAAGGGGGAGGTAAACAGAAGGGTTAAAATTCTAAAATTAATGCTCGTTTGTGTTTGATTCTATGATAGTTCCCATTCTGGCCTGTGAGGCCTGGAAAAAGATGGCTGACTTATTAAACTGCGAATATAAAATGAACTGAGCTTGCGCAAGCTCAAGTCCGAATTCAAATGCGAGCTGCTTGTGCCTGGAGTGAATGCAAGTTCAAGGACGATGTAGCCTGGAAGTCTAGGTGGCTGCCAAAAAAAGGATGAGCACAATGGTACTGAACCTGTGAAAATCTTGAGAAGTTGCTAGTTGAGAACAGGACTAGGCCGTACATGGCCCAAAACAATGACCCATTTAAAAACCTAGCTGACGGAAGAGGAACAAATATTGTAATGATGAGGTGATGCTCATCCACCCGAAATTGTCCAATCAGAACTCGAATTTATGCGAAAAGTTACTTTTTAGATAGATAGAGCTAGTGAAAAAGGTATAAAAAGTGCTGGTTTTAGTGAAAAAAAACCTCCTTTTCGATTTCCTCCAGAGATGCTGTCCGTATGCTGATTTTTCCTGAGATGTAAGACTTTGAATAATTTTCTTATTACTTTAGAATGAGATCTGAACTTTAGGTGAGGTTATTAGTTAGGGAATTTAGGAGAAATGATGAATTTTGGGAACAATCGGTCTTTTGCTAAAATACTTGCATTTTTGAAATCTAAATAAAAGTCTATTTTTGAATTTTCTAAAATAAACAAATTTAACTGTTTTGAAATAAAATCCTTATTTTCATTTTAATGTCGTTTTTGAATAAAGAAATTAATAAAGTGAATAAATGCTTTGTTAATGAAAACAATGGTATACTCATTTAAACAGCAGGCGTAAATAGCGTAAATATTCAGTTATAGTTTTAGACATCCTGCTATGATACAGCAGCTCTCCTTTGATTCTCACCGATCCATGAAGTAGGGTGTAAGTATTTTGTGAGTGACTCGCGGTGTCATGGGCCTCACTGTCGAGTGTATGTATGAATTTGTACTTCAGGGAAAGGTGTCATGGTTTTAGAAACTATTTCCGGAGAACCGCTGCATCACAGGCATCCTTGCACCATGGTGCAAGGGTGCCTGCGCCGGCGCATGGCTGCTGTTTTTTCACCAGCGCTGGGGAGAGAACAGGAATGCGACATATCGTTGTAGATATGTCACATTTCTGTGCTCTGAAAGTGCTGCAGCGTGGTGCAGCAAAAGGGCTTGCGGTGCAGCGGTGCAGCACTTTCTTGTGGATATGCCCCTTAGAGTCTTTGGAACTACTATGGCTAAGCAGGGCGCATAGGGAATAGCATGATGAACCATTCAACAAGGAGTATGTCATCCAGGTCATAAATACTCTTCCCAGTGACAAAGCTCCAAGCATAGATGGACTATCAACGTCAATATATAAATGCTATGCAACTATTCTCGCCCCCGCCTCATGAATATGTACCAAGAATCTTTGCAAAACTGAATACTCCCCTCTTCTACTGGGGAAATGGTAATACTAACTCTCCTCATGCCTGGGAAAGCACCTAAGAAAAGTGATTCATATAGACCCATCTCTCTTATTAACATAGAAAATAATTGTTAGCTAATAGAGTACAACCCATAGTCCCTCTAATTGCCAGACAGACCAATCAGGGTTTATACCTGGAAGATCTACGGCCCACAATGTTTGCACCTTCTTTTCGGTGCTACACTCCCTCGAGCCTCAGATGCCAGCACTGTTGGCTTTATTGGACGCCACTAAGGCGTTTGATTAGCTGGAATGGCAATATCTGTTCACAGTGCTTGGCAGACTGAGATTAAGCCCACTCTTCATTAAGCAATTTATGCTGTTTTATTCTCAGCCAACAACAAGTTTACGTGCAAATGGCTTACTCTCGACCTCCTTTGACATTACCCGAGGCAGCAGACAGGGGTGCCCCTTGTCACCCCTCCTCTTTGCCATAGCCATGGAGCCGGTTGCCACTCGAATCAGGCAGGATCACAATGTGAGGGCGTTGGAATTCTCTGCACAAGATTTAATAATATTGTTATATGCAAATGATATTACGCTGTTCATCAAAAAACCCGATAAGAATTTGAATCCAGTGCTCTGCGAACTGAACAGATTCGGGGGTCTATCAGGCATATACATTAATTGGGCTAAATCCACACTGTTCCCCCTCACTGACTCGACTTATCCATTTGACGTAGAATATCCGATAGCTTGGGCTAGCTGCCCTGGCAAATACCTGAGAACATGGTTGAGCCGGGACATACAGGAACTTTAGGACATGAACTACCGGCGGACGGTCACCTGGTTAGAAGGGAAAATAAACATTGGGGCTAAACTCCCTATATCCCTAGCTGGAAGAATTGCTACAGCCAAAATGGTTGTCCTCCCGAAATTTTTATATCTATTTGTTAACCTTCCACTGCCTTTAAACAAAGCCTTCCTTAAGAGATTGTGATAAATGATTATCACTTTGGTATCGGCGGGCAAGCAGGCTTGTGTCTCATGGGAGATGCTCACTTTCGCAGGGTGGGATGGGCACGCCAGATATTTCGCTATATGCATACTGTGCCCAGGCACAGTTTCTGCACCATTGCTTGCATCCTATGCCATTCTAGCCCCACGTGGCAGTTGAAGCTGACAGAGATGTTCCCAGATCCTTAGTGATGGCTGTGTATCAAACACCTGAAGGAAGACACCCAACTAGGGGCACTGGGTCACTCTCGACCTCCTCTATTCTGACCAGCCACTTATGATGGCTGACGAGGAACTGCCTCTAACAAGAATAAAGTTAGATTATGTAGGTTGTGGAGCCAACAAAGACCCGCCTATTATGGAAAAGTACTGGTAACTGTCGTAAGGCAATGGGGGCACAGAACATACGTCTTGATTCGCAGCCTGGTATAAGCTATCTACTATACAAGGTCGTATGCCCTATACTCCCTTTTAGACAGGTGGGAGAAGGCCTCTAACAGAAAAGGCATGCATTAATGAGCAAGTTTCAGCATTAATGAAACAAAACTTACCAAGGACCATTTCTCGTAAATGAGCGAGTAACCGTTTCGATTATAATAGAAAATGGCGTCTTTGAGAGCTAAAATGGTGGCACAGATGTCAACCTAACAAACGCAACATTTATATTTACTGATTGCGTCTACACACAATATGCTGATATACTGCATTAGCCATATAAATGCTAACACAATATTGGGTAAAACACAAATAAAATTACAATGTTACATTTCTATTCTACCACACCCGGGTGTAGTGCCAGGAAAATAAATACAAATGAAACACTTCACTGGGCATGGGACAGGTTACGCATCAGAGTGAGACACCCAATTTTAAATGCCCCCTCTATTCCTCTTCCACGTAATCCAGTTACCCTTGTTTGAAGACAGAGGCAACATCGGGAGAGCCCTCAAACTAGGATTAAATACCTCTGCCCAGGAGACACTTTCCTTGCACTTCTGCCTCCTAGTCCAGATATGACCTACAGACTCTACGACTTATTATTCTATGATAGCTTGAGAGGTAGGTGCCGTAATCTCCATAGTACGTTCCCGAATCCTACACTCATTTTGGCACCCCTTGAACAAATGCTGCTAGATGATTCTCCACGCAGGCTTATCACTAGTTTGTATAACGCTATGCAAAGGTCAGGCCCAGCAATGAAGGTTAACTTGATTGAGGGTTGGAACTCAGAGCTCAAGACACCCATTACTGAAGCCCAATGGAACTTTCGCTGTGGCCAACTAGAAGCTCTCTCACCCAACTACAAACTAAGACTAATCCACTTTACGGGGCATAATATCAAGAAACGGCAATAATGTGCTTGATAGTATGCCCTTGAGAATTCCAATAGAACCCCATGTGCTGGTGTCAACCTGGGCTTCTATTGGAATTCTCAAGGGCATATTATCAAGCCCATTATCGCTGCTTTAGCAGCAGTTTCCTGCCGCTGAAGCGGCAATAATTTTAATGCCGTGCTTGATAACATGATTCAGAAAAGGGGGGTGGTGATGAACAGAGTGTCTGAATTAAGCAGACCACCCTTACCCAGTCCAAAGATCAGGGCTTGATCCATCACCGTTTTTTAGCTCACTGCACCATCCCAGCTCAGAACCTGGCTACATGCAAATTAGTCTGTTCCTGTCCCAGTGCATGATGGGAATAGGGCAAACCAAACTACCAAGCCAATTCTTATACTGGGAAGGAAACAAGCTTCCGGGGACCGGTTTCTGGCATTCCAGCCGTCGTCAGCCCGGCTTGCTTGAATCCTGATGGTGCAATGAGCAAGGGACTCACATCTGAGTACACCCTTCCACGCTTATGGTGGACAAAATGATTCAGAAAAGGGGGTGGTGATGAACAGAGTGTCTGAATTAAGCAGACCACTCTTACCCAGTCCAAAGATCAGGGCTTGATCCATCACCGTTTTTTAGCTCACTGCACCATCCCAGCTCAGAACCTGGCTACATGCAAATTAGTCTGTTCCTGTGCCAGTGCATGATGGGAACAGGGCAAACCAAACTACCAAGCCAATTCTTATACTGGGAAGGAAACAAGCTTCCGGGGACCGGTTTCTGGCATTCCAGCCGTCGTCGGCCCGGCTTGCTTGAATCCTGATGGTGCAATGAGCAAGGGACTCACATCTGAGTATACCCTTCCACGCTTATGGTGGACAAAATGATTCAGAAAAGGGGGTGGTGATGAACAGAGTGTCTGAATTAAGCAGACCACTCTTACCCAGTCCAAAGATCAGAGCTTGATCCATCACCGTTTTTTAGCTCACTGCACCATCCCAGCTCAGAACCTGGCTACATGCAAATTAGTCTGTTCCTGTCCCAGTGCATGATGGGAACAGGGCAAACCAAACTACCAAGCCAATTCTTATACTGGGAAGGAAACAAGCTTCCGGGGACCGGTTTCTGGCATTCCAGCCGTCGTCGGCCCGGCTTGCTTGAATCCTGATGGTGCAATGAGCAAGGGACTCACATCTGAGTATACCCTTCCACGCTTATGGTGGACAAAATGATTCAGAAAAGGGGGTGGTGATGAACAGAGTGTCTGAATTAAGCAGACCACTTTTACCCAGTCCAAAGATCAGGGCTTGATCCATCACCGTTTTTTAGCTCACTGCACCATCCCAGCTCAGAACCTGGCTACATGCAAATTAGTCTGTTCCTGTCCCAGTGCATGATGGGAACAGGGCAAACCAAACTACCAAGCCATTTCTTATACTGGGAAGGAAACAAGCTTCCGGGGACCGGTTTCTGGCATTCCAGCCGTCGTCGGCCCGGCTTGCTTGAATCCTGATGGTGCAATGAGCAAGGGACTCACATCTGAGTATACCCTTCCACGCTTATGGTGGACAAAATGATTCAGAAAAGGGGGTGGTGATGAACAGAGGGGGAACATCACTTACAACGCATTTTTTACAATGCACTACCATTACATCGCAACCATTACAACGCAAACCATTACAACGCATTGCGCTGGGGGGCGCTCTGGGATAGGGAATATATTTAATTTACTATCCAACACCTTCCCTGCTATCCACGGGGACTGCAGTTGGAATAGTAAATTAAATATTTCACTATCCAGCGCCTAAAAGCATTATGCGTTGTAATGGACTGCGTGGTAAAAACCGCGTTGTAAAGGCATGCGATGTAAAAGCATGCGTTGTAGTGACACCAATCCTGAACAGAGTGTCTGAGTTAAGCAGACCACTCTTACCCAGTCCAAAGATCAGGGCTTGATCCATCACCGTTTTTTAGCTCACTGCACCATCCAAGCTCAGAACCTGGCAACATGCAAATTAGTCTGTTCCTGTCCCAGTGCATGATGGGAACAGGGCAAACCAAACTACCAAGCCAATTCTTATACTGGGAAGGAAATAAGCTTCCTGGGACCGGTTTCTGGCATTCCAGCCATCGTCGGCCCGGCTTGCTTGAATCCTGATGGTGCAATGAGCAAGGGACTCACATCTGAGTATACCCTTCCACGCTTATGGTGGACAAAATGATTCAGAAAAGGGGGTGGTGATGAACAGAGTGTCTGAATTAAGCAGACCACTCTTACCCAGTCCAAAGATCAGGGCTTGATCCATCACAGTTTTTTAGCTCACTGCACCATCCCAGCTCAGAACGTGGCTACATGCAAATTAGTCTGTTCCTGTCCCAGTGCATGATGGGAACAGGGCAAACCAAACTACCAAGCCAATTCTTATACTGGGAAGGAAACAAGCTTCCGGGGACCGGTTTCTGGCATTCCAGCCGTCGTCGGCCCGGCTTGCTTGAATCCTGATGGTGCAATGAGCAAGGGACTCACATCTGAGTATACCCTTCCACGCTTATGGTGGACAAAATGATTCAGAAAAGGGGGTGGTGATGAACAGAGAGTCTGAATTAAGCAGACCACTCTTACCCAGTCCAAAGATCAGGGCTTGATCCATCACTGTTTTTTAGCTCACTGCACCATCCCAGCTCAGAACCTGGCTACATGCAAATTAGTCTGTTCCTGTCCCAGTGCATGATGGGAACTGGGCAAACCAAACTACCAAGCCAATTCTTATACTGGGAAGGAAACAAGCTTCCGGGGACCGGTTTCTGGCATTCCAGCCGTCGTCGGCCCGGCTTGCTTGAATCCTGATGGTGCAATGAGCAAGGGACTCACATCTGAGTATACCCTTCCATGCTTATGGTAGACAAAATGATTCAGACACTCTGTTCATCACCACCCCCTTTTCTGAATCGTTTTTGGCCACTATAGGTGTGGCAGTGTATACTCAGACATGAGTCCCTTTCTCACTGCACCATCAGGATTCAAGAAAGCCGGGCCGAAGACGGCTGAAATGCCAGAAACCGGTCCCCGGTAGCTTGTCTCCTTTCTGGTGAAGAATTGGCTTGGTATTTTAGTCTGCCCTGTTCCCATGATGCACTGGGCCAGGGACAGACTGATTTGAATATAGCCAGGTTCTGAGCTGGGATGGTGCAGTGAGATAAATAACGGTGATGGATCAAGCCCTGATCTTTGGACTGGGTAAGAGTGGTCTGCTTAATTCAGACACTCTGTTCATCACCACCCCCTTTTTTGAATCGTTTTTGGCCACTATAGGTGTGGCAGGGTATACTCAGACATGAGTTCCTTTCCCACTGCACCATCAGGATTCAAGCAAGCCGGGCGGAAGACGGCTGAAATGCCAGAAACTGGTTCCCGGTAGCTTGTCTCCTTTCTGGTGAAGATTTGGCTTGGTAGTTTAGTCTGCCCAGCTCCCATGATGCACTGGGCCAGGGACAGACTGATTTGCATATAGCCAGGTTCTGAGCTGGGATGGTGCAGTGAGATAAATAACGGTGATGGATCAAGCCCTGATCTTTGGACTGGGTAAGAGTGGTCTGCTTAATTCAGACACTCTGTTCATCACCACCCCCTTATCTGAATCGTTTTTGGCCACTATAGGTGTGGCAGGGTATACTCAGACATGAGTCCCTTTCTCACTGCACCATCCGGATTCAAGCAAGCCGGGCCGAAGACGGCTGAAATGCCAGAAACCGGTCCCCGGTAGCTTGTCTCCTTTCTGGTGAAGAATTGGCTTGGTAGTTTAGTCTGCCCTGTTCCCATGATGTACTGGGCCAGGGACAGACTGATTTGAATATAGCCAGGTTCTGAGCTGGGATGGTGCAGTGAGATAAATAACGGTGATGGATCAAGCCCTGATCTTTGGACTGGGTAAGAGTGGTCTGCTTAATTCAGACACTCTGTTCATCACCACCCCCTTTTCTGAATCGTTTTTGGCCACTATAGGTGTGGCAGGGTATACTCAGACATGAATCCCTTTCTCACTGCACCATCAGGATTCAAGCAAGCCAGGCCGAAGACAGCTGAAATGCCAGAAACCGGTCCCCGGTAGCTTGTCTCCTTTCTGGTGAAGAATTGGCTTGGTAGTTTAGTCTGCCCTGTTCCCATGATGCACTGGGCCAGGGACAGACTGATTTGCATATAGCCAGGTTCTGAGCTGGGATGGTGCAGTGAGATAAATAACCGTGATGGATCAAGCCCTGATCTTTGGACAGGGTAAGAGTGGTCGGCATTAATTCAGACACTCCGTTCATCACCACCCCCTTTTCTGAATCGTTTTTGGCCACTATAGGTGTGGCAGGGTATACTCAGACGTGTGTCCCTTTCTCACTGCACCATCAGGATTCAAGCAAGCCGGGCCGAAGACGGCTGAAATGCCAGAAACCGGTCCCCGGTAGCTTGTCTCCTTTCTGGTGAAGAATTGGCTTGGTAGTTTAGTCTGCCCTGTTCCCATGATGCACTGGGCCAGGGACAGACTGATTTGAATATAGCCAGGTTCTGAGCTGGGATGGTGCAGTGAGATAAATAACGGTGATGGATCAAGCCCTGATCTTTGGACTGGGTAAGAGTGGTCTGCTTAATTCAGACACTCTGTTCATCACCACCCCCTTTTCTGAATCGTTTTTGGCCACTATAGGTGTGGCAGGGTATACTCAGACATGAGTCCCTTTCTCACTGCACCATCAGGATTCAAGCAAGCCGGGCCGAAGACGGCTGAAATGCCAGAAACCGGTCCCCGGTAGCTTGTCTCCTTTCTGGTGAAGAATTGGCTTGGTAGTTTAGTCTGCCCTGTTCCCATGATGCACTGGGCCAGGGACAGACTGGTTTGCATATAGCCAGGTTCTGAGCTGGGATGGTGCAGTGAGATAAATAACCGTGATGGATCAAGCCCTGATCTTTGGACAGGGTAAGAGTGGTCGGCATTAATTCAGACACTCCGTTCATCACCACCCCCTTTTCTGAATCGTTTTTGGCCACTATAGGTGTGGCAGGGTATACTCAGACATGTGTCCCTTTCTCACTGCACCATCAGGATTCAAGCAAGCCGGGCCGAAGACGGCTGAAATGCCAGAAACCGGTCCCCGGTAGCTTGTCTCCTTTCTGGTGAAGAATTGGCTTGGTAGTTTAGTCTGCCCTGTTCCCATGATGCAGTGGGCCAGGGCCAGACTGATTTGCATATAGCCAGGTTCTGAGCTGGGATGGTGCAGTGAGATAAATAACGGTGATGGATCAAGCCCTGATCTTTGGACTGGGTAAGAGTGGTCTGCTTAATTCAGACACTCTGTTCATCACCACCCCCTTTTCTGAATCGTTTTTGGCCACTATAGGTGTGGCAGGGTATACTCAGACATGAGTCCCTTTCTCACTGCACCATCCGGATTCAAGCAAGCCGGGCCGAAGACGGCTGAAATGCCAGAAACCGGTCCCCGGTAGCTTGTCTCCTTTCTGGTGAAGAATTGGCTTGGTAGTTTAGTCTGCCCTGTTCCCATGATGTACTGGGCCAGGGACAGACTGATTTGAATATAGCCAGGTTCTGAGCTGGGATGGTGCAGTGAGATAAATAACGGTGATGGATCAAGCCCTGATCTTTGGACTGGGTAAGAGTGGTCTGCTTAATTCAGACACTCTGTTCATCACCACCCCCTTTTCTGAATCGTTTTTGGCCACTATAGGTGTGGCAGGGTATACTCAGACATGAATCCCTTTCTCACTGCACCATCAGGATTCAAGCAAGCCAGGCCGAAGACGGCTGAAATGCCAGAAACCGGTCCCCGGTAGCTTGTCTCCTTTCTGGTGAAGAATTGGCTTGGTAGTTTAGTCTGCCCTGTTCCCATGATGCACTGGGCCAGGGACAGACTGATTTGCATATAGCCAGGTTCTGAGCTGGGATGGTGCAGTGAGATAAATAACCGTGATGGATCAAGCCCTGATCTTTGGACAGGGTAAGAGTGGTCGGCATTAATTCAGACACTCCGTTCATCACCACCCCCTTTTCTGAATCGTTTTTGGCCACTATAGGTGTGGCAGGGTATACTCAGACGTGTGTCCCTTTCTCACTGCACCATCAGGATTCAAGCAAGCCGGGCCGAAGACGGCTGAAATGCCAGAAACCGGTCCCCGGTAGCTTGTCTCCTTTCTGGTGAAGAATTGGCTTGGTAGTTTAGTCTGCCCTGTTCCCATGATGCACTGGGCCAGGGACAGACTGATTTGAATATAGCCAGGTTCTGAGCTGGGATGGTGCAGTGAGATAAATAACGGTGATGGATCAAGCCCTGATCTTTGGACTGGGTAAGAGTGGTCTGCTTAATTCAGACACTCTGTTCATCACCACCCCCTTTTCTGAATCGTTTTTGGCCACTATAGGTGTGGCAGGGTATACTCAGACATGAGTCCCTTTCTCACTGCACCACCAGGATTCAAGCAAGCCGGGCCGAAGACGGCTGAAATGCCAGAAACCGGTCCCCGGTAGCTTGTCTCCTTTCTGGTGAAGAATTGGCTTGGTAGTTTAGTCTGCCCTGTTCCCATGATGCACTGGGCCAGGGACAGACTGATTTGCATATAGCCAGGTTCTGAGCTGGGATGGTGCAGTGAGATAAATAACCGTGATGGATCAAGCCCTGATCTTTGGACAGGGTAAGAGTGGTCGGCATTAATTCAGACACTCCGTTCATCACCACCCCCTTTTCTGAATCGTTTTTGGCCACTATAGGTGTGGCAGGGTATACTCAGACATGTGTCCCTTTCTCACTGCACCATCAGGATTCAAGCAAGCCGGGCCGAAGACGGCTGAAATGCCAGAAACCGGTCCCCGGTAGCTTGTCTCCTTTCTGGTGAAGAATTGGCTTGGTAGTTTAGTCTGCCCTGTTCCCATGATGCAGTGGGCCAGGGCCAGACTGATTTGCATATAGCCAGGTTCTGAGCTGGGATGGTGCAGTGAGATAAATAACTGTGATGGATCAAGCCCTGATCTTTGGACTGGGTAAGAGTGGTCTGCTTAATTCAGACACTCTGTTCATCACCACCCTCTTTTCTGAATCGTTTTTGGCGACTATAGGTGTGGCAGGGTATACTCAGACATGAGTCCCTTTCTCACTGCACCATCAGGATTCAAGCAAGCCGGGCCGAAGACGGCTGAAATGCCAGAAACCGGTCCCCGGTAGCTTGTCTCCTTTCTGGTGAAGAATTGGCTTGGTAGTTTAGTCTGCCCTGTTCCCATGATTCACTGGGCCAGGGACAGACTGATTTGCATATAGCCAGGTTCTGAGCTGGGATGGTGCAGTGAGATAAATAACGGTGATGGATCAAGCCCTGATCTTTGGACTGGGTAAGAGTGGTCTGCTTAATTCAGACACTCTGTTCATCACCACCCCCTTTTCTGAATCGTGCTTGATAACATGCCTCTACATTTTGAAATAGAGTGTACAGAACCCCTATTCAGTTGCATCGCAGCTGGGGCTCCGACCGGAGGCAAATTGCTGGAGATGCAGTGCACAGCAGGCCTCCTTTCTACACGTAGCCTGGTGCTGCCCGAAAATAGCCCAATACTGGGACGAGATATTTTAGGCGATTAGCATAATTCAAGGGGGTAATATTGAACCTATGTCTTTAATGGGAATAATGGGATATGTTAAAGATGCCCCTACGGCAAGTACACAACTTTTAGCCATGCTGTGCCTCATGGCGAAGCATAAAATAGTTATACACGAGGGTCAATCAACTGCCCCTACCATTAAGAGTTGGGCAGTACATACTACAATCTGCCAAGAACAACTGAGTACATTTTGGGAACTGATACCCATCGCATTCCAAACCAAAGACATTTGGGAACCATTTCCAACCTGGTTTGCGACATACAATAACAATCAAGTTCCACCACAGTCACCCCCCTCACATCTGTGATCAGCACTGAAAGGAATAGTGTAATATTGAATACTGAATCCCAGATTCACCAGTTAATAGACTTGTGATAAGGTAAATGTGTCATACCACATGCTCTTGCTAGTTGGATGGTTTAAAGATGCTATTAAGTGGGTCCTTGGTAATGTTATGCTGCCTACTGTATTAATGCAAAGATAGTGTTGTGCTTCCTAGTTTACTCTTTGATGTTATTGTTGCAACAAAAATACATTTGCATGGTACATATTGTTGTAAACCAACTTAAATTAGACGCTTGAAAACACTTTAAATGCCAATAAACAATTTTTTTTTTTAAAAAGTCTATCTGCTTTTGTGCCAACATACTAAAGGGTTAAGCACAGCATATTTTAGTTCTGGGGTCTGAAACGTTTCCTGTAGTGAGAGCTATTTCTGATCAGTGAAAATCATCATGAGCTACTGAAAGCTAAACAAGTAACGCAATGCTACCAGACACCCCACGCCCAGCTTCATTGCCTTTTAACTAAATGCCTATAGAGCCAGATACTAGGGTTTAAACAAAATACTTTGTCCAAGTGCACTATTACAGGGCTGCCTCATGTGTTAGTGAGAGCATGGTCTTTGGAGATGTATGACCATGTGTGCATATCAATGGTATATATTTGTATGGGTAACTGAGGGACTGTGCCATATGTACGTGCCGCACAGGACATACCTTTCGCCGTATGTGGCACCGTTACATGTATCTTATTGGGGCGACCTTCTGCCCCAAGCCCAATGGCACAGCCCATATTGCCTCTGCATTTGCTACCTTTCACTTTTATTCTCCATTTTACTCAATTTCATCCAATTATTCATCCAATCTTCCGTTTGAACCTAATGCAAACCACATGCAGGGTGATGCAATTTTCCCAGGTTTCTCATGTTCAAGAGGTGCCCATCCGGACCTCACTTCAAGAACACGTACAATCGCATTGTTCATCAACAGCAATTTTTATTAGAACCCAATGCATTTCTGGCTACTAAGGCCCTTCATCAGGAGTAACTGAAAGTGACAATAAAATATGCATTATTATTCCATTAACCCATATGTTACATGAGAAACCTGGGAAAATTGCATCACCCTGCATGCGGTTTGGATTAGGTTCAAAGGGAAGATTGGATGAATAATTGCATGAAATTGAGTAAAATGGAGAATAAAAGTGAAAGGAAGCAAATGCAGAGTCAATATGGGCTGTGCCATTGGGCTTGAGGCGGAAGGTCGCCCCAATAAGATGCTGTTTCGTATGATACGTGCAGTTAGGGCGAGGCACGTCACCAGTGAGCACGCAACACAGAAAATGGATTATAAAAGAGGAGAAATCGAAAATTAAAAACGGTGCGCACCCCGTATAATTATGAGGTTATACTTTCACATGTATAACACAAACATACAATATTTTTAAATGAGAGACATTTAAAGTGTAGAAAAATGTTCTGCAAAAATGTTCATAATTTGGAACATTTGTCTGCACTTTTAGTTTCTCTCATTTTAAAATTGGCTTTATTTTTCTGACATTCTTATGGCACAGTCTCTACTGGCCACTGGGAGTAAGCGGCCTGCTGTTTGTTAATTTGACACTTTGAAATGGGAGAAAATTAAAATGAAGAACTAACTTAATCATGAATGTACATTTTCTTTTTAATTTTATCCGATTAAAAAGCATTCAGAAACATCATTGTGTTCACTGCTCAAATACTGAGTGGGCCAAGAGATTTTATCTAACTGTTAAATACTTCAGTGCCCCAGTTCTGCACCTCTGTGCCCCAGCCTGAGTCGTAAATGCGACCCCATCACTGCTCATTATCAGGCCCTGCTGTCTGCAGCCTAAGGGTAATGATGTACAATACACAAAGACTTCACTTAATTTTAAGAGAAAAGGTTGGCCTTTTGGTTATCTAAAATGAACTCCAGGCTGTGAGCTAGTCTTATGGTGTCTGGGAGCTACAGGCAGCTCCCGATCAGCTGGTTGGATACACCTGCTTTAGTGCCTTTTTGTGGTTCACCCTGACAATGATTGTGGTTGCTTCAATAGGGTATCACCCCTCTTAACCAATAACCCAATCTAATCCTTCTCTGCCTGTCGGTCTGCTGAGGCAAAACTATCACTCACTCACCTGACATCATCCAGCAGCAGCACCACCTTGTTCGAGAGACTAATTGATTCTTCGTTTTCAGTCTCCGGTCCAGTGTCCGATTCCAGATCCTTTGGTCAACATCAGGAGTTCCTGTAAAGAAAAGGAAGAGGGTACACATGTATTCAGCAGAATATCCACAAAAACAAAATCAGTCATTGAAAAGGACTTCTTCACGAAACCTCTGGGAGCTGAGAGCTGAGAGGCAATACATTCTTACTGACTCTTTGTTGCGAAAGCAGCACCGGAGAGAACGTTGCAAACTAGAAAACTTCACTACAAGTTGTGCAAGTTGATGAATGAACACGTGTAGCAATTACATGATGTAAACTAAATCTGTTCTAACTAAATGTAATTAATAATGATTGTTTTGTAGATCAGTCTGTAAAGCCAAACCTATAGAAGGATCACTGTGGATCGTCTGACGTCTTCTGCAGACCGTTCACAAGCACAATCCCCGGTACACGAGCGAGTAGATCATAGGTAGATAATGGGAAGATAACAATTAGGCAGTTAGTTGGGACTATCACAGCCTTTACGGGTCAACAGCTGCTCATTGAAAGATTCAGAAGAGCACTACAAACAAGACCCTCTTCTCTAGCACCGAGAAGACTTCCTTCTTCTGAACCTTACAGATCCTTAGTCACTGTTCTCATCCAGTCAGTCTACCATGACACTGATGGCTCCTTGAGATACCAGACACAGAACTCACCCACTCTTACATCACCTCAGTTGCTGCTCAGTAGCCTTATCATCCCGTCGGTCTGCCGCGATCCCAAACACAGAGCTCCCTGACCCTTATAGTCTCTCAGTCGCCCCTCAGCAGCCCTTCTCATGCAGACAGTCTGCTATGAGACCAGCATCTCGCTGGGATCCCGGACACAGAGCTCCCTGACCCTTATGTCTCTCAGTCACCCCTTAGCAGCCCTTCTCATGCAGACGGTCTCCTATGAGACCAGCATCTCACTGTGATACCAGACGCAGAGCTCACTGGCCCTTATAGTCTCTAAGTCACCCCTCAGCAGCCCTTCTCATGCAGACGGTCTGCTACGATACCAGCATCTGATTGAGATCCCATACACTGAGCTCACTGACCCTTATTGTCTCTCAGTCGCCCCTCAGCAGCCCTTCTCATGCAGACGATCTGCTATGATACCAGCATCTCACTGAGATCCCAGACACAG
Organism: Lissotriton vulgaris; assembly: GCF_964263255.1. Classification (NCBI taxonomy): domain Eukaryota; kingdom Metazoa; phylum Chordata; class Amphibia; order Caudata; family Salamandridae; genus Lissotriton; species Lissotriton vulgaris. Next base: position 193,011 of record NW_028247260.1, read on the forward strand.
AGCTCACTGACCCTTATAGTCTCTCAGTCACCTCTCAGCAGCCCTTCTCATGCAGACGGTCTGCTACGATACCAGCATCTCACTGAGATCCCATACACTGAGCTTGCTGACCCTTATTGTCTCTCAGTCACCCCTCAGCAGCCCTTCTCATGCAGACAGTCTGCTATGAGACCAGCATCTCGCTGGGATCCCGGACACAGTGCTCCCTGACCCTTATGTCTCTCAGTCACCCCTTAGCAGCCCTTCTCATGCAGACGGTCTCCTATGAGACCAGCATCTCACTGTGATACCAGATGCAGAGCTCACTGGCCCTTATAGTCTCTAAGTCACCCCTCAGCAGCCCTTCTCATGCAGACGGTCTGCTATGATACCAGCATCTGATTGAGATCCCATACACTGAGCTCACTGACCCTTATTGTCTCTCAGTCGCCCCTCAGCAGCCCTTCTCATGCAGACGATCTGCTATGATACCAGCATCTCACTGAGATCCCAGACACAGAGCTCACTGACCCTTATAGTCTCTCAGTCACCTCTCAGCAGCCCTTCTCATGCAGACGATCTGCTATGATACCAGCATCTCACTGAGATTCCAGACACAGAGCTCACTGACCCTTATAGTCTCTCAGTCACCCCTCAGCAGCCCTTCTCATGCAGACGGTCTGCTACGATACCAGCATCTCACTGAGATCCCATACACTGAGCTTGCTGACCCTTATTGTCTCTCAGTCCCCCCTCAGCAGCCCTTCTCATGCAGACGATCTGCTATGATACCAGCATCTCACTGAGATCCCGGACACAGAGCTCACTGACCCTTATAGTCTCTCAGTCACCCCTCAGCAGCCCTTCTCATGCAGACGATCTACTATGATACCAGCATTTCACTGAGATTCCAGACACAGAGCTCCCTGACCCTTATAGTCTCTCAGTCACCCCTCAGCAGCCCTTCTCATGCAGACGGTCTGCTACGATACCAGCATCTCACTGAGATCCAAGACACAGAGCTCACTCACCCGTATGTCTATCAGTCACCGATCAGTAGCCCTTTTCATGCCGAGTGTCTGCTATGAAACCAGCATCTCACTGGGATCCCAGACACAGAGCTCACTGACCCTTATAGTCTCTCAGTCACCCCTCAACAGCCCTTCTCATGCAGACGGTCTGCTATGATACCAGCATCTCACTGAGATACCAGACACAGAGCTCACTGACCCTTATGTCTATCAGTTACCCCCCAGCAGCCCTTCTCATGCAGACGATCTGCTATGAGACCAGCATCTCACTGAAATCCCAGGCACAGAGCTCAATGACCCTTATGTCTATCAGTCACCCCTCAGCAGCCCTTCTCATGCAGACGGTCTGCTATGATACCAGCATCTCACTGAGATCCCAGACACAGAGCTCTTTGACCCTTATAGTCTCTCTGTCACCCCTCAGGAGCCCTTCTCATGCAGACGGTCTGCTATGATACCAGCATCTCACTGGGATCCCAGCCACAGGGCTCACTGACCCTTATAGTCTCTCAGTCACCCCTCAGCAGCCCTTCTCATGCAGACGGTCTGCTATGATACCAGCATCTCACTGAGATTCCAGACACAGAGCTCCCTGACCCTTATAGTCTCTCAGTCACCCCTCAGCAGCCCTTCTCATGCAGACGGTCTGCTACGATACCAGCATCTCACTGAGATCCAAGACACAGAGCTCACTCACCCGTATGTCTATCAGTCACCGATCAGTAGCCCTTTTCATGCAGACGGTCTGCTATGAAACCAGCATCTCACTGGGATCCCAGACACAGAGCTCACTGACCCTTATAGTCTCTCAGTCACCCCTCAACAGCCTTTCTCATGCAGACGGTCTGCTATGATACCAGCATCTCACTGAGATACCAGACACAGAGCTCACTGACCCTTATGTCTATCAGTTACCCCCCAGCAGCCCTTCTCATGCAGACGATCTGCTATGAGACCAGCATCTCACTGAAATCCCAGGCACAGAGCTCAATGACCCTTATGTCTATCAGTCACCCCTCAGCAGCCCTTCTCATGCAGACGGTCTGCTATGATACCAGCATCTCACTGAGATCCCAGACACAGAGCTCTTTGACCCTTATAGTCTCAGTCACCCCTCAGCAGCCCTTCTCATGCAGACGGTCTGCTATGATACCAGCATCTCACTGAGATCCCAGACACAGAGCTCTTTGACCCTTATAGTCTCTCTGTCACCCCTCAGGAGCCCTTCTCATGCAGACGGTCTGCTATGATACCAGCATCTCACTGGGATCCCAGACACAGAGCTCACTGACCCTTATAGTCTCAGTCACCCCTCAGTAGCCCTTCTCATGCAGACGGTCTGCTATGATACCAGCATCTCACTGAGATCCCAGACACAGAGCTCTTTGACCCTTATAGTCTCTCTGTCACCCCTCAGGAGCCCTTCTCATGCAGACGGTCTGCTATGATACCAGCATCTCACTGAGATCCCAGACACAGAGCTCTTTGACCCTTATAGTCTCTCTGTCACCCCTCAGGAGCCCTTCTCATGCAGACGGTCTGCTATGATACCAGCATCTCACTGGGATCCCAGCCACAGGGCTCACTGACCCTTGTAGCTCCTCATCCACCCCTGGAGCCCCTCAACGTACATATCAGTATCTCACTGAACCTCTAGACACAGGTGGTTGTTTTTCGTTGTTGCATCATTAAATACCTTTGAATAAACACAGATATTGGTACAACACGAGACTCTTCAACCATTGTTTTATCCTAATTACGTGTGCCTGGCAGAGTGCTCTCATCTACCTTCATTTATCTACGGACCCTTCCTCTCAGAAGAGTTTCTGATTGTTCCGTCGCCTCTGAAGTTTCCGAAATTTGCAGATTTCACCCTTCGCCGTCTTTCTCTGGGGTTTAGAAATGGAAAGGAGGGGATTGGAATCATCAGGCTGTTCTTCTGACATTGCAGCCTCAGTTCAGAATTCTAGGAATGGAAGTGCGCTCAAGGTCTGTCAAAGATATTGGTCTAATATTATGGAGTGATGTGCTGCTGATAGGTCCATCCCTATACCTTGTGAGGGGCGTAAGGTACTCAAAATTCAAAGAGATGGATTTTTATTAGGCATGGCTGTGTCCACTCTGAGGAGTCAGTGGGCAGCAATCAAGGCTATTCGGGCATTTCCTTGGCTCTTTTTGACCCTTTAGGTAGCAGGCTTTTAAAGAGTTTTCATCTGAGAAGGCCTGTGGTTCAGTCGCCTGTTCCTTCAAGGGATCTCCCATTGGTGCTCTCTGCTTTACAAGAATCTTCTTTCAGCCCCTTCCCTCAGGATCTTTTCGATATTTGACTCTGAATGTGTTCTTTCTTGCCGCCATTACTTCAGGTCATAGATTTGGGGAGATTGGAGCTCTTCTTTGCCATGGCCTTTATTTATCTTTTTTTCTCGATAAGATTGTGCCAAGACCACTGACTCATTGTCAGTGAAATTGCTCTCCCACCCTCGCAGCTCCACCATTAAGTGAGGTGCCCCTGCCCCTGCACTCTTGAGTGTTGGTGATCGAGGCCCTCCTCCACCCGCAGTTTTCCCTGCACCTCATCCCTGGTGGTCCAGTGGACCTCTGTCTCCTTTCTTTCTTTCTGCTCCTTCACTCGTTTTTTTCCCCTTTCTATATTTCACCTTTCTGCACCTCTGCTCTTTTGCGCCTTATTTCAGCCCATTTTCCCTTTCTCTCCCTCTGCTCCTTCACTCGTTTTTACTCGTTTTTTTTCCCCTTTCTATCTTTCACCTTTCTTCACTTCTGCTCTTTTGTGCCTTATTTCTGCCCATTTTCCATTTCTCTCCCTCTGCTCCTTCACTCGTTTTCACTCGTTTTTCTACCCTTTCTATCTTTCACCTTTCTGCTCTTTTCTGCATCTCTGCTCTTTTGTGCCTCATTTCTGCTTATTTTCCCTTTTTTCTTTATCCCTTCTTTCCTCCCTTTACTTTTCACCGCCGCTGCTGCCCCCGCGGCCCCTCCCCCCCCCAGCGCGACCGGTTCAATCCAGCTCCCCTCCCCGCTCCCGCCTCCCAGCTGTCCAGCCCTCCCCAATCCCTACTTAATGGCGGCGGCCGCGGGCTGCGGGCGCGCCACTGGTGCACAGAAGGCGCGTCAAAGGCAAGCACGTCTGCGCCCGTCTGCGACCCGTCCGCGACCAGCACCAGAAACCCTGGACCTCCGCCCCGCCAATGCTACGACCCAGCAGCACACCACGCACTCAACCCAGGCTGCAACAACAACTGCAAGCTAGCATCACCAGCCGACACCCATGGACCCTTCAGCTGTCACCGCTGCCGGCACACCTGCAGCACCGCCAAGAACACGGATCCAGCACAACCCGCCCACAAGAACACAACCGAACCAAAGACCCTGCAATGTATCCTCCTCAACGTCCGATCCCTCCACAAACACGCCACAGAAATCTGGGACCTCCTCGACAGCACCACCCCAGACGTAGCATTCTTCACTGAAACCTGGACCAACACCACCTCGGGACCGGACATCGCCATCGCCATCCCCCAAGGATACAAGATCTCCAGGAAGGACCGCCCCACCCACCCAGGAGGACGAATCGCCATCGTCCACAAATCCAGCCTCTGCCTGAGCACACTCCCTGACGAGTCCACAGAACTGATTGAACACCTTCACTTCAAGATACTGGCCAGCCACACAGGCGCCCTCCGAGGAACCCTCATCTACCAACTCCCTGGATCCCGCGGACCCTTCGCCAACTCCATCACGGACATTATCTCCCCGCAGGCCATCGCATCCACTAACTACACCCTGCTGGGAGACCTCAACTTCCACCTTGACAATCAACTGGACCCCAACACCACATGCCTCCTGGACAACCTCCACAACATTGGACTCCGCCAGATCGTGACCGAGCCCACGCACTCAGCAGGACACACCCTCGACCCCCTCTTCACTACAGCAAACTCCATCACCTTCAGCCACACCACGAACTCCCATGGACCGACTATTGTTGCGTCCACTTCACCTTCAGACACCCACCATCCACAGACACCAGCACCTACTTCCACAAAGAAACTGGACCAAAATCACCGATGACCAGCTCACCTCCTCACTCAAAAACTCCACCCCAACCATTGCGGAAAACGACGACCCCAACACCGCAGCCCGAACCCTGCATAGATGGATCTCGGACAGCACCAATACCATAGCCCCCCTCAAGAAAAACAACAATACCCGTGCCAAGAAAGCCAGATGGTTTACCACTGAACTTCGAGAGTCCAGGCGCACATGCCGCCGCCTCGAAAAGGCCTGGAGAAACACCAAATCCACAGAAGCCCACAACAACTTCAGAGCCGCCACCAACGCCCACCATCAACTCATCAGAGAAGCGAGGAAAAAAGCGATTGAAGACATAATCTCCACCCACGCACACAACAGCAAGGAACTCTTCAGCATCATCAAGGAGTTCGCCCAACCCACCAGCGAGTCTACCGACATCCCTCCCTCACAAGACCTCTGCGACAAACTCAGCATATTTTTCCACCACAAAATCAAGAGCATCTACAACAACTTTGACGAAGACAACCAACACACTGAACCCTCACCAACCACCCCTGGCACCCGGAAACCAGCGATTGATGACTGGACAGCCCTCACCACCGAAGACACACTGATGATAATGAAGTCAATCCACTCAGGGGCCCCCACGGACTCCTGCCCCCACCACATCTTCAACAGAGCCGCCAACACCATCGCACCCATGCTCCGCCAAACCATCAACCGCTCCCTGGCGACCACCTCGTTCCCTGACGACTGGAAACACGCCGAGGTCAACCGCCTCCCAAAGAAACCCTCAGCGGACCCCACCGACCTCAAAAACTACAGACCCATCTCCCTGCTCCCGCTCCCAGCGAAAGTCGTTGAGAAAGCCATCAACAGCCAACTCGCCACATTCATTGAAGAACACAACATCCTCGACTCCTCCCAATCCGGCTTCAGAAAAAACCACAGTACGGAAATCGCCCTCCTCGCCCCAACAGACGACATCTGCACCTTACTGGACAAAGGAGAAACAGTAGCCCTCATCCTCCTCGACCTATCAGGGGCGTTCGACACAGTCTCCCACTGCACCCTAATACGCAGACTCTACGATGCAGGAATCCAGGACAAGGCCCTCGACTGGATCTGCTCCTTCCTCTCCGGCAGGACGCAGTGGGTCAGACTCCCCCCTTTCCTCTCGGACCCCACACATACCACCTGCGGAGTCCCCCAGGGCTCCTCTCTCAGCCCGATGCTCTTCAATGTCTACATGGCTCCACTTGCCCCCATCGTCAGAACCTACGGACTCAACATCGTGTCATATGCAGACAACACCCAGCTCCTCCTCTCCCTATCCAACGAGCCCAACACCGCCAGACCCAACTTTCGAGAAGGCATGGAAGCCGTCGCCAAATGGATGAAAAACAGCTGCCTACAACTAAACACCAACAAAACAGAAGTACTCATCATGGGCCCAAACCCCGACGCCTGGAGCGACACCTGGTGGCCCACCGCCCTCGGAAACCCGCCAACCCCCACAGACCACGCACGCAACCTGGGAATCATCCTGGACTCCGAGCTCAAAATGGACCGCCAGATTAACTCTGTCTCATCTTCCTGCTTCCACACCCTCCACCTCTTTCGTAAGACCTTCAAATGCATCCCCCTCGAACACCGAAAGACAGTCACTCACGCCCTGATCACCAGCAGACTCGACTACGGCAACGCACTCTACGCCGAAATAAACAAAAACCTAATCCGCAAGCTACAGAACATCCAGAACGCCACCGCAAGACTGGTCCTCAACCTGCCAAAACACTGCCACATCTCCCAGCACCTGCGCACACTCCACTGGCTCCCCGTCGAGGCGAGAATCACCTTTAAGATGCTCACCCACGCACACAAGGCCCTCCACGGCACCGGACCAGCATACCTGAACAGCCAACTCAAATTCCATGCACCCCAAAGGACCCTACGATCAGCCCAGCTTTCCTACGCCGTGGTCCCCCGCACCCGAAAGACCAGATCGGGAGGCAGCTCCTTCTCCTTCCTCGCGGCCAAAGCATGGAACGCCCTTCCGCTCCACCTCAGACAGACAACATCGCTCCCCATCTTCGCAAGAAACCTCAAAACCTGGCTCTTCGACAGACCCCCTCCTTGATGGAATGGAACCTGCCCCCCCGATCCCCTGCCCCCAGCGCCTTGAGACCCTTACGGGTGAGTAATCGAGCTATAACAAACTCCTGATTGATTGATTGATTGACTGAGACTTAACCCTACCTTTCTCCCTAAGGTTCCTTCCTCTGTTTATCTATCTCAGGACTTAGTTCTCCCTTCTTTCTTTCCTTTACCAATCTCAGAGAAAGAGATTACTTTGCATTCCTTGAATCAGGTTAGGACTCCTATGATCAATTTGCAAAGAAGTGCCTCATTTTAGAAAGTGCATTCTTTGGTTCTCACTTATGGGATGAGGTCTAACCGTCATAAGCCTATTGTTTCCACGCTTAGCAGGGGCATTAAAACAGCAACTGCTTTGGCTTACCAAAGGGCGGGTCTCTCCCTTCCTTCTCAGGTTCAGAGATGTTCCACTGGGGCAGTCTCTTCCTCATAGGCAGCTTTTAAGGGTGCTGCAATTAAAGATATTTGCACAGCAGCCACTTGATCTGACCGTCAAACTTTCATTTCCTATTACCAATTACGAGTATGTGACGATTGCCCCACTTCCTTCTGTTCAGCTGTGCTTTCTGCAGTGGAATATAGTTATTTTTGTGTTTTTTCATATTGGTGTTTTTAATGAACACAGTGGGTCTGATTCAAAAAAGTTAACTTATTCCTACATTAAAAAAAAGTCTTTTTATGTGTGCAGAATCCACAATCATAAGTGGAAGTTTATCCTTGTGAATCAGGCCTGAGTGTTGCATTGATTCTGTCTCTCTCAATGTTTTCATTATGGCTTGGGTGTACGCTCAAAACGTAAGGACTGTGGCAAGGAAGACGGGTGAGGTAGGTAATGACTCAAGTACTTACCAGTAAACTTTATTACTCCAAGTCTAACCATCTTTGCCCAGAGTCCTGCATTAGCTCCCTCCCTCCCTGAGAGTGGGGAGGGGTGGTATTATTCACGCTTGAGTAATGCAGGAAGTGTTCTGCTTGGCTGTGCCAATATGTCCCCGGATTCACAGTACTTCCTGTGGGGGAATTTTGGGATGGGCATTATGGAAACAGTTTTTAGTATTTTTAAGGGGGAATGCTGTGCACTAATCATGAGGTGCTCTCGACTTAAGGACTGTGGCGAGGAAGACAATGAGTAATGAAGATTACGGGTAAGTAACACAGAGAATATGTCCAGCATTACCATGAATCTGACCAGTTTCCACAGTCTTTACATCACCTCCTCATCCATTCTTCATCCCGTTCCTTACTAGTTGATCTTATGGTGAGAGAAACTCACAGAGGCCACACCTACCAAGCTCCTCTTTCTCAAACTTTCTATTTTTTAAATAACCTTCAACATCTTTGAAAGGGGGACAGACTCACCACTCATCCCGATTCCAAAAACCCTCTATAAAGACTCCCAAAAAAAAGAGGGAGGAATCATAAGTAATAGTGTGAGGAATAAGAAATCAGAGTAATGAATATTACCAGAACATAATCCAGGCATTACCTCCTCATCCATTCCTCGTCCCATTCCATTCTATTTGCAGGAATACTAAAGCATAACAGATACGAGTTGAGGGAATTCATGCAACAACAATTTTAATAAGTGAAAACATGCATGCATCTGCCAGGCGAGGGGATATCTGCTCTAAGAACGGCAGCTCCATGTTACGATGCTGACCCCTGAGACAAGCTCTGTGTGTGATCATCAACAACAGTGGAATGAGAGGCCAGGCCGCTGTAGCAAAAACATCAGAGAAGAAGGGGGGCTCACCCCCCCAGCCCTAGAGGAGCCGCCCCCCTGGCTAAAGATCCCTGAAAGGAACCAGATGGCTCAACATGAACTTTTCTGTATGAAAAAGAGATTACCCCCTTAATCTAACAGATAACACGGAAAGAGAAGTGTTTCCCTCTGGTGTCCTGGATGAAATTAACAAAAAGGGAGATACTTATTCCAAATTCAGTCAATGTGGAAAAATAAATCTTAACTGCTCTTACCACACCCAAAAGAGAATCAAAGTTAGAGGAACAACGGGAAGAACAAATTCCTGTGATCTGGAAAAGATGCAGTTCTCTTCAGGAATAAACTGCGCACCAACCTTTAGAGCAATTCACTGAAAAAACATAGGTTTCAGGGGTGTTATAGTTAACTGGACATTTCAATCATACAAAACCATTGAAATTCCTCAGTTATAGTTAGTTGTACTAACTGTAACTCTCGCGCCCACAATCCACTGGTGATGATGTCACATATTGCATCATTCATGACATGGTCAGTGATATCACTGGTGACATCTCAAATGACATCACTGATGACATTATCCAGTGAGTGTGGTTTGGTTCAATATTTAAGTATGGATGTGTATATATATATATATATATATATAGCAATCTGCATTGAAGAATGAGTGGCTATATAAATATCTTGGAGGATTTAGTAGCAGTATGATTCACTGTTTAGTTGACTAATTTATAGTGTCTCACTAAATATATTGGATAGTGACTAAACTGTGTGAATATTTGTATCACTTTGTCAGTTGTTGTGTAATCTGCTGCACCAGTTGGTTACTAGCTATGTGAAAGTCTATAATAGTTATTCATTAGTTAACGGAGTATTGGTATGGGAGAGTGAATGTGTGTGTGGTTCGGTGGGGGGGGTGTGACTATCCAAAATGTGTGAGTAGTTGATTGAGTAGGTATATGAGGTTAAGACTACATGTTATAACAGTTGTTTGGGTGAGTGAATATCTTTATGGGTGTGGTGATGAACAAATATATCTCGCAATGGTACATGCCCAACAAACTAGAAAAATAAAAGGCAGCATATGTGACAGTTGTATATAAATAAGTATACATAAGACTTAGTGATTGTATGAATGACTGTATGGATAACTGTATACTTGTAATAGTTATTTTATAATACACTAAGTATGAGTTACTATCTATATGAATAAATGAAGTGGGGGTTGTATAAGTGTGTAGCTGATTAAATGTAAGTATGATCCATTGATTGCATAAGTGAGTAGGATGACTGCATTAGTGAATAGAATGTGTGATGGTGTGTAATGTCGATATAGGTGTATAAGTATATTTGATAGTGTTCTATTTATCATTGACAGCATGTTTGAGTGAATCTATACGTAAGTGATTAGATGTGTGTTTAGATCTGGGAATCAGTGAGTGGGTTTTTAGATACTTGTATTGCTGTGTCAATGGATTCAAATATGGTACTCTGTATTTTACAGTGAGTGATGAAAGATTATACTAGTGTATGATGAGTGTATAGCTTTGTCACGTGGATGATGTCATCAGTGATATCATCAGTGATGTCATTTGAGATGTCATCAGTGATGTCACTGACCATGCCATGAATGATGTAATATCTGACATCATCACCAGTGGACTGCGGGCGTGAGAGTTACAGTTAGCAGAACTAACTATAACGGAGGAATTTCAATGGTTTTGTATGAGTGAAATATCCAGCTAGCTATAACACCCCTTAAAGCTATAGTTTTTTCAGTGAATTTCCAAGGTTTTTTAAATGCTAATTCCTAACTATAACCTGTTTGAGACATATGTTTTTTTCAGTGAATTTCAAAGGTTTTTTAAATGATAATTACTAATTATAATGTTCATTAAGCATATCTGTTTTTTTCTATCTTTTTAAATTATCATCCCGTTCTCAACCTAGTAAAAACTGCAAATATTACCACTCTTCAATTTATTACTTCCGCCACGAAAATCGCTACAAACCAGAACCACAACTAACGTTAATATTATACAAACTAGGTGTTCTCGTAGAAAAAAACACCACTTACTACACTTTCAACAACAAACAAAATCTACAATACTACCTAAAAAAACAGGCAACAGTTCCATTTACCACTAACAAATGAATATCAATATTTAACTAGTGTAGGGACGTCGACTATGTACTGTGTGAATTACATTCAACTCACACCCATATCTAAAGACAAATATGTAATAGAGGTACAAATTATGCATTTCCAACACCCAAGAAAATCACAACACCTAGCGCCACCACCACTACAACCACCCCTCCCCCTCTACTACCTCACAAGCAGCGCAAAACAGGACTACGGACCTTCCCAAAATTATATATATTTCCTCAACAGCACACTTGCTCAATGTTCAGAGATGTGGCAATCAACTATGTATTAGGGAAGGAACTTGCACATCAACAATAATGTACACAATGCTAACACTACCGGTGATATGCAATACGCAACCCACTATACAAACAAAAACTTTTTTGTGTGTAAATATACTATTGATACATGTAGTGTACTTCACAGTGGACACAACCATATTATCTCAGACCCTGGGGAATATCTTGGTCATGTAGCTGCGTTGTCTACCCCCCCTTTAAGCAGAAGCTGAGTGGGCTGGTCCAAAGTACGCAACTCCAGCGTAAGAGTATAAATAATTAGCCTATGCCTTGTGTGTAGTTGACTTCTTCAAAGAGACAAGACTCTGCCACTGCAAAGGTCGTCACCCTGCCACGTGGCTGCCGCCAAGCACACGTGGCTACTCGATACAGGCCCATTGCGAACTCAGCACCACAGCACTGCAGACTTATGTCTGTATCTACTACTGCCTTCGATCTACACGGTGGACAGCAGGGTTCACAACTTGAATTCAGCTTTGGATCTACACTACGGACAGCATTGAAGTTAGCCTTGATTTATGTAAGGCAGAGACAATTCTATTCTATGTCCTCTGACTTTGTTAAAATAAGTACCAAAAATTATTTTTCAATATCTGTGCTGACTATTGCCTTCAATGATATCTGTGCTGACACTGCCTTCGATCTACACCGTGTTCAGTAGATTTTACAACTTGATACCAGTTTCACATCAGCACTACAGACAACATTGAATTCAGTCTCTATTTAAGGCAGAGACAATTGTACTCAGTCCTCAGATTTTGTTAAATTATGTGACAAAAAGCATTCCTCAATGTTTGTGTCGACTACTGCCTTACATTTACACTGCGGACAGCAGGGTTCACAACTTGAATTCAGCTTTGCATCTACACTATGGACAGCAGGGAATTCAGGCTGATTTATTTAATGGAGAGACAATTGTACTGTATGTTTTCAGATTTTGTTAAAATAAGTGACAAAAATCATTTGTCAATATCTGTGCTGACTTCTGCCTTCAATCTACATTACGGACAGCAGGGTTCACAACTTGAATTCAGCTTTGGATCTACAATATGGACAGCATTAAATTCAGCCTTCATTTATTTAAGGTAGAGATAATTGTACTCTATGTCCTCCGAATTTTGTTAAAGGATATGGAAAAAAGAATTTCTTGATGTCTGCTGACTACTGCCTTTGATCAACAGTGAGGACAGCAGGGTTCACAACTTGAATTCAGCTTTAGATCTACACTACGGAGAGCAATGAATTTAGCATTAATTTATTTAAGGCAGATACAATTGTACTTTATGTCCTCAGATTTTGTTAAAGGATGCAACAAAAAACATTGCTCAATGTCTGTACTGAGTATTGCCTTTGATCTACATTGTGACGGCTCACTATTCAGGTGGAATGGTGATTGCACATAACGCATTCCAGTAGGCAAGAGACATTGCACCAGTGCGACTCGCCCGAACCACGAATCATCGCTGTGTGCGCACACGCTGAGTTGTTTCGGTACCACTAAGTCACTGCACCACAAGTCATCTCCTCTTGGCCTTATTACGGCAGAATTCACTATACAAAAAACATTGCTCTCTGTGCGGCCTGCCTGGACCTCGCATCATTGCAGGTTACGTACACGCTTAATACCAAAGGTACTCCTAACTCTGTGCACCATAATTCATTGCCACATGGCCGTATTGAGGCAGAATTCAACAGACAAAAGACATTGGTCCGCATGCGGCTCCCCCGGACCATGCAGCATCTCAGGGAACGTACACGCTCAGTTCCAAAGGTACTACTAACTCTGTGCACCATAATTCATTGCCACATGGCCGTATTCAGGCAGAATTCAACAGACCAAAGACATTGGCCCAAATGCGGCCCCCCTGGACCACACATTATCGCAGGGTACATACAAGCTCAGCGCCTAAGATATTACTAACTCAGTGCACCATAAATCATCGCAAAGAAGAGTGAACAGTTTTATGTCAGCAATGAGGCATACTATCACTTTTAAATGGAATTCATGCAGAATTCAATTGACAAAAGACATTACTCCAATTACTGTGCCTCCCCCCGACCACGCATCATCTCAGGGTACGTACACGCTAAGCGACAAATGTACTATTAACTCAGTGCACCATAAGTCATCACCACGTAGCCTTATTAAGGCAGAATTCAGTATGCAAAATACATTCTTAACAGTGCGGTCTGTCTGGACCACGCATCATCGCAGTTTATGTACACACTCAATGCCAAAGATTCTACTAACTCAGTGCACCATAAGTCATCACCACATGACCATATTGATTCAGATGTCTTAATTGGAGGAAGTTATATCATAGTTTTTGGAGATCTACTGCAACTTACTCCCGTAAAAGGGCAACCAGTATTTATAAGAAAACTTGATTATATTAACATTGTTACTTCAGGTGCCACTACTCAGTGCACCACTTATTATCGCTGGCTGCACACACGCTAAATTACCAATACTGTGCAGCTCTACTGAACCCCACGTGGCCGTCAGCTCTTGCTTACCCCTGCCTTCTGCCTACACTGCGGTCATCAAAGCTCACAATTAAATAGACTGTTGATTCATTATTTGCAGAGTACAATACCAAACTAAGTATAACACCTATCAAACCTATACAATATCCCTTTAGTATGCTTCCTTCAAAAACTTCTTTTGTATCACTTATAGATTTAGTTGAATAATAAAATTTACGCTGGAAGTGCAAAGGCACACTTAATAGCAGTCTACACTGCGGATAGCACAGGACACAATTTGAACTATAATGTCCTTGAAAAATACATATTTCGACAATGTTTTCCATACATGTTTCTTCTTTTATTTCAATCATAATTACACATGATGCAGTCCAGTCTAACATCTACACTGCGGACAGCAGGGTTTACAACTTGAATTCAGTTTTGCATCTACACTACAGACAGTATGAAATTATTTCATCCTTGAATTACTTAATGCAGACACAATTATACTGCATGTATTCAGATTTTGTTAAAATAAGTGAAAAAAAGCATTCTTTCATAACTGTGCTAACTGCTGCCTTCGATGTACACTGCGGACAGTAGGGTTCACAACTTGAATTCAGCTTCAAATCTATACTACAGACAGCATTAAATTCAGCCTCGATTTATTTAAGGCAGAAACAAAAAATACTCATGTGACACTGCTAGTATGCTCAAGCACCTTCAATCCCTGCATCCTGTGAACTATGCTCACAATGAATGTAGAAGACTGCGCCAAAATGTACCTCTACAACCGGTAATACCAAGTACCTCTGGGGCATCACCTTCAACATCGCCACCAGAAATAGGTCCCCATTCTGAGAAAGTTAGAAAGCACTGCGTGAAGTTCAATCGTTTAATTTGTTATGGGGAGCAATCAGTAGACCTAGTTTGCATCACTATTGATAACCATAGATGGTAGTTTTTTTTCCCCTCAAAGTTCATGCAGTCCAATATGCAACAGTCAATACTTTGAGTGCAGCCCGTTCAGACCACACATCATCGCAGGGTGAGCACACGCTAAAAACCAGACGTACCACTTGAGGAAATATAAATTTTATGGTCAAGAAATGTTCCCTAACGTGTACCCCACCGTCTCCATGTACCAGCCTAAAAGCGCATGTAACTTCCCTCCTGTGCCAGTTGGGAAGACGCAAATACATTTGCGTCCAACGTTAACATGTCCTCTTCCAGATCCACCATGAATGGTTCCATAATTCAGTTCCTAAGTATGTCTTGCCAACGTCTTTATATGGTGCATGTATGGTCAAATTGCACCCGTTTCGAAGGCTCCACAGGGCCCAGATGTAAGTCCAGGCCTCAAGCCTCCTGAAACGCTCTGAAGTTGCAGCCCCCACCTGCATCTCTGAACTCTGCCTTACTTCCTACGCGGCTAACGACGCTTGGGTCAGCCGGTTGCCTGCCAAGACTGTATTCAACCTTCGAATTATCTGGTCCGCTCCTCGGAAATGCATTCCTGCCTACTAGTTTAAGTAAACATTCCCCCAACTGCAGAGCAAAGGGCCCGGCCTCACTGTCATGTGCAAGTAATTCATAGTTCCTGTTACCATGGAAGGCCCATGCCCCTCGCATCTCATGCAGACACGAAGACGCCTATACACACACTTACAGTCAGTATAGAATAGCCTCTGCCCCAGAGACTTTTTCTTTTTAGATAGTATGTTTCCCAAACATCAGATATCAGATATGATCTAGGTACAAGTTGATCTGACAAGCCAGACTTCTGTCTCTTTCCGCTAGTTTAAATGTCAAGTTTCCTGCCACTCTCAGTTCCACGTCAGTCACACGTCATGCAGCTGCGCGCGCATCCATGCCTCTGATTTCTGCTGACATTGCATGATTCTGTCAAGTACCCACCTACTTGTAACACCTACCTGTGACGTTTTCAATACTCACGCCTATGTTCACGCCTAGTTTATGCCTTCTAATTGCATATTTCTACCACGTGTATGCTGTTATCTTGTTTCTCTCAGCTGTTACGCCTACTGTATTAGTTCCTGTATTACAACTTAAGTATATAAGCTATGTATTGTCAATAAAATATGGCTCTATCCCTTCCTGAACCCCTGTGGTTGCAGGAACATGATATCCAGGTCTTGACCATTCCTTTTTAAGGAATAAAACACCTAAGAACTCTAACACCACGGACTCTGCCTCTTTCTTTCCGATTGAGTTATTATTGATTAAGTACTTACCTGCATAGAAATTAGGACGGTAAATCATATATTTACCACATTATTTTGGCGCCCGAATAGGGACCCCTCCCCCACCCCACGCGCCGGTTGGTGCGTTGCAAACTCTGTCCCCTGCCATCAGTTAGACGGAACTACGCGTACTGGCAGGATTTCCTGTATCTCCCTCTGGCCCACGGAGGTGACGAAGACTGCGATCAGCACCCAGACGAGGCGGTGAGGAGTGCGGAGGATCCCGACCAGAGCCTAGCCGAAAGAAGCAAGGTCCGAGGTGTCAAGAGGCCCACCAGTTTTCCGAAGTATCCACGTGTCGTGTCGAGTCCAGTCCAGTCCGGTCCAGTCCAGTCGAGTTTTCCGAGGCCTTCCGTTTCCGTGCTTCCCGGTGAGTACCATTGCTGGGTCGTATCTAGACGGGTGCATTATTATGTATCCGGTAAAGACGTGTTTGGGTACACAAATGCGGTCTGCACTGTTTTAGACAGTGTATCTGTGCTGTTTAGCAGTACATCAGTTATTTAAGGTCTGCACTGTTTTAGACAGTGTATCTGTGCTGTTTAGCAGTACATCAGTTATCAAGGGTAGAAATATATGTTCTAAATGTTTTTACGTGATTAATGTTGTGGTATGAGTGATTGTTTACTGTACATTATTGTGATTTTTGTGTAACAAGCTGTGTTCCGTATCAAGTATTCAGTACTAAGTAACAAGATGCCGTTCTTCGATAAGTTAAAGCAGATAGGAACTAGGAAAGGGATACTGGAGGAAGAAATTCCTATCCCCCCTAGGGACACGCCTGGAAATTTTATGTACCATAAACATGGCATAGATGCCATATTGTATCTAGATTTATGGGCCGATTATACTAAGCATTTAGATGAAAAATACAGATGGCCAGTTACAGGAACATGGGATGCCGAGTGCATCATGAAGGTAGAAGAAGCACTATGGAAAAAGAAAGCCAGACAATCTCAGAAAGACGCCATAGAATTTTGGCGTAAGGAATCACATAAACGTGCTGAGAAAGCACTCCGTAAAGAAGACAGACTTAAAGAATCAGATAGAGCCCGAGAAAATGAATTAGTTAATGAAGGAATCCGAGTAAAAGCAGAACAAGTAGACCGTGCGCGAAACAATCTTGTAAATAGCATGTATCTTGTGGCCGAGGGTTCGCCTAAAGCCACTTCAGAGATACCGAAAAACTTGCAGTTACCATTAGTTCCGACTAAAGTAAATCACAGGACTACTAAAGACATATTCCTGAATTCCTATCTAGAGGATGTAGCACCCGCTTACACCAATCTACGTGTCCGCATCCCGCCTACTGACGGTGATGGAGGTGGCAACCTGCCTCCAGACCCTACCCCGCTATTACCGCAATCAGGGTCCCCCGTTCAACAGCCCGCCGTTCCTCCACCTCCACCACTTCCTGTATCTAAAAGTGACATACCGAAACCGCTTCTACCTGACTCTACAAAAAGACAAGTTCAAGTACACATACAGACTCCACAGAGAAATCATGCCCAAGCATCCGCTTCAGGAGGTGCGACCGGGGGTTACCGGACCCCGCCACCAACACACAGATTACAGCTCAGGGATATGCAGAATCCTTTTGCGTTCCAATCACCCCGTTACGACATACTCAAAGAACCACTTTCAGTTTGCAGATACGATCCAGTACCCGGTAAAGATGATAGAATGTTGATAGCATCACTACGATTGCGACAATCTACAGATTACTTATTGTCATTCCCAGGAATGAAAGAACACTTAGATAGAATATACCATTTTATCCAGACTGGTAAAAACCCCGAAAGTATTAAGGAGGCACTGGCATACCAGAAGGTTGACACTCAAGCACACATATTACGTTTTTTCATAAATTGTCTAATAAGAGAACGAGATAGGCCCGGGACAGAACAAGATGAAATGGAAGCACTAAATAAGTGGGGTCAAAATATATCCGACGGAAAACATGATAAAGGGGGTTGTATAGCCAGTATGTACAAGAAAATAAGGAAAGCCGTGATAGACATACATGAAAAAGAGAAAGAACAAGCTTCCTCCGAGGAGGAAGAGGAACGTGAAGAACCAGAAACAACTACAGACACGATAGCGTATGTAGGTAAGGGAACTTACCTCAGGAAAGGCATTCGCCCAGAAAGCAAGAGAGTTTTTCTCTCTGGCATAACAAAACCGAATTCTCCGGAACATCAGTTCCAGGAGACTGATAGAAGGCTTCGAGAACGAATGGGGTACCATGTACTCAATTCTATGGATGAACAAGAACTAGCCCGGTCAGCAGTATTATGGGCTGACAATCCCAATATATATAATGATGATACTGTAGCACAGACATTTCTGAATCTGTCCCCAGAAGAACAGAAATTAGCAGGTGTATACATGATCCAGCACCTCCTCACGTTATACAGATACCAACATTCTGATCCAGGTCCCTTACACGATACATTAGAATCATTACTCATGGACAGATGGAGAGGTCTAAGTACCAAGTTAATACAAATAATTCTAGAACAGAGACACAGATACAACACCTTCTTGAATACCGAATATGTTCCCCTTCCTGCTTCTGCTCCGCCCCCAGAAAGAAAAATGTATCATATGGAGCGCCTGCATGGCATTGAAAGTCAGAACCCTCTACGAGAAGTACATCCAGTTATGGGTACCAATAATACCTTGGAACGCGTGTATGTTTACACGCCTTTAACGAAGCTAGAATTGTTAGAAATGAAGAAACTAGTACCCTGTCATGATAAAGACCCTACAGGTTTTCACAGAGAACTAAAAGACATGTTACTGATGGGGGATTATACATACACGGATATTATGAAACTGTTAAAGGTACTGCTGCCTACCGGCATCTATGAGAAATTAAAGGAAAAAGAGTGGGAGGTGGGAGATAAGAAGATTATATGGACTGAAATAGAAGACGAAGAGAAAGGTCGTACCCCAGGGCTAGGCCTTGGGGACAAGGCAAAAGCATTACCAGGTTTAATAGTGCAAGTATTACCAAGATTATTGACAACCAAGAAGGAAGACTGGGACGCAATCTCAGCCTGTAAACAGAAACATGATGAAGATACTAGTGACTTCTACTCAAGATTTGAGAAATGTTTTATTATTAATAGTGGCCTAAAACCAGGTAGCGAGTCATATCCGCATCTTTTTGTATCAAAGTTAGTTGAGAATTCCCTGCCTGCAGTCAAGAATCGCGTATATAAGGTTGAAAGTACATGGCAAGCAAATACGCCATCACAGATGCTACAAATGTTACAGTACCACCAGAACAGAATTAGAGAAGAACAGGATCACGAACAAAAACGTATGAAAGACACAAAAATGAAAATGTTAGTGGCACAGTCGGTCCCCACCGACGGTCAGAGAAAGGGTATGGTACAGACAGGAAATTCAGCAGCTCCCGTTAAAGGGACATGTAATTATTGCAAGAAGCCAGGTCACTACGTACATGAATGTCCAGTCCTGCAACATAATATAGCAACAGGTAAAACTAAGGAAAGACCGCATCCACCTAGACAAGACCAGGTTCATCAACAGACTCCACCGAATTCCCAGTCTACGCATGCTCCACATACAGCACAAACCGCAATGGTATCACAGCCACAGCCCATAGCCGCAACACAGCAAGTTTCACGGCAGATGAGCCAGTAGGCTCAATCCGATTATCCAGACTATCAGCGTTACACATGAAACAGCCTAGAGAGGGAAGTTGGCTTGCCTCTTATTGAGATTCCTGTAGATTAAGAAGGTCCTTATGTACACAGTCAAGTATTGGGAAAAGACAGAAAATTTTTAATTGACACAGGGGCAAGCCGCACAACAATTAGCCATGACGAAGTCCCAGGGGCACCCCTCTCAGGCTCACAGAATGTTTCCCTTGGTTTTTCAGGACAGCCTATTATAAATGAAGTATCAGAACCAGTCCCCCTGGCTGTGGGTCCATTATCACGTGTTACAGATTTGTTACTTACGAAATCATGTCCAGAATGAGACATTAAAAGCGCTAGGAGCAGTGATATGCTGTTCTCCAGAAGGAGTTAGGCTTTTCTTGCATGACTTTAAGGGTCACTATGTACTACGAGAACTTGATGTCAGATTGAAAAATGTACCGAAATACCTGTGGGCACAAGGCCCAACTGATGTAGGCTGCATGCACATTACACCATACCGTGTTACACTCAGGCCAGGTGTTGTTTTACCATGAATCAGACAATACAAGTTACCACCCGATGCTGTAGTGGCTTTACTGGAAATCATTGATGAGCTTATTGCCCAAGGAGTGGTCGTAGAGACCGACTCCAATATCTGTAATTCTCCTATCATTCCGATTCTTAAACGTACTGATCCCAATGCACCGCCAGTATATCGGCTGGTGATTGATTTACGAGAACTGAATAAATGCATCGTTCCACAGTTCCCTGTGGTTCCCGACATCTCATCCCTATTGACTGCTATCGATTCAGAAGCCACGTTCTTTACTGTAATTGATCTCAAGAACGCCTTCTTCAGTGTCCCCATTGATCCAGAGAGCCAATACCTTTTCGGATTCAGTTTAAATGGACGAAGTTTCAAATTTTCACGCGCACCTCAAGGATTCACAGAAAGCCCCAGCATCTATAGTCAAGCACTGAAAAGACAACTCGATTGTATTCAAATGCCAGCTGACACCGCTTTACTGCAATACGTCGATGATCTGCTGATCACCGCACGAAGTGAGCCCGAATGTGAACAAGCGTCACTGACGGTTCTACATTTTCTGGCCGACAAGGGGCACAAGGTGCCCCCTTCGAAGCTACAATTCTGTGTTCAGCAAGTTGTGTACTTGGGTCACTTGCTGTCCAAAGTGGGGAGACAGCTCACTCCTGATCGCATTCAGCTAATTGTAAATATGCCACAACCACAGACACAAAAGGAAGTGCGGGCCTTTATAGGCCTCACCTCGTACTGCAGACAATGGATTCCTCAGTATGCATTTCTAGCTAAACCACTCATTCAGTTAACAACACAGGAGGCAGCGACTTCGACTGTCCTTCCTTGGACTCAGGAACACACACAAGCCTTTGAAGAATTAAAGAAAGCTTTATGTCAAGCACCAGTTTTAGCAACACCATGTTACAGCAAACCTTTTACACTTTTTGTTACAGAACGTGACGGTACAGCATTGTCTGTCCTCACTCAAGATCAAGCAGGTTCACATAAGCCTTGCGCTTATTTTTCAAGTACATTGGATTCAGTAGCTCAGGCACTTCCTGCGTGCTTGAAGTCAGTAGCAGCAACAGCACTAGCAATCAGACAGAGCGATTCAATTGTTTTAGGACATCAATTAACAGTACAAGTTCCACATTCTGTAGAGGTTCTTTTAAATCAAACCCAAACTCAACATTTGACTATAGCACGACTGACAGGTTATGAATTAACACTATTCCAGCCACACATAGAAATCAGACGCTGTAGCATCCTGAATCCTGCAACATTGTTACCTTCGATTATGACAAATTCAGCCCCGCATGATTGTATAGAAATCATTAATGCAGTAACTAAGCCCCGACAAGATTTAACCGATGTTCCATTGACAAACCCAGACCTGACACTTTATGTGGATGGTTCATGTATGAGAACAAATACAGGAGAGTTAGTGGCCGCCTATGCAGTGACCACTGAAACTGAAGTGAAGGAAACATATCGTATTGATACACTGTCCGCTCAAGCAGCAGAGCTCGTCGCTCTGACACGAGCCTGTATACTAGCCAAGAACAGAAATGTTAACATATACAAAGATTCACGTTATGCCTTCGGAGTCGTACACGACTTCGGAATGTTATGGCAAGAACGAGGTTTCCTGACCTCTCACGGTACCAAGATCAAACATGGTCCGCTCATTCAAGCACTGTTAGAAGCAATACATTTGCCTTCAGGCATATCCATCATGAAATGTAAAGCTCATACTAAAGTTACTGATTCCGTTTCCCAGGGTAACGACCTGGCAGACCAAACAGCAAAACATACAGCATTAACCCATACTCAGGCAACAGATATGACAAAGACAACAGTACTGACACATTGTATGACAGTTAGGGATCCCACACTAGATGTGATCGATATTCAGACACATGCTACTCCAGACGAGATTAAGAAATGGACCGAACTAGGAGGGATCCAGACAGATCAAGGTTGGATGACAAAGGGAAAATCTATATGGTTTCTCCCCGACTCCATGGTTCAAGTCATAATAAATACAGCACATAGTCCAGCACATCTAGGAGAAAAAGCGATGTTAGACAGTTTACAGAATCTCTGGTACAACAAACACTTACGAGCAGCAGCAAAACAGAAAGTGCGTACTTGCATGATCTGTTGTCAGTTCAATCCAGGAAAAAGCGTCCCTGTAGAGCAAGGTGGATTCCATCCCCCTGATCACCCTTTTGAAGTCCTCCAGATGGATTATATCCAGATGGACCGTTGTCGAGGATTCAAGTACGTCCTCGTAGTTGTTTGTGCACTTTCCCGTTGGACCGAAGCATATCCAGTCTCAGATTACACTGCCCCGACCACTGCCAGGCAGCTGGTTCGGGAATTTTTCCCACGGTACGGCTTGCCTCGTATCGTGTACTCAGATAACGGGCAGCCATTCTCATCCGAGTTAATGAAGCAGGTTTCACTTCTGCTAGGATATCAGTGGAAATTCCACTGCGTCCGACACCCCGAAGCCGCAGGCCTTGTAGAGAGGCATAACCAGACACTGAAAACACGCCTCGCAAAAGTATGTAGGGAGAAAGGGGTCGACTGGATAGTCGCCCTGCCAGTTGCATTATTCTATATGAGGATGGTCGCCCACTCGCGATCAGGACTATCCCCGTATGAAGTGGTCTTTGGCAGACCACCGAATATGTGGGGGACGCCCATGCTGAAGAGAATTACCGATGTTGATTGTAACATGCTGACAGATTACCTTGCCTCCTTGATGTCTGCACTCCAATCATGTCGTTCACAGGTTGCTGCCGCCTTCCCTGACAACACCGATGTAAAGCCGCATGATGTCCGCCCTGGCGACCTGATTCTGATTAGGAATTTCGACAGGAAAAGTCAGCTGGAGCCCCGCTGGAAAGAACCAAAGACCGTCCTTCTCACCACGAGGACAGCGGTCAAGGTGGAAGGCCGAAAGGGATGGATCCACACGAGTCATGTTAAGAAATGTTCCGAACTCCTACTAGAGACTAATTTGTTTACCCCCTCCAAGGACTGCCTTGATACAAGTGACTTTAAAGTTCCGAAACAAGAGAAAACTCCCCAAGAGGAGTATAAAGCCAAACTTCGATCTAGCAAGTCAGACAGTTTAATTGTTTAAGTCCTCCCCTAGGTGAATCGGTTAAATAGTCCCTGACATGTATCCCCTAGATCGAGATAGAGAGAGAGAGAGAGAACTCAAGAAACGTACATATTGTAAATCACTCCATAGTCACTGTATAGTGACATTACTGATTATGTTTTTTCTAAGTTTTTTGATTATTGTTGCTAGTATACTGCTTCACATATACTACCCTATCTTCAAGCGTGAACAATCTGTCTACAATGTTACTGCTGAACATTCTTTTAGTGAGTTACCCCCTCATGAGTTATCTTACAGACTAGCGCTGCGCAACAATACATTCATTAGTATGTTACATCACTCCCATCAGACAAATAATGCTACAAACTGTTGGATATGTGGCCGACTCCCTCCCTATCAGAAATACAAGGGAGTTCTGCCCCTCTTTCCGTACCCGTTTACTCACAATGGTTCCTGTGGAGCATGGTTCAGAATAATTAATTCTCTAGATTCAGATATTGCTGTTTTCAAAGGAAATTGGGTTTGGGGAAACCTGAACTTAGTTTTGCTTAAAGCCTGCTATCCTGACAAGAAGGGACTTCCCATAAGAATAGGAACTGATCTAGAAAATGAAGTCTATGGATTAGGAAATTACACAATTAACCTTATGATTCTTACTGTTGAATCTGAAGCCACACCAGTCCTTCCTGCTATGTCAGTATTACCAGTCACGGGTGATTTATGTGTCAGAAAGAAGGGTTCAGTACACTTAGGTCATAGTAAATGCACTACTGTGGTCGAATTCAGTGATCAAGGTAAATCTTCCTTCAGAGCAACTCGTCATTCTTATTTTGTTTGTGGTCACACTGCATACATACGTCTGCCCCCAGATTGGGATGGTACCTGTTATATTGCATTCCTTCTGCCACCTGTTTTTCTAGCTCCTCCTGATTATCACAGAAATATAAACCTAGTCAAGAATAGACTTAGGAGAGATCTCCCGATTGTCGATTACACTGAAACGGCATCAGAACAATACACAGATTTCAATAGAGGATTCTTTTTCTTCATAGGTCCTGTCCAAAACAGTAAACTAATACGCAGATTAACTAGAACACTCGAAGCAGTAGTGAATGAAATGACCTCCGCCCTAGGTAACTTAACAGAGGAGCAGTCCGCTATGCGGGTTGTTGTTCTTCAGAATCGTCTTGTTATTGACGTCATCTTGGCAGACAGAGGCGGAGCCTGTAAGGTCATCGGGTCGAGTTGCTGTGTTTTCATTCCAGAAAACGCGCCAACGGTATACCAAGCTATTACACGTCTTCACAAGATTGCAAGTTTAATACATCAGAATCCAGGCACCTGGACTTGGTCCGGTTGGTTCTGGACAACGTTAACCGCTTGGGGATGGAAGCTCCTATGCTTCCTTGGCATTGCCCTTGTCATAGTATTCAGTTGCTGCCTATGCCTAGAGTGTGGGCCAGCGATTTGTGGCCTGTGTGTCACCTCATGTATCGAACATTCCAGTTTTCACTTAAAACGAGAAAAGAAGAAAGAAGAGCAAATGATGTTACAAGAACAGACTGATTGGTTTATGAGGATCGATATATCATGAAGGGTCCGTAGGGAACAAGGAGGGAATGAGGAAATATAAATTTTATGGTCAAGAAATGTTCCCTAACGTGTACCCCACCGTCTCCATGTACCAGCCTAAAAGCGCATGTAACTTCCCTCCTGTGCCAGTTCCGAAGACGCAAATACATTTGCGTCCAACGTTAACATGTCCTCTTCCAGATCCACCATGAATGGATCCATAATTCAGTTCCTAAGTATGTCTTGCCAACGTCTTTATATGGTGCATGTATGGTCAAATTGCACCCGTTTCGAAGGCTCCACAGGGCCCAGATGTAAGTCCAGGCCTCAAGCCTCCTGAAACGCTCTGAAGTTGCAGCCCCCACCTGCATCTCTGAACTCTGCCTTACTTCCTACGCGGCTAACGACGCGTGGGTCAGCCGGTTGCCTGCCAAGACTGTATTCAACCTTCGAATTATCTGGTCCGCTCCTCGGAAATGCATTCCTGCCTACTAGTTTAAGTAAACATTCCCCCAACTGCAGAGCAAAGGGCCCGGCCTCACTGTCATGTGCAAGTAATTCATAGTTCCTGTTACCATGGAAGGCCCATGCCCCTCGCATCTCATGCAGACACGAAGACGCCTATACACACACTTACAGTCAGTATAGAATAGCCTCTGCCCCAGAGACTTTTTCTTTTTAGATAGTATGTTTCCCAAACATCAGATATCAGATATGATCTAGGTACAAGTTGATCTGACAAGCCAGACTTCTGTCTCTTTCCGCTAGTTTAAATGTCAAGTTTCCTGCCACTCTCAGTTCCACGTCAGTCACACGTCATGCAGCTGCGCGCGCATCCATGCCTCTGATTTCTGCTGACATTGCATGATTCTGTCAAGTACCCACCTACTTGTAACACCTACCTGTGACGTTTTCAATACTCACGCCTATGTTCACGCCTAGTTTATGCCTTCTAATTGCATATTTCTACCACGTGTATGCTGTTATCTTGTTTCTCTCAGCTGTTACGCCTACTGTATTAGTTCCTGTATTACAACTTAAGTATATAAGCTATGTATTGTCAATAAAATATGGCTCTATCCCTTCCTGAACCCCTGTGGTTGCAGGAACATGATATCCAGGTCTTGACCATTCCTTTTTAAGGAATAAAACCCCTAAGAACTCTAACACCACGGACTCTGCCTCTTTCTTTCCGATTGAGTTATTATTGATTAAGTACTTACCTGCATAGAAATTAGGACGGTAAATCATATATTTACCACACACTAACTCAGTACATCATAAATAATCGCCACGTGGCCTTATTAAAGCACAAATCAGTAGTCAAAATACATTCTTACCAGTGCGGTCTGCATGAACCACGCATCATCGCAGGCTCCACACAAACCGCCCCTACCTCAGTGCACCACAAGTCATGAACCCTTTATGATAGAATCTTCTATGCATTATTTCACATATAGTGCTCCTACCTTTGTACAAAAGAAGTCATAAACTGTTTACGATTGAATATCTGTGTATGATATCATGATTACTATTCCACTTGTTATCAGCAGCCACGTAATAAAATGGAGTCAAGCACACGTACCCGTACCCACTTCAACTATCTATCTGTGTCTGTGTATTTATTATGTTTGTAAAATGCTGCTCCTGCGCCCTACCACATTATATTATGCTGTAAATAGCATATGCAACCATCTTACCTCTGCCAGTAACAAAAACTTTGATTATATAACTTTCTCTCGCGCATTCTACAAATACAGATGTACAAACTGGATCATTACAATACTGCAAACAAAGTGTATAGTAAATTTATGTGTGTGCAATTGTTCAAATTTTTTTTGTATATTTATATAGCGTGAAGTTGACCCATTACTATATCAGCAATTTAAATTAGCTCTGTATTTACAGTACATTTTAAGGCACGCGTAGATTATGTTATTTCTCTACAATAACAGGATGTGGACACGACTCCGAGCCTCGAACACTGATTTCCAGCACCAAGTTCGACAGGATACCCGAATGACAACATACATATTTATATTAGCAACCTAAAGCTTTCATAGCCCTGTATTACTACAGCTTCAACACTCCACTGGCGTATCACTAACTCAGGACATCATAAATAATCGCCATGTGGCCTTATTAAGGCACAATTCAGTAGTCAAAAGACATTCTTACCAGTGCGGTCTGCATGAACCACACATCATCGCAGGCTCCACACAAACCGCCCCTACCTCAGTGCACCACAACTCATGAACCCTTTACGATAGAATCTTCTGTGTATTATTTCACATATACTGCTCCTACCTTTGTACAACAGAAGTCATAAACCGTTTACGATTGATATCTATGTATGATATCATGATTACCATTCCACTTGTTATCAACAGCAACGTAATAAAATGGAGTCAAGCACACGTGCCCGTACCCACTTCAACTATCTATCTGTGTCTGTGTATTTATTATGTTTGTAAAATGCTGCTCCTGCGCCCTGCCACATTATATTATGCTGTAAATAGCAATGCAACCATCTTACCTCTGCCAGTAACAAAAACCTTGATTACATAACTTTCTCTCGCGCATTCTACAATTGCGAATGTACAAACTGGATCATTACAATACTGCAAACAAAGTGTGTAGTAAATTTATGTGTGTGCAAGTGCTCAAATTTTTTTGGGTATATTTATATAGCATGAAGTTGACCCAAGACAATATCAGCAACTTACATTAGCTCCGTATTTACAGTACATTTTCAGGCACGCGTAGATTATGTAATTTCTCTACAATAACAGGATGTGGACGCAACTCCAAACCTCGAACACTGATTTCCAGCACCAAGTTCGACAGGATACCCGAATGACAACATACATATTTATATTAGCAACCTAAAGCTTTCATAGCCCTGTATTACTACAGCTTCAACACTCCACTGAATGTAAAACAAACATTTATTTTCGCAGAAATGCGTCACGTCCACCATCTTTTATGTGTGCAACTATGGATGAATGTAGGATTAGGTATTCCCCGTACCTTCCATTTTGGCCATGTTGTGGGACTTTACAGACATAATAACACATGTATGTGTAAGACCCGGGTGACGTCGACACTACAACACAGACACCCAAATCAGTAGATTTCTCATATAGCTCACAACTCAACCATGCCCATCACTCTGGAGTCATGGTTCAAAGCCTTGCGCAGCACTGCCATACATCAGTCCAGCCCACTCCGCTTATCCGCTTACGTTTCCAGGAAAACACAATAACGCTACATGGCCCAGATAGCCATTGTAGTGATTTCTTAGTTCCAGGTCTAGTTGTTAGACCGGCACACTCCCTCATGGCTGGAATACACACACATCACAACACACGTGACCCTACCAATAAAAAAGATGGGGCGCACGTGCTCTACGCCATTTTAGAGTTGCTCCCATCGCAAGCGCTGTGATGGGCGGTCCTGGTGGTTTGGACGCCGCATGTAGGCCCGAACTACCAAACAGAGGGCCCACCACCACGTGCGTGGCCTCTTTGGTCATTGAGTTAGTGGTACCGCAAGGACTGAGCAGGTGAGGAACCTGCGATGAAGAAAGCTGCATGAGTATTGTGGAAATACAGTTTTCAGTAATGGACGAAAGCTCCTCCATTTTGTGTTTCCCAGACACCATTTTGTATTAGTCTCTTTAGCTTGCCACCTCAGCACATATGGTGTGGCCACTTCATCTGCACAAAGAAATGTTAATACACCAGTCGACCCCAGAGCATATGTTTGCACTTCACTTTATGACGCACAAGTAGAGCAGGGTGTATTGTTTAAAGGTCAATGACTCATTTGCTCAACTTTCCTATCTAAGTAATGCCAATGTATTACAGTTAACTAAATACTGCCGATGGAGACAAATTACTGTTGACACAAGGAGATGTAACCTTTTGTTCTATATCCGATTGAGTAATCAAGTGAGCGCCTGACTCTGTAACCACAGGCCTGTCTATGTTTATACTTGGCACAAGTGATGCATAGTTCTGCTTTATTTCTATGGGCCACACAATTACTGATGACAGATGTGATTTAGTGAATCATCTTTATATTTGTGTTTCACATGCCATGTATACATATTTCCAGAATGACTGGTCCTGACTAGTACGTGGGACCGTCCCGGGGTCGTTAATCATCCTTGGCAGTTGCTGATTTGTCATATCCATTCCCACCTACGCTTATTCCAGCACAAAAGTATATAAGGCTGTCTATGACTTTGTAAGTTGTCCACTTCCCTCATAGCCACATGGAGCTGTGAGGTGGTGTACCCGCTCGAGCGCAATAAATATTTTTATGTTTCAGTTACCTCCGACTGCTGGTCTTCCTTTGTAAGCATACCTGGGCGAGGTAGAAGAAATCCACTTCGACAGTATGCCCTTTCCCATAGTGATATCAAGACTCAGCCCCAAATTTGAGACTTCTTGGTGGCAGAGTGGGACTGCATGATGTAGAACGTACCCTGTCCGCAAAAAGTTGAGAAGTGAGGCTGGGTGCGCAGCGGCGGGAGTAGATGGCATGTTGCAGACTAAATACAAAAAGGCAACACAGCGATTAAGGCGTACGCAGTCCTTTATACCGTATCTTATTGCATTTGTACTTTTTTTTTCGTATAGCAGGAAAGTTTTTATAGTCGGTCAAAAGTCTGTCGCTTGTGATGATTGAAACCACATGGATCACTGCGTACCACTTGTTTTCTATAACCAGATGGAAAACATTACTACTCTACTAATTCTTCATAAATCGAAGCCCATTAAAGAAGTTGGAACTGTACAAATAGTTGTATTTTTAATGCGGGAGGGAAGGTGTGTGAAAGGGCTATGTGATTCTACTTTACATTAAGATTGCAACAATTGAGGAGGAGCTACGCGGGCATCCAAGATGGTCGCGTGAGCAGAGGGCTCCCGAGACCCGCGCCGTCCTTCCTTATCTATCCTTCACCTATCCTGGTCATTTTGACGGGCTTTTTCAGCGCTAACGCTACTGATGCTGCTGATCCTTTTTTGGTCGAAATCGGACCCTGGGGACCACTTTTATGTCATCTGCAACTTTCTGGCCTGCCCACGGACGCGACCGGGGACACGGCTACCCAGTGTGGCCGACCTGTAATTGAACAACAACGGCTGCCTGGCATCTGGCCCGCCGGAGGTGTATTGCTTTCACTTTCGGTTTCCTTCCCTTTGTTCGCGTCTCTTCCTACTTTGCCTTCGCCTGCTGCTCTCCCAGCCTATACTCTCCTCCGCTGGACTGGCAAGGAGGCTGCGACACCATCGTCTCACTGGCACGTTGGAGTTTTGAGGCTTTTTCTGCTTTTTCATCGCTTCCCCTGGCTATTTGGTCTATACTGAAAGAGGGATGACAACGAAAGCGGAGGCCGAAAAGCGCCGGAAGGCAGCGACCGGGGGGGGATCGAGCCAGCCTAACATGATCGAACGCTACATCCAGCCGAGAGGCTCCCCCGGTGCCGTGTGCGTAGGCGCCGAAGGACTTCAAACGGACACACCATCTGTTTCGGAAGTGTCGCTCCAGGATCTTTTGGCTGCCATCACTGGACTTAAGGCCGATATGAGTCAGCAATTTGAAGCCGTGGTGTCCAAAATCGACACTGTGGCGGTGGACGTGACTCTTATTCGGGCCGATTTGGCCAAAACGAACGAGCGGGTGAAGGCACTGGACCTTAAAGCGTCGAGCCTGGTGACGGACATGGCTGAGGCGCAATCTGAACTCTGCAATTTGCGTTCATCACACGACTTATTGCTTAAGCGGATGGAGGACTATGACAATAGGGCCAGGCGGAACAACATACGCCTGGTCGGGGTGCCGGAATGTGATGGTGCTGTGTCAACTGACCTTCTGGTCGAGGACCTGATAGTCGCCCAACTAGCTCCGGCGGGACTTAGTAAGTTCTTTGCCGTGGAGCGCGCCTATCGCTTTCCAGGAGGTCCAGTGAAGCCGGGCAACCCACCGAGGCCTATCATCGCGAGGCTTTTCCACTACCGGGACAGAGATGCTATCCTCCAGGCCGCCCGTAAGCATGGTCCCTTGAAATACGATAACAATTCTGTCTCCATATATCCCGACTTCACTCCCCAAGTGCAGCGACAAAGATCAGGTTTTCTTGGGGTGAAGCGTCGCCTTAGAGATCGGGGACTGAAATATGCCATGCTATTCCCGGCTCGGCTCCGGATCGAATATCGGGAGCGTGCCTATTTCTTCGATCAACCTGATAGTGCAGCTGACTGGTTGGACTCGTTGCCGGCAGATGACTTTGGGAGCGGAGGACCTGGTGGTGCAGAAGGTGGTGCAGCGGCCCAGGAGTAATTGGGGCCCCGGAGGTTCCGATTGAGACTATGCAAAGTACTGTGTACATAGACTTAGTGCCTTATAACACGGCCCGCGGCGGTGCGGCAACGGGTGATTTCTCCCTTCCTCCTCGGGGGGTTCTTTGTGTAGATACCATGGGGCGACAGGCACACTGCAGTTGGGGGTGGCTTCTTAGTCAGCAGGGGTGCAGGGAGGGGGGTGTTGTAACGGGTTTTGTATCTGGGGTTGGTTTCTGGGGACTGGGTTGTGTTGTGTTTCATTTGTTCTGTTTTGGTTTACATGGTACTTCATGTCTTGCAATGACTTTGAATCGTGGGTTTTGCTGGGGGGTGGGGGTGGACTGCTTTTGTTGCAATGGGGGGGGTGAAATGCGTATTCTTTCTTGGAACGTAAATGGTTTGGGTGATAGAATTAAGCGGGGCATTGTACTGCAATTCCTTAGGCGCCACGCCCCTGATGTTGTGTTCCTTCAGGAGACCCACTTGATTGGTAACGC
Source organism: Lissotriton vulgaris (assembly GCF_964263255.1). NCBI lineage: Eukaryota > Metazoa > Chordata > Amphibia > Caudata > Salamandridae > Lissotriton > Lissotriton vulgaris. The sequence continues at coordinate 224,905 of NW_028247260.1, forward strand.
TTGTAGGGCCTTAGACCGCCGGGGTTATCGCCTGGTTGCACATGCTGGTTTCACCTCGGGTTCCCGGGGGGTGGGTATTATGGTAAGGTCTTCCCTTCCTCTTGCTATTGATGATGTTATCCTTGATGCTCGTGGGCGATATGCTGCTGTTTCAGGGAGGTGGGAGGGTAAGCGGGTCGTTTTTGTTGCTGTCTATATCCCCCCGGGACTGCAGGCTACCACCTTCGCCGATCTGGGAAGGACTCTCCTTGGGCTTCCTGACGGCTTGCTGGTCCTGGGTGGGGACTTTAATTCTGTCATGTCCGGTGACTGTGACCGACTTCCCCCTAGGGTATTGTCGCAGTCCCAGATGTGGCTCAGTGAAATGGCTGAAACTTTTGGCTTAGTGGATGTCTGGCGCTCACTTCACCCCACACTCCAACAATACACCTTTCACTCTGGCGCGCACGGCAGCCTATCCCGTATTGATTATTTTCTTATGTTAGCCTCCACTTTGTCCACCGTTCGTGAGATTCGGCACCTTCCCCGGGGTATCTCTGACCACTCCCCCTTGCTGCTCACGATTTCTGTGGGCGGTTTCCTTGGTAACAGAGTTCCCCCGGTTCCCCCCTGGCATTTCCGAAACCCCCGGCTCCGCTCAGATCTGCTTAAGGCAATAGATTGTTACTTTTCTGAGAATGTGGGTTCGGTTACTTCCCCCACTGTCCTGTGGGAGGCTTTCAAGACGGTTATTAGGGGCTCCGCCTTGTCACTCATTGCCGCTGAGCGTAGGGTCAAGAGGGAGGCTGTCGTGGCTCTTGAAACCGAAATATCTGCGCTTGAAAATGAGTTGGGTGGGAATGACACGCCTGCATTGTTGCACGAATTGGAACTGAAGCAAGCGGACTATAAAGCCTGTGTCACTGATGCTGCTAAATTGATGAGGTCTAATCAGCTGGGTCGACTGTATGATGTGGGTGACAAGGCTAGTAAGCTCCTCGCGTGGCTGGATAAGACTGAACGTGCGAGTCGTGTAGTTCCTTCCATTGTTCGTGAATCTGGTGTGAGTGTTTCTGATCCTGGTGAGATTGTTGATTGCTTTGTTGACCACTTCCGGACTGTCTACACGCCTGTTAGCGATCGAGATGAGGCTGATTCCAGGCTATTGTTACGTGACATCGCCCTGCCCACTGTTTCTGACGAGGACAGCCTCGCACTGGAGGCCCCCCTTACTGTTGATGAGATTGCCCTCGCAATCCGCTCCCTTCACTCCGGGAAGGCAATGGGCCCCAGTGGACTCCCCATTGAACTTTACAAACTTTGTCCCGACAAGATGGCCGCCCACCTGCGTCACATGTTTCTCGAGGCGGTTGAGGCTGAATGCCTCCCCCTTGAGCAGCGCCTTGCTACCATAGTTGTCATACATAAGGATGGCAAACCTCGGGACCGCTGTGCCTCGTAATGCCCTATTTCCCTTCTTAACGCGGAACCCAAAATCCTCGCCAAGGTGCTGGCCAACCGTTTGCTTAAGGTGATTTGTGACCTGATCCATCCGGATCAATCCGGTTTCATCCCCCACAGGAACACGGCCCTTAATCTGCGTAGGCTTCATAGCGTTCTCGCGAGAGCTCCAACTCTCGCCGAGCCAGCAGTGGTCGCTTCCCTTGACGCCACAATGGCGTTTGACACTATTGAATGGCCTTACTTGTGGGCAACCCTCGCTAAATTTGGCTTTGGCCCCAATTTCATCGCATGGGTCAAGCTTCTTTACGAACAGCCACTGGCTCAGGTCGCGGTTAATGGTAGATGCTCAGGCCCCTTCCCTTTGGGCCGTGGCACGCGTCAGGGTTGCCTGCTTTCCCCGCTCCTATTCGCGTTGGCGCTTGAACCCCTTGCCGCGTGGCTCCGGTGGGAACCCTCGATTAAAGGGATCCGATGGTCCCCTGATCTCGAGGATCGTATTTCCTTGTACGCAGATGATATCCTCCTTTATCTTACTTCTCCTCAGAAGTCGCTTAATGTTCTCTTTGACGTTCTCACATCCTTCGGTAAGAACTCTGGACTTGTCATTAATTGGACCAAGTCTTGTGTCTACGTCATAGCTGGTACTCTCCCACCTCTCCCCCGCCGGTTTCCCATCCTGGTAGCGGCCGACGGCTTTAAGTATTTGGGGATCCATGTATCCACAATCTCCTCGGTCCGCTACGAGCTAAATTTGTATGCTCCGCTCCGCAGACTGAAACAAGACGTTCGGCGCTGGCGCGATCTGCCTCTATCTCCACTGGGCCGGGCGGCGCTCTTTAAAATGATGTCGCTCCCCCGATTCCTCTATGCCCTGCAAAATTTCTTTGATCCCGTTCCAGCTCGCTATTTCCATGAAGTCGAGAGTTTACAGAGACAGCTTATCTGGGATGGTCGTGCCCGCATTGCTTTATCCAAGCTCACGCTCTCCTGGTACGACGGGGGTATTGCGTTGCCGGATATTAGACGGTACTACTGGGCCTCACACCTGAGCGCCATCAACCATGTGACGTACTCGCCGGAGCCTGCTCCCGCATTTGCTTTGGATAAACTGTTGTTGCCTGGTGGCAACTTTAATAGGGCACTGTATTCCAAGGCTCCTTATCGACTCCTAACGGGCCCGACGAAATGTGCGGTGCGGGCTTGGAGGGATGCCACTGTGGCCACGGGCTGGGGTGGTAGACTGACGCGTATGACGCCGCTGTATGATTCGGAACGGCTGGGCAACTTGTGGAAGACGAAGGGGTTTGAGAAATGGGACGTGATTGGGATCAGCACTGTGGGTGACTTGTGGGCCCGGGGTGCGGTAAAGTCCTTTGAGTCACTGAAGCTGGAATACCGCCTTGACGACAGGGAGTACTTCCGGTACATGCAGGTGAGACATGCCTTGTCTTCTGTCTTTCCCCCTGGTACGGATATTCCGCAATCCTCCCCCTTGGAGGATCGAGTACTAGACGGCCACGTCCCGGATAGTACCATCTCCTTAATCTATAAGAAGCTTATTAATAACAGAGCTGACCAGCTGGATAAGCTTCGGGCCGCCTGGACGGCTGATGGACTTGAATTAGACGACGAGGACTGGCAGTCAGCTGTGTCCTCCCCTAAGGAGGTGGCTATTCCGGCACGACTTCGCTTTGTCCAACTGAAGATCCTCCATCGTGTGTATCTTACTGGAGTGCGTCTGGTGCGAATGGGTTTGGTTTCGGATGGGAGTTGTAAACGTGGGTGTGGGATGGATGGTACTTTTCTTCACGTCCTTTGGGAATGTCCAATGATTGTAGCTTATTGGTCCAGGGTGCATGATGTCATGAGTCGTGTCACGGGGATCCCCCTACTTCCTGAGGCACGTCGTTGCCTGTTGAATGTGTGGGAACCATCTGATTGCAATGCTGCCCAGACACTTTGGGTTACCTTGGGCAACATGGTTGCAAAGAGAGACATCGCGCAGCTTTGGGGCTCCCCTAGAGTACCATTGTTGAGTGCCTGGAAGGAGAACATGGACTGGTCCATGTTCCGAGAAAAGACGGTCTACGAGGCTCGGGGGAACCCGGGGAAGTGGTCTAGGGTTTGGGCTCCCTGGAATACTTATCGTGGAGATATTTGCTCCCCTCCGCTTGATTATGAAGCCCCTCTCCCCCCCTCTCCGTGATTTACGTTCCTCTCCTAGTCTCTCTATCTGTTTTTGTTCCTTTGCGCGCGCCACCCCCCCCTTGACACTGTCGGATTTCTTTTCCCCACATTGTTCCCTCCCCCTCACCCCCAGCGACCCTTGCCATTATGATACCATGTGTTTGTTTTGTTTGTGTTCTTTTCAACAAAAACATAAAATTAAACCTTTCTTATCCTCGTTGTATGATGCTATGCTCTTGCCGACAATGTGGACTTTATGGATTGCTCCAGCAACGTACTGCCTCGGATTCTATTTTTCACTCTGCCGTTTATGTCATAGCGGCCGGCCCGACTGGGTTGTAGGCAGACGCTGTGTACTGTGCATGCGTAAATAAAGGTTTTAAAAAAAAAAAAAAAAGATTGCAACAATTACCAATCATAACATATTTTACAATCTTTTATATGTAGAGCTTCAAGGTGCACTATGTCCTGGCACATGGTGGAAGACACACCGGTGACAGAAAGGTGAGCTGCGAATATTCTTTTCAGTCACTCTCTCACTTCCTCTCTCATTTGATAAACAAATGACGCACAATCTTATCTTCCTTTTTATCTAAAAGGTTGTGTTTCACAATTGGCGTTCCCCCCCAACACCTGCAAAGCTTAACGTTTGTGAATTCTGCGATGATGCGTGCCCATCGTAACAACTCATAAGAAGGCTGCTTTGACACGTGGTGGACCCTCTTTGAATCACACCTATGGCACAAGGTGAGCAAAGAAGCTTGTTTCTGAAGAAACGAGAAGTCACCTGTGGGCGGAGAGACTAGATAGTCTGCAGCAAGTTGACTGCGTACAAATGTACAATTACCTCCAGGCAGTGGGAGTAGATAGATTGGAATAGTCTGGGTGCGCAAGAAAGGGCACTCACCTCCGTACACTAGGACTCAATGGGGTGCAACAGTCTGGCTACGCAGTAATGAGAACTCCCCGCTATGCAGTAGGAGTGCATAGGTATAGTACTCTGGGAGAAAAAGAGTGCACAGACACATCGTTTCAGTGGAAGTTGATGTAATACAGTACCCTGAGTGTCCAAAGCCATAACACACGTGTGCAGTTGTATGTACTCTGCTATTACTGACTCTATACTATCTTTCAGATCACTAAACTCGAGGGTACTCCCTGAACCGGCACATGATTGGGAACACACTAGAGGCAAAAAGGTGAGCTATGAAGATTTTCTCCAGTATCAACACTACATCTCCTGCTCCAGCTATTACTTTCTCTCTCACACTTTCAATGTTGTTTTCTCTCTCTCGCTCTCTCACATTGTTTCTCTTTCTCTTTTCAAGTTATGGACGCTGCTGTCCACTCTGCACATAAATAAATTAAGGCTGAATTTAATACGATCTGCAGTATAGAACGAAAGCAGACTTCAAGTTGTGAGCTCTGCTGAAAACAGTGTTTCCAAAAGGTAAGCAGAGCGTCCTAGATACACAATGCCACCAATTAAACGCGCTGAAAAGAAACAATATTGTCTTGCATAATGACGTGATCTCTCACCTAATTCTTTCTCATCTCTGAATCATTTTAAAAACCTACTGGACCATACTGTAAATCTGACCTAGCAGGTACTTCCCTACAGACAACTCTCCATTGCGAGCCTATGAGAGGGGTGGGATGTATCAGGCACACTACACATGTGCGAATAAGCAATATTGCCAAGTGTTATGTTAATTTGTGATCTTTGACCTTATTCAGTCACATCTCTGTCTCATTTTAAGTACCATAAGATAGGCCTAAGCCTACCGGCAGCGCTGTGCTACAGACTCCTGTTGAAGGTAATTCTATGGGAGGGGTAGGGTGCACTACCCTGAGTGTGCAAGTGAAAAAAACAAACTTGCCTTTCGTAAAGATGTAATCTCTGACCTCATTCAATCACATCGATCTAATTTTAAACACATATTTTCATTTTTGTTTTGCAGGTTACCTACGCTCCTACCATTGGAGTCCATCTCACATTTTGTTCATTATACTGTTATGTTAAAGTTACGTTTCTATTCACTTGTTTTTGTTTTAATAAAAGTTAATTTAAAAAAAAATTGAGCGTATACGTCTTCTTTTTATGACATCATTTCCCTATTATTTAGTGTGATAATCATATGCTTAGAGAAAATAAAAAAAATCAAAAGTAGAAATTATGTTTTTTAAATAGAAGTATAATACTGAGGCTAACTCTTTACCAGCTCTTTAGTGTCAGTAGCTGCGATTCGTATAGAAAATTTTAAAAAGTCCAGCACACTTGCTGTTTGGATTAGCAACATTGTATGGTGAACTTGTGACCTGTGTACTCAATTAAGTGTTCCATGAACTGTTACTATGGTAACAGGCAGTAAGCAGTTTGGGGGTAGGGTTGAAAGGTACTGGCTGTACAGAAGCCATTATATTTACCCAGGATCCTCTACATGACAGAGAGGAAAGCAAACTGAGACGACAGAACACTATGCACGTTATGAGCAAAAGAAGTACACAACTCTTCGAATTAACCTCAAGAGAAGGTTTGAAGAATAGCCACTGACGTTACAAAACCCTATGTACAATTTACCTACTCTACTCTTCAATGTGCAATTATTTATCGATCACAATCAGACACTGTTGCTTGACGATTCACAGTGTGCACTTCACTAAATAATACTTGTCTATTTAAATGTGAAACAGAATTGTCGACATTCAAAAACTTAGGGTCATATTTATAAGGACGGAGTTAAAATTATCGCCGCTTTAATGGCAGCAAACTGCCGCTAAAACAGTGATAATGGACTTCAAAATCAGATGTTAGGATCCAACATAAACCGCAATTAACAAGAGTTTTGCTGTCAGTCCTCAAATCCAAGGCCGCCTTGTAAATACAATGCTGTTGTCATACCTCCCTCTTCCATGTTATATTGTCATAGGAACACCTACCTTGCCACTGTGAACGCCTACATTGCAACTCATTGCAGATACGAGGTGAGCCATTAGCAAACTGGCTGCTAACTTGCGTTAATGCATCTTAGTGTCGCCTAGCAAATAAAGCGATATAATTTTCACCGCATTTTTGGCTTTTTCTTAAACTTGCGTCGAAATGGCATTTGTTAATATGTCTTCAAGTTTGCTATGACACAGCGGGAACCTCAAATCCTGCCCTGCAATAGAAAACAGCAGTGTCCCGGAGGTAGGCACCCCAAGATACTTCAGGAGCCGCTCCTGGGTGGTGTTGTTCCCCAAGGCTTTCGGTTGCTCCACAATGGAGACCACGGGGCCCCCCTCCCAAAATATAAAAAGACCCGGAGGGTGGTAATCCCCTGGGCTTGGACGCACCTTTGAGCTCCCTCACCCATTTATTTTATAGCACCGAAGAATGACAGTCCCTGGGCTACACGGCCCCTCTGAACCCCCATCAAAAGTACTATATTAGGCCCCGGGATTTGGCCATCCGAGGTAGCTAATTTTTAAACAAGCATAGGAGCCTACGCTTCGTTTTTATTTTCTTTACGGCGGATCCATGCACCCAGCAGACATTTCTCAATTTTTTCACCAAAAAAAGTTTTTGGGGAGCCCTAGGGGTCCTTGTGGGACCCCCTAAGCAGGTCTAGAGGGTCAAAATATTTCTTACCTGCCCCCTTTATACTTTTTGAACACTTGTTCCACTAATTTCTAGATCCTCGCTTCTACCGAGGCAGAAAATGGCTGCCAATGCTTCCTGGTTTCGAATACTGACAACCGCTTGACAGCCAATTAGCATTCAGTGCGTGATCGGGACGGTGCGCTTAGAGTACACGCAAGATGCACGGATCCACTGAGGCCATAGATATATATGTACTTTTAATTGTAATTTTCTTGAGAAAAACTGAACAGATTTACACCATTTAAGCAAAAGGCACAAGTCTGAGCCAAGGACTACCACGTTGCCAAATTTGGTGTAATTCCCTTCAGCAGTTCCGGCTGTAGCCGCGATGAACGGTCCAATGGAAAATTACATGGAGAAAACACGTTTTGGGACCCCCCTTTTTTCTCACCCCCCATTTCACAAATCACCCCAAGACTTTTAAGATAAGAGCGGACCAGATGGCCCCACCAGTTTTGAAAATATTGCGAAGATTCGTCAACCGGCGCCAAAGTTATTCCAAATAGAATGCTGCGGATTTCCTAAGGAAAATAGGTCCTAACTATAACTACCTACTGGTGACCGCCAGTAGGCAATACCGTCCTCAATTATTCTTAGAAAGGGGGGATAACTGCAATTAGTAAGTAATGGGATGAGGAATAAGGAATCGGAGTAATGAAGATCTCTGGTAAGTAACCAAGGCCTTCTCCCTATTCTGACCACTTGCCCTTGCTGACTTTTTACTGGTCTGCCTGTTTCTTCTTTGATTCTACCCTATTTCTCTTAGCTGATAGCTTTATTCTAGTATATCTGATTCCGTTTTCTCTAATCCCAGTTGCCCTCTATCCTCCAGTCTTCCCTTCACCCCTGTCCAGTTCTGGCCTCTTTTCCTCCAGCCTGCCCACCCTAACCCTGCTCTACTAGTTCTACCCAGTTTAACCATCTCTCCATCTCTCTCTTGAGTTTGCCACCCTGCTTCCTCCTCCACTCATCGTCTCAGTTTTAATTCTTGAATCGTGAGGTGGGAGGAGGAGAATCGCGCCCAGGTGGTCACATGACCTGGCGATCACCTGTTGTATAAACAGATGGTGGTAAATAGTGCGAGCGGTGAGTCATTGAGCCGGCAGTTGGGTTAACAGAATATACTTTACCAGAAAATTACAATGGCCTGGACCCTAACAGGATCGTTTAGGACACTCAATCATTTACAAAAATCTTCAATGATTTTTCTTGGCTCCTTAGGAATACAAAGGAAGTGGAACATAATAATTTATATATCTTACCTTCCACATTTGATCCATACAGTTTGACTTTATTATTGTAGTCTGAAAAAAAGAAAAGTGAAAATCCATTGTACAAATTTATCAAGGTAGTACACAACATATATCATACAACAGGCCAATAGTGCAGAGGTGAGTCTTGGTAGCTGTATAAGGTATTTTGTCAGAATATCTTTTTCCTGTATACTATAGACTTTATAAAATTTTGTATCTTGTATCTTCTTCTCTTGTAAGGTCCTTGCTCAGCCTTCCTTTTCTTTCGTTTACTTCTAGGTTTCTCTCTTACGTGGGACTGGAGACCCTCAGAATAGAAACAAGGTCACATACGTTTCTCACCTATGCCTTTCCTATGGAATTCCTTATGCTTTACTTTCACCTTTCTTCTATTCTTCCTGTCCTTTTCTGTTTCCGTTTGATTTATGAGGGTTCGATGGGTAATTCCTCTGACCCTGTCCTCCTTTCCCTGTTTGAACTACAAGTAAATCAACAAGAGAGGAAGGGTCAAAAGACACTCTTATACCCCTAAAGCTACTTATACAAATCAACAAAAGAGTGACTAGGACAATCAAAGTACAAAAAAGGAAGGAACTAGGTAAAAGGTAGTGAAATCATAAATTGAAGAGATTACTACCAGCTAGGCCCGAGTGATATACCCAAAAGGAACAGTATAGAAGTGGGTTAGACGTGTACAGTAAAAGAACCCTCAGGCACCAACTGAAAATCGATTGCCAGTTGTCTTCATTGGGTTCTTGTTTGGAAAATTATATCCAACAGTGAAAAAAAGTGATTTAAAAGGAGTGCGGGCTACTCCCCAAACCTTTTTAATGAAGGGGTAGCTCTGACTCTGTTAAAAACAGTGAACAAGGACGGACATAGAGGAAAGTCGTTTGAACCAAAATGTCCTATACAAATTAAATATACACAAATGCACTTTGATAAGCAAAACATTTTTTCTATAGTCACTGTATACTCTAATTGGTGAGTGTTCCTTCCTTTTTTGTACTTTGATTGTCCTGTTTGAACTACGCCTCAAACCGGAAACACAAACAAAAAAAAATAAACATCTGAGAAGTCCCGCTCTTCTTTTGCCAAGCGTCTCTCACTTTCTTAGTAAAACACAAATGAACTAGCCACTTTTTTGGGCCCACATATCATGGAGTTCCTTTCATTCCTAACTAAATTAGAATACAAGGGGATGGATGTATCCTACCATTGGTCTAAAGGAGAATTCTTGCTCGCCACCACCCTATGAGGCAGCTATCTCAATTCCAATATACAGTTACTCACCTGACTCAACCACGCTCCCTGGTTCAAGTTCAAGTTCAAAAATTTGTATAGCGCACTACTCACCCAGAGGGTCTCAAGGCGCTTGAGGGAGGGGGGGTATTTTACTTATCGAATATCCAAGTTTTTAGTTGCTTTCTGAAAGAGAGGTGGTTCTGTGTAAGGCGGAGGTGGGTGGGGAGAGAATTCCAAGTTTTGGCCGCTAAGAAGGAGAAGGATCTACCTCCCATGGTGGATCTATGGATGCGCGGAATTGCGGCGAGGGCTTGATTGGACGATAGCAGTTGTCGGGCGGGGGTGTAAAAGGACAGGCACGTGTTGAGGCATTCGGGTCCTAGGTCGTAGAGGGCTTTGTGTGCATGGGTGAGGAGACAGAACGTTATTCTCTTGTTGACGGGGAGCCAGTGGAGGTCTTTCAGGTGACCGGAAATGTGATCTTGGCAAGGGATGTCTAGTATGAGTCTGGCTGAGGCGTTTTGGATGCGTTGGAGTTTTTTGTGTAGTTTAGCTGTGGTTCCGGCATAAAGGGTGTTTCCGTAATCCAGTCGGCTAGTGACCAGTGCCTGGGTGACCGTTTTTCTTGTTTCAGTGGGGATCCAATGGAAGATTTTTTTGAGAATGCGTAGGATGTTGAAGCCTGATGATGAGACGGCGTTGACTTGTCTGGTCATCGAGAGGGAGGAGTCCAGGATGAAGCCCAGGTTACGTGCGTGGTCCGTTGGTATGGGTGCGGTTCTTAGGGCTGGTGGCCACCATGAGTCGTCCCAAGCATAGGGGGATGAGCCTAAGATGAGGACTTCCGTTTTGTCCGAGTTCAGTTTTAAATGGCTGTTCTTCATCCACTCGGCTACATCTTTCATTCCTTCGTGTAAGTTGGTTTTGGCGGTGTTTGGGTCTTTGGTGAGGGAGAGGATCAGCTGGGTGTCATCAGCGTAGGAGATGATGTTGAGGTTGTGTTGGTGCGCGATGGATGCAAGGGGACTCATGTATATGTTGAAGAGGGTGGGACTGAGTGATGATCCTTGTGGTATGCCGCAGATGACTTTGGTGGCCTCTGATCTAAAAGGGGGAGGCGGACTCTCTGGGTTCTTCCGGCAAAGAACGAGAAGATCCAGTCCAATGCTTTTCCTTGTATTCCGATGTTGCTGAGGCGTTGTATGAGGGTGCTATGACAGACTGTGTCGAAGGCTGCGGTGAGGTCAAGTAGGATGAGGGCAACTGTTTCTCCGTTGTCCAGTAGTGTTCGAATGTCATCTGTTGCTGCGATGAGGGCGGTTTCGGTGCTGTGTTTGGCTCGGACGTCGGACTGTGAGGGGTCGAAGGATTTGTTGGATTCGAGGAAGGCGGCGATCTGACTGTTGACGGCTTTCTCAATGACTTTGGCAGGGAATGGGAGGAGCGAGATGGGGTGGTAGTTCTTAAGTTCAGTGGGGTCTGCTCTGGGGTCTTCAGAAGGGTGCTGAGTTCGGCATGTTTCCAGCTTTCCGGGAAGGTGGCGGAGTTGAGGGAGCAGTTGATGACGTCTCAGAAATGGGGTGCGATGATGGAGTCTGCTTTGTTGAAGATGTGGTGGGGACATGGGTCGGTTGGCGATCCTGAGTGGATGGAGTTCATCAGGCGGATGGTGTCTTCAGTGGTGATTGGGTTCCAAGCGCAAAGGTTGTTAGAGGGGGGTTTTGGTTCGGAGGTGGGTGGAGCGGACTGGTCTCTTTCAAAGCTGTTATGTATGTCAGCGATTTTGTTGTGGAAGAATGAGGCTAGGGAGTCGCAGAGGTCTTGGGAGGAAGTGATGTCGTTGGTGCCGGCGGTGGGGTTGGTAAATTCTTTGACAATGTTGAATAGTTCCTTGCTGTTGTGGGCGTTGTTGTCAAGTCGATCCTTGAATGCTGATTACTTGGTGGATCAGGTCAGATGGTGGTATTTGCGGGTGGCGTTCTTGAAGGTGGTCAGGTTGTCAGTGGTTGGATTTTTTCTCCAGCCTTTCTCGAGGTTGCGACAGAACTTCTTAGATTTCTTTAGGTCATCGTTGAACCAGGGGGCTTTTTTGCTACCTTGCTTGAATTGATGGTTTTTCAAGGGTGCTAGTTCGTCGGCGCTGTGGGTGATCCATTGTGTGAGGTTGGTGGCAGCTTGGTTTGGGTCCAATGATTTGGCAGGAGGATTTTGGTGGAGCGATGTGAAGAGCTGGTTGGTGGTAATTTTGTTCCAGTTTCTTCGGGGAACTGGTTGTGGGAGGTTGTGGGTTGTGGACTTTTTGTACTTGAAGTGAACGCAGCTGTGGTCTGTCCAATGGAGAGCTGTGGTGTGGTTGAAGGAGATGTGCTTGCTGGAGGTGAAGATTGGGTCGAGTGTGTGTCCGGCATAGTGGGTGGGGTGTTCAACAAGTTGTTCGAGTCCGAGGTTGGCCAGGTTGTCCAGGAGGGTGGTGGTGTTGCTGGCGCTTTTCTTTTCAAGGTGGAAGTTGCGGTCTCCCAGTAGAATGTAGTCCTTGGAGCGGAGGGCGTGTGGGCTGATGAAGTCAGTGATGTCATCGCTGAACTGTGTGCGGGGTTCTGGTGGCCTGTAGATGAGGGTGCCTCTGAGTGTGGTCTTGGGGTCGGTGTGGATCTGGAAGTGAAGGTGTTCGGCGGTTGTGAGGTTGTCGTCGGAACTGGTCGTGATGCGGATGGTGTTCTTATGGACGATGGCGATGCCTCCTCCTCTTTGGTTGGTGCGGTCCTTTCGGATGATCTTGTAGTCGTCCGGGATGGCTATGGCGATGTCTGGAGCTGAGGAGGCGACGTCCGGCGATGTAGTGTCGAGTAGGTTCCAAAGGTCAATTGCGTGTCTGTGGACCGAACGGGTGTTGAGTAGGATGCATTTCAGGTGGTTAGTGTTCGAGCTCTGTTTGGAGTTAGTGGATTTGGTGTGGGTCCTGATGCTGTCGAACTTGCAGGAGCGGCAGGTGAAGGGTCCATGGATGTGTCCTGGGGCGGCTTGGTAGCAGTTTGGGATTCGGCCGGGGTTAAGTGCTGAGAGGGTAGCGGCGTCGTACGTTATGCGGGCGGAGTGGAATTTGCGGGGAACAGGGGGTCTGACGCTGGGCGCGGTCCAGGCACGGACGGGCATAGACGGCTTACCTTTGGCGCACCTTCGGCGCGCATAGGGCGCGACCGCTGCACGTGAACGCTGCGCGCAAAAGCATCTGTCATAAGTGGATAGTGGAGGGGGGTGGGGCGAGGGAGGAGAAGCTGGGAGGCGGGGTGGAGGGACGGGCTGGGAGGCAAACAAACAACAAAATGGCATCAGCAACAAAAGCGAAACCAGGCGCAGCAAACACACAGGCAACGCGATATAGCGCTACGATATAGCGCTACAATGTGGCACCATTCAAATGCAGGCAATATTACAGTGCAGCGCAGCGCTACGATACCAATCTGGCACGATATGAATCAGGCAATGTGGATTGATAGCCGGCGTTAGAACTGCTGGCCTTAGGTTGGTCTTCCCTCAAACATTTTGCCTACTTACCTACAATTTTTGCTGGATTTTTGCTCTGTTGGTCTTGAGATTATGTACTTTTTACCACTGATAAGAAGTACTAACATGTTTGTGTTCACTCCTCTAAACATGGCATGATTGGCATATTCCTAACTGGCAGATTTAATGTACTTATATAAGCCACTTGTAGAAAGGTTCACCACATACCCGTGGCCTGTGAACTAAATGCTACAAGTGGCCCTGCAGCACTACTTGTGCCACCCAGTTTGTAGCACCCTAAAACAGGTCCCAGGCCTGCCATTGCAGCCTCAATGGAGTGTTGCGCTGCCATGTCAACTTAGCATTAAAATCCCTTTGCCAAGCCTTAAACTCCCCTTATTACATATAGGTCACCCTTAAGGTATGTCTACATAGCCCGTAGGGCAGTGTGCTGTGTAAGTTAAAGGTTGGATATGTACTCATAAGTTTTACATGTCCTGTTGGGAAAAACTCCCAAATTCATTTTTCACTTCTGTGAGGCCAAAACCTCCCATTTGACAACATTGGGGATTTGTTATTACATCGAATAGGCGGTAATTCCTAATTGAGAGAGGGTAGATATTTCATGTTTGATACCTATGACATTGTAAGGATAAACCATCTTTTATGATAAAGATGGATTTTCCATTGCAATTATGAAAATGCCAAATTGTAGAAAGTTCAGTGAAAAATACACAGCTGGAATGCACTCAAAGATTCTAATTTAAACAAATGTGGTCATTTACACAAACTTGGGTAAACTTTTTTGAGAAATTGTGTGTGCACCAGGTAAGGGGCTGTGCAGGCCACCAAATTCAAAATGAAAAGAAAATGCCTAGATCTGTTTCCAGGAGTGCCCAGTGCACTACCAACAAGTCACATTAAAGTGTACAAAATGTAGTCCAAACAATCACAAAATAGTACTGTACTCTTAAGTAAACAACAGTATTCCAAACAATTTTTCACAAAATCCACAGTTGAGAATGAGATCTTCAAACCATAAAGTTGATTGAAATCTGATTTATTCTTGATCATCGCAGATAAAGATGAAGTTCAAAAAGGTTGGCAAATAATGCAGCTTATAACCAGCATACAGTAACAAAACTTAACATGTCCCAATGCATTTCAGGCTTTTACCATAAGCCCTTCATCAGGAGTATCTGCAATATATCAATACATTGATTTTAATGAAGAGTGTGAAGCAACTTGCAGACAACATTAATCAGCTAACATTTAGGCTCACGAAAGAGCAGGAAAAAGCAACCGAGGGAATGACTGATAGAACTGCCTACCACAGCGTATTAATTCGTCATTGTGCCACATAACAAAATAATTAATGTGAAAAAAGAAAAAAAGACGACGAGAAGCGAGCCTTGGTGATCAAGCGTGACCTAAAGCTTGAAAAATGATGCGTGGCGTTAGTAACAAGTGCAACAAGTGTGGAAAAACACAAGAGTAAAGATGTGAAGAATTTTAATCATACCTTAACGCTTGAGTGCTCAAACTCAAAGCAGAAACAGAACTCAGTGGAAAACCGCTTTACTCTGCCAAAAAAATACAATGCAACCATATGTGTCTTAAATGCAAAAAAACAAAAGAACGCCAGAAAGGCACTTCAGCGCTTAGTTTAAAAGAAGTGACTACCAGCGAACTGACTCAGTGAACAATACCGTAACAGTACCTGAAAAAACAGAACTATAGTGAAGATGATGCCTCGCACTATCATAACGTGGTATGAAATGAGCTAAAGAGCCCAAAAACTCACCAGAAGCAGCAAAGCACCTGGCACGAACTGCAACACGGAGGACGCCGGCTTCAACAAGTGAGCCCGTACGTCAACGCCATATAAATTTGTGACGACAAGGGTAATCAAGACATAAAGATAGGACTGTGAACGTGAAAGGACCTAAAGGACTATCTCGCCTGATACGTGCCACAAATGAAAAGAAGTGCTGTAACAAGCATTTACAATGCAATGGTCACGGCATCATTAAAGGTAGAGCTATTGGCATTGCTCATGACATTTTGTTTTTCTTTCAATCATAAATAAATGGCATTGTCATTTACATTGCCAATACACAGCACTCTGCACTCAACAGTTCACACCACTCTGCACTCAACAGCACACACTACTCTGCAGCAAACAGCAGACACTACTCTGCACTCAACAGCACACACTACTCTGCACTCAACAGCACTACTCTGCACTCACTACTCTGGACTCAACAGCACTACTCTGCACTCACTACTCTGCACTCAACAGCACTACTCTGCACTCACTACTCTGCACTCAACAGCACTACTCTGCACTCACTACTCTGCACTCAACAGCACTACTCTGCACTCACTACTCACTACTCTGCACTCACTACTCACTACTCTGCACTCACTACTCACTACTCTGCACTCACTAATCACTACTCTGCACTCACTACTCTGCACTCACTACTCTGCACTCACTACTCACTACTCTGCACTCACTACTCACAACTCTGCACTCACTACTCACTACTCTGCACTCACTACTCACTACTCACTACTCTGCACTCACTACTCACTACTCTGCACTCACTACTCACTACTCTGCACTCACTACTCACTACTCACTACTCTGCACTCACTACTCACCACTCACTACTCACTACTCTGCACTCACTACTCACTACTCACTACTCTGCACTCACTACTCACTACTCTGCACTCACTACTCACCACTCACTACTCACTACTCTGCACTCACTACTCTGCACTCACTACTCTGCACTCACTACTCACTACTCTGCACTCACTACTCACTACTCTGCACTCACTACTCTGCACTCACTACTCTGCACTCACTACTCACTACTCACTACTCTGCACTCACTACTCTGCACTCACTACTCACTACTCTGCACTCACTACTCTGCACTCACTACTCACTACTCTGCAATCACTACTCTGCACTCACTACTCTGCCCTCTGCACTCACTACTCTGCACTCTGCACTCACTACTCTGCACTCACTACTCTGCACTCACTACTCACTACTCTGCACTCACTACTCACTACTATGCACTCACTACACACTACTCTACACTCACTACTCACTACTCTGCACTCACTACTCTGCACTCACTTCTCACTATTCACTACTCTTCACTCACTACTCTGCACTCACTACTCACTACTCACTACTCTGCACTCACTACTCTGCGCTCACTACTCACTACTCTGCACTCACTACTCACTACTCACTACTCTGCACTCACTACTCTGCACTCCCTACTTACTACTCACTACTCTGCACTCACTACTCACTACTCACTACTCTGCACTCACTACTCACTACTCTGCACTCACTACTCTGCACTCACTACTCACTACTCTGCACTCACTACTCTGCACTCACTACTCACTACTCTGCACTCACTACTCACTACTCACTACTCTGCACTCACTACTCACTACTCTGCACTCACTTCTCACTACTCTGCACTCACTACTCTGCACTCACTACTCACTACTCTGAACTCACTACTCACTACTCACCATTCACTACTCACTACTCACTACTCTGCATCACTACTCACTACTCACTACTCTACACCCACTACTCTGCACTCACTACTCACTACTCTGCACTCACTACTCTGCACTCACTACTCACTACTCTGCACTCACTACTCACTACTCACTACTCTGCACTCACTACTCACTACTCACTACTCACCACTCACTACTCACTACTCACCACTCACTACTCACTACTCTGCACTCACTACTCACTACTCTGCACTCACTACTCACCACTCACTACTCACCACTCACTACTCTGCACTCACTATTCACTACTCACTACTCACCACTCACTACTCACTACTCACTACTCTGCACTCACTACTCACTACTCTGCACTCACTACTCACTACTCACTACTCTGCACTCACTACCCACTACTCTGCACTCACTACTCACTACTCTTCACTCACTACTCACTACTCTGCACTCACTACTCACTACTCACCACTCACTACTCACTACTCTGCACTCACTACTCACTACTCTGCACTCACTACTCACTACTCTTCACTCACTACTCACTACTCTGCACTCACTACTCACTACTCACCACTCACTACTCACTACTCTGCACTCACTACTCTTTACTCACTACTCTGCACTCACTAATCACTACTCTGCACTCACTACTCTGCACTCACTACTCTGCACTCACTACTCACTACTCTGCACTCACTACTCACAACTCTGCACTCACTACTCACTACTCTGCACTCACTACTCACTACTCACTACTCTGCACTCACTACTCACTACTCTGCACTCACTACTCACTACTCTGCACTCACTACTCACTACTCACTACTCTGCACTCACTACTCACCACTCACTACTCACTACTCTGCACTCACTACTCACTACTCACTACTCTGCACTCACTACTCACTACTCTGCACTCACTACTCACCACTCACTACTCACTACTCTGCACTCACTACTCTGCACTCACTACTCTGCACTCACTACTCACTACTCTGCACTCACTACTCACTACTCTGCACTCACTACTCTGCACTCACTACTCTGCACTCACTACTCACTACTCACTACTCTGCACTCACTACTCTGCACTCACTACTCACTACTCTGCACTCACTACTCTGCACTCACTACTCACTACTCTGCAATCA
This sequence comes from Lissotriton vulgaris, assembly GCF_964263255.1. NCBI lineage: Eukaryota > Metazoa > Chordata > Amphibia > Caudata > Salamandridae > Lissotriton > Lissotriton vulgaris. Next base: position 242,910 of record NW_028247260.1, read on the forward strand.
CTACTCTGCACTCACTACTCTGCCCTCTGCACTCACTACTCTGCACTCTGCACTCACTACTCTGCACTCACTACTCTGCACTCACTACTCACTACTCTGCACTCACTACTCACTACTATGCACTCACTACACACTACTCTACACTCACTACTCACTACTCTGCACTCACTACTCTGCACTCACTTCTCACTATTCACTACTCTTCACTCACTACTCTGCACTCACTACTCACTACTCACTACTCTGCACTCACTACTCTGCGCTCACTACTCACTACTCTGCACTCACTACTCACTACTCACTACTCTGCACTCACTACTCTGCACTCCCTACTTACTACTCACTACTCTGCACTCACTACTCACTACTCACTACTCTGCACTCACTACTCACTACTCTGCACTCACTACTCACTACTCTGCACTCACTACTCACTACTCTGCACTCACTACTCTGCACTCACTACTCACTACTCTGCACTCACTACTCACTACTCACTACTCTGCACTCACTACTCACTACTCTGCACTCACTTCTCACTACTCTGCACTCACTACTCTGCACTCACTACTCACTACTCTGAACTCACTACTCACTACTCACCATTCACTACTCACTACTCACTACTCTGCATCACTACTCACTACTCACTACTCTACACCCACTACTCTGCACTCACTACTCACTACTCTGCACTCACTACTCTGCACTCACTACTCACTACTCTGCACTCACTACTCACTACTCACTACTCTGCACTCACTACTCACTACTCACTACTCACCACTCACTACTCACTACTCACCACTCACTACTCACTACTCTGCACTCACTACTCACTACTCTGCACTCACTACTCACCACTCACTACTCACCACTCACTACTCTGCACTCACTATTCACTACTCACTACTCACCACTCACTACTCACTACTCACTACTCTGCACTCACTACTCACTACTCTGCACTCACTACTCACTACTCACTACTCTGCACTCACTACCCACTACTCTGCACTCACTACTCACTACTCTTCACTCACTACTCACTACTCTGCACTCACTACTCACTACTCACCACTCACTACTCACTACTCTGCACTCACTACTCACTACTCTGCACTCACTACTCACTACTCTTCACTCACTACTCACTACTCTGCACTCACTACTCACTACTCACCACTCACTACTCACTACTCTGCACTCACTACTCTTTACTCACTACTCTGCACTCACTACTCACTACTCTGCACTCACTACTCTGCAATCACTACTCACTACTCTGCACTCACTACTCTGCACTCACTACTAACTACTCTGCACTCACTACTCACTACTCTGCACTCACTCACTACTCACTACTCTGCACTCACTACTCACTACTCACCACTCACTACTCACTACTCTGCAGTCACTACTCTGCACTCACTACTCACTACTCACTACTCACCACTCACTACTCACTACTCTGCACTCACTACTCACTACTCTGCACTCCCTACTCACTACTCACTACTCTGCACTCACTACTCACTACTCTGCACTCACTACTCTGCACTCACTACTCACTACTCACTACTCTGCACTCACTACTCTGCACTCACTACTCACTACTCTGCACTCCCTAGTCACTACTCACTATTCTGCACTCACTACTCACTACTCTACACTCACTACTCACTACTCTGCACCCACTACTCACTACTCACTACTCACTACTCTGCACTCACTACTCACTACTCTGCACTCTCTACTCACCACTCACTACTCACTACTCTGCACTCACTACTCACTACTCACTACTCTGCACTCACTACTCACTACTCACTACTCTGCACTCACTACTCACTACTCTGCACTCACTACTCACTACTCACCACTCACTTCTCTGCACTCACTACTCACTACTAACTACTCTGCACTCACTACTCACTACTCTGCACTCACTACTCTGCACTCACTACTCACTACTCTGCACTCACTACTCTGCACTCACTACTCACTACTCTGCACTCACTACTCACTACTCACCATTCACTACTCACTACTCACTACTCTGCACTCACTACTCACTACTCACTACTCTACACCCACTACTCTGCACTCACTACTCACTACTCTGCACTCACTACTCTGCACTCACTACTCACTACTCTGAACTCACTACTCACCATTCACTACTCACTACTCACTACTCTGCACTCACTACTCACTACTCTACACCCACTACTCTGCACTCACTACTCACTACTCTGCACTCACTACTCTGCACTCACTACTCACTACTCTGCACTCACTACTCACTACTCACTACTCTGCACTCACTACTCACTACTCACTACTCACCACTCACTACTCACTACTCACCACTCACTACTCACTACTCTGCACTCACTACTCACTACTCTGCACTCACTACTCACCACTCACTACTCACTACTCACTACTCTGCACTCACTACTCACTACTCTTCACTCACTACTCACTACTCTGCACTCACTACTCACTACTCACCACTCACTACTCACTACTCACTACTCTGCACTCACTACTCTTTACTCACTACTCTGCACTCACTACTCACTACTCTGCACTCACTACTCTGCAATCACTACTCACTACTCTGCACTCACTACTCTGCACTCACTACTAACTACTCTGCACTCACTACTCACTACTCTGCACTCACTCACTACTCACTACTCTGCACTCACTACTCACTACTCACCACTCACTACTCACTACTCTGCAGTCACTACTCTGCACTCACTACTCACTACTCACCACTCACTACTCACTACTCTGCACTCACTACTCACTACTCTGCACTCACTACTCACTACTCACTACTCTGCACTCACTACTCACTACTCTGCACTCACTACTCTGCACTCACTACTCACTACTCACTACTCTGCACTCACTACTCACTACTCTGCACTCCCTAGTCACTACTCACTATTCTGCACTCACTACTCACTACTCTACACTCACTACTCACTACTCTGCACCCACTACTCACTACTCACTACTCTGCACTCACTACTCTGCACTCTCTACTCACCACTCACTACTCACTACTCTGCACTCACTACTCACTACTCACTACTCTGCACTCACTACTCACTACTCACTACTCTGCACTCACTACTCACTACTCTGCACTCACTACTCACTACTCACCACTCACTTCTCACTACTCTGCACTCACTACTCACTACTCACTACTCACTACTCTGCACTCACTACTCACTACTCTGCACTCACTACTCTGCACTCACTACTCACTACTCTGCACTCACTACTCTGCACTCACTACTCACTACTCTGCACTCACTACTCACTACTCACTACTCTGCACTCACTACTCACTACTCTGCACTCACTACTCACTACTCACCACTCACTACTCACTACTCTGCACTCACTACTCACTACTCACCACTCACTACTCACTACTTTACACTCTCTACTCACTACTCTGCACTCACTACTCACTACTCACTACTCTGCACTCACTACTCACTACTCTGCACTCACTACTCACTACTCACTACTCTGCACTGTCTACTCACTACTCTGCACTCCCTACTCACCACTCACTACTCTGCACTCATTACTCACTACTCTACATTCACTACTCACTACTCTGCACTCACTACTCACTACTCTGTACTCACTACTCACTACTCACTACTCTGCACTCACTACTCACTACTCACTACTCACCACTCACTACTCACTACTCACCACTCACTACTCACTACTCTGCACTCACTACTCACTACTCTGCACTCACTACTCACCACTCACTACTCACCACTCACTACTCTGCACTCACTATTCACTACTCACTACTCACCACTCACTACTCACTACTCACTACTCTGCACTCACTACTCACTACTCTGCACTCACTACTCACTACTCACTACTCTGCACTCACTACCCACTACTCTGCACTCACTACTCACTACTCTTCACTCACTACTCACTACTCTGCACTCACTACTCACTACTCACCACTCACTACTCACTACTCTGCACTCACTACTCACTACTCTGCACTCACTACTCACTACTCACTACTCTGCACTCACTACTCACTACTCACCACTCACTACTCACTACTCACTACTCTGCACTCACTACTCTTTACTCACTACTCTGCACTCACTACTCACTACTCTGCACTCACTACTCTGCAATCACTACTCACTACTCTGCACTCACTACTCTGCACTCACTACTAACTACTCTGCACTCACTACTCACTACTCTGCACTCACTCACTACTCTGCACTAACTACTCACTACTCACCACTCACTACTCACTACTCTGCAGTCACTACTCTGCACTCACTACTCACTACTCACTACTCACCACTCACTACTCACTACTCTGCACTCACTACTCACTACTCTGCACTCACTACTCACTACTCACTACTCTGCACTCACTACTCACTACTCTGCACTCACTACTCTGCACTCACTACTCACTACTCACTACTCTGCACTCACTACTCTGCACTCACTACTCACTACTCACTACTCTGCACTCACTACTCTGCACTCACTACTCACTACTCTACACTCACTACTCACTACTCTGCACCCACTACTCACTACTCACTACTCACTACTCTGCACTCACTACTCACTACTCTGCACTCTCTACTCACCACTCACTACTCACTACTCTGCACTCACTACTCACTACTCTGCACTCACTACTCACTACTCACTACTCACTACTCTGCACTCACTACTCACTACTCTGCACTCACTACTCACTACTCACCACTCACTTCTCACTACTCTGCACTCACTAATCACTACTCACTACTCACTACTCTGCACTCACTACTCACTACTCTGCACTCACTACTCTGCACTCACTACTCACTACTCTGCACTCACTACTCTGCACTCACTACTCACTACTCTGCACTCACTACTCACTACTCACTACTCTGCACTCACTACTCACTACTCTGCACTCACTACTCACTACTCACCACTCACTACTCACTACTCTGCACTCACTACTCACTACTCACCACTCACTACTCACTACTTTACACTCTCTACTCACTACTCTGCACTCACTACTCACTACTCACTACTCTGCACTCACTACTCACTACTCTGCACTCACTACTCACTACTCACTACTCTGCACTGTCTACTCACTACTCTGCACTCCCTACTCACCACTCACTACTCTGCACTCATTACTCACTACTCTACATTCACTACTCACTACTCTGCACTCACTACTCACTACTCACTACTCTGCACTCACTACTCACCACTCACTACTCACTACTCTGCACTCACTACTCACTACTCACTACTCTGCACTCACTACTCACTACTCACAACTCTGCACTCACTACTCACTACTCTGCACTCACTACTCACTACTTTGCACTCGCTACTCACTACTCTGCACTCACTACTCTGCACTCACTACTCACTACTCACTACTCTGCACTCACTACTCTGCACTCACTACTCACTACTCTGCACTCCCTACTCACTACTCACTACTCTGCACTCACTACTCACTACTCTACACTCACTACTCACTACTCTGCACTCACTACTCACTACTCACTACTCAGTACTCTGCACTCACTACTCACTACTGTACACTCACTACTCACTACTCTGCACTCACTACTCACTACTCACTACACACTACTCTGCACTCACTACTCACTACTCTGCACTCACTACTCACTACTCACTACTCTGCACTCACTACTCACTACTCACTACTCTGCACTCACTACTCACTACTCACCACTCACTACTCACTACTCTGCACTCACTACTCACTACTCACTACTCTGCACTCACTACTCACTACTCACCACTCACTACTCACTACTCTGCACTCACTACTCTGCATTCACTACTCTGCACTCACTACTCACTACTCTACACTCACTACTCTGCACTCACTACTCTGCACTCACTACTCTGCACTCTGCACTCACTACTCACTACTCTGCACTCTGCACTCACTACTCACTACTCTGCACTCTGCACTCACTACTCTGCACTCACTACTCTGCCCTCTGCACTCACTACTCACTACTCTGCACTCACTACTCACTACTCTGCACTCACTACTCTGCACTCACTACTCTGCACTCTGCACTCACTACTCTGCACTCACTACTCTGCACTCACTACTCTGCACTCACTACTCACTGCTCACCACTCACTACTCACCACTCACTACTCGCTACTCACCACTCACTACTCACTACTCTGCACTCACTACTCTGCACTCTGCACTCACTACTCTGCACTCACTACTCTGCACTCACTACTCTGCACTTACTACTCTGCACTCACTACTCACTACTCACTACTCTGCACTCTGCACTCACTACTCTGCACTCTGCACTCACTACTCTGCACTCACTACTCTGCACTCACTACTCTGCACTCTGCACTCACACTATGCACACTCACTCTGCACTCACTACTTCACACTCTGCGCACTCAGCACTCGCACTCACCTTCTGCCTCACAGAGGGATGAAGTGAGCGCCGTTCTACTGGGCAGACCTGGGGTCGGGTGTGAGATTCTATAGCAAAGTGTTTAGAAATGTGGAAACACACGATTTAAAGCGTAGTTAATAAAATGGGGAATCAAATGCAGAGGAGCAGGCAAAATGGCAGTATTATTCACCTGTGCCCGACCTGGTGGGAGAAGAGAGTAAATGTCCTCCTGGGCGATCAGTTGCAGACTTGGTTGGAATGCCCCCGGCCCTCCTGAATGCTCGCTTCCAGGCCTAGCAGCTTTCATCCAGACTCTCACAACATGACCGCGCGGGAGATTCTGTCACAAGTGTAGACCAAACCTGCTGCCGCAGCAGGAGCACAGCAGTGGCCTTTTATTTCGGTTTTAAACGTCTGAGGTTCTCACAGCAGCAGCCCTGTAACTCCCGAACCAAAAACCTCCTCCCTCGCAAACATCAAAGAGCATAATCACAAGCTAAGGATCAACGGGCGCGAAACAGCGTGGTGGGCGCGCACGAGAAGCAGCGTGGGCGTGCACATCAGCTGAAGATCGCCGGAGAAGACACGGAGTCTGCCTGCTGCCATGACTGACCTGCTGCGGAGGGACAGAGCCCGGTGAGTGGGGGTAGAGTGGGAGCGGCAGAGAGGGAGTGGGCAGAGAGGGAGGGGGTGTGTGTGTGTGTGTGTGCGTGCGTGCGTGCGTGAGTGTGTGCTTCCGTGAGTGTGAATGTGGAGCAAGAGATGTGCACAGCTCCAGGAGGCTCGGCGTGCGCGTTCACGATGGGCAATCAGCGCTCGTCCCCCAGTCTATGTCCCTTCAGACCAATCTTGGCAGCAATAGGTCTCGAAGCCGAGACCTAAAAATGAAAACAAGAAAATAAATGTGAACGTGCTGGACATTAACTGAAAACTATTGAAAAATCAAAAACCACCTAATCAAAAGCAGAATTATAAAAACCTAATCTCGAATGCATAGAGAGGAACAATGACAGCGTTAGCAAATTAGTAATAACCATAGTAACAGGATTTACAAATTGGTAAACACATGAAAAGGAACAATGACAGTATGAACAAATACATAACAGTCACAAAACAAAAGGAATTACAGCCTGATCTAATACACGATGAACCTATCTAGAATGGAGCAACTAGAGCGAAGTACAACTACCACAAATGAAGTTTGCAGTTGAATGACACTGTCCATTTCATCAAAGCAGACAAGGGTGGAGCATTAGTTGTGATGGACTGCATAAACTATGAGGACAAAATAGGTTTGATGTTACAGGATTCTTCCACATATTTACCACTAGCTGAGGATCCCACTGAGGCTTTTTTAGCTTTGTTGGATTCTATTCTTGCACATGCGGTTGATATGAAATGGATCAGCACTAAAACAAGAGAGTATTTATTCACTCGTTTTCCCTGCAGACCGGGGCTGTACATGCTCCAAAGAATACACGAAAGTGTGAGGGACCCGCCTTTGAGACCCATAGTATCTGGGTGCAGATCTATACATGATCCGTTGGGTCATTATCTTGACGTTTTTTCCAGCCAATTGTTCAAGCTAGTCCATTATACTTACAAGACACGACTCACTTGCTTAATATTCTTCAAAACATCGCTATTCCTGAGATTGGACAAACTTGGTTATGCACAATAGACATTGTGTCTTTATACACATCTATTCCCCACCTCGAAAGGTGTTGAAGCCATTGAATGAGCTCTGTTGAGACAGGACAACATAAGGGCGAATAAAGTGTTGCTTCTTGAACTGCTTCATTTCTGGCTGTTTCACAGCTATTTTCAGTGGAAAGAGCAGTATTTTCTTCAGGCCAATGGTACATCTATGGGCTTTGCGGGAGCCCCCAGCTATGCCAATATTTTCATGCTGAACTTTGAAACAGAGTACATTCTCTCTGAAATTCCATGGACTTCTAAGTTGATCGCTTATCGACGTTTCGTAGATGACATACTCATTATCTGGCATGGGTCACGGAGTGACTTAGAGTCGCAGATTCTTAAGTTGAATGCCATCAACCCTAGAATTCAATTTACTTTTCAGATTGAATCTCAGCATATAGCGTTCTTAGACGTTTTGCTTAAACTTTCAGGCACCACCATCGAGACCACTGTTTTTAAAAAACCTACTGATCGCAACAACGCCTTACTATACCAAAACTTCCACCCTTGGCTTTTGAAACGTCATCTTCCTTTCTCTCCGATTTTTCAACATTGTCGTTATTTTCAGTTAATGTCCAGCACGTTCACATTTATTTTCTTGTTTTCATTTTTACAGCACTTCTTTTCATTTGTGGCACGTATCAGGCGAGATAGTCCTTTAGGTCCTTTCACGTTCACAGTCCTATCTTTATGTCTTTGTTAGACGGACCGGGAGGGTCGGCCGAGTACCAGGGGAGAGGTCTCCAGGGAGAGCCGTCTCCAGCGATCGTACAGACAAGTAACTTCCCCCCCACAGACGGACACCACACAGAGATAAGGTTAAACGATACTTTATCAGCAATTCTTTAAGTACGGTAAAATGATACAAGGAGGTCTGGACTCAGGGGTCCCCTCGGTTCTGATCTCTGGCTGGGAAAGGGGGTAGCGGGACAGTCTTGTTACCACTCGGGTGGATGGATAGCTCTCAATCCTCGAGCTCGGCGTTCTAGATGATCGGGCCGTGGCGGAGCCAGCCGGTCCCGAGATGATCGAAGATGGCGACGGGCCGCGGCGGAGCCAGCAGGTCCCGGTGAAGATGGTAGGGCAAACGGTCCGCGGCCACGCCAGCAGGTCCCGATGAAGATGGTCGCACAAACGGTCCGCGGCCACGCCAGCAGGTCCCGATGAAGGTGGAAGTACAAACGGTCCGCGGCCACGCCAGCAGGTCCCGATGAGGATGAGGGTCGATGCAAGTTGCGGCAGCGCCAGCAGGCAGGACGATAGTTCACGAGGCAGGGCTACGGCAGCGCCAGTAGTCCGTCACGGATGAGTTCTTCTCGGTGTCTCTCGACTCCAGGATACAACTGCCTTCCTGCTCTGGAGCTGCCCCAGTTATAGGGCTGGCGCCCTTTGATGTCCGGACACTCGCACTTGGAGGTCGGGAGGTCCGGGATGAGGGAGTCCAGACACCCAGCAGGGGGGTGGAGCCAGCGCCCGGGGGAGCTGGGGCGATCGGCACCTGGCGGTGGGAGAGCCATCGACACCTCTTTCTCCCATTGACCTGGCAAGTAGTCCTCTCACCTCCTGGGGGGATGCTGGTGCCGGAATGTCTGAGGCCTGGCCAGGCCCAGGGTTAGGGTCGATCGGAGGCCACGCGGCCTCGTGGGGCAGTGTCCAAGATGGCGCCCAGGTCGGGCGCGAGGGCCGATAGGGGATCGGGCCCAAGAGGTCGAGATGTTCCGAGGCAGGGGTCCCGAAGGGGACGGAAAGCGTGGAGGGGTGGCTGGTAATACTTGAGGAGCCGGGCTCGGGCTCGGCCGTGCAGAGGGGGAGCGGGCCCTTCATGTGGCCTGTCCAACATGCGTCCCCCCCAGCTGAAGGCGGGGAGAGTCACCCATCCTCTTGGGGACTCTCCTCGTCGAGGCGGAAAAAGCGTGACAGGCCATCTGCGTTGGCGTGATCTTGCCCAGGTCGATGCTCCACAGTGAAGTCCATCCCCTGGAGGGAGATAGACCAACGTAGTAGTTTTGGGTTTTCCCCCCGCATCTGCATCAGCCACTGCAGGGGTCGATGGTCGGTCTGTACCCGGAAGTGGGTGCCGAAGAGGTAGGGCCGGAGCTTTTTGAGGGCCCATACTACAGCGAAGGCCTCCCTCTCGATGGTGCTCCAGCGTTGTTCTTGGGGCAGGAGTCGCCGGCTGATGAAAACCACTGGCTGATCACGGCCTTCGGGGTTCAGTTGAGATAGGACCGCCCCAATACCATGGTCGGAGGCATCCGTCTGGACGATGAATTCCCGGCTGTAGTCGGGGGCCTGAAGTACAGGGGCGGAACACATGGCGGCCTTCAGTTGCTCGAAGGCTGATTGACACTCTGGGGTCCAGTTGACCTTCTTTGGGTGATTTTTGGATGTGAGTTCCGTGAGGGGCCCCACTATGCTACCGTAGTCCTTTACGAACCGCCGGTAATAGCCCGTGAGTCCCAGAAAGGCGCGTACCTCTGTCTGGGTGATGGGGGGCTGCCAGGACTGGATGGCGGCGATCTTGAGTTGCAGAGGGGCCACCAGGCCGCTTCCCACCTGGTGTCCGAGGTAGGTCACGGACCCCTGACCAATTTGGCATTTGCTGGCCTTGATCGTGAGGCCAGCTCGCTGAAGGGCCTGTAGCACCTCCCGGAGGTGGTGGAGGTGGTCGGACCAGTGGTGGCTGTACACAGCGATGTCGTCTAGGTAGGCGGCACTGAATCCTTCGAGTCCGGCCAACACTTGATTAACTAGTCGCTGGAACGTTGCTGGGGCATTCTTCATGCCGAAGGGCATGACCTTGAAATGATAATGGCCGTCAGTAGTGGAGAACGCAGATCGTTCCCGGGCCCGGGATGTGAGGCTGATCTGCCAGTAGCCCGCCGTCAGATCGAAAATGCTGAGGTAGCGGGCCGCTCCCATGCGGTCGATCAGTTCATCCGCCCGGGGGATGGGGTGCGCGTCCGTTCTGGTGACCGCATTCAAGCCCCGGTAGTCGACGCAGAACCGAAGTTCCGGTGTGGTGCCGGGGGCTGCTGCTTTGGGGACCAGTACGACTGGGCTGGCCCAGGGGCTGTCTGAGGGCTCAATGACCCCGAGCGTGAGCATCTTGGTCACTTCTTCCTGGATGCAGGCCCGTACCCGATCTGGTACGCGATAGGCCCGGTGGCGGATAGGGGGACTGTCCCCTGTGTCTACGTCGTGCACACACCAGGAGGTGACCCCTGGGGTGAGGGAGAACAGGCTGGCGAACTGCAGCAGAAGGTCTCGACATTCCTGGCGTTGTTCCAGGGTGAGGGCCTCCGAGAGCCGGACCCCGTCCACGGAGCCGTCTTTCTCCCGAGTCCGTAGGAGGTCAGGGAGGGGTTCGGAGTCTTCCTCGGCTCCATTGTCTGTGGCCATCAGGAGGCTGAGTTCTGAACGCACGAAATGGGGTTTCAGTCTATTAGCGTGGAGAACCCGGAGGGGGTTCCGTGCAGTTTCCATATCGATGAGATAGGTGACAGGACCCTTGCGCTCGAGCACTTTGAAGGGCCCCGTCCATTTATCCTGCAGGGCGCAGGGTTCGGTGGGGGACATTACCCATACTTGTTGGCCGGGTTCAAATTCGATGGAGGAGGCATTTTGGTCATACCACTTTTTCATGTCCTCTTGACTGGCCTCCAGGTTTGCTTTCGCCATCTCCCGGAATCGTCGGGTCTGGTTGCGGAGGGTTAGGAGGTATTTGAAGACATCCGGAGGGTTCTTTAGAGGGGGCATTTCCCAGTCTTCCTTGACTAGGCTGAGCGGTCCCCGGACTGGGTGTCCATACAACAGTTCAAATGGGCTGAAGCCGAGGGACTTCTGGGGGACTTCTCGATATGCGAAAAGGAGGCACGGCAGTAGCACATCCCACTGGCGACGGAGGGGCTCTTCCAACCCCCCAATCATCCCTTTGAGCGTGCGGTTGAACCGCTCAACCAGTCCGTTTCCTTGAGGGTGATAGGGAGTCGTGAATCGGTAGGTGACCCCACACTGTTGCCAGAGGGACCTCATGTATTTTGAAATAAAGTTTGTGCCTCTGTCGCTGACGACTTCTCGAGGGAAGCCCACACGGGAGAAGATCCCCATCAGGGCCCGGCCGACTACCGGTGCTGTCACAGTTCGCAGGGGAACAGCCTCAGGGTAGCGGGTGGCGTGGTCCACCAGTACCAGGATGAACCGATGTCCTTGTGCGGTACGGGGGTCGAGGGGCCCCACAATGTCGATCCCCACTCTCTCAAACGGGGTGGTGACCACCGGAAATGGTTGCAAGGGGGCTTTCAGTTTGCGGCCGCTCTTCCCACTGGCTTGGCACGTGGGGCAAGATCGGCAATGCTGGAGTACATCATTCCTCATCTTAGGCCAGAAGAAGTGGGTCACCAGGCGGCTGTATGTTTTATCTTGACCCAGGTGGCCAGCCAGGGGGACATCATGGGCCAGGTTTAGTAAGAAGTCTCTAAAACGGAGGGGCACTACTAGCACTCGACTGGCTCCCAACTCTGCGATTCTTTGTTCACTGTATAGTAGATCATTGTCCCAATAGACCCAATGTGTTCCGGACGTATCCCCTGCGCTCTGAGCGAGGGCTTGTTGGCGGAGTCCCTCGAGGGAGGGACAGGTCTTCTGCTCTTGGCGAAACTGCTCCTGGGTGGGCCCTCCCTCTTGATGCCACTGTTCCAGGCCGGAGAGGTCCGGAGGTTGGGTGAGTCCCTCGGGGGCTTGTTCTAGGGGGACGGCACGGTCGGTGTCTTCTGCTGGAGCGACCGGGGGAGGAGGTGCCGGCCATTCCGGTTCCTCGGGTCGGAGATTGGCACGGGCGGCCATGGCCCGGGTGGTGATGCACGCCCAGTCTGGGACGCCTAACATCCCCAGGTGTTCCCTTCGTTCTACGGCTGCCCACGGGGAGCTTTCAAGGTCGTTTCCTAGGAGGCAGTCTACGGGAGCGTCATCTCGGACCGTCACCTTCAACATGCCGGAGACTCCTCCCCATTCGAAAGGGACGCAGGCCATCCGACATAGACTTTCCGAATTATCGGCTGAACGGACAGGACAGAGAATATTTGGTAGGATCTGTTCCGGGGTCACCAGGTGACAGCGGACGGCTGTTACACTGGCCCCGGTGTCACGGAGGGCTTCGGCCCGGCGTCCATTGATGCTCACCCATTGGCTGTATTTCCGGGTGTTAGTGGGTAGGGGGACCCGCGGGACCATGTCTTTCCCCCCTAAACATGCTAGAGCCATAGCGGCTGGCTCCCATTCTTGATGTTCTTGCTCATATTCTTCCTGTTCCTCGGAGATCTGTTCTTCCCCCAGGGCAGCCGCAGCCACCTGGCGGGGTCTCGGGCTCTGGTTCTGTGGGCAATTTGGGTCGTTTGCGTAGTGGCCGACTCGCTGGCATCGATGACACGTGACATTGGCTCTATATCCCGGTCGTGCCGGGGTGCTGTTCCGGTTGGCCGGGGTGGCGGTGTTGGCCGCGGGGGCGGCCGGAGCGTTGTCCTTTCCTCGTCCTTGGCCCCATCCTCCTCCTCCTCGGGGACGGTGCTGACCGGGGTAGTTCCGTTTCTGTTCATAGGTCCCCGGTCGGCCCACCCTGGTGATCTCCCACCGGTCAGCCTCGGCTGCGAGCTGCCGTGGATCAGTCAATTTGCTGTCGAGGAGGTGCTGTCGGAGCTCGATGAAGCAATTGTTTGACAGATGCTCCCACACCATGAGATTAAAGAGCTGTTCGTAAGTTGTGACATTGCTTCCTTTAATCCAGCCCTCGAAGGCTCGGCTGAAATAGTTCACGTATTCTACCCAAGTTGTACCCGGGATGCGGGTGCAGTCCCTGAACTTCTGGCGGTACATCTCCGGTGTGAGCCCATAGCGGGTGAGGAGGGCCGCTTTCATGTGGTCGTAGGAGGTCATCAGATGGTCCGGAAGCTGTAGCAGTGCATCGCGGCCCTCATTGACGAATCTCCCCCATAGACCAGCCCCCCGGTCGCTTCGATCGATCCGGTGGGAGGTCATAGCTATTTCGTAGGCCTTGAACCATTGTTGGATGTCGTCCTCTCGGAAGTATTCTCGAACGACATCCTTGGGGATGTGTACTTTCTTCTCGGTTGCCCCCGGGGTGCGAGGTGGCTCGGTCACCCCTGCTTCCTTGTTCTGCTTGCGTAAGTCTATTTCAGCTAATTTGCGCTCGTGTTCATATGCCAGTCTCTTTTCCTCGAGCTCTATTTGTCTCTGTTTCTCCTCTCTTTCTTCTCGGAGCCTCAGGTGTTCTAAGTTCAGTTTCTGTTCGGCCAACTTGAGTTCCCCATCCATTTTGAGCCGGGCCATTTCTAGTTCATGTAGTCTTGTTCTTTCTCGTTCCTGGATCTCGTCTTGCGAGAGCCCCGTTCTTCGCTCCTCGGGAGCCGTGGTGTCTTTCTCTGCTACTGCGGCATTTTGGTCCGGGGGTCTGACGGTACCGGTTTCTGCCCAGGACTCCAGGGCATGCTTGAAGTCGTCCTTGGTACTTAGACCGGTGGTAGCGATACCTAGTTCGATGCAGAATTGTTTCAATTCACGATGGCTGTATTCCTCCAATTTCTCCATCTGGAATTTCTCAGTGGATCCGCTTTCTTTAGTTGACATTGTGGTTTTGTCGTGGGGTGAGCTACTCTCTGTACGATTACGCGTCGATTCGGATCGCGCCGCTGGCCACCAATGTTAGACGGACCGGGAGGGTCGGCCGAGTACCAGGGGAGAGGTCTCCAGGGAGAGCCGTCTCCAGCGATCGTACAGACAAGTAACTTCCCCCCCACAGACGGACACCACACAGAGATAAGGTTAAACGATACTCTATCAGCAATTCTTTAAGTACGGTAAAATGATACAAGGAGGTCTGGACTCAGGGGTCCCCTCGGTTCTGATCTCTGGCTGGGAAAGGGGGTAGCGGGACAGTCTTGTTACCACTCGGGTGGATGGATAGCTCTCAATCCTCGAGCTCGGCGTTCTAGATGATCGGGCCGCGGCGGAGCCAGCCGGTCCCGAGATGATCGAAGATGGCGACGGGCCGCGGCGGAGCCAGCAGGTCCCGGTGAAGATGGTAGGGCAAACGGTCCGCGGCCACGCCAGCAGGTCCCGATGAAGATGGTCGCACAAACGGTCCGCGGCCACGCCAGCAGGTCCCGATGAAGGTGGAAGTACAAACGGTCTGCGGCCACGCCAGCAGGTCCCGATGAGGATGAGGGTCGATGCAAGTTGCGGCAGCGCCAGCAGGCAGGACGATAGTTCACGAGGCAGGGCTACGGCAGCGCCAGTAGTCCGTCGCGGATGAGTTCTTCTCGGTGTCTCTCG
Source organism: Lissotriton vulgaris (assembly GCF_964263255.1). Taxonomy (NCBI): domain Eukaryota; kingdom Metazoa; phylum Chordata; class Amphibia; order Caudata; family Salamandridae; genus Lissotriton; species Lissotriton vulgaris. The sequence continues at coordinate 258,482 of NW_028247260.1, forward strand.
ACTCCAGGATACAACTGCCTTCCTGCTCTGGAGCTGCCCCAGTTATAGGGCTGGCGCCCTTTGATGTCTGGACCCTCGCACTTGGAGGTCGGGAGGTCCGGGATGAGGGAGTCCAGACACCCAGCAGGGGGGTGGAGCCAGCGCCCGGGGGAGCTGGGGCGATCGGCACCTGGCGGTGGGAGAGCCATCGACACCTCTTTCTCCCATTGACCTGGCAAGTAGTCCTCTCACCTCCTGGGGGGATGCTGGTGCCGGAATGTCTGAGGCCTGGCCAGGCCCAGGGTTAGGGTCGATCGGAGGCCACGCGGCCTCGTGGGGCAGTGTCCAAGATGGCGCCCAGGTCGGGCGCGAGGGCCGATAGGGGATCGGGCCCAAGAGGTCGAGATGTTCCGAGGCAGGGGTCCCGAAGGGGACGGAAAGCGTGGAGGGGTGGCTGGTAATACTTGAGGAGCCGGGCTCGGGCTCGGCCGTGCAGAGGGGGAGCGGGCCCTTCATGTGGCCTGTCCAACAGTCTTGATCACCCTTGCAGTCACAAATTTATATGGTGTTGACGTACGGGCTCACTTGTTGAAGCCGGCGTCCTCCGTGTTACAGTTTGTGCCAGGTGCTTTACTGCTTCTGGTGAGTTCTTGGGTTCTTTAGCTCATTTCATACTCACTACTCTGCACTCACTACTCACTACTCACTACTCTGCACTCACTACTCACTACTCTGCACTCACTACTCACTACTCTACACTCACTACTCACTACTCTGCACTCACTACTCACTACTCTGCACTCACTACTCACTACTCACTACTCTGCAATCACTACTCTGCACTCTGCACTCACTACTCTGCACTCACTACTCTGCACTCACTACTCTGCACTCACTACTCACTACTCTGCACTCTGCACTCACTACTCTGCACTCTGCACTCACTACTCTGCACTCACTACTCTGCACTCACTACTCTGCACTCTGCACTCACACTATGCACACTCACTCTGCACTCACTACTTCACACTCTGCGCACTCTGCACTCGCACTCACCTTCTGCCTCACAGAGGGATGAAGTGAGCGCCGTTCTACTGGGCAGACCTGGGGTCGGTGTGAGATTCTATAGCAAAGTGTTTAGAAATGAGGAAACACACGATTTAAAGCGTAGTTAATAAAATGGGGAATCAAATGCAGAGGAGCAGGCAAAATGGCAGTATTATTCACCTGTGCCCGACCTGGTGGGAGAAGAGAGTAAATGTCCTCCTGGGCGATCAGTTGCAGACTTGGTTGGAATGCCCCCGGCCCTCCTGAATGCTCGCTTCCAGGCCTAGCAGCTTTCATCCAGACTCTCACAACATGACCGCGCAGGAGATTCTGTCACAAGTGTAGACCAAACCTGCTGCCGCAGCAGGAGCACAGCAGTGGCCTTTTATTTCTGTTTTAAACGTCTGAGGTTCTCACAGCAGCAGCCCTGTAACTCCCGAACCAAAAACCTCCTCCCTCGCAAACATCAAAGAGCATAATCACAAGCTAAGGATCAACGGGCGCGAAACAGCGTGGTTGGCGCGCACGAGAAGCAGCGTGGGCGTGCACATCAGCTGAAGATCGCCGGAGAAGTGTCGCGATTGCAAGCAGCGCTACTACTATTGCGCGCCACTAACCTGAGAATATCTTGATCAGCAGGAACGATGCGATGAATGTCCTTCTGACTTATCTTAACACAACACCCAGGGGTGTCTTTACGAACACCTCCTGAATGGGTATTTGTGAGAAGCCGGGAGGATAAGGTGCAGGAGGGGTACACGAATCGATGGAAGGGTCCTCGGGGTCTGATCCTCGGGGTCTGATACGGCAGAATCCGTAATGAAGGGACGTACTGCAGCGTGGAGAAATAAAGGACAGGTATAAGTCCGGGTTCCACAAAAGCACTCTCCCACCCTGACCCCTATCTCTGGCACTTACCAAGGAACTCTTCTGATGTTCCTTAAAGGAAATACCAAAGTTCCTTCGTCCTCTACGAATGGGGAGAAAGTTAATCGTCACTTTCTTTTAGGGCTGAATCCTCATAGTCTCGGCTTTACCCTGGGGATAGCGGAAAAGTAAATTCAATCTGTGTAGAATGCTTCCTCAATACAGCTTGAGAAACAAGGAATAAGTCTAGCACTCCCTACCAAGCAACACACTCAAACTCTTGGTAGTAACGAAAGCGTCAGAGGATGCTAGCGAAATCGTGCACAAACAATAAACAGTAAGGAGAAGAACGATCCCGTTCTCCTCTGGTGATACTTGCAGTTGGTCGGAAGTTTCTTCACTCCATTGACCACGCTGGCTGTTGATCGAAAACAGGGCTTGAACTAGGCTGGCCACGCAGGCTCTTGATCGGCGAAGATCTCCTGGGACTGAACACGCAGGCTGTTGATCGGCGATGTTTTCCTCTCGCACTCCGGCGGGGTGCCTCAACCAACACCAAGAGAACAATTGTCAAGCACCGATCTGTTCCCAAGGAGGAGTTATAAAGGCTCCGCCTTCTTTCCTTTTCTCCAGCGCCGCTTGGCCTTCTGGGACATGTAGTTTACAGGGATTCCTCGTACTTGTTTCCCTTTCCTACTTTCCTTCGCAGCGTCCGTGCAGGCGATCATGACAGAACCCCCTCTCGAGGACTGCCGACTCGGCGGTCGACCCGGTTTCCCAGGGAACTGCACATGAAATGCGGCTACCAAATCAGGGCAATGCAAATGATCAGCGGGTTCCCATGTCCTGTCCTCCGGACCATACCCTTTCCAATCTACCAGATACTGAATCCGGCCATGCAACATACGAGAGTCCAGGACTTGTTGCACTTCGTATTCCTCCTGGCCATCCACCTCCAGAGCGGGGGGCCGTACTGGCAATCGCATGTTCAAGGGGCAAGGCTTGAGGAGGGACACATGGAACACTGGATGTATGGACCAGGAAAGTGGAAGAGACAACCTCATGGCCACTGGGTTCACCACCTCACTGACGCTGTAAGGCCCCACAAACTTAGGTTTAAGTTTATTCACTCCTTTTAAATGAATGTTCTTTGTGGAGAGCCACACCTTGTCCCCCACCTGATATGTCGGCTCCTCGGACCTCCTGCGATCCGCAAATAGTTTATGAGCTGCTTGCGCCTTCTCCAAACAATGTCTTGCGTCTAGAAGGATGGCCCTCAGATGGGCATGATGTTCCTGAATGGAGGGAACCAAGGATTCCGCAGGCCAGTCGAACGGAAGCATGTTCGGATGGAAACCATACAGACAGAAAAAGGGGGAACATCCCAGGGTGGTATGAACAGCATTGTTATATGCGAACTCCGCCAGCCACAAAAGGGTGGTCCAATCTGAAGCATTCTGCATGGTGAAACAGCGGAGGTACTGTTCAAGCGTCTGGTTCAGCCGTTCGGTTTTTCCGTCCGTCTGTGGGTGATAGCTCGACGACAGTCGGGCATCGATTTGCAAGATGGCACAGAGGGCTTTCCAGAAATGTGACGTAAACTGCGTGCCCGATCAGTTATAATCACGCTGGGTAAACCGTGAGCACGTACAATGTGTTGCAAAAATACCTTGGCCAATTCCACAGAAGTAGGTAACCCCGGTAGAGAAATGAAATGCCCCATTTTTGTGAGATGGTCCACGACCACCAGAACCACGGTTTGCTGAGCGCATGGAGGCATCTCCACTATAAAATCCATGGATAAGGTGTGCCAAGGTTTAGGAGGAATGGGCAGCGGACGGAGGAGACCCACTGGTTTTGTGTGAACTGATTTCCCTTGGGCACAAATAGCACAGGATTGCACGTACCCTTTCACATCAGCTCGAACCTCTTTCCACCAGAAGGAACGTTCTACAATAGCCGTGGTTTTGAATATTCCCATATGCCCGCTTAATGCTGAGTCATGTGCCCACCTCAGGGCTTGTTGTTGCAACTGTTTCTGAGGGACATACAACGCATGGTAGTGGTACGCCAAATCATTCTCCATATGACGATGGTCCGGGTCTTCCTGGATCCAAGAAGCGATATCTTGATCGGCGATGGCTACTTTCAAATCCTCCAGAAAATCCGCAGAGGACACTAGAGCGAGGGATGTACTGAGGTTGTCAGCTTCCTGTAGGATAAAAGGGGGTTCTCCAAGTTCCATCGCATCCTCGACCCCTAAACGGGATAAGGCATCCGCCTTACCATTGCGTGACCCCGGCCTGTACTTAATGACGAAATCATAATCGGAAAAAAACAAAGTCCATCGGAGTTGCCTCGGAGTCAAAGCCTTCGCTGTTTTGAGGAACAACAGGTTACGATGATCAGTGATAATTTCCACCGTGTGACACGCACCGAGGAGATAATGTCGCCACTCCTCTCAGGCTCTTTTGATCGCCAAGAGCTCTTTATCAGTGATAGTGTAATTGATCTCACAGGGAGTGAGCTTTCTCGAATAGTAGGCCACAGGGTGCAGCTGTCCGGTTTTGGGATGTCTTTGTGATAGAATACCTCCGAGGGCGGATTGAGAGGCATCGGTCTCCAGGATATATGGCAGCTGAGGATCCGGATGCCGGAGAATGGGGGCTTGCGTAAATCTGCCTTTGAGGAGTTGAAATGCCTGTTCTGCTTCGGTTCCCCATACAAACGGAACGTTTTTTCGCAGGAGGGATGTGATTGGAAGAATTGTTTTAGAAAAGTCTTGAATAAAACGCCGGTAGTAATTAGCAAAGCCAAGGAAGCTCTGGACTGCCTTAACATTGTGTGGAGTTTTCCAGTTAAGGATTACCTCGACTTTGCTGGTGTCCATCCGGAACCCTTGGGCGTCTATGATATATCCCAAGAAGGCGACCTCCTGCACATGGAAAAGACACTTCTCCAACTTGGCGTATAACGAATTCTGTTGTAACTTTCGTAGTACGGTTTTTACATGGACAACATGTTCTGCCATTGATGTTGAGTAAATGAGGATGTCATCGATGTATACTACACAGTATGTTTCCAGACATCCTCGCAGAACTTCGTCCATGAAGAATTGGAAGGCAGCAGGGGCGTTGCAGAGGCCAAAGGGCATGACCCTGTATTCAAATAAACCAAATTTGGTGCGGAATGCAGTCTTCCATTCATCCCCTTTCTGTACGCGAACGAGGTGGTATGCCCCCCGAAGATCGAGTTTCGTGAAGTACTTCGCACCCTTCAACTGGTCCATCAAAACCGGGATGAGGGGAAGAGGATAACGGTTCTTTATTGTCACTTTGTTGATCGTACGGTAGTCGATGCAGGGCCTCAACTCATCGCAATCCTTCTTGGCAATAAAAAACATGGGTGATGATGCAGGAGATGTAGAGTGGCGGATAAACCCTGTAGCAAGGTTGTCATCTATATATGATTTCAAATACTGGGTTTCCTTCTCCGTTAAGGCATAAACCCTACTGCAAGGGATATCGGCCCCCGGGATGAGGTCAACGCGACAGTCGTAGACCCGATGAGGTGGTAATTGGGCGGCCTTTTGTTTGTCGAACAATGCCTTATACTCTTGGTATTCGACGGGCAGAACCGTGACACAACAGAACCTTTCAAAGGTACAGGCGTTCGCCAGATAGGAGGCCGATGAGGGTAGAGTGAGGGATGGTAAAGGTTCGTAGGTTCTGCAATGTTCCTTGCAAAACGGAGAGGTCATATTGACCGTACGAGCTGACCAACTGACAAAAGGATCGTGTAACGTGAGCCACGGCATTCCCAATATGAGTCGGAACTGCGGGGCGTCTATCAGGTCGAACTGGATGTGTTCCCGGTGATCCTCACCAAACTCCATCAATAAAGAAAGGGTGTTGTAAACCACCGGGCCTGAAGAAAGGATGGTTCCGTCGACTGCCTTTACCGTCTCGGGACGTAACTTTTTCTCGCACGGGATGCCCATCCTTAACGCGAAATCCTGGTCGATATAATTACCAGTGGCCCCGGAGTCGAGAAGGGCATCGACTTGCAAGGAATCATTGGTAGCGATCCAGAGAGTCACACTGATGTTTATATGGGCCACTGCGGGATGAAGGGTATTGGCAAGAACAGGGGAGATCATAGGGAACTGGTATCTCGAGACAGAGACCTCCTTCGGACTCGAGATCTTCAGTTTTCCGACGATTCGGTTTCCTTCTGTGTCGCCTGGACTCGTGGAAGAGTAGAGCGTCCTGGAACATAATTTCTGGCTCTGCATTCTTTGATAAAATGTCCTCCTTTCCCGCAATATAGGCACAGTTTCAGGCGTCGTCGTTTGTCCTTTTCTTCTGTAGTAAGGGGGCCTCGCACCCCCCCAATTTGCATGGGTTCAGTGTCATCAGGCAACTTAGGTTTGTCTTCTCCTCCGGATCTGGATCGAATGGGAGGATAGTAGAATCGGTTCTCTCCCCTTGGTCTTTCCCCTCTTCTTTCCAGCAGGCGATGATCTAACTGAACCGTCAGATCTATGAATTCAGATACCAGGGTAGGTAGTTGCACCACCTGAGCAAGAACGTCTTTCAGTTCACCTCGTAACCCTTGGTAAAAAAGGGAAATTCGTTTTTCCGCTGGCCAATCTGTTTCCACCAGCAAGCGATTGAAGGTAGTGATATAGGATAATAAGTCCTGTGAACCTTGTTTGAGAGTCATGATTTCCCGGTCCAGGGTGAGCATATGGGATTTACGATCAAAGAGTTTTCTCAACTCAACACAAAAATCAGAGAAATTATGCAATACAGGGTCATTGCGCTCCAATAAGGGAATTGTCCAGCTCGAGGCATTCCCACCCATGTAGGACATCATGAATGCCGTTTTCACTGCTTCCTCCTGAAAGACTACGGGTTTACACAGGAAATGCAGCCGGCATTGGTTCAGAAAAGTTTCGAACTTGCGAGGATCTCCGAAAAACCTCTCGGGGGGGGCTAACGGAATCCCTTGGTTCTGGATCACTTGAACCGTTGGTAGTGCTTCCGTGACTCCCGCGGAAGTAGTTAAGGGCAAAAAGTACCCCCCTGTTCGGGAAGAAGAAGGTGGTTGTAATGTGGCCGGTTTGAGTATGGGCCTGCCTACTGGCTCCTTCTGTGCCAGGTCAGACATATCTTTGCGGAGTTGGGCCACTTCTTGGTATAATGATTGATTCTCGGCACGAGAGGTGAGAACCTCCTGTCGCAGTTCCGAGAAGCTCTCCAACAGTGAAGCGAGGGTAACGTCGACGTCCATCGTCCGGGCTGAAACGTTTTCTTGGGCTTGACAATCTGTCGCGATTGCAAGCAGCGCTACTACTATTGCGCGCCACTAACCTGAGAATATCTTGATCAGCAGGAACGATGCGATGAATGTCCTTCTGACTTATCTTAACACAACACCCAGGGGTGTCTTTACGAACACCTCCTGAATGGGTATTTGTGAGAAGCCGGGAGGATAAGGTGCAGGAGGGGTACACGAATCGATGGAAGGGTCCTCGGGGTCTGATCCTCGGGGTCTGATACGGCAGAATCCGTAATGAAGGGACGTACTGCAGCGTGGAGAAATAAAGGACAGGTATAAGTCCGGGTTCCACAAAAGCACTCTCCCACCCTGACCCCTATCTCTGGCACTTACCAAGGAACTCTTCTGATGTTCCTTAAAGGAAATACCAAAGTTCCTTCGTCCTCTACGAATGGGGAGAAAGTTAATCGTCACTTTCTTTTAGGGCTGAATCCTCATAGTCTCGGCTTTACCCTGGGGATAGCGGAAAAGTAAATTCAATCCGTGTAGAATGCTTCCTCAATACAGCTTGAGAAACAAGGAATAAGTCTAGCACTCCCTACCAAGCAACACACTCAAACTCTTGGTAGTAACGAAAGCGTCAGAGGATGCTAGCGAAATCGTGCACAAACAATAAACAGTAAGGAGAAGAACGATCCCGTTCTCCTCTGGTGATACTTGCAGTTGGTCGGAAGTTTCTTCACTCCATTGACCACGCTGGCTGTTGATCGGAAACAGGGCTTGAACTAGGCTGGCCACGCAGGCTCTTGATCGGCGAAGATCTCCTGGGACTGAACACGCAGGCTGTTGATCGGCGATGTTTTCCTCTCGCACTCCGGCGGGGAGCACCATCCGCCTCAACCAACACCAAGAGAACAATTGTCAAGCACCGATCTGTTCCCAAGGAGGAGTTATAAAGGCTCCGCCTTCTTTCCTTTTCTCCAGCGCCGCTTGGCCTTCTGGGACATGTAGTTTACAGGGATTCCTCGTACTTGTTTCCCTTTCCTACTTTCCTTCGCAGCGTCCGTGCAGGCGATCATGACAGAAGACACGGAGTCTGCCTGCTGCCATGACTGACCTGCTGCGGAGGGACAGAGCCCGGTGAGTGGGGGTAGAGTGGGAGCGGCAGAGAGGGAGTGGGCAGAGAGGGAGGGTGTGTGTGTGTGTGTGTGTGTGTGTGTGTGTGTGTGTGTGTGTGTGCGTGCGTGCGTGCGTGTGTGCTTCCGTGAGTGTGAATGTGGAGCAAGAGATGTGCACAGCTCCAGGAGGCTCGGCGTGCGCGTTCACGATGGGCAATCAGCGCTCGTCCCCCAGTCTATGTCCCTTCAGACCCATCTTGGCAGCAATAGGTCTCGAAGCCGAGACCTAAAAATGAAAACAAGAAAATAAATGTGAATGTGCTGGACATTAACTGAAAAATATTGAAAAATCAAAAACCACCTAATCAAAAGCAGAATTATAAAAACCTAATCTCGAATGCATAGAGAGGAACAATGACAGCGTTAGGAAATTAGTAATAACCATAGTAACAGGATTTACAAATTGGTAAACACATGAAAAGGAACAATGACAGTATGAACAAATACATAACAGTCACAAAACAAAAGGAATTACAGCCTGATCTAATACACGATGAACCTATCTAGAATGGAGCAACTAGAGCGAAGTACAACTACCACAAATGAAGTTTGCAGTTGAATGACACTGTCCATTTCATCAAAGCAGACAAGGGTGGAGCATTAGTTGTGATGGACTGCATAAACTATGAGGACAAAATAGGTTTGATTTTACAGGATTCTTCCACCTATTTACCACTAGCTGAGGATCCCACTGAGGCTTTTTTAGCTTTGTTGGATTCTATTCTTGCACATGCGGTTGATATGAAATGGATCAGCACTAAAACAAGAGAGTATTTATTCACTCGTTTTCCCTGCAGACCGGGGCTGTACATGCTCCAAAGAATACACGAATGTGTGAGGGACCCGCCTTTGAGACCCATAGTATCTGGGTGCAGATCTATACATGATCCGTTGGGTCATTATCTTGACGTTTTTTCCAGCCAATTGTTCAAGCTAGTCCATTATACTTACAAGACACGACTCACTTGCTTAATATTCTTCAAAACATCGCTATTCCTGAGATTGGACAAACTTGGCTATGCACAATAGACATTGTGTCTTTATACACATCTATTCCCCACCTCGAAAGGTGTTGAAGCCATTGAATGAGCTCTGTTGAGACAGGACAACATAAGGGCGAATAAAGTGTTGCTTCTTGAACTGCTTCATTTCTGGCTGTTTCACAGCTATTTTCAGTGGAAAGAGCAGTATTTTCTTCAGGCCAATGGTACATCTATGGGCTTTGCGGGAGCCCCCAGCTATGCCAATATTTTCATGCTGAACTTTGAAACAGAGTACATTCTCTCTGAAATTCCATGGACTTCTAAGTTGATCGCTTATCGACGTTTCGTAGATGACATACTCATTATCTGGCATGGGTCACGGAGTGACTTAGAGTCGCAGATCCTTAAGTTGAATGCCATCAACCCTAGAATTCAATTTACTTTTCAGATTGAATCTCAGCATATAGCGTTCTTAGACGTTTTGCTTAAACTTTCAGGCACCACCATCGAGACCACTGTTTTTAAAAAACCTACTGATCGCAACAACGCCTTACTATACCAAAACTTCCACCCTTGGCTTTTGAAACGTCATCTTCCTTTCTCTCCGATTTTTCAACATTGTCGTTATTTTCAGTTAATGTCCAGCACGTTCACATTTATTTTCTTGTTTTCATTTTTACAGCACTTCTTTTCATTTGTGGCACGTATCAGGCGAGATAGTCCTTTAGGTCCTTTCACGTTCACAGTCCTATCTTTATGTCTTGATCACCCTTGCAGTCACAAATTTATATGGTGTTGACGTATGGGCTCACTTGTTGAAGCCGGCGTCCTCCGTGTTACAGTTTGTGCCAGGTGCTTTACTGCTTCTGGTGAGTTCTTGGGTTCTTTAGCTCATTTCATACTCACTACTCTGCACTCACTACTCACTACTCACTACTCTGCACTCACTACTCACTACTCTGCACTCACTACTCACTACTCTACACTCACTACTCACTACTCTGCACTCACTACTCACTACTCTGCACTCACTACTCACTACTCACTACTCTGCAATCACTACTCTGCACTCTGCACTCACTACTCTGCACTCACTACTCTGCACTCACTACTCACTACTCACTACTCTGCACTCTGCACTCACTACTCTGCACTCTGCACTCACTACTCTGCACTCACTACTCTGCACTCACTACTCTGCACTCACTACTCACTACTCTGCACTCTGCACTCACTACTCTGCACTCTGCACTCACTACTCTGCACTCACTACTCTGCACTCACTACTCACTACTCTGCACTCACTACTCACTACTCACTACTCTGCACTCACTACTCACTACTCACTACTCACCACTCACTACTCACTACTCACCACTCACTACTCACTACTCTGCACTCACTACTCACTACTCTGCACTCACTACTCACCACTCACTACTCTGCACTCACTATTCACTACTCACTACTCACCACTCACTACTCACTACTCACTACTCTGCACTCACTACTCACTACTCTGCACTCACTACTCACTACTCACTACTCTGCACTCACTACCCACTACTCTGCACTCACTACTCACTACTCTTCACTCACTACTCACTACTCTGCACTCACTACTCACTACTCACCACTCACTACTCACTACTCACTACTCTGCACTCACTACTCACTACTCTGCACTCACTACTCTGCACTCACTACTCACTACTCTGCACTCACTACTCTGCACTCACTACTAACTACTCTGCACTCACTACTCACTACTCTGCACTCACTCACTACTCACTACTCACTACTCTGCACTCACTACTCACTACTCACCACTCACTACTCACTACTCTGCAGTCACTACTCTGCACTCACTACTCACTACTCACTACTCACTACTCACCACTCACTACTCACTACTCTGCACTCACTACTCACTACTCTGCACTCACTACTCACTACTCACTACTCTGCACTCACTACTCACTACTCTGCACTCACTACTCTGCACTCACTACTCACTACTCACTACTCTGCACTCACTACTCTGCACTCACTACTCACTACTCTGCACTCCCTACTCACTACTCACTACTCTGCACTCACTACTCACTACTCTACACTCACTACTCACTACTCTGCACCCACTACTCACTACTCACTACTCTGCACTCACTACTCACTACTCTGCACTCACTACTCACCACTCACTACTCACTACTCTGCACTCACTACTCACTACTCACTACTCTGCACTCACTACTCACTACTCACTACTCACTACTCTGCACTCACTACTCACTACTCTGCACTCACTACTCATTACTCACCACTCACTTCTCACTACTCTGCACTCACTACTCACTACTCACTACTCTGCACTCACTACTCTGCACTCACTACTCACTACTCTGCACTCACTACTCACTACTCTGCACTCACTACTCTGCACTCACTACTCACTACTCTGCACTCACTACTCACTACTCACTACTCTGCACTCACTACTCACTACTCTGCACTCTCTACTCACTACTCACCACTCACTACTCACTACTCTGCACTCACTACTCACTACTCTGCACTCACTACTCACTCCTCACCACTCACTACTCACTACTTTGCACTCTCTACTCACTACTCTGCACTCACTACTCACTACTCACTACTCACTACTCTGCACTCACTACTCACTACTCTGCACTCACTACTCACTACTCACTACTCTGCACTCACTACTCACTACTCTGCACTCCCTACTCACCACTCACTACTCTGCACTCCCTACTCACCACTCACTACTCTGCACTCATTACTCACTACTCTACAGTCACTACTCAATACTCTGCACTCACTACTCACTACTCACTACTCACTACTCTGCACTCACTACTCACCACTCACTACTCTGCACTCACTACTCACTACTCACTACTCTGCACTCACTAATCACTACTCACAACTCTACACTCACTACTCACTACTCACTACTCTGCACTCACTACTCACTACTTTGCACTCACTACTCACTACTCTGCACTCACTACTCTGCACTCACTACTCACTACTCTGCACTCCCTACTCACTACTCACTACTCTGCACTCACTACTCACTACTCTACACTCACTACTCACTACTCTGCACTCACTACTCACTACTCTGCACTCACTACTCACTACTGTACACTCACTACTCACTACTCTGCACTCACTACTCACTACTCACTACACACTACTCTGCACTCACTACTCACTACTCTGCACTCACTACTCACTACTCACTACTCTGCACTCACTACTCACTACTCACTACTCTGCACTCACTACTCACTACTCACCACTCACTACTCACTACTCTGCACTCACTACTCACTACTCACTACTCTGCACTCACTACTCACTACTCACCACTCACTACTCACTACTCTGCACTCACTACTCTGCACTCACTACTCTGCATTCACTACTCTGCACTCACTACTCACTACTCTACACTCACTACTGTGCACTCACTACTCTGCACTCACTACTCTGCACTCACTACTCTGCACTCTGCACTCACTACTCACTACTCTGCACTCACTACTCACTACTCACTACTCTGCACTCTGCACTCACTACTCTGCACTCACTACTCTGCACTCTGTACTCACTACTCTGCACTCTGCACTCACTACTCTGCACTCACTACTCTGCCCTCTGCACTCACTACTCACTACTCTGCACTCACTACTCACTACTCTGCACTCACTACTCTGCACTCACTACTCTGCACTCTGCACTCACTACTCTGCACTCACTACTCACTGCTCACCACTCACTACTCACCACTCACTACTCGCTACTCACCACTCACTACTCTGCACTCACTACTCTGCACTCTGCACTCACTACTCTGCACTCACTACTCTGCACTCACTACTCTGCACTTACTACTCTGCACTCACTACTCACTACTCACTACTCTGCACTCTGCACTCACTACTCTGCACTCTGCACTCACTACTCTGCACTCACTACTCTGCACTCTGCACTCACACTATGCACACTCACTCTGCACTCACTACTTCACACTCTGCGCACTCTGCACTCGCACTCACCTTCTGCCTCACAGAGGGATGAAGTGAGCGCCGTTCTACTGGGCAGACCTGGGGTCGGGTGTGAGATTCTATAGCAAAGTGTTTAGAAATGAGGAAACACACGATTTAAAGCGTAGTTAATAAAATGGGGAATCAAATGCAGAGGAGCAGGCAAAATGGCAGTATTATTCACCTGTGCCCGACCTGGTGGGAGAAGAGAGTAAATGTCCTCCTGGGCGATCAGTTGCAGACTTGGTTGGAATGCCCCCGGCCCTCCTGAATGCTCGCTTCCAGGCCTAGCAGCTTTCACCCAGACTCTCACAACATGACCGCGCAGGAGATTCTGTCACAAGTGTAGACCAAACCTGCTGCCGCAGCAGGAGCACAGCAGTGGCCTTTTATTTCTGTTTTAAACGTCTGAGGTTCTCACAGCAGCAGCCCTGTAACTCCCGAACCGAAAACCTCCTCCCTCGCAAACATCAAAGAGCATAATCACAGCCTAAGGATCAACGGGCGCGAAACAGCGTGGTTGGCGCGCACGAGAAGCAGCGCGGGCGTGCACATCAGCTGAAGATCGCCGGAGAAGACACGGAGTCTGCCTGCTGCCATGACTGACCTGCTGCGGAGGGACAGAGCCTGGTGAGTGGGGGTAGAGTGGGAGCGGCAGAGAGGGAGTGGGCAGAGAGGGAGGGTGTGTGTGTGTGTGTGTGTGTGCGTGCGTACGTGCGTGAGTGTGTGCTTCCGTGAGTGTGAATGTGGAGCAAGAGATGTGCACAGCTCCAGGAGGCTCGGCGTGCGCGTTCACGATGGGCAATCAGCGCTCGTCCCCCAGTCTATGTCCCTTCAGACCCATCTTGGCAGCAATAGGTCTCGAAGCCGAGACCTAAAAATAAAAACAAGTAAATAAATGTGAACGTGCTGGATATTAACTGAAAAATATTGAAAAATCAAAAACCACCTAATCAAAAGCAGAATTATAAAAACCTAATCTCGAATGCATAGAGAGGAACAATGACAGCGTTAGCAAATTAGTAATAACCATAGTAACAGGATTTACAAATTGGTAAACACATGAAAAGGAACAATGACAGTATGAACAAATACATAACAGTCACAAAACAAAAGGAATTACAGCCTGATCTAATACACGATGAACCTATCTAGAATGGAGCAACTAGAGCGAAGTACAACTACCACAAATGAAGTTTGCAGTTGAATGACACTGTCCATTTCATCAAAGCAGACAAGGGTGGAGCATTAGTTGTGATGGACTGCATAAACTATGAGGACAAAATAGGTTTGATGTTACAGGATTCTTCCACCTATTTACCACTAGCTGAGGATCCCACTGAGGCTTTTTTAGCTTTGTTGGATTCTATTCTTGCACATGCGGTTGATATGAAATGGATCAGCACTAAAACAAGAGAGTATTTATTCACTCGTTTTCCCTGCAGACCGGGGCTGTACATGCTCCAAAGAATACACGAAAGTGTGAGGGACCCGCCATTGAGACCCATAGTATCTGGGTGCAGATCTATACATGATCCGTTGGGTCATTATCTTGACGTTTTTTCCAGCCAATTGTTCAAGCTAGTCCATTATACTTACAAGACACGACTCACTTGCTTAATATTCTTCAAAACATCGCTATTCCTGAGATTGGACAAACTTGGTTATGCACAATAGACATTGTGTCTTTATACACATCTATTCCCCACCTCGAAAGGTGTTGAAGCCATTGAATGAGCTCTGTTGAGACAGGACAACATAAGGGCGAATAAAGTGTTGCTTCTTGAACTGCTTCATTTCTGGCTGTTTCACAGCTATTTTCAGTGGAAAGAGCAGTATTTTCTTCAGGCCAATGGTACATCTATGGGCTTTGCGGGAGCCCCCAGCTATGCCAATATTTTCATGCTGAACTTTGAAACAGAGTACATTCTCTCTGAAATTCCATGGACTTCTAAGTTGATCGCTTATCGACGTTTCGTAGATGACATACTCATTATCTGGCATGGGTCACGGAGTGACTTAGAGTCGCAGATCCTTAAGTTGAATGCCATCAACCCTAGAATTCAATTTACTTTTCAGATTGAATCTCAGCATATAGCGTTCTTAGACGTTTTGCTTAAACTTTCAGGCACCACCATCGAGACCACTGTTTTTAAAAAACCTACTGATCGCAACAACGCCTTACTATACCAAAACTTCCACCCTTTGGCTTTTGAAACGTCATCTTCCTTTCTCTCCGATTTTTCAACATTGTCGTTATTTTCAGTTAATGTCCAGCACGTTCACATTTATTTTCTTGTTTTCATTTTTACAGCACTTCTTTTCATTTGTGGCACGTATCAGGCGAGATAGTCCTTTAGGTCCTTTCACGTTCACAGTCCTATCTTTATGTCTTGATCACCCTTACAGTCACAAATTTATATGGTGTTGACGTACGGGCTCACTTGTTGAAGCCGGCGTCCTCCGTGTTACAGTTTGTGCCAGGTGCTTTACTGCTTCTGGTGAGTTCTTGGGTTCTTTAGCTCATTTCATACCACGTTATGATAGTGCGAGGCATCATCTTCACTATAGTTCTGTTTTTTCAGGTACTGTCACGTTATTGTTCACTGAGTCAGTTTGTGGGTAGTCACTTCTTTTAAGGTAAGCGCTGAAGTGCCTGTCTGACATTCTTTAGTTTTTTTGCATTTACGACACATATGGTAGCATTTGTTTGTTTTTTTGCAGAGTATAGCAGTTTTCCGCTGAGTTCTGTTTCTGCTTTGAATGTGAGCACTCAAGCATTTAAGGTATGATTAATATTCTTCACGTCTTCACTCTCGTGTTTTTCCACACTTGTTGCACTTGTTACTAACGCCACGCATCATTTTTCAAGCTTTAGGTCACGCTTGATCACCACGCCTTGCTTCTCGGTCGTCATTTGTTCTGGTTCACATTATTGTTTTGTTATGTGGCACAATGACGTATTAACACACTGTGGTAAGCAGTTATATCAATCATTCCCTCAGTTGCTTTTTAGGTCTCGCCTACGTAGAGCACATGCGCTGCATAGGAGAGAGACGTAATGCCATTGGCACAGCTTTGGTGGCAAAAACGTTCACGCGTTGCATTGCTTGCAATGGTTACCCGTGCACGTCTGGTTGATTTCCTTGCGGGAGCGCGGCGCCCTATGGTGGTGCCATATGGTCGCACGCTCCCGCAAGGGAATTGTGCAGCCACCTGCTGCAGCGCGAGGCGTGTGCTTGTTTTTCTTATCCCCTTGACCTTCCCGCGCTTGGTTCCAGGGAAGTTGCCCTTCTGCAGCTGATGGTCCTCTTCTCCCCTCCTCCTCCCTCTTCTTGTCTCACCACTCTCTCCTACCTCACATGTACCAAACTGTTTTGCCTCCTTATCCTCCGTTCCGTCACACCGATGCACGCACCAGAAGCCCAGTCAGTTCCCCCGGGGCACAAGCAGGCATCCCCTTCTGTCTTTTTGCTGCGATCAGCTGTCCTGACAGCAGTGGGTGCCTGCTTGTGCCCCGGGGGAACTGCAGGGCAGCTCATCGGCACTGTTGCAGATGGCTTTTCATACGTATACTATTTTTATGGGGTTTAAGTCGTGCACGCGAGCCGGTATATGGGCTACTTGCCTGCCCCTTCATTCCTCCCACCTCTTTACCAGGTTTGCTTTGATTGAGCACTGATAAAAAACCCAAGTCGACGCCTTCGTAGCCTGCCTGTATCGCTAACCTATGATGCGGGGGCATTAGAGGTCAGCGCCCCCTGACCCCCAGAGGCGTGGGTCAGTGTAGCTCTTGTAAAGTTCGCTAACCCTTCACCTTTGAAAAGACTTTCAGGTCAACCCTTCGGGGGGAGTTTATCACTTAGAAATCAAGGGTGCCCTATCAGACCACACGCCGAGGGAGGAATCTCAGAGCCTGAGGTTTTATAAATAAATTGATAACATTCGATAGCGCACACACCAGTTACAGCTGTCTCTTGGCGCATAAAAGCGGGATTCTACAGAAGTTCATTAGTGAAGGTGGTGTTTATGGAAATGAGGATAGACAGTGCAAAGAACCAGAGTCTCTAGTTCTTTTCCTGCCCACAGTGTTGAGCGTGCTGAGCTGCAGTGCGGTTGTGTGCACCTACCCGTGTGATCTTGCTACTCTGGTCTGAGAGCTTGGCGGATGGGGGCTCGTCAGCATGCCAGCTCGCTCCTCTGTCGCATCACTTTCTAGAAGCTCACCAAATATATATTAGGGCCACAGAAATGAGTGACCGGTTTATTCCGCCATGTTTCGGTGATGGAGCAAGCTGTGAGAATGCTGCCGTGGCCACTGGAACTATGCTGCAAGGGAGGATTACATTATCTGGCATTTTGTGACCGCATTACCTGATTATTTTGTAATATTTACACGTTTAAGACTGTGGGCTATAGCTTCCACATTTTTAGTAACAGTTGAGCTCATAAATACAGCAATAAGTAACAAAGGTGCCCAATCAACCTTTCCACAGGGCCTTCCACTGCGCAGCAACACATGTTGGAGCATTTTTAGAAACCTTCATCACCGGCTCAACCTGCACATGCAACCAAAGAACTCTTGGAAATCATCTCTGAATCCCATACTCCTGACTGCATCTCCAGCTGCACCCAGCCTGCCGTGTATCCCCGGGCTGATCCTTTCAACCAGGGGACTTCCCGCGATGTCTTCCCGTGGGGGTGAAGACAGTGCAGGGGCTGTACATCGCCTGATATCATTTAGAAGAGACTTTTAGAACTGCAGAAGCAGGTTCAAATCTTAGCTCCGGCTCAACAACCGTAATTCTGAGCAAAATGCTTAATCTTTGTTTACAACAAGTGTAACATATTCAATGCTTTACATGAGGTTACACTATGTTTGCACTATGTAAACCCACTGTGATGTGGTCATGGCGCTTACCTGAATGAGAATGGTATAAAAATAGGGTCTCACCCCCACCTCTACATTACATTTCCAGACCTGTAAATACTCTGCCGGAAGAAGGAATGCTGTGCCGCTACAAGGATTGCCACTCTTCTGGACTGCTGCTCTGGAAGAACTGCTGCTCTGCTGACCTGCTGCCCTCTTGCCTAGGGAAGAACAACTGGGCCTGAAACTCAATTTTGAACCCAGGAGCCAGAATGACTCAAAGTGCTTGCCTGCTAGCCTCCTAATCGAAGCCTCAAGGATATGAAAGGCTCCCCAACAGTTTCTGGACCCGTCTTCAACGAGTTCCTGACCCCCAAGAGGTTCCTTTCAGGTCCTGGACCCTTGTGGTGGCTCTTGAGCTATTAAATTCAAGCTTTTGGGGTCTTCGCACCTGTGAACGGGCTTGTTCACACAGGAACTTTGACTCTTGATCAGCACAAGCAGCTGCCAGTCCATCTGTTAACACAGCATCTTCGACCCGTACGCGATGCCCGGCCTGCTCCTTGCACCACACCGATCACTGCCCGCAACTCTCTCCTTGCTCCTTGCTACCCTCCTCCAATGTATACGGTATTCGTGGTACTGTTCTCCACTCTATATGACTTTGATCCAGTCCAGATCAAACAGATAGTTTTGGTTAGCGCTTTATGCTTTTAGGCACTAAATTGCAGTTTATTCTATAAACATTCATCACTCTGGTTTTACTGATTGGATTTTTGTTGTTTTGGTCATCTTTTATTTAGTAAATTAAGATCTATTTCTCTAACTTGGTGTGGAATAATTTTTGTTTGGTATTTTCAGTTTTACTATTTGAAGTGTTGTAGTAGTGAGCCTCAGCAAGGCCGACCAGTGCTAGGGGTTCTCCCTTCTCTGCAGACCATAGAATAGAAGTTGGCACAGAAACTGGAATAGAAAATACAAGATTTATTAAACCTCATGAGGTGGAACTACATTCACACAACAACCTTCGGTAATGTATGAAGTAGCACACCTAATGGAAGGAGCTGGGTCCTTTTATACCCACACAGGGGCTCACACAGGGGCTCAAAAGAAGGCCGTACAAGTACAAAATGCAGGGTTGGGTACATGTAAGGTCATACAGAAAATGCAGAGTCAACAAGTGGGAGGAGCTAACAGTTGCTAATTCTGGTGAACACATCCTGACAGTTACAGACTAGGGATAGCTGCATGGACAGCTGCAGGCTCAACTGACCATGTGCGAAGCAGAAGAAACTAAATATAACCTGTCTCTCGGCAGATTCCAAGAGCAGACAACCACAAGGTAGGACAGAGCATGTGGCACACACGTGGTAGCACATGGCAAACAAGATGGCTGCCAGAAATACAAAATGGATTCCATAAAACGGATAAGATGACCTTTAAATGCAGGATGGCTTCTGCTAATGCTCACCCAATCGCTGCCAAATTACAACTGAGTGGTACAAATATTTTTCACATTGCATCAAAGTTAAGCCTGGCTGCTCTGTGTCAAGCTACCAAGGGGTTGAGCACAACTTAATTAGGTGTTTGCTTGTGCCTAACTTTGGCTAGGATTGTGGTTGCAGATTGAACAGGGCTCACACCCCAGTCAACCTGTCGTAATTTGACAATGACCGAGTTAGCGCTTAGCTGTGCTACACGTTTTCCCGCTTAACTTGGCTGTACTTGGAAAACGCCATTTTGTGTGTTACGGTGGCCATCTTAGATCATAAGCGGCCTCGTGGCCAGCGTGCCCTTTAGTCCGTTGTCCGTGCCACTGACCACTCGAGTTTGCCCAGCAACAGGCTATTTTTAGTAACGGTCAAGCCTGTACATGCGCAGTCCCAACTGACCAGTCACCCCTCAGGAATGTGCCGCCAAACTGACCAGCGGGGTTGTAACCCCTCCAATGAGCTGGCTGTGTTCCAAAAAATGACCATATATGTACACAACGCTTTGTAACTCTGTACCGCCCGTCTTTTTATTACCTGCAAATTGTAGTAGTAGCTTTATTCGATAAAAACATATCATAAAAGCATTTACACATCATTTATAAAAACATTTTTACAACAATCATCAATTTTAAGAGCATTTCATTCGTAGAGCAGTATATTAGTTGGATGGGCCCATTTACTGAATTAATAGTTTTCTTGCGGATCTTAGACGCCATGCCCACCCCAAAAATTTTGCCATACAGGTAGAAAAAAAGGGTCTAGCATCAGTGCGTAAAATACGCAAGGCTTCCATATGAGAGCGAGTTCCCAAAGATCTGCAAAGGGGCTTCAACCACCTACGTCTCGGGGCTGCATAGACACTACATTTGAACAGCATATGGGGCACAGACTCTACCCTTAGATTGCAAAAGGGGCAATAAGGAACAGTTTGAGCTGGGGGTTTCCATGTGGAAGTAAACTCGCAAACTGGGAGCACCCCCAATCTGAACTTAATGTATAATGCTCTGTCCCTCGGGTTCTGTATAATATCTAGATAAGGTTCCCTTAATGGTGACTCCTTAGCTGACAAAAACAGAAGTACGGATTTACAATGAGATGTGGATCGTGCCCTCTCACTGTCTACCCATGCCCAGTAGATTTTCTTTAACTGTTGTTTCGTGGGTGCGGATTTATTGGACCAGGCCTCTTCTAGGCCTAATTTGTAGAGCAGCATTTTAACCTCCCTGAGCCAGATGATCTTATGAGAGCCCGGTAATGACAAAATGTCAGATAAGGCATCTGCATAACTACTTAATTCCTGCACATTCCAGATTCTGGACCATAACAGAAGTGGACGTAGTTTTGCTTGGTCGCGGATTGCCCGGGTACCTGCATCTAACAGCAATGGGATTGTTGGTGTGCTGTGGGGCAAACCCATTAGATCTTTGTAAAAGTTGTTCTCAAGGTGGGTTAGAGTGTCAACTTTTTGAGTGCCCCACAGTTCAGCACCGTAAAGTGCCGCACTTACGACCCTTGCCCTATAGATATCTAGAGGAGCTCCAATGGGTTTTGATGGTGATGAGCGCTGCTCCTTGAGCAGCGCACCTGCCACCCTTTTATGGGTAAGGAAGACTTTTTGATGGTGTGACTTCCAGCTCATACTATCACTGATGCGTATACCCAGGTAGTCAAATTCCTTTACACGATCAAGTGGAACGGAATGCAGAACCGGGGGATAAACAGGTTTTTTTGGCGGGTTAAGGACTAGAAACTTGGTTTTGCCTATATTTATCGCTAAACCCCTTTCGTTGCAAAAGCTTTGGAACCTAGAAAGCAACGATTGAATGCCCATCGGTGATTTTGAAATTAGGAGGGTATCGTCGGCGAACAGAAGCGTTGGGATCTTCCTTCCAGCCAGGGTGGGTGCATCTGATGGTTGTTGCAGGAGATGCTCCACCACTCCGTTAATATAAAGAGAAAACAGAGTGGGGGCAAGCACACACCCCTGACGGACGCCTCTGTCCACGGGGATACGAGATGTTTTCTCTCCCTGTCTACCCCATCTGATTTGGGCAAAATTACTATCATGGAATTTAACAAGCAACGACAGCAAGTAGGGTGGGAGGCCTAACCCATCGAGGACGTTCCACAGGAGTGTGCGTGGCACTAGGTCGAAGGCAGTCCGCAAGTCAATGAAGACTAAGTACAGACTGCCCCCTCCCAGCACCACCACTTTCCAATAAATCATTAGAAGGCGGAACGTCTGCTCGATTGTCCCTGTTCCTGATCTGAAGCCTGCTTGTAGATCTGACAGGATATGATTTTCATCTGCCCACTCAATAATCCTGCCCAGTACCACCTTCCCTGCTACTTTTTGGGAAGAGACCTGCAAATTGTATAAAAGAACGGGTCACACCGATGTTCGGTGTGATACTTCTTGCATTACCGAAGGGTGCTGTAGGAATGTACCACCACCCCATGGGGTCCTAATAAACTTGTTCTTTGAATTTTTCAGTTTCCGTGCCAACAGTTCTTTGAATGTAAGTGGGTTATCTTCGGAGCATGTAGGCCTTGGGAACCCGATACTACAAATTGGCGACCACGAAGGGACTCATCGGCGACTCGGATGCCCGAAGGAGAGGTCGTGACGAAGGTTTGGAAACTCGCCATGGACGCGTACGCTGCCACCGAGTGACCCGAGTCTTGGCACCCGCGGTGTTTCTTCCTTTCCTTCTGATCTGACCTTCCAGGTGGCGTCGGTCTCCGACTGAGTTCTCGATCGTCTGCGTTGCTGGATAAAGTGCCGTTTGGCTGATTCGATTAAAAGACCTTGGCAGTTGGAATCTGGACCTTTGAGACTTTGGGTAAGATTTGTGATCGGTAAGGTAGTCTGCGGACGCTTACTGAAGTTCCATGATTTGTGATCGGTAAGGTAGTCCTCGGACGCTTGCCGAAGTTCTATGACCTATGATTTTGATTTGAGTTAGCTAACATTTGTGAATTTCGGAACTTTGAATCTATATGTGTAGTGCACTTCACATAGGCAGGCATGTAGAGATGTTTCTCTAATTTTGTTTTTTTCCTCTGAGCGGCACGTTTGTGTGAAGTACTGTAAGTGCCATTTTATACGGTATTGCGCTTTTGTGATACTTTTTGAACATGCCTGTTTTAAGCACACTCCGAGGGATGTGCTGTCTTGGAAATGGTACCACAATTAGGTTAGCGAAAGCACAGCCGGCTCCCCCAGAAGGAACACCAAACCGTGAGATGTACATTAAATTTGGCCTTCCCCCTATAATGTACAGTAAACTATGGAATAAATATACTAAATCAGATCCTGAATTGCAATGGCCACTACATGGGTCGTTCAATTTGCGTAAGGTTCAGTTTGTGGAGCAATGTCTGTTTCAACGAAGGTCTAGACAAAATATGTTTGATTGTGTACGAATGTGGGAGAAAGCGGTGCGTGAGCGAATGAAACGTGAAGTTGCCTTGGTGGACAAAGAGCAGCGCAAGGCTGCTCGTGATAAGGCTTTACAGCTTGAGGAAAAGGAGGCTCAGGAGAAGAAAGAGAGGGAGGAACTGGAACGTAAATTGCAAACGACTGGTCAATTTCCTATTCGCCGACCGCTTTATCCTGTCCTTAATAATGAAATTGATGATTTTTCATTGCTAGATCGATCACCGCCTCCGTACGTCTCGCCTACGGCTCCAACTGCAGAATCGGATGACGAAGGACAGGATAAGCCAGGAAAAAGGGGTACATCCGGTGTCAGGTTTTCTGCGGAGAAATCTGCGAACTTGCGTAGTTGGGCTCGTAAAGTGAATACGAATTTTGTTACTCAGACTGAAGTTGTTACTGAAAGGGGTAATTGGACAGAACAAGAATTACTGTATTTTCTGGCTACTTTGGCAGATGAAGTTGTTACTGCATACCGTCAATTTTCGGATACGTTAGAACCTAAGGTTGTGTCAGTTCACCGTGAGAATTTGGAAAAAGGTGTATTTGATCTTTCAGATGTCGATGCCTTTTACAAGCAACTGATCCAGCTGCGGGATGAGACTTCCAGATTGCGGGACGAGCGGAAAAAGAATAAGGAGTCCGGGCCGGAGTCTACTGGGCTATCTAAGGAGTGTTCTCTCCGGGGTTCAGATAAGAGTTCTATAATGCATGTTATGTCTATGCGTGAAGCCGCACCTTTGTATGTTCCGCCAAAAGGGGAAGGTACAGATGATGATAAAATGTCAAAGGATGCAAAGGGGTATTTTATATATAACTGGGTGTATACGCCTTGGAATAGAGCAGATGTTATGGCGTTGAAAAATTCTTTACCTGACCTTCGTAAAAATCCGGCAGCATTCTATGAAGGGGTGGAAGGGGCTATTTCGTCCTGTGTGATGACTCTTGTCGACATAGATCTGTTTTTTTGGGTTAATTCTTCCACCTGATATGTGGAGACTAATTCGTAAAAATAATGATGAAACAATACTTGGAGGAACATGGAAAGAAATAAATGCAGCTGATTTAGATAGGGAACCGGCATGTAAGCCCTGCCAGTTGATTTTAGACCTCCCGGCGGCTATTTTGATTAAATTAAAAACGCTCGTCCCTTCTAAAAAGATCGATTAGACCATGTTAGCTTCGTGCAGGCAAAAGCCAGATGAAACGGTCTCAGACTTCTTTACACGCTTCGAAGAGGCGTTTCATGATTACAGTGGTCAATCTTTAACAGACGATACGGGTCGGCATTTGTTTGTAGATAAGTATGTGGCTAATCTCCTACCGGAGATTGCAAAACGATTGAAATCGAGTGAAAGTTCCTGGGCCACGGCGACCCCTGCATCTTTGTTAACTATGGCTCGGTATTATGAGCGGCAGGAGTTGGAGGCTAAAGAAAGTGTTGATAAAAAAGCGAAAGAATTGAAAACGAAGGTGATGTTGGCGCAGGTTCGTGGAACACAGAGTAGAGGGAATGATAGAGGGGAACGAGGTGGAGGCAATACGTCGTATGGTTGTACGGATATAGCGGAGGATCAATGTGCTTATTGTAAAGAGTTTGGGCATTGGGCTGAAGATTGTCCGGTACTTCGTGAACAACGTAGCCAGCGTGGTCGAGGAGGTGGTAGGTCGAGGGGCAGTTATACGGGGGCGAGAGGGGGTGGAGGTGATCGTGGAAGGGCTGAAGAGAGGGGCCGTGGCCAGGATGAATGGAATGCTTTTGATAGACGAAATCAATATCAGATATCGGAGGGTGAGAATGTGGAACATCAAGATTATGTGCATGCATAGGACTGCGTAGGATGGGGTACGGAATCAATTGAAGTGCCGGTAGATCAGAAAGGGCCATATGTAACAGCGGGCATTTTGGGTTCTACTGATCAATTCCTAGTCGACACAGGAGCTACTCGTAGCGCTTTGTCAAAAAACTTGGTTCCGAGGGCTCCCCTGTCTGGCGAAATGATAACATGTGTAGGGTTCGATGGCACACCCTCCCCTAGCCCATTGTCAAAACCCCTTGCACTTTGTCTCGACAAATTTTTTAGTTTTGGTCAATTTTTGCTATCGCCCCATACACCAGCTAATATTCTGGGCATTGATTTGCTTAAATATTTTCGAGCAACGATACGGTGCGCTCCTGAGGGAGTGCGGGTTATCCTGAATGACAATTATCCTGAATCAGGTTTTGCACTATACTAGACATTCCAGCTTTGGCCTCTCTCCCGCACACGTTATGGGCGACCTCAGACACGGATGTGGGAGAGATGCGTATTCCACCTATTCAAATTACTGTAAAGGAGGGAGCCTCTCTGCCACGGGTGCCACAGTATAAGATTTCGAGGGAAGGTGAAATTGCCCTGACACATATTGTTCAAGATTTGATAGCTGCAGGAGTGGTGGAGGAGGTTCCTTATAATGTTTGTAACAGCCCTATTCTTCCGATCCTTAAGAGAGATACTGACGACAAAGTCTATCGGTTTATTATTGACTTGAGAGAAATAAACAAAATTGTCATTCCCCAATACCCGGTGGTGTCCGACATTACGACCTTGCTTACACTGGTGCCGCCAACGGCGACGACCTTTAGTGTTATTGACTTGAAAAATGCGTTCTTTTCTATCCCTGTTCATCCTGATAGTAGATATTTGTTTGGCTTCACGTTAAATAATAAATCGTATAGATTTTGTCGTGTTCCTCAAGGTTTCACTGAGAGCCCTAGTATCTACAGCCAGGCTCTGAAAAGACAGCTTGATTCTTTTGAGTTACAGTCTGGGGTTGTCCTTATCCAGTACGTGGATGACCTTTTACTTGCTGCAGACTCTTATGCACAATGTGAGGAGAGTACGATTGCTTTGCTTTCTTTTCTGGCACAGAATAATCACAAAGTCTCTAAGAAAAAGCTTCAATACTGTAGACCCAAGGTGACCTACCTCGGTCATCTTTTGTCTATGGAGGGGCGTGCATTAACCCCTTCCATGCTGGGCCGATTTTGCTGCTGTGCTGGACTTTTAAAGAGTCAATGGGTTTATGACGGCCCCCAGCCGTCATCAGCACACGAGCACTGTAATGCATGACGGATGGGGGCCGTCATCAGCATGGAAGGGGTTAACATCAGATCGAATTCAGGCGATTTTAGATACACCAGTCCCCCGCACACAGAGAGATGTACGTGCCTTCATAGGGTTAACGTCTTTTTGTAGGCAGTGGATCATGGGGTTTTCACACATTATAAAACCCTTGCTAGCGTTACTGTCCAAAGCTACACCAATGCCCCTTGAATGGACAGATGAATGTCAAAATGCCTTTGAACAATTGAGACAGGCCCTTTGCTCCGCTCCCGTATTAGGTACACCAGATTACACGAAGATTTTCACATTGTACGTGCACGAGAAAGATGGGTGCGCGTTATCAGTGTTAGTGCAAGCACACGGGGACAAGCAGAGGCCATGCGCGTATTTCTCAGCCATTCTTGATCCTGTAGCACGAGGGTTACCTGGGTGTTTTCGAGCAGTGGCAGCAACAGCAGTAGCTATACGGCAGAGTGAGGGAATAGTGTTATCGCACAAATTGTTGGTGCTAGTCCCCCACGCAGTAGATGCCCTGTTAAATCAAACAAAGACCCAATATCTCACGAGTGCACGGTTAACAGGATATGAGCTTACACTTTTGGCGCCACATATCACACTGAAAAGATGTGCTACCCTGAACCCTGCCACTTTATTGCCCTATCCGGTCGAGGAGGGTCAGGAAGAAAAACATCATGATTGTGTTTTCCTGACCGAGGAACAGACAAAGAGTCGTGTCGACTTACAGGATATGCCACTTCCAGATGTGGATGGGGAACTGTGGGTTGATGGATCGTGTTTGAGACTGCCAGATGGTACGACTTCCGCAGCCTATGCGATCACGACACTTAAGACAGTGGTAGAAACAGCTAGAATACCACAGAAATCGGCCCAAGCAACAGAGCTGATAGCCTTGACAAGAGCCTGCGAATTGAGTGCTGGCCTATGTGTGAACATATACACAGACAGCCGGTACGCCTTCGGAGTAGCACATGACTTCGGGCTACTCTGGAGAGAACGTGGGTTTTTGACTTCTCATGGAGTACACATTATGCACGGAGAACTAGTGCGTGATCTCCTAAACGCGTTGCTTTGTCCAAAGAAAGTAGCGATAATAAAATGTAGTGCCCATAAAAAGATCACCGATAAAGTGGGTCAGGGAAATGCCTTTGCGGACAGCATAGCGAGACAAACGGCTATGTCTCGAACTGACTCCCTCATGTACGTGACACAATCACAGGCTGAGCGATGGTATGATGCTAGAGCCGAGATACTAGATATTCAGAAATCAGCTACTGAATCAGAACTTGCGGCATGGGCAGCAGATGGGGTGCTAGATGATGAAGGTTGTTGGAGGAGCAAGGACATGGAGAGATGGAAATTGCCTGCAGCTTACCTGCAAGCGATGGTCCAGATGACACATGGGTTGGCGCACGTGGGGGCTCTTGCAATCACTCGACTGTTAACACGAGTTTGGGAGCATCCCGAGATTGGAAATACTGCCAAGAGAGTAGTGCAGACCTGCCTGATATGTTTGCAGCACAATCCTGCAAAGGGAACCCATACACCGAAAGGAGGGTTCGTTCCACCTTCTGCAACCATTCGAGGTACTCCAAATGGATTATATCCAGCTTGAGCGTTGCAACAACCTGAAGTATGTCTTAGTGGTTGTATGTGCTTTTAGCAAATGGGTAGAGACTTTCCCCACGAAAGACAATACAGCTCTGACAACAGCTAAGGTGTTGCTTAAGGAGTTTTTCCCTCGATTTGGAGTTTGCAAATTTTTGTGGAGCGATAATGGGCCTCATTTTGTCGGGAAAATTGTGGAGTATGTGCTGAAGGGTCTGGGGATTCAGCAGAAGTTTCATGCTGTGTTCCACCCTCAGTCGGCAGGTCTTGTTGAGCGGTACAATGCCACGTTGAAACTCAAACTGGCTAAGATTGTGGCGTCTACGACATTGAAGTGGCCGGATGCCTTGCCGCTGGCATTGCTCTCTCTCAGATCAGTGCCCCACTCGCGAACTGGCCTCACACCGTATGAGGTGGTGTTTGGAAGGCCTATGAATATTTGGGGAGTGCCCAAGCCGCGATTGATACATGATGTCCCTTGTATAATGATGAACGATTATTTGGCACGATTAACAAATGATTTGTTTTCTATTCATCAACAGGTTCAAAAAGCGCTCCCTGACAACTCTACTGGAGAGGCCCATAATCTTCATCCTGGCGACTACGTTATGATCAAGTCGTTTGAGAGGGCGAACAGCTTGGAACCGAGGTGGCGTGGCCCCGAGCAGGTCCTCCTGGCGACTCGAACAGCTGTACGAGTGAGCAATAGAAAGCGGTGGGTGCATTCAACCCACTGCCGTCGTGTTTTTCCTGATCTGGTGAATCCTGCTGTGTTGACCGACTACAAGGAGATTCTGGAGAAAGAAAAGAGCCCAGCTGTGACGTCGGCCGAAGTTGAGGGAGCCTTCCCGGACCACACTGTTTCTGGACGAGAGCGCTATAATCTGCGGCCAAGATAAGAAGATTTTTTTGGTTTTCGAGACTGGTTGGTTACCGCTCTGGGGTTTGTGAAACGGAAACCGGGAATCTCAAGGGGGGGGGATCAGTTCTGCCAAGAGTAGCGACACCCGTCTTGACCCCAGAGAAGAAAACAACGGCTACCTCGGAGCTCAGCACCGTATTTTTCTTTTTTAGGTATATACATATGTACATTTGAGACTTTGTGAACTTTTGAACTATTTGAGACATTAAGAACTTTTTGAACCATGGCGTCTTCCGCATCACGAGACAAAAGAATACTTGGTGCCATCCTTTTCGTCTTGACAATTGTGGTAATAGCTGTGATAGCCTGGGTAGTTGAACTCGTGGTGCCTGCACGTGAACATTTGCTGCCGACTACCCCGGCTCCATCTGAACATTTTCACTTCACCTTGCCCTATCATGAAGAACGGCACCGACAGACTTATTTGAACAATAGCTTTATTCAGATTCTGCATCATACACATAACATGACAAATACGTATAATTGTTGGGTGTGTGGGATGTTGCCTGGGCACCAGAAGAAAGGGGGCACTCCACTCATTCCTCTCCCGTTTTCACACAATGGATCCTGCAATGCCTGGTACACTCTTTTATTCACTTTGAGATGGCCAACAAAAGGGGGGGTGCTTTTCCGTTTGAATAAAATTTGCTACCATGACCGGGATGGGTATCCACGAGCTGAGGGTACTCGATTTGAATGGGAGGAGTACCGCCCCGATAATGCGTCCGCCCCACGTGTTTACAGCAATCAACGGAACATCAACGTATCCAGTTCACATGTTATTAATGTTATTGCTACTAAAGCTGATTTGTGTATACGCAATAAAGGTACAATTCCGGTGGGGAAAAGTGAATGCAACATCACACTTACCTTTGATAGCCCGAATGGCATATCGTTTGTAGCGTCTCGCAATACTTATTTCATTTGCGGAACGAAAGGTTATCATCAGCTTCCGTTGGGATGGTTAGGCACTTGTTATGTATCTTTTGTATTACCCCCTGTATTCATCGCCCTGCCAATGTATCATAATGATTATGTTCTTTATCACGATTTCGTGTTGAATCGTGTTAAACGTACTGTTGTTCTGGACGACATCGACCAGACTGATACCGCTTTACAACAATATGTGGACTTCAATTTGGGACTGTTCTCCTTTGTGGGGGCCGCTTTGAATAGTCGGAAAATACGATGATTGACCCGTGTTGTTGAGGCTGTAGCCAATGATACTGCTATTGCACTAGGAAATATTACGGAAGAACTCCAGATTTCTAGGATTGTTACGCTCCAGAACAGAATGGTTCTAGATGTGGTTCTAGCTGACCGTGGGGGGGCATGTAGAATTATCGGAAGCAGCTGCTGTGTATACGTGCCTGATAACTCACCATCTGTTTATGATGCTATTTCGAAATTGCACAAGATAGCTGCCGAAATACACCCGGACAATGGAACTTGGACTCTTTCAGGGTGGTTCTGGTCAATGCTTACCACTTGGGGTTGGAAACTGATAAAGATTTTATGCATCATTGTGGGGATACTGTTCTCTGTATGTTTATGTTTACAATGTGGCCCTGCTTTATGTTCTATGTGTCTATCAGCTTGCATACCATCAAGACGAGCTCTTGCTCACAACAACACGATGCTTCACAAAGAAGTAGCTCAAATAATGCTAATTGATATTGAAGATGAACACCCTGATTATGTTCACTATGAGGTAGCTTCAGCTAAACGCTAAAAGGGTCGTCTGTCGTAATTTGACAATGGCCGAGTTAGCGCTTAGCTGTGCTACACGTTTTCCCGCTTAACTTGGCTGTACTTGGAAAACGCCATTTTGTGTGTTACGGTGGCCATCTTAGATCATAAGCGGCCTCGTGGCCAGCGTGCCCTTTAGTCCGTTGTCCGTGCCACTGACCACTCGAGTTTGCCCAGCAACAGGCTATCTTTAGTAACGGTCAAGCCTGTACATGCGCAGTCCCAACTGACCAGTCACCCCTCAGGAATGTGCCGCCAAACTGACCAGCGGGGTTGTAACCCCTCCAATGAGCTGGCTGTGTTCCAAAAAATGACCATATATGTACATAACACTTTGTAACTCTGTACCGCCCGTCTTTTTATTACCTGCAAATTGTATAAAAGAACGGGTCACACCGATGTTCGGTGTGATACTTCTTGCATTACCGAAGGGTGCTGTAGGAATGTACCACCACCCCATGGGGTCCTAATAAACTTGTTCTTTGAATTTTTCAGTTTCCGTGCCAACAGTTCTTTGAATGTAAGTGGGTTATCTTCGGAGCATGTAGGCCTTGGGAACCCGATACTACAAATCAGTAACCCAATTTCTAAAATTGGTGATCAACGGTGAGGATAGGGCTTGTGTTTGTTCAGTTTCATACAGTGATTTGGTGTACACTACTATCTCATGTCTGAGACCAAATCAAGCCTTTTTAAATTCTCCTTGGTCTCCAGAAGTTGTTTTTATTTTCTAAATTCTAGTAACCCAACCTTCCTCTACTACCACAGCTTTGCAGCTGATTGATGTTAACAGCCTCACTAGTTCTGAGCTGCAAAGGCTCTGCAATGAGAGGGGGCTGAATGTGGCCAGGAACGCTTCTAAGATGGATCCAAAGATAACCCTCTGAGACATGGGCATCATAATCAGGAACTATTTGTTGGAGGGGCAAAGGTTTAGCGCCACCCATCCTTCAACATGGTGTGTGCCAGGTGGGGCCCAAGAAACACTCGGGTGCAGGAAGAGCCATGGGACACTGAAAGGAGGCCGTATGTGTTTCCTTACACCATAGGTTTGTTGTGCCACTGTCATCTCTTTCTTTCATGGCCTTTAGTAGATATCATTCACACCTTGGAGCAGTTGGCACAAACAACAAAGCAGCTGCCAGGAGCGGCTTCTGGCTTGAGGTGAAAGGGCAGGCATGCAAAGAGTTGAGAAACCTGATGCAAAAACTTAATAGAAGCATTGTACTGCCATTGTCCGATTAGCAATTTCTAATCTATTTTTATGACACCATTATTGAATGCAACACATTATTCATCGACACATAATCAAAGCAGTGAAGGCACTATAACTGAATTATAAAAAACATGTAGAATCTGCATTTGGTGTAAAAGTGAACAAACAAATGACAATTAAAATATATGACAAATGTATTTATTTTGAAAATGTATTAAATTAAAAAAATAACAACTTTTCTCCTCTAAATTGGAAAATAAAACATATCAAATTAAACTGGATAACTGTTGCAGGTTAGGAACTGCAAACATCAACACTCAAATTTAACAATCACATTTTTCAATAAGTAGTTTAATGCAGTTTTTGGTCACTGATTTTTTTTGTTTAAAATGTGTTATTGGGGTTTTACATCACTTAACACACGTTGACATCATACATTATTATCCTGTATTGACACATTACTCTACTTGGAAGCTGGATACTTAGAAATAATGACATACATACTTTTTCAACCTCATCGCCATTACACACTCTATAAATTGAAAAAATGTGCCTCTAATATTAATGCTTGTATTAGTGTGCGATATTCTGTGAGGGTTACTGATGTCCTGATTGGGTTTCCTCCCAATGAGCAAGACTTACTACTTCATTTCTATGGTGTCTGTTCCAGTGGCATCATGCCCAAACTAACCAAACCTATATAGCTGTAATCTGGATCATGCTTGTCGACGTGAACTGAAACTGCTAACTATGAGGGTAATCAAAAACTAAGGTGGTTATTGAGGAGCAATCTGACTGGGAGTCAGGAAATCGATAATGGGAAGGGCGTTTTTGACATCATGTGGAGTATTGATGTGCACTGTGTATTGGTTCGTATGGGGGGAGGATAGTCAGTACCCTCGTAATGGGCTACCTTAGTTTATGAGGGTATGGTTTCTGTCATGATGTAAGTAGAGCTTGAGTGTGGACCAAATGGCTCTGTTGCGGGGCTGTCACTGTCGATCCCACGGGGGACGAGGGTGGGGCCTGAGATTGAGAGTCCACTGGTGTTTCCACTAGGTTTGTTTGGTGCTTGAATGTATGTTACAGCTGTGCCCACTCTAGAGAAATGGGGGTCCTACGGATGCCCTTGACTTCCTCATCCCCCAACACCTCCTCCTCTGCCCTACCCCATTTTTTCATGGCTCCCACCCAGGCTGCCCAAGGGGGTCCAATATGGGTTCGCCAATGCATGGCTATTCCTCTTTTCGCTAAAAGAATGGCGAGGGATGCAAAACGGTTCTGTACTTTCTCGGTTTTCCGTCTGCGGAAGATCCAGAGGGCACAAGCTTCCCATGTGGCCATAGTCATACTGTTGGTTGTCGTCCCTTTCCTCTTTCTGACGTAATCGCAGTAATCTCGGATGGTAGGGCAATCCTAAAACATGTGCTTGAAATCTGCCTCTGGGCTTTGGCATCTGGGGCATCCAAAGTGTGTGTCTGGATAAAAACAGTGGAGGCGATTTGGTGTAAGGTATGCTCTGTGAGAGAAGTTGAATTGGAAGTCCCATGTCTGTCGCAGCAACTGAAGTGGGGGTGAGTATCAGTTCCCAGATAGTTTTATAAAGCCAAGTGATCAGGTGTCGGCCTGCCCCATGTGTAAAATAGTGTGTATCACTGGATGCATCGGGAATTCCCCCTCGTTTGGGTCCCAGTATCGATGGCTACTTTCTATGAGTTGCCTATGTGTTAACAATTGGCCTGGTGGAAGGCCGTATTGGTCGATCTTCTGGGCATATGTCTTCACTTGGCCCCCCTTGAATAGGGACTCCATCTGTGTGACCGCAAGGTCCGTCCACATCTGAAGAGCACCAGCAGTATAGTACTTCTCCTCTCTGGGAAAGTTCACTAATGGGAGTAGGGGAGAGTATGAAGGCTTGCCTTTGGACCTGCCATAAATTCTCATCATGCACGTGCTGGTTAAGGAGAGCTGGAGCGGTCGAGAACGTATGGGTTTGGTGCCTGGCAGCAGCAATCTATGGATTGCCAGGAGTGGCATGCAGCCCTCCATCGTGGTGGCCTCCCCGGTGTGACGTTCTGCTGTCCAGTGAGACAGCCATTGTAATTGAGCTGCCAGGAAGTATGCTTCGAAAACCGGTGACCCCAATCCTCCCTGAATCGTGGGTATATATAGCGTAGACAATGCCACCCTGTGCTAACGTCCTCCCCAAATCAGTTTGGTGAGCAGAGTTTCTAGTTCCTTAAACAATGGATGTGGTGGTATAACTGGGAGATTGGCAAAGTGATGGAGTAACCTGAGGACCATATTCATTTTAGCGAGAGCTACTGGCTCGATGGGGACTAGGGGTAATGTTTTCCAGAACCCCACAGCGGACCGTATCCCCGCCAAAGCCTTCCTGTGGCTACCTTCATACAGGTCCTCCTGGGAGTGGTATAATCTCACCCTAGATATCTAGGCGCCTCAGTGTTCCATGCAAGCGTCTGACGCCCGATCTGAAGTTCAAATGGCGCCAAGTGAGGACTCAACTGGAATAGTGTAGATTTTCCCCAACGAACTGCAAGGTCGGAGTCCTCCGACAAATCCGGTAGTGTCGGACATAGATTAAAGGGTCATCCGCATAAAGGGGACACACAGTGTACCTTGTCTGCGAGTGGGATACCCCAGGTCTCCCCCTCCTGCCGCAGGCGTATCGCGAGAGGTTCCACCGCTAAGGTGAACAGAAAATGGGATAATGGGCACCCCTGTCTGGTTCTCCTTTCTATGTCAAATGGGGGAGAGATATATTTACCTTTTCTGACTCCCGAACTGTGGCCCATATAGGCTGTCAGAGTAGATCCTATGTTGCTTTTACCGGGGACCCAAATAAGTACGGCCAAAGCATATATTAAAAGCCTTTTCAAGGTCTAGTATCAGACATGCCGCATTGGGGGAATTGTGTTCTCTCCCCGTCCTGCACATGAAATAATCTACGTAGGGTCTGCGAGGTGTTACGTCGCAGGATAAACCCACATTAGTTTGGGTGAATCAGCAGTGTCAGAATTTGGGTATAACGGCCTGCCAGTAGTTTACCCAGTATCTTACAATCCGCGTTTAAGAGAGTGATTGGTCTATAGGAGGAAGGGAGTGTGAGGTACCTGTGTGGCTTTTGGAACATTACTATGATGGATTCCCTAAGGGACCTTGGAAGTTCGCCTTTGTCTAGTGCATTGTTATACATGATCACCATGTGGGGTATTAGTTGAGTTGCAAAATATTCAAGGGTAAAGCCGTCCATCCCTGGAGCGTTGTTACATGCCAATACCCTGATCGCCTGGGAGATATCTGTGGCCTCCAATGCTTTTTTGTCCGTGGGAGGAATCTGGGGTAGGCGCAATGGGTCAAGGAAACGGCTGATTAATTGATGGTTATACTGTTTTGGGGCCCGGTAAATGTCAGAGTAATACTCCTGAAAGATGCGCAGAATATCTAGTTGCGAACGTTGGAGAATGCCAGTTTTGTTGGACAGTTCAGTGATTGGTTTAGCAGTCATATCTTGTTTCGCGAGCCATGCCTAGAGCGTTCCCACCCTATTTCCCTCTCGGTGAACTTCAGAAAAATACATCCTGAAGGTATATTTACGAAGGCCTCTTGTTTTTGCAATGGTTACTTGCTGTGAGATGACCACGCCTGCATCAGCTTTTTTCTGATAGCCGCTAATGTGTGTTCTGCCTTCTGTAATTCTTTCTCTACTGTCTTGCATATCCCCACTACTTGTTGTATGCAGTGACCCCTCGCTACTACGTGGAAGGCGTCCCATTCAAACAATCGAGTGGATGCCGTGCCTACATTTAATGTAAAGTGCTCTTGTATGTATTCCCTATGATCATGACTAAATACTTGGTCGGAGAGGCAATCTCGTGGTAGCTTCTAGGTGGGTATGGGGTGATAGGGTCGTCTTCATCTGAGGGTCAGTATGTGAACATCATGATCTGATAATACCCTCCCCAAATAATCCGCATGCTGCACTTTCGGGAGTATGGTGGTGGAGCAAAGAAATCGATCGAGGCATAAGCACAGGGTATGTGGAATGGAATGGAAGGAATATAGTCTAGAAGTCGGATTCCATGCTCGCCATGCATCTGTTAATCCCCAATGAGTCGCCCATATCTTAAATGCTTCCACCTGCCTATGCGCAGATGATTGCACTGGAGGGGGGTGGGATCTGTCTAGGTTAAGGTCCATGGCGCAGTTGTAGTCACCACCTAATAGCCACGGGGTCTGCGTATGATGAGTTAATATCCCTGTAAGGCGACTCCAGAAGGAGGTGTGTTCTACTTTTGGGGCATATATGCTTCCTATCAGTGTAGGCTGTCCTTCTAGTAACCCTTCCAATACTGCGTATCGTCCCTCCGTATCTACCATACGAGTTTGCTCCATGAAGGGAATCCCAGGTCGGATCCAAATTAGGGCCCCCCTTGCGAAGGCTGAATATGTTGTGGCACATGTAATCCCCCGCCATTTTCTACTTAGTCTTTCTACTTCAGTCATTGTCAGGTGTGTCTCCTGCAGGAGAGCTATGTGTGCCTGTTGCCTCTTTATATAAGCATAGACAGCATAGCGCTTGTTCGCAGTGTGCATTACCCGGATATTTGATGTAATTAGTTTTATGGCTGTATTAGGTATACTGGTGGTCATGTCACTAGTAATCGGGGCAGGTACGTCCATTTATTATGCTCTGGTGGGCTTCTGAGACCCCCCTTCCATCTGGTTGTCCCTCGCATGTCTTTTATCGGGTTGTGTGTTTGTTCCTGTTAGGGTAATGGGGAAATGTGTGAAAAAAGGGGATGTTTAAACAGAACATTGGGAAACATTCTCAAAGTAAGGGACCTACCGCTCGAGGCAACACGTCCAAACTGTACGTCTCGTACTATCTTACCTTTTTTATTGGGGGGGGGGGATGGCAATGTATCAGTAGCGGGTGCCGACGTCTTGGCTGTCCGCGTCTTGACGACGAAATGTTCATGCCTGGGGATGCCTTTGCAT
This sequence comes from Lissotriton vulgaris, assembly GCF_964263255.1. Classification (NCBI taxonomy): domain Eukaryota; kingdom Metazoa; phylum Chordata; class Amphibia; order Caudata; family Salamandridae; genus Lissotriton; species Lissotriton vulgaris. The sequence goes on from NW_028247260.1 coordinate 295,345, forward strand.
CCTTTCTGTTCAGAAAGCGTTCATCTTGTATGTCTCTTCGAGAATGGTCTGGATACCTCATCGGCAGGTCCCGTAGCATCAGGCAGTTGTTTGTTGAACAGGTAGTGGAGTCTCCGGGGGGTACCCCACCGCTTCTCATTTCTTTTTGTTAATGATTTGGTCATCATATCAATGTGTCTGCTGTTTGTGAGGTCAACATCGTGGGTGTGACCAATCCATCTCGGGAGGTATGTGCCTCACTGATTTCTTCTTCTGAGGTGAAGAGATGCGGGCCCCTGTCACTGTCTGAGCTTTCTCCTGTCAATCGTGTCACTGCTGTCAGAGCTCTGCGGCGTTCCGCAATGATCTGTTCGAGATCGAGGGAGCTTTTGGTACTGGGGTCCAGTCTTTGGCATAGTTGCGTAAGAGTGACTCGTTTACGTTGTTGTCGCCGCCGGCCCATGGGCCGTTGAGTTTGTGTATTTCTGCGTCCATCAAGTACCCCTATGTGTTGCTCCACCCAGGTGCCTACGTCTGTGGGGTCTATAAAGAAGTGTGCGGTTCCATCATGTATGATCTTGAGACGGGCTGGAAATAAGAGTGTGTATTGTATGTTTTTTAAGTGTAGGGTGCGTTTTACTGTTAGGGACGTGACTCGTTATTTATTTATTTATTTAAAAGTTTTGTATAGCCCGAACAAGACCCTTGGGTATCAGAGCGCTTTACATTATATGAGGTAAAATAGATACACGTTTAGTACACAGTATGAGGTAGCAAAGATACAAGTTTAGCATAGTGCAACTATATCCGAATCCAATTTTGAACTAAGACTGCAAACGACACAAAAAGGCAAATTACAGTGTTACCAATATTATGCAGTTCATTAGTAAGATATGTGAAGAGACTCATTAAGTTGGAAGATTCCACTTCTTCCCTGCAGTCCCTTTTAGATGACCTTTTCCTAACCATACTATATTCATCTAGACACTGTGACCAGGAATTTGTATAGTACTTTTTGAGCGGCTATCTCCCAATGAGTTATGTCCTTAAATAATAGATGAATCAAACTCCCATACAGTGGCCCGCACAGTAATCTAACTACAATACAGTGGCCCAAGGTATGTTCGGGAGATGTCTTCACGCACATGACTATTAATTGATTAGAGTCAGAGTTTTGGGTATGACTATGACATGGTGCTACATCAGAGCCATCTTGGCTATGGTAGGAACTTTCTCATTAGAAATGTTTTCATTTCCCTCTTGAAAGTCACTGTGTGTTATTTTCCTAATGTTTGGTGGGAGAGAGTTCCAGATCCTAGGTGCTGCTCCTGAGAAAGCTCTATTATATGTTCTATTCTTCTTGAATAAGGGTGGTCTCAGAACCAGCTCCTTGGCACTCCTAGCCGGTCTATTTCCTCCAGATATTTCAATTTTCTGGGCAAGGTATCTTGGTGTATTGTGGTGAAGTGCTTTGTGAGTGATGCATGCCATTTTTAGTTGAATTCTGGCTTCATACGGTAGCCAGTTTAGTGCTTTCAGATGAGGAGAGATATGGTCAAACTTTCTTGAGCCAGTGATAATTCTTGCAGCTGCGTTGAGGCATGCTTTTAAAGGTGCTGTGGAAATTGTAGGACGACCTGCCAAAGTAGAGCAACCATATTCAATCCTCGAAATGACCAATGATTGAACTGCTAGTTTGAGATCCGCTTGAGAGATGAAAGGTTTTACTTTTCTAATGTAGTTCAAGTGAAAACTGGTACTTTTGGCCATTACTTTGATGTGAGCTTTCATATCAAGGTTCTCGTCGAGTGTGATTCCAAGTGACTTACCGATTCAATTAACGTAGGGGTACAGTTAAGAGCCGTGATCATTTTAGACCATTCCTTGACCTCAGAGTTGTTCTTTGGTGGAGAAATTAGTAGGAGTTCTGTTTTCTGGGCGTTTAGCTTCAAGTGATTGATTGTTAACCAATGTAATGTCTGATGTAGCGCCTCATTCATTAATCTGATGTCTTCTAGGGATGCGATCTTGATGAAAATCTGAGTGTCATCCGTGTACATATGAAAGGATATTTTGGACTTTCGAAGAATTTCCGTCAGAGGTTCAACATACAGGTTAAAGAATGAAGGGGATAATGTAGATCCTTGCGGGACTCCAATCGTATTAGGGCATGAAGGTGACAGCACTTGGTTGACCAGGAATCTTTGCGTTCTATTTTCGAGGAAAGGATTCAAACCACTTCAGCACCTTACCAGAAATTCCCATCCTGTCCTGGAGCCTGTTCAGTAATTTTGCATGATTTACAGTGTCAAATGCGGATGACAGGTCTAGGAGGATGAGTAGACATGATCTATTTTGGTCTAAGGACTGGAGGGCATCATCGACTATATGCAGAATTGCTGTTTCCGTGCTGTGCCCAGGTCTGAAACCCGACTGACAATCATCTAGTAGGGGGAATTTGTCTATGTGTTCGCTCAGTTGTTTTTGTACACACTTCTCTATAAGTTTGGCAAGTACAGGAATGTTAGTTACCGGTCTGAAGTTATTTGGATCAGCCGGATCCGCTGTTGTTTGTTTGATAATGGGGACGACTTGTCCACTTTTTAGTCAATCTGGGAGTATCCCTTGTGAGAGAGAGGCGTTAATAATTCTTGTCCAAATTGGAATCACGATATGGCTGATTTCTTTCAAGCATTTTGCTGGGAGTGGGTCATTAAATTGGTTATTAGGTTTGATATCTAGAAGCGTTTTGGTGATGTTATTCTGGTCTAGCAACTTGAACGTGTCCCAATGTGCGTTATTTTTTGTCCTATCCTCCTTAATCATTGATTTGGTAGAGCAGGTTTCACTCGTTGTGGGTCCTTGTTTGTCTAGGTTATCTGCTGCACTTCTGAGCTCATTTTCCAACAAGTTAGATTTATTGTTAAAGAATGTTGAGAATTCTTCGCAGCTTAGTTGTATTTTTGTGGTTTCATGGGCCGATTTTGCCAACTTGTTGGATTGTTGTTTTAATATTTCGAATAGTTTCCGGGGTCTATTTTTAGCGAGATCTAGTTCAGATCTAATATAATATTCCTTTTTGGAGATGAGGATCTTCTTATTGTATTAATTTCTAGTTTTTCTGAGGGATTTCAGTTCAGGAGATGAGGGGTGTTGTCTCCATTTTCTCTCTGCTAGTCTCAGTTTCTGTCTCTGGACGGCCTGAGAGTAATCCGGGAACAGCATGACCTGTTTGTCCTCCACTTTGAGTGAATCCGCCTGCCTTGCTGCTTAGAGCACTGTGTCTCTATCTTGATAATGTAGCAGTTTCAACAAGAACGGCCGGGGAGATGCTCTTGGTGGTGGTCTGCGGGCCGGTACTTGGTGTGCTCTCTACACTGAAAAGTACCGGGTCAGATCTTGCTCCCGAGTGAATGTTTTAATCCAGGTTTCAACGTATCGAATCGAATCGGCTCCCTCCACTCCCTCCGTCAGGTACAAGACGCGGATGTTACTCCGGCAGGACCGCCCCTCCAAGTCATCCGTTTTGTTTTCTAGGGCCTTCACTCTAGTTTGCAGTACTTTAATGGCTCCCTAGTGCGATTGAATTTGCAGTTCCACAGTTTGGAGCGTTCTTTCTCCCAGTTTGACTTTGTCCACTAATTTTTGGTGATCGTCCCGTAGCAGGTTGACATCAATAGCTAACTCTCCGAATTTACTCTCCATGGTCACTCAGGAGTGTTTGATTGCCGCCAGGACTTTATCCAGTTTAGCCGACACTGATGCTGTGTCGGGGGGCTCTCCCATTTGTTGCATAGTTTTGTGGTCCGGGGAGGGTTGTCTCGTGATTGATGGGGCTGGTGTCATCCCAGTTATTTGTTGCCGACCCATGACGTCCTGAAATTCATACTGTCCCGTTGTGGCAGGCCTTTACGAAGTTCCTGTAGGATTCACTGTTGGCTAGCAGCGAGAGCTGTAGTGCCACCGTTAGAGCGTGTTATGGAGATGTAGTGGCACCTTCCCAAGCTATAAATGTATCGAGTAGAGGCCATGGCTCTTTGTCCAGTTGTGGGTGGCGGAGAGGCCTCCAAGCGACGCAAGTCTCCGGCAGGTCCCGGTGCCCAAGTGGGGGTGGCGGAAGGGTTTTATGTGGTAGCATCACTCTCGAGGTGAGTAAGAGCGAGGCCTACACCTGATACACCTGCATTGTCCGTTGCTATTTCGTGGCCCTTACTTGTCGCCATGCCTGGAATGAGGTCTCGCCCTGTGGTGTGCTTTAGAATCCCACCTCGGTGAGTGTTCGGCTTGACACCTCCCTCCAGTTCCCTATGTTGTTGTGCCTGACGCCGTGTATTCAAGGGTGACTGACACCCTACGTGGTCCGTCTAGGGGGGCCTTTGCCCTTCAGACTTGTGTTCTTTTGCATTGGATGGACCTCCTTGATCCTGTGTATATCGTTAGGGGGGAATGGATCAGATGGCACCTTCTCCTCCCAACCCCCAACTTTGGTCTCCAACAGCACCTTGGGGAGCTTTCAAATCATTGGCACCGTCAGGTCCGTACTGCTCAGGGGTCGGGGGTGATGGGACTTCATGCAGATCTATTGCACGCTGCAAGTCCCAGCGCCGTGTGGAGTACCTTTCAGGCAGGGAGGGGGGCCCCACCCCAACACCACAATAGCACTGTCATCCACTCAATGTTCCACAGTTGAGGGGGCCTTACGTGTCCCTGTGAATTCCTCCACCATGCCCCTCGAGTCCAAGTGCCATGCAGGGGGGGACTCAAGGCAAAGCGCCATCTGTTGGGGGCGAGTGAGTAATAGACTAGGCCTCAGGGCATGGTAGGATCCCAGTGCTGTGCACGCTGCACCCAGGGTGTTATGGACCATGCAGTAAGTTCCTTACTCCCACCCACGTTGTCTGCCTGACAGTTTAAATGCTGTGCTCACACAATCCTCCCTGCATGTCAGCCGTTAGGTAGCGCCTTGGCCGAGTGCCCCGTGAACTGCCATTTTGAGCGCACCTCTCGGCTTGCTGTGTCAGCGGGAATCATGGTGCCTGGCGAAAGTCCCCAGGGGTATCTCAGCAGAGCGACTGGGGTATCAGTTCCGGTATTCCCCGCAGGTGAGGATGCAATTCGTATTCTTGCAAATCCCCCCTCGGCACGCCCCGAATCCTAGCGCCGTACGGGGGAGTTAGGAAGGAGCGGTTCTTTCAGGCAGTCCAGGGGCCCAGGGTAGAGCGCCGCCTGGTAGGCGTGCGAGATCCGATTATCGGGCACTGAGGTGTGTCAAGTAATCGCCGTTCCGCATTCCACTCCCAGGGTCCCGCCGCTTGCCTCTCACCTGTTACTTGTGATGGATGTCAGGCAATGCAGAGGCTCCGCTCATATAGTCTCTCCCCCACACCACAGTGGTCTCAGGGCTGATCACTGGGTTGCGCCTCTCCTGTCTGCCCATTGAGGGACAATCAACTGCGGGTGGGCGCTGCCATTGTGAGTGCACCGATCGGCTGCCCAGCCAAATCCTCCTCCCGGTTATTTTGGCTTTCGATGCGCATTTCACCCACAGGCAGGGGTTGCAGTGATCAGCTACAACTCCGGTGAAGGCATCCAGAGGAATTCAGGCATTTTTGATGGTTGGGCGTTCCATCAGCACGGGCCACTGAAGCACTAAAAGGGTGCATCCACCATTTTGGCTGGCTTGGCCACACCTCTCCCCCCAGTTTTTGGTCACTGGTTAGTAGTGATCTCCAAAAAGGAACTGTAAACATCTGCAGTCTTATGCAAATTTAGCAATTACTTTTTCAATCAGCTGTTCTTTGTTTTCATAAATTTTTGCACAATGTATGCTCATTGTGCACAAAAATAATAACCTATCATCTGCCATTGTAGACCTCAACTTGGTTTTGACTCTTCTCGTTGTGCTGAAAGACCTTTCCACTGTGCAAGTGGTCACTGGTAATGTGAGAGCAATGAGAATTGCTTGCTGGACTGATGGAGATAAATCTCTGTGCTTCGGCAAATCCAGAAATCCATTGTCAAACTGCACACCCTCTGTTAACCAGATCTCAAACCATGTGACTGCTTTGGCTTCCAGGTTTTAGATGTCATAAATGTCTCTGATGTTTGCAATATAGCATTTAGATTGCTCATGTGTCATATTTGCCATGTGTTTTGAGTAGAATGACAACATACTCAGATTTTTCTTGTGTTCATTGCTAAACCGGTTTTCTAATTATGTGATGATAGAGTCCTTGTATGGCACATAGATAGATCATCGATAGTAAACTTCCACAGTACAGGAACCAAAATTAGAATGAAATATTTGCCGCCCGCACTGTCTGGCAACACAAAGTTCGGTGTTCTGTTTTCTGCCATTGTTTGAACATTTGAAATGCATCAAAAGTCAATATGTAATAACAGTTGCTCTACGAGTCTGTCTTCCCACAAGTCTCCCGATAAAAATAGTACCTCACTTGTGTGGGTAGCTCTAGTGCCTGCGATGGAAACAGCCCAAAACGCAATGTGGACACACAATATTTTTACTGTGAAAGCTGACATCTTTTTTTTTGCAAAGTGCCTAGCTGTGAATATTGAACCCTAGCTCTGCTGCCACCTAGGGAAACCTAGCAAAACTATACATTTTTAAAAAGTAGACACCCATGGGAAACGAGGATGGGGTGACGTGTCTGGCTCTCACTAGGTTCTGGTAGCCATAATCCCTTGCAAACCTCAAACTTTGTAAAAAAAAAACACATTATCCTCACATTCCTGTAATTGAAAGGTCTGGAATCTGAGTGGATCCACAAAATTTCACCCACCCGCATTCCCCAAGCCTTCAGACAAAAATAGTACCTCACTTTTGTGGGTAGGCCTAGTGCTCGTGACAGGAAGCGGCCCAAAACACATCATGAACACATCACATTTTTACAGTGAGAACTGACCCCTTTTTTTAAAAAGCGGCTAGCTGTAGATTTTGAACCTTAGCTCTTTTGGCACCTAGGGAAACCAAGCAAACCTATACATTTCTTAAAGCTAGACACACAGGGGAATCCATGATGAAGTGACTTGTGCGGATCTGACCAGGTTCTGTTACCCACAATCCCTTGCAAACCTCAAACTTTGTAAATAAAAAACAATTTTCATCACATTTGTGTGATGGAAAGTTCTAGAATCTGCTAGGATCTACAACATGACACTCACCCCGCATTCTCCAAAGTCTCCCAATAAAAATGGTACCTCACTCATGTGGGTGGGTCAAATACCCGCGGCAGGCAAGGACCAAAACGGATCACTGAAATAATATCGAGTGACAAAATATCGACTTGCCAAAATATCGTGGACAAAATATCGACAGTCAAAATATCGAGTTTGTATCTACAAACAGGTAAGTACAAAAATATCGAGTACAAAATATCGTTAACAAAAATATAGATGTAAAAAATATCGACTTTATTAAAAAGAGTGTTAAATTAAATTAATATTAAATTTTAATTACTAAAATATACTTAAAACGACTTAAATTAAATTATAATAATAAAATAATAAATGAAAATAATAAAAATAATTCTTTAAAATCTTATTTGTTGACCCTGAACCCTAAAAATACCCCTTTACCCAAAAACCCAAAACTGACCCTGAACCCTAAAAATACCCCTTTACCCAAAAACCCAAAACTGACCCTGAACCCTAAAAATACCCCTTTACCCATGACCTGAAAACTGACCCTGAACCCTAAAAATACCCCTTTACCCATGACCTGAAAACTGACCCTGAACCCTAAAAATACCCCTTTACCCATGAACTGAAAACTGACCCTGAACCCTATAAATACCCCTTTACCCATGACCTGAAAACTGACCCTGAACCCTAAAAATACCCCTTTACCCATGACCTGAAAACTGACCCTGAACCCTAAAAATACCCCTTTACCCATGACCTGAAAACTGACCCTGAACCCTAAAAATACCCCTTTACCCATGACCTGAAAACTGACCCTGAACCCTAAAAATACCCCTTTACCCATGACCTGAAAACTGACCCTGAACCCTAAAAATACCCCTTTACCCATGACCTGAAAACTGACCCTGAACCCTAAAAATACCCCTTTACCCATGAACTGAAAACTGACCCTGAACCCTAAAAATACCCCTTTACCCATGACCTGAAAACTGACCCTGAACCCTAAAAATACCCCTTTACCCATGAACTGAAAACTGACCCTGAACCCTAAAAATACCCCTTTACCCATGAACTGAAAACTGACCCTGAACCCTAAAAATGCTCCTTTACCCAAAATTTATCAATATTATTTAATTACCAATTAATTATTAATTAACAATAACAATAAAGTAAATATATTAGAACATTAGGTGTAATTATTTTAATAATTAATATTATTTTATCAAAATTAATTACTTAAAAATAACACAAAATTATATATATAAAAAATGTACTCTAATTAATGTAATTAACTAATTACAATTAATTAATTAACAATTATTTACTAATACAAAATATATTCAAAATTATATTAATTAATTAACTAATTAATATTAATTAATTATCAATTAATTATTAATTAAAAATATTAACAAACATATATTAATTAATTAATTATTATTAAATTACTTCCCACCCTATTCCCCTATAAACCCACAACCCGCTACAGAATTACATTACGCAATTATTATCAAAACAAAATTCATGTAATTAAATATTTAATAACATTAATACACACTATTCACACATATTATTACATAAAAATACACTATAAAATATTATATATTATTAAAAAATCGATATTTTTGCTATCTATATTTTATACAGTCGATATTACTTCACTTACCTGAAAAACGATATTTTTGTAGTCGATATTATGTCCAGTCGATATTTTGTCCAGTCTATATTTAAAACTCGATATTATGTCCAGTCGATATTTTGGAGTCGATATTTTGTCTCTATACCGACCAAAACATATTGTGAAGACTTCAAAATGACCTATCACAAAATGACCTGGTTTTGCAAGGGGGGGCACCTGGGTTTTTGGCCCAGGGCTCAGCCGCCATCTAGGGAAACCTACTAAACCCACACATTTCTGAAAACTAGTCTCCCTGGAGAGTCCAGGGAGGTATGCCTTGCATGGATCCCCCTACGGTTCCCTACCCAGACTCCCCTGCAAACCTCAAATTTAGCTGAAAAGAATCACATTTTTCTCACGTTTCTGTGTGGGAAAGTTCTAGGATCACCGGGCTGACACAAATTTCCTGCCACCCAGTGTTCCCCCAAGTCACCCAATAAAAATGCTATCTCACTTGTGTGGGTAGGCATAGTGGTTGCAACAGGAAATTGCCCAAATCATACTATGGAGACTTCAAAAAAACCTATCACAAAACTGCCTGGTTTTGCAGGAGGAGGATCTGGTGTTTCGGCCCTGAGCTTGCGGCCATCTAGAGAAACCTACCAAACCCTCACATTTCTGATAAGTAGAAACCATGGGGAGCCAGTGAGGTATGTCTTGCGTGGATCCCACAACTTTTTCCTACCCAGAATCCCCTGCAAACCTCAAAATTACCTGACAAAAACCCTTTTTCCACAGATTTTGTGCGGGATCACAGTCCTGGTACAAATGTCCTAGCGCATAGCGTTCCTCTCGGTCTCCCGAGTAAAATGATACCTCACTGGTGTGGCTGTCCTATGCAGAATCAGCTAAAAACAGATTTTTTTTAAAAAAATAGCCTGTTTTTGGCCCTTCCCAGTCACAGGCTTTTGGCCCACCCACACAAGTGAGGTATCATTTTACTCGAGAGATCAAGTGGAACGCTGGGTGGTAGGACATTTGTGCCGGCACGGTGATCCTACACAAAAATCCACCCAAGCCATACCTCACTGGACTCCCCATTGTGTCTAGTAGTTTTCAGAAATGTGTGGGTTTGGTAGGTTTCCCTAGATGGCTGCTGCGCACAGAGCCAAAACCCAGATGCCCCTCCCCTGCAAAACAGGTTGTTTTATTATAGGTAATTTTGAAGTCTCTATAATACGTTCTGGGCCATTGCCTGTTGCGGGTACCTGACCCACCCACACAAGTGAGGTACCATTTTTATCTGGAGACTTTGGGAGAATGCGGGGTGGGTGGAATTTGTAGACCCACACAGGTTTCAGAACTCTCCATCACAGAAATGTGGGGAAAATATTTTTTTTTATTTTACAAAGTTAGAGGTATGCAAGGGTTTCTGGGTAATCAAAGCTGGTGAGAGCAACACAAGTAACCCCATCCTGGATTCCCTTGAGTGTCTAGTTTAAAAAAAATTATAGGTTTGCGAGGTTTACATAGGTGCCAGCAGAGCTTGGGTTCAAAATCTACAGCTAGGCACTTTGCAAAAAAAGGGGCAGTTTTCACTGTTAAAATGTGGTGTTCCACTTTGCGTTTTGGGCCGTTTCCTGTCATGGGTAGTAAGCCTGCCCAAACAAGTGAGGTACTATTTTTATGGGGAGACTTTGGGGAATGCCGGGTGGGTGGAAAAATGCCGATCTGCGCGAATTCCAGAACTTTCCATCACAAAAATGTGAGGAAAATTTTTTTTGTTTTACAAAGTTTGAGGTTTGCAAGGGATTTTGGGTAACAGAACCTAGTGAGAGCCACACAAGTCACCCCGTCCTGTATTCCCCTTGGTGTCTAGTTTAAAAAAAGATACAGGTTTGCTATGTTTTCCTAGGTGCTGGCTGCGCTAGGAGCAGAAATCCATAGGTAGGCACAGTCCGAAAAAAGTCTGTGCCTAGTAGGCTTTCTGCTGCCCTGGGTAGGGGGGAAATCGGGAGCTATTGTCCTGATATGCCCACAAGGGGGGGGGGGCAGAAAGACTGTGGCTATTTCTTGGGGAAGTGGGGGCATTGGGATGCCCATTCTGGGCAGCCACCACCCCTATATATAAAAAAGCCAACATAACCACTTGCGCCTATTGGAATCTGCTCCCAGGGGGATATATCAGGGGCTACTGCCATATCTTACTCCTGGGTGGGCAGAAAGATTGTGGCATATTTTTTGGGGGGTGGGAGCATTGTCATACCCATTCTGGGCAACTCCCCGCTTGAAATTTGAAAAAAACTATATCCCTGGTGTCTAGTGGGCTTTCTGCCCCGGATAGAGCGGATAAACATCTATTGCCCCCATCTGCCTCCGGGGGGGGGCAGAAAGACTGTGCAATATTTTTGTCTGGGGTCATTGGCATGCCTTACTGGGCAGCCCCACCCCAAACCTCGAGGAAAAAATAATAATACCTGGTGCCAATTGGGCTTTCTGCCCCCCCCCCCCCTGGAGCAGATTAAGGGGTTATTACCCCATCTGACTGTAGAATTTTTTGGGGGTGGGGGCATTGGCATGCCCATTCTAGGCAGCCCCACCCCTAGGTATATATAAAGAAATCCCTGGTGCTTGGTTAGCTTTCTGCCCTCATCTGCCTCCTGGGGGGGGCAGAAAGTATTTTGTTTTCTTTGTGGGGGTAGGGTGCAGGCATTGGCATGCCCATTCAGGGCAGCCCCGACCCCCAGCCTATAAAAAAAGAATCCCTGGTGTCTAGTGTTCTTTCTGTTCCCCAGGGAGCAGATTAGGGCCTACTTCCCACATCTGCCTCATGGGGGGGGCAGAAAGACTGTCTGTGGCAAAATGTAATGGGGAGCAAAGGCCCGTGCGCAAGGGGCCGCTCCCCCCACTCCCTGGTGGCTAGTGGGTGGATTCCTGCTTGAGGATCGCCCTCCTGGTTCGATCCCCAAGCAGGGAGCGACTGGAGAAGGATATCGTTGGAAATGGGGGAATCTCCCCTTTTCAACAATAGCTCTCCCAAGTGTTTAGGTGCTAGGGAGGCTGTCATAGCCCCACAAGCTCCAAAACAATGACAAGGAAACTAAGTTTCAGTTTCATTTTCAAGCTATTAACCAACCTCCAAAGGCCAAAATAAAGGAAATTCCTTTGCTGTCTGTAGCAGAGGGATTTTGTGTGGCCTGGTAGCTGTGTTCCTCATCAGCTCCGCCGGGGCCCCGACCTAATCCTGTTCTCAATCCTGTCCTTCGATGCTGAAAAAAGTAAAAACGATAATCGGAGCATCCCCTGATGCCGGGACGTGCCATTGTTGTTTTCATGAGGAGAGGCAGCCAAGGACTTTCGAAGGGAGAGGAGCCATTTCCGCAGCAAGCTTTGACAGTGCAGCCCAAGATGGCGTTGTTCCGACGGAGCTAAACTCCACGGATAACTGAAGCTCGCGAGAGTTTTGACTGTGGGAGAATGGTCCTGATCAAGGGACGGCCAGGAACGAGCTGTGGGTGAGCGGTTGCACCGACACGATAGGCTGATCGGACTGCACCCCTGGAGCGCTGCGGAGCTGCGCAGTGAGAGTGTGACCCACGGGGGGAGTGCACCTGACATTCGGTAGCCTTACAAAATGACTACAATGACTTCTAGCAGTGCTGTAGGCACGGCTAGATATGGCAGCTCCGCTGTAGAGCTCCGTACTGACCTCACGAGTGAGCAGGTTGCCTGTCCCATCACTGTGCCTGGCTCCTGCAGCAGAGATCTGGAGCTGCGGAGGTGCAGGTGATCTGGTGCTTCACATCGGAGACGTCTGACTGCTGCGATTGGCACTTCCACAGCCCCCCCATCGCGGAGATTGTCTGACATTGTGGGCCGAGGTGCGGAGGTGAGGCATCTGTGTGGCGGCACCTCGCCGGACCAGCTGCGGGGTGGTTGAGTGACATCTTGGCATTGCAGACGCGAGCCTGCTCGGCTCCAGCAGTGGAGTCCGAATTTCTGCTGTCATCGCGACTTCTAGCCCGGAGAAAACGAAGAGCCGGTGAGGAAAATAAATGTAGAAAATGTGTGGAACATTTTGATGCTGTTGCGGAGTCGGGAAGGTGCTTTAGCCCTGACTTTTATACCTGAGACGGAGAGCGGACCTGCGTTTAACATGGCGGCCGGACTCAGATGCAGCTGAACCCCCGGAGCAGGTTTGTGACCCTCTCGGCTGCGGCGGGCATCTGCGCGGTGGCCTCCCATTAATATTGAAGCGCTGAGGCAGCGGGCCAACACATTTGGGGGTGAAGAACTTGCGGTGCGATTTTGTGGAGGGCACAAAACGGCGATCGCAAAATGGCGACCGACTGAGAGTGAAGGCCCTGGGTGAGCTGCAGCAAGGCCTCAGGTGCAGAAGCCCGCCGACGAGGACACAAGAAACGCGTTGAGGCTGTCGGGAGCGTAGACCAGGCGGTGTCCTAACACCAACGCCCCTACCTTTGGAGACTGCTGCTACTTTGCAATGAGCTGAGAGCTAGCACTGCTCCCCGAGAGGCCCGCTCCATTAATCAGGGACTTTCACCTCTTGACACAAAGCGCAATGACCTGCAGGGCTGGAGACTAGGATTCTGCAGAGGGGTGAGAAGAATCAACACAGACCTGCCTAACCTCCCTGCCTGACCCTAAGATGGAAGCCTGACTTTCCCTATTCTGAGCATTCTTTGTGGCGTGCGGTTCTATAGCAAGCCATGGTCCCTTGCAGGACACTACCAGGAGGCTCTAGAGGGCGTGGCCCACGAAAGGAAAACCACCCTGACATACAACACAACTGGAGAGCTAAAAGTCCAGACTCCAAGGCCAAGTGAGAGGGAGACATACGGGCACACCAACGTGTGGCCTGCACCCGTGAGCTGCATGTATGCCTCCCCAAAAATCAGAGACTATGTTCACATTTGTGTGTACTTGTGCATGGCTGTGCGTGTGATGGTGTGGACATGTACTTGGGTGTTTTTGTATTAGAGCATGTGATTCAATGTGTGCTTGTATTTGTGCGCGCAGATGTTTTCTGTATGTATGCTTATGTCTGTGCGTGTGATGGTGTGTGCATGTACTTGAGTGTTTTTGCACTAGAGCATTGGACTGTATGTGTGCTCATGCATGTGGATGTTTCTTTATGCATGCATGTGTGTGCCCTCTGTTCGTGTATGAGAGTGTGTTCTCACATCTGTGTGTGCTTGTGCATGTCTGTGCATGTGATGGCATGTGTGTGCGCATGTACCTGTGTGTACATCTTTAGGTATTTTTGTTCTGGAGCATTTGATTGTATGGGTGCTTTTTTTGGGGGGGTAGTTTCTATACATGTGCTTGTGTGCGTCTGTGCGTGTATGAGCGTGTGAGTGCATTTGTGTATGCTTGTGCATATCTGTGCATGTGATGGTGTTTGCGTGTGCATGTACTTGGGTGTTTTTGTACCCCTTTGTTCTTTAAATGCTTTTCTTGATACTTATGTAACTTTTAACTGATGTAAAGTGCAACATTATTGATCCTCATGTAAAGCGCTCTGTTTCCTTAGGCTCTAGCCAGCTCTATAGAATAACTCATTAAATAAATATGTTCCCATTTAGTAGTCTTTCTTTCTTTGTCTTCTTCCCTAGCTCATATTGCCTCTCCCCTGAACCTCTCCACTTGCCTGCTACTCTGCCTAGCCCCCTGTCCTTTGTGCCCTTTGACTAAGCACTCTTTCTCCCCTTGTTGGGGACATATTCAATATTTATACTCTGGAGTCTCAGTACACCCGCTGAGAGAGTCCACTGCACCAAGGGAGCCACTCACAGCTGAGGTATGGTATGGCACCCCTTGCCAAAGCACTCCCTCTCCCCTTTTTGGGGAAGGATCCAGTATAGAGGCCTTGGAGTCTCGGAGACCCCTCTGAGAGAGTTCACTGCATAAAGGGAGCCTCTCGCAGCACAGATAGGGAAGAGATACCACTTCCCCTGGAATCACAGCTTACTACAATGGCAGGTCTGAGTTACCTTTTTAAGGCTAATCATGTGGGTGGTACAATCAGTGCTGCAGACCCTCGAGTAGCATTTGACTTACGGGCCCTGGCACACTCAGTGCACTTTACTAGGGACTAACAAGTACATTAAATATCCAATCATAGAAACATCAATCTATAACACAATTTACACAGAGGGCATATGCACTTTAGCACTGATTAGCAGTGGTAAAGTGCCCAGAGTCCTAAAACCAACACAAACAGGTCAGGAAAAAATAGGAGGAAGAAGCAACATGTTTGGGGATAACCCTGCAAATAGGGCCATTTCCAACACAACCCCCTTCCAGCCTAAAGCCAGGATAGACCAATCCATACCTCAATGGACTTCCCTGCATGGAGTGATTGAAAATGGGACCTGGCCCGCAACAGCAGGGTTTCTTCGCCTTCTACGCCTTCCTAAACCTAGTTGGATCCCTCTATCCATACTCTCAGGGCCCACTAAGCTGACCCATGGGGAACCATTCTCCTCACCTGTGGACCCCATCTGTGCAGCACCTAAACTTACTTTGCTCACAGATGTGTCCCAACTGGCAGTCAGTACCCACATGGCCAACACAAGGGTGTGGCCCAGTCCACCCCCGGGATGTGACTCGTGTCCCCCTTCCACAGGCGACTCTGTCCACCAGGACTGCCAGTCACATTGGCCACTGGCAACTGTCAGTGGTGAGAGCCAGGCCTTATGCCTTTCAGGCCACTCCAACCGTAGTGGTGTCATAGAGTGGGGGCTGGAAGCCCCACGTGCCTGGCACCCTTTCTCCACTTTCCCCCTGCCAAGTCAGGTATGACATCCTGACACTGGCCCACCAGCACAGAGTCTCTTCCCTTTGGCTGGACAGGAGGAGGGGTGGGCTCCCCCACACCCTCTTGTTATATCCTACATTATACATTACTTCTCCTTTAATTGCATGAGACTTTGTTCATGAAGTTCTGGTTCTCAGAACTTTCCTGGTGATGCATTCTTCCCTTTTCTGTCAGTTGTACTTGGACCATGAAGCTGTATACTTGATGCTGTGCTGCTGAATAAAGCTTCTTCATTTAAACCTTTTTACTGGATTATTACATATTTTGGCGACGAGGACTCCAGCCATCTACAGCACAGGAGCGGAGTGAACCCCATTTTATCATTCCTGGATTTATTTTTGGATTTCTGTGGATTATATACTTTTTCCACCCCTTTAAAATTATTCTCCTTGGAATTGCTCCTTTTCAACTTTAGTTCCTGGGTTTCCTGAGCCAGCTACGAGAATTGCGAGACTTTTCCGACTTTGTTTCATCAAATTGAAAGGTTTTGCATCTTTCAATCGTTGCTCGAGCCTCACCGAAGCCCGTTTCATGTTGCCAGGATACGAAGACGCTGAGCTCTGATAGACGTCATTCAGCTGTGCAACGCGTCTCCTGTAACCTAGGTGCCAACTCGTTGCCTGGACACCGAGACGCAACACATTACGGAGCGTCATCACTTCAGCGCGTCATTTACCCTAGCAACTGGTGCGCATGGTAACGCATCCTACGGAGCATCTGCACGTCGGCGCGTCATATCTCCTAGCAACTGGTGCGCATTGCAACGCATTCTACACGCAGCGTAACGTCTTACGTCATACGCTGCGTGCAACGTGACTCCATTTTGTTTTCCCTTGAAGTTACCTAACAACCCTTCGCCGATCTTACACGGAGACTTCATTTCTTACGCGAGGGTTGTGGATGCCCTATTTATTTAAATAATTACACGGACGCGCTATTTTTTTTTTTTTTTTCAAATCTACACGGAAAGCCTATTTTATCTTCGCTTTTACAGCGTTTGCTACATTTTTTTTTTTTTTTGGTGAGATTCCTTTCTTTAACGTTCTGCCACCGTGTTATGAAGGTACTTTATTCGTGTTACTTACTTGAGGAACTTCTACTCATTTCTACAAGTGACTTTGTATTTGTGCATTATTGGATTTATATCGCTTTACTTACCTTATTTACAATATTTTCCATGTTTTACTATATTTGTGCATATTGATTTTACTACAAATTTTTACAGGTTTCGCTGCATTTGCTTTAATTTTAACTCTGTCTTTGGAAATGCAATTTGACCCTCCTGCTAAATTCTTGCAAATTAAAGGTGATCCTCCTTTGCCTTGGGCAAGATGGAAGGAGGAATTCTTCAACTATATGAAGGCCATTGATGGAGAGCGAATGGGTTCAGAAAGAAAAAAGAGCATATTATTACATTGTTTAGGATCAGAAGGGCAAGAGATTTTCAGAACTTTGCCTCCTATTTCTACTCCTTCAGGCAGTGGTGATAATCTCAATGTTTATTCTGAGGCTCTTGCCAGATTAGAAAAAAGATTTAAGCCCACCGCTAATATTGCTCTTAATCGATTTAAGTTTTACACCAGGGCACAGAAACAGGATGAATCTTTCGATGACTTTCTCACGTCTCTAAGAGCCCTAACCTTACGTTGTAATTTTGGTACAATGGCCGATGAGATGATACGTGACCAAATTATTGTTCACGTTAAGAATAAGAAAGTCCAAGATAAGTTATGGTGCCTAGGTGATCCCAGTTTGGAAGAGAGTATTGCTATTGCTAAATCTACAGAGATGTCTGAAAAATGGATGGACATTGTAGATAAACAAAGTGCCAATGGTAATAAGGCTAATGTTGAGGAAGAGGTGTGCTTGGTCAAGTCCAAGAATGAAGCAAAGAATAGTACTACCTCACAATCTACTGTTAAAAATTGGTCGAATGGTAATTACAGAAAACCTGATGTTAATAGCAATTTAGTTTCCTGTTATAGGTGTGGCAATAAGTCACATGTTGCTTCCTTCCCAGGATGTCCTGCCCTAAATAGAACTTGCAACATTTGTGGTAAGCTGGGACACTTTAGTAATGTCTGTAGGGAGAAACGTTTTAACTCACAAGGAAGAACAGGACAATCACGTCTTGTTCCCAGTTATCCCACTCCCATTAAAGTGTCCTCAGTTAATGATTCTGAACCTACCCCACAAGAGGTTGCAAGAGGGTATGTTGTGTCCATCTTACAAAGTGGTACCATTGTTTTTACTCGTAAGAAATCACCTAAATGCAATTTTAACATCCTTGGGGTTGATCTGGAATTGATGGTAGACTCTGGGTCTCCATGGACCATCATTACTAAACAATACTTTGATGAAAAATTACAGGAAGTGTGTGATTTTACTAAATTACAACCATCTGACATTTTAGCTGAAAACTTTAATGAAGGCAATATTTCAATTGAAGGATTTCTAAATGTGCACTTAACTTTTAGAGGTAGATTTGCCTATATCAAATTGTATATAGCGTCCAAAGGTGTAAATGTTCTTGGGTGGCAAGATCAATGGGAACTGGGTATCAAACTAAATCCACGAGCCAAAGATCCCATTGAACTGTGTAGTGACCAAGAGATGGTTAATAGCATTTCTGAACGGGAAGAAGATGTTACCTCCTTTTGGAGTAAAAAATTTGATAAAGTATTTTGTGATCAATTAGGAAAATTGAAAGGTTTTGCACACAAAATCGTTTTAAAAGATAATGCTATTCCTGTGAAACAAAAATTGAGAGGTGTACCCCTCAATGTTAGGTCTGAACTAAAGGACATGTTGGATGATCTCTTGAAAGATAATATAATTGAACCAATTGAGTCATCTGAGTGGGTTTCACCCATTGTTCTCGTACGAAAACCTGATCAAAAGTTAAGAGTCTGTATTGATTTGAGAGCTCTTAATTCAAACATAGTTATAGATTGCCATCCGCTCCCCAATATCAATGAATTAGTTTCACTTTTTGATGGTGCGCAGATCTTTTCTACCCTAGATCTTAGGTCAGCGTACCATCAAATAGAGTTAACGGAGGAATCTAGGAAGTTCACTGCTTTCAACACACCCATGGGTCTCTTTCAGTGCAGAAGAATGCCGTTTGGGTTGGCGTCTGCCGCTTCTGTATTCCAGAGGGTAATGTTCCTAATTTTTAGAGACCTGGATTCTTACGTTAAATGCTTTCAGAATGACATCCTAATCTTCTCTAAAAATGATGCTGAACATTCTGTTCATCTCAATGAAGTATGTTCCAGACTACAAAACTATGGCCTTACCCTTAAAGCACACAAGTGCAATTTGTTTAAGAAATCAGTGGAATATTTGGGGCACACCCTTTCAGGGGAAGGTTTAATTCCAAAAAAATCGAATGTCGAGGCCATTCTTAATGCTCCAGCTCCCATTAATAAGGAACAGCTCTTGTCTTTTTCAGGCATGTGTGAGTATTACAGCAAGTTTGTTGCTAATTTCGCTACAAAAATGGAGCCCTTAAGAAAACTTTTGAGACAAAAGAATGAATTTGTTTGGAACACAGAGCAAGAAAATGCTTTTTCTGAGATCAAAAAGGATATTGTTGGTTCCCCAACTTTGAGACCCTTTAAAATGGGAAAAAAATGTGTAATCACTACAGATGCAAGTTTATACGGTTTGGGTTGTGTACTTTCCCAAACTGACGGTATGTCAGAATGGAATGTGGCATTTTCATCCAGGACACTGAGTGAGACAGAGCGCAGATATGCAGTCATTGAGCGGGAGTTGCTGTCATGTGTATGGGCTATAGAACACTATAGAATATATATTTGAGGCAGTAAGTTCATTCTGAGGACTGATCATAAGCCCCTTGTAAATATTCTATCAGTGGGAGGAGGTTGGAATTCCACAGCGAGGATCGCACGTTTGACATCCAGGTTACAAGAATACAGCTTCACAGTGGAATACATTCCTGGAAAAAAAAATGTGACGGCTGATTGCTTGTCACGTCTGCCTTGTCTTAGTTTAATTGACAGTGTTAAGGGTTGTGAAGATTTGGATTTTGTTTGTGGTTTGCAGGACCTTGTTGATTCGCAGTATCAAGAGATCACTGAACAGTTCTGGTTTAAGTGTCAAGAAGAGGATGAAAAGTTTCTTACTTTGAGGAAATATTTGTTCGAAGGTTGGCCCAACAAAACCAATGTTAGAGAAGACATTGTTCCATTCTTCAATGTTGCTGATGAATTATTCTGTGATGGTGATCTTGTGTTTAAAGGTGACAAGTGTGTTCCACCCATTGGCGTTCAAGAGTTGATACTCAAGTTGGCGCACAAAACCCATCCTGGTATTTCTGCCATGAAGCGTTTCATTAGATTGAATTTCTGGTGGCCTGGTTTAGACAGGTTTGTAGATCGGGTGGTTAGGGATTGCAGTGAGTGTTGTGACAAAGACAAAATGCTAAAAGTTGTTGTTCCACCTCTTAAGCCGGTGGTTTGGCCTGAAGTTCCATGGAGTAAAATTGCCTTTGACATTTCTGGTCCATTCAATATTTTGCCTGAATCTTCTCGCTTTGCACTTGTGATTATTGATTACCATTCTAAGTGGCCAGAGGTAAAGTTTGTGTCAAAGATCACTTCTGAGGTTATAATTCTGTTTTTCCAAGAAGTTTTTTCTAGAGAGGGTTGTCCTTCCACTTTAGTGTCAGATAATGGGGTACAATTGGTCTCATCAGAAATGCAGTCATTTTTACAATCTTGCAACATAAATCATATTAGGACTTCACTCTACGAGCCACATGAGAATGGTCAGGTTGAGCGTTTCAACCGTGTGTTAAAGAACTTTGTGGTTGATGCTATTAAGGAAAAAGGTAGCTGGTTGAATATCCTCAGAGAGAAACTTTGGCATTACCGCATAACTCCACACACCACCACAGAGGTCAGTCCTTTCAAGTTACTTAAGGGAAGAGATCCTGCTTCTGTTATTTGTCCTTGGTGGTTCAAGGAGAAATGTAAGGCCTTTTGTGAGGATGTTGTTGATGTCAAACTCGTTGCGGACAGAGTGGCTTCTAAACAAAGTAAATCTGCCCTGTGGTACAACAAAAGGTGGAGAGCTAAAGAGCATGGTTTGGCTGTGGGTGATTGGGTCAAAAGTCTGAAACCTTCATTTGTTAGCAAGGGAGTGAGCAAATATAGTAGACCCATTCAGGTTAAAAATGTTTTCCAAAATTCTGTTATCACGCAAGATGGAAAGGTCTGGAATGTAAGCAAGATTGCGAAGTGCCCTGTCCAGTATGTGTGAATTCTCATTTTTCTGGTCACAATTCTGCACCAGGTCTGTGTTCTAGGCCTTCTACTGACACCATTGCTTCCAGGATCAAGTTTGATTCCCGCACTCGTAGGAAACCTATTTCTTTACGAGACTTTGTATAGTATTTTGCTCTGTAAAGTTTTGCTTCGTTTTATTATGATTTTGTACATATGTTATTCCCTTTGTTTTTCTGTTTATGGGGGAGATGTGTTATATCCTACATTATACATTACTTCTCCTTTAATTGCATGAGACTTTGTTCAGGAAGTTCTGGTTCTCAGAACTTTCCTGGTGATGCATTCTTCCCTTTTCTGTCAGTTGTACTTGGACCTTGAAGCTGTATACTTGATGCTGTGCTGCTGAATAAAGCTTCTTCATTTAAACCTTTTTACTGGATTATTACACCTCTCCTTCTCCCTGGGGCTCTGTACCCTCCCACCTAGAGCGGTACCCCCTTCCAGAACTGTCGGGGCACCTGTGGCAGGTGTCCTGCTCAATTCAACCACCAGTTAAGGGGTGCTATCCTGCAACTGGTACCCCAGCCCAAGGTCTGTACCTGAGGATAATCAAGGGACGGGGGGGCTCTCCCACAACTGGTCCTCCTTCCTTCCACCTGGAGCGGCAGTAGTCGCCTCCTCCCCCAGGTCAGGGGTGATACCCTGAACCTGGTCCTTCAACCGAGGGTCTGTACCCTCAGGCTGACCAGAGGTCTCGGGCAAGGCTCTCCTCCCCTTAACTCTCCTTCCAGGGTTCTGCACTCTCCTCCCGGGAAGAGCACCCTTAGAACCAAAAACTGTCAGGATGCTGAAAATAGACCTCCTACACAATTCTTCCACCAGTTCAGGGCCTTGACCCTGCAACTGAACCACCACCATAGGATCTAAATCCTTGGGTTGAACCAGGGTCAGAGGCGAGGACTCCCTCCATCTGCACTGCCTTCCGGATTTCTGAACCCTCCCGCCTGGAATGGTACCCCTGGAAGATAAACCGGTCAGGACACTGCTTACAGTCGTCCTTTCCTCTAGGTCAGGCAGCACCAAAACATGGCCTCCCAACCCAGGGACTAACCCCTGCGGCTGAGCACCTGCCCGGACCACCAACACTTCCTTGGGAGCACGCATTCCCCCTGAGGGTAACACGTGACTCCTGTGCTGTGTGACAGTCTACCTGGCCCAGATCTCCCATCCTCTGTCCATCTGACAGTGCGCGAAGATCCCCCAGGACAGAAGTGGTGTCACCATGGTCACTCCTCAGAGGCTCAGCCCTTCTGACTGGCCCCTGAACCACTGGTTCTCCCACTGGGGAACGCATCCCCCTCTCACCCCTCTGTCTGGACTTCGGGACCCTCCACTTAGGAGCGGTACCACCAGACACCAGAACCACTGGAGCTCTGTTTACAATCACTCCACATTCTCCTGACACTATGCGATCCCCATCAATGGAAGGCCTTCCAGTACAGCCTAGGCTCCCCACCTGGTGATCCCTCGTGGAACCACCCAGGCTCTGGGACCAGGTTTTGGGCACCTTGGGCCACAGCCCATTCCCATTCCTTATACACGGTGACAGGACGTGAGTCCCTTTACCCTTCAAACGACACCAGGACCTATCTAGGCTACCACAAACCTTTCCCACCACCCTGGGTTGGGAAATACCTAAGCCACTCCCTTTCGGGTCACCCCAAAATGCTTCTCTAGACCCTTTGGAATCCACCAAAAGCTCTGCCTCCAGTGCAAGCTCCCTGTGGTCAATGAACTCACAATCCACTGGGTGTTGGCATAGCTGTGGAAAATAGGGACTTAAAATATACTCTCCAATATTTGAATCACACAGCCCCACACAGATGTTAACCAAACTACCCTTTCCCAACCATCCAGTGCCTCAGACAAGTACCCCACATCATTCTCACAAGACTGGTGAGACAGAGTCTGACTGTTGCTGTCTCTGAACCTATACTCTTCTGGCTGGTCTCCATACTCACTTACTAGGGCTTAAATTGTGGGGGAACCCCTCTCCCTGCACCTCTCATCTGGAGTCATTAGAGCATCCCTCCCACTACCAAGAATATGATCCCCTGTGCCAATTCCCCAATCCACCTCAGGAGCACTGCGCACCACTGGAGTAACCTCACAATCCTGTACCCGCTGGTGTATGTCAACCCCCTCCTTGAAGCAGGGCTCCAAACCTGTGTGTGTGTGTGTGTACCTCATCCTCAGTACTGGACCTAACACTTTTGCTTTCCACAATATGGGCTGAGCCTAGCCCCACTGGCTTCTTAGTCCAGCTCTCTCATTTAAAACTCATGGTCTAACATCACCCTTTTTTCCTCCATGGCTAACTTAAGTTTCTCTAAGTTTCGCAGCAATTCTCCTTGCTTGCCACCTGTACTCCAGCTCCTCTGGGGACAAACTGCTGCTCCATGGTTTAGAGGGTGCCCCCCCTCCCAAAAGCACATTCACAGTTGGAATAGGCTCCTCTGCCTCCATGCAAAGATCCCCCGACAGCTCACTAGCATGTTTGTCTGCTACTCAGACCCTCAGTGCCTTTTGTAGCCCCTCTTTTCTGGTGAGACTCCTGTTTTGGATTTTGAGGTTTTTGCAGATCGCCTTCAATTCCTTCACATTGTAGGTTTCTAACCTCTCCTCCTCAAAGGTCACTTCCAAGCATGCTGCAGTTGATGCAATTGATTCAGGCATGGTATACTGGAAAGTTTAAGTTCAAAACCAATTGAAAGGCAAAGATAGACCAATAAAAAACAGTGTGTGGTACGTAATGGTCTGCGATATGGTAGTAGTGCACGCCAATCTGTGGAAATCTAGTTTGCGACATGAACATTACCGATGCCATCTTGTCCCCTCCTAGGTCTGTGCGAACGCGTAAACAGCAGCCATTTTGGATACCATGGCCTCTCTCCTCGCATTCACAGCTGCCTGCACGTCTCCCTGAACTCGCTAGCATCCCCCGCGCCCTGACAGTCCCCGATCTCTCCTGCCTGGGCCATAAACGCACCTTCAGCTCGCCCCTGCCTCGGAGCCACATCCCGTGCCAAACCCACATACCCTTTTATCCCTTTCATACGAGCAGGCCCTTTGATAACCCCTTCCTCCCTGCCCGATTGTCCGAGCTGATCCCAGGCCATCACCTAGCCCTGCGGATGTAGTTTATTGCCCCCTACAGTAGAAACTCGCCCCTCATCAAAGGAACGGAGATTAATCAATGCCTTCACACCACAAGATCCGATCGATCACACACATTTCTGTTCCCAGCGGAATGTCCAGCTGCGCGATAGCCATCACATGCTGAGATTGGGGTGGGGACTTCTACTGTAGAAATGTGTGGGAACTGGCCTGAAGCGGGGTTTCCAAGGATGTCTTTCAATCAATCAATCAGTGACACTTATAAAGCGCGCTACATACCCGTAGGGTCTCAAGGCGCTGGGGAGGGGGGGTGCCGCTACTGCTCGAACAGCCAGGTCTTCAACTTCAAAGAATCATCACGGATGTACTGTATGCAATAAAGTAATAAACCTGTATATAAGAGGCCAGGCCTCAGAGATGCAGTTAGAGCACCTCGAGACGATACCCTGTTTGTCCGACTGACGTGTTCTACTCCGGAGAGAATTAAAACCTGTTTCCTGGTTTCCAACTTCCAGCGCCTGCCTCTTTATTTGGTAATCGTCGAGTGAATTAGAGGCGGCTAACGCCGGGCAGTGTTCGAAAAGGTTAACGAGAGAACTGCTTTTTCTTACAATTTGGCGTCCCAAACGTGGGGCCCATCAGCGACACGTGGATCCAGTGGAAGAGGTCCTGACGACGAAGTGAACGACTGCAACGATCGGGAAGAGCTCACGCCCGATAGACCCTCGTCTGGCGGGCGATCATCCGAACTTCACTGATTCCAAGCAGACCTCTCTCTAGTGGTCTACGGTCCTGACTGGGAACCCTCAGGAGTGCTGCGGCAATAACGGAGATTAGAGGACGATCGGGCGCTGGAAGTGGAAGACGAGAAACTGTCCTTACGGTCCGGGTAAGATCGTGCAGCACGACTCTCTTTGTTTGTTTGATTGTTTGAAAATACTAGTTAATATTTATTGATTGAATCTCTTAACCTCGGTTGTTAAGCGACATTGGTTCTTCTTGAGACATTCTCTGTCTACAAACGGTGAAGAATAGGAATATTCTCTCTCCCTTTGTGAATAGTGAAGGATAGGTAGCGCAGAATTTTTGTCCATATCAGTAAGGGCTGATAATACGCCGCACCTATCTTCTCCCCACTGATTGTTTGGTTCTATTGGTTCTCTTGAGATATTCCCTATTTGCAAATAACGTAAAATAGAAATATTTTGTCTAGTATTTGCAAGTAGCGAAGGATAGGTAGTGCGGACCTTTGTCCACCATTGTTTGTAGTACTTTGACCGATATAAGTCATGCCTATCTTCTCCCCACTGATTGGTAGTTGGTTTAGCCCGGAGCGTTTATTAGAGGTAGATCATCCAGCTCCACTGGAGGGAACCCTAATAAGGACATGTTCACAAAGTATGGATTAGTCGCCGTAGCCTACAGCAAGCTATGGCATAAAAATACCAAGAAAGATCGAGAAAGTCAGTGGCCACTGATAGGATCTTTTGATATAAATAGAATAGAAGCACTAGAAATAGCCCTTCGTAAACATAAAACCACGCCAACCATGCTTGATAGCCTCGGCATGTGGCGCAAAGAAGCAATGCAACGTAAAAAGAGAGACGAAGAAAAAAACAGACAAGGAAATACTAAAGGCAGCTCACCTAGCTGGTAAAAAGCTAGAAGAAGAGATCAAGGAAAGAGAGAGAGAGTAAAGAGAGAACGAGAATCCAAAACTTCAGGCCAATGCCCTGTTAGAACACCCTTGTGCCCTATCCTAAGCTACCCTCAAAGCAAAAAGCAAATGATGATCTGCTCCTAGGTCCCCCAATCATCTATATGCCCCCTCCATATGCCCCCTCCCATCCTATAGCACAACACCAGCAACCCCCGAACGTAAACCAAGATAGTGCCAGAGCCCCGGTACCCACGGCCTCCGCGACGACCGAGCCTCTCGTACTAAATACCGCATCTACGGAAGCTTCAAGCAAACCCAAAACTCTAGAAAAGGAAATTGTAAGAACAAAGCGCTTGAACAGCCATGAACGAGCGGGTGTCGACAAAATTGTAAAAAAATTAGTAGAGCGAACGGAAATGGAAGAATATATTTCAGACATGTGTAACTCTTATACCAACAGCCATAGACGACACTTTGTTGTACACTTTTGTTACCACACCCTCACAGCTTATGAAGAGAGATACCAAGGCTAGAGACATGAACGCCTTGCAGACTTGTACAGGAAGGTAGATATAGGAGATGAGAGTGAGTGTGATGTGGCGGAACTCTTCTGGCATACGCTGGAAGTCTTTCGTCACCTCACTGAACAAGAAACGGTAACTAGACACGCAACTCCTGAAACGACTGGGACCCCAATGGACAGATTAGATACCATGATGCCAAAAAAGGAGGCTGCCCCCTACTGGGTTCCCCCACGAGGTCAGGGAACAAACGATGACATTAACCATCAAGACGCGAGGGGAAGGGTGGTTTATAACTGGGTATACCAACCCTGGGATCAACAAGACATCCTGACCTTCCGAAAATCCTTGCCGGATCTACGGAAGAACCCTACCGCCTTTTATACGGAGCTAGGCACAGCTCTAGGATCAACAATCATGACTTTAGCAGACACCGACTTGTTTTTCGGGTTATGTCTACCAGCTGATGTGTGGAAGCAAATCCGGAAAGTCGACCACCTTGAGCTGTTTGGACATACCTGGGTACAACTTGATGGCATAGATAAACAACGAGATTCCGGACAGGAACCCCTAAAGGCTATTTTAAGAGATCCCAGACAAAATTGTTCAGAAATTGAAGACACTAATCCCCTAGAAAAAGGTAGACTGCTCGATCGTAACGGCTTGCCGTCAGAAAGCCCAAGAAGATGTCTCCGAATACTTTTCTCGATTCGAGACGGTGTTTTCTGACTACAGTGTTCAGGATATGACCACTGCAACCGGACATCACCTGTTTGTCCAAAACTATATTAAAGGTCTGTTGCAGGAGGTCTCACAGAAATTACAGACCAGCGAGAGTAGTTGGGCGGCCTCCAAAACCGCAGCTATCCTTCAGATGGCCCAATACTAAGAGCATCAAAAGAACAAAAATGATAGGGCATCGGAGGAAAAGAAGAAAGATCTCAAAGAAAGGGTTATGATTGAACAGTTGCAGGGAGTAACTATGAGAAAAGAGCCCTACAAGGGAAACTACCAACCGAATGCCCCTAGAAACCCGCCTCCTAGAGATAGTACGCCCACATCCTACACTGGACGAAGGGATTTAGGCGAGAACCAATGTGCGTTTTGTAAAGGACTCGGGCATTGGAAATTTCAATGTCCGATTCTGTTAGAGATGATCAAAAGTAAAGAGACTAAAGACTCTCCGAATGGACCGATAAATAGAGGACGTGGGCGAGGGTACATGAACGACGCTAGCGATGAAAGGCCCAGTAAAACGAACACATTTGACCGCCCCCGACAGAACCCGTGCCAACAGACTGACTACGACAACACGTACGGCTTTGCATAGGACTGCCGAAGGCAAGGGAGGGATCCAGGCAAGTTCTATGTTGACCAGCAAGGCCCTTATGTCACTGCTAAGGTCCTAGGCACAAAATCTCCATTTTTGGTAGACACAGGAGCAACACGTAGTGCTTTATCCAAACGACTGATTCCAAGGGCACCCTTGTCTGGCTCACATATAACATCGATAGGTTTTGATGGAACGCCCTCCACTAATCCCTTGTCCGCCCCGATCCCCTTCGACTTAGAAAACAACACCATTGACACAACATTTCTGCTCTCCTCCAACACCCCCGATGCCATTATGGGTCTCGACTTATTGAAGCATTTCAGAGCCACCATTAGATGCTCACCGGACGGAGTCCGAGTCATCTTATATGACAACCCCAATCTGCTCAGACCTTGTCCTACACAACACATGTTTTCTGTGACTGACGCCGACATATCACTGCTTGACACCTTGCCCCTGTACTTATGGACAAAAACTGATTCAGATGTAGGACGGATGATGATTGATTCTGTGCACATAACTGTACGACAGGACGCAACACTCCCAAAACTCCCACAATACAGGATATCACCCGAAGGCGAGAAGGCATTGGTAGAGATTATTCAATCCTTAGTAGACGCAGGAGTGGTGGAGGAAGTGGTCAGAAACGTTTGTAACAGCCCAATCTTACTGATTATCAAGAAGCAAGGAGAAGGAGATGAGAAAGCGTACCGCTTCATCATCGACCTATGGGAGGTTAATAAAGTAGTTGTACGGCAATACTCCGTGGTTTCCGACATCACCACCATTCTGACCCTGATCCCATCCACTGCCACCACTTTCACTGTCATTGATATCAAAAACGCTTTCTTCTCTATCCCTATCTACCCAGACAGCCGCTACCTTTTCGGATTTACCCTAAAATCTCGCTCTTACAGATTTTGTCATGCACCTCAAGGCTACACAGAGAGTCCCAGCATCTATAGCCAGGCCCTCAAGAGACAGCTAGACGCAGTCCAGTTGCCGGACGGAGTGGTGCTGATTCAATATGTAGATGACATCCTCCTAGCAGCTGACACCACTCCACTTGCAGTCACAGCCACCATTCAGCTTCTACATTTCCTCGCAGAGAACGGTCACAAGGTCTCCAAGAAGAAATTGCAGTTCTGCCAACCCCAGGTTACATACCTAGGCCACCTCTTATTAAAAGAAGGTAGGAAACTTATGCCCGATAGAATTCAGACCATTTTGGAAACTCCCGTCCCTAAAACCCAGAAGCAGGTCCGCTCCCTGGTAGGCCTCACCTCATTCTGTCGACAAATGGTTGCCAAACTTCAGGCTTATCGTTAAGCCATTGCTTTCCCTCCAGGCCAAAGATGTCCCCTTCCGACTCCTTTGGACCCCTGAATGCCAATCTTCCTTCAAAGAACTGCGAGATGCCCTTTGCTCAGCCCCCGTTCTAGGAACCCCAGACTATTCCAAGCCCTTTTCCCTTATCACCCACGAAAGGGAGGGATGCACTTTATCTGTCCTAACGCAATTCATCGGCTGCAAACAACGACCTTGCCTACTTCTCCGCCGCTCTTGACCCTGTAGCCAGAGCCTTGCCTGCCTGCCTTCGAGCCGTAGCTGCCACTGATGTCTCCATACGACAGAGTGAAGGAATTGTGCTTTCTATTTCCCTCACCATACTAGTACCCCATTCTGTTGACACCCTCCTGAACCAAACCAAAACCCAATATCTGACTAGCGCACGACTGACTGGGTACGAACTGACTTTACTGGTACCTCATATAACTTTGAAAAGATGTACCACTCTGAACCCAGCGACCCTGTTACCCTTACCAGAGGACGATCCCAATGTTGCTCCCCTCCATGACTGTGTGACCCTCGCTGATGAGCAGACTAGGAGCAGGGTAGACCTCCGAGACACTGCTTTCCCAGAACCTGACGGAGAACTTTGGGTAGATGGTTCGTGCATCAAACTCCCCGACGGCACCACCTCCGCCGAATATGCCGTTACCACAGCCCGAACCATTGTTGAGACAGCTCGCATCACGCAGCGATCCGCACAGGCGGCGGAACTGATTGCACTCACACGAGCATGCATCCTAGCAGAAGGGACGACCGCTAACATATACATGGACAGCCAGTATGCCTTCGGGGTGGTTTATCACTTTGGGCTCCTTTGGAAGGAGAGGGGATTCCTGACCTCACACGGCACACCGATCCTGCATGGAGATCTAGTCTCTGCCCTGACCGAAGCAGTCCTCTTCCCCAAACAGCGGGCTGTAATCAAATGCCAGACACAAGAAAGTCACTGATGTTGTAGGACAAGGAAACGCACTAGCCGACATCACTGCTCAAACCACAGCTCAAAACAGGATGACGACCCGCATGTACGTGACCAGGTCACAAGCAGAAAAATGGATAGATGCTAGGGATACTATAAGGGACATGCAAACGACTAGCACACCACAGGAACTGACTGAATGGGCACGGGTGGGACTAAAAGACGATGAAGGCTGCTGGCGGACGAAAGGCGCAGACAAATGGCTGTTACCCAATTCCTATCTGATCCCCATACTGACCATGAAACACTCCCCTGCACACATAGGATCTGCCCCCATGACTGAGCTCGTTTCTAAAGTCTGGCACAATGACAAAATAGCAGACGTAGCGAAACGCCTGGTTCAACACTGCCTGATATGCTTATGACACAACCCCGGGAAAGGGACTGTAGTACCCCGGGGAGGGTTTGGGGTCCCTGACCATCCCTTCGAAGTCCTTTAAATGGACTACATTCAACTAGAAAGATGCCATGGTCTGAAATACGTGCTCGTCATTGTATGCGCGTTCAGCAAATGGGTGGAAGCCTACCCCACCCGAGACAACACCGCCATCACTACTGCCAAGGTGTTGTTAAAAGAATTCTTCCCACGCTATGGCCTTTGTCGGATTTTATGGAGTGACAACGGCCCCCACTTCTTAGTCGAAGTTTTCCAACTCATATTGAAAGGGTTGGGTGTAAAACAAAAATTTCACGCAGTCTTCCACCCCCAATCTGCAGGCTTAGTAGAACGACATAACGCCACCTTGAAACTTAAACTAGCAAAGATAGTTGCCACTACGGGACTGAAGTGGCCAGACGCCCTCCCACTGGCGTTACTATCAATGCGTTCCACTCCTACCAAGCACCACTTGACTCCCTATGAAGTCGTCTTTGGCCAACCCATGAATCTCTGGGCGGCGCCAAAACCGGCATCCATCCATGATGTCCCGGACATCCTAATGCCTGATTACCTTCATAATTTGACAAAGACACTAACTGTTATCCACCAGCAGGTGCAGCAAGCCATACAAGACGCTTCCAGAGGTCCCGGGCATGAAATCCAACCCGGGGACTTCGTCCTGACCCGAAATTTCCAAAGGATAAAGAGTCTGAGCCCCAGGTGGACGGGCCCCTGGCAGGTCTTGATCACCACCCGAACTGCACTCCGAGTTGAAGGCAAAAAGAACACTCTGCACGCCCATCATTGAAAGAAGATTTCACCGACTTTGACGGCGGACGAAAATGTGGCAACCCAAGAAGAGCTCCTGAACAAAGACAGACCGAACCTGAGTTGCTACCCTGACACAGAGACACTTGAATTGACCGAATCCTCAGATCCCACTGTGCCATCCAGAAAAGGGTACAACTTGCGACGAAAGGCGAGTGTCTCGACCCCGCAGGCCACTAGCTAAGTCGACAAATCTCAGAGCGGTAGCCAACACTACAAAGGTTACCAGGGGAGAAGCTAGACAAAGCGTGTGGCCCTGCCAGTCATCGAGCCTCTTGAAGGTGATGGAAGCTCCCGACATGAAGATGATGGAAGCCCTCGACATGAAGGTGATGGAAGTAACCGGACGTCCGAAGACCCACCATAAAGACCCCAAGACAAAAACGCTACATAGCACAAAGACAATAGCCCTCTTCATCGCTTTTCTCATTTGCCTCCTCCTCATGACCACTTTCTGGGTCATGGAAGAAAGTTTGCCTGCTCACTAGACTTTGATTCCCACTGTACAGCCCACCACCAAGAGAGAACACTATCTCATTTTGCTTTCACCCCAGCTCCACGAAAGACGCGAGGAGTGCTGGAACAATTCTTTTGTACAACTGCTTCACCAACACAACCTCGCTGCCAAAGCCACCAACTGCTGGATCTGTGGGCTGCTCCCACATGCAACCGAACATTCTATCCCCTTCATCTCATCACCTTTTTCTGTTCATGGGTCCTGCCTTGCCGGGCTGATACTCCTGCAAGAGAGTTACAAGGACAATGCAACTTCTGGCGAAACCATTTCGCACTTCTACAATGGGTTCTGGCTGAGCAAAACGGGAAAAACTTCAGCTCCCTTTTGCCCCTTGACATCCAACACCACCTTTCAAATGGACATCCCTGCACAAGAGCGAATTGAAATGCAGGTGTTTAACAATCCAGGTTAAAATTGGAGAGGTACCCCTTAACGAGAGTCAAGGGAAATAGGGTTCACCAACCAGTATAAAAAAGCAATTCCCTTGAACAAAGTCATATACATAAACACTATAAATGAGAAAAAAATGTTTAAGGAACTATGACAATTAGATCTGGAGTAAAAAATTTAGCAACATTTATTTATTTATTTATTTATTTATTTATGTAGTTTGTAGAGCGCGCAGCTACCCCCGAGGGGGTGTTCCGGCTCTAGAACCTGAACCTCCGGGGGAGAAGAAAAGAGCAGGGAGGGAGTTAGCAGGAACAAAATCAGAGTACAGAAAAGAGCCAAGTTTTGAGTCTGGCCCGGAAGATGGATTCAGAAGGGCAGAATCTAAGATCGATTGGCAGAGCGTTCCACAATTTTGCCGCGATAACACTGAACCCTCTGCCGCCCATTCTGGTGAGTCTAAAACGGGGAGAGATCAGAAGGCGGAGATCGTTGGATCTCAGGGATCTGATGGAGTGGGATATTGAGACTCGTTTTTTCAAATAATTGGGTCTGAGGTCATTGATAGCTCGGTAGGCGAGGGTAAGGATCTTGAACTGGATACGGCTGGCCACCGGTAGCCAGTGAAGCTCCTTACGATAGGCGGAGACTGACTGACGGTAGGGGATATTACCAATCAATCTGGCTGCCGCGTTCTGGACAATCTGAAGCCGGTCTATCAGATATTGAGGGGCACCAGCATAAAGACTGTTGGCATAGTCCAGGTGAGACGTAATGAGAGCATGGGTAACTGTTCGACGGGAGTCCAGAGGGCGATAGGGAAGTATCTTTTTGATCATGCGCAACTTCAGGAAGCAGGCAGATGTAACTTTATTAACCTGAGTTTTGCATGAGAGGGAGTCGTCAAACTGAAAACCCAGGTTACGAGCAGAGTGAACGGGAGAGGGAGCAGGATCAAGTGCCGAGGGCCACCACCAAGAGGAAGGGATGGAATTTTTCTGATAAAAAAAAATTGTATACAGTAAAGTTAAAAAAGCAGAAAATATAATAAACTGCTTAACACTGGCTCCCAAAGGGCTGGGAAGGCACCTGCTATATCTCTTTCATCCTTCCTCCGACATATGTGGCACCAGCAAACCATCACCAGCAAAAGCGAGCAAAGGATATCGAGCGAGCGGACTCCACCGCATCACAGTTCCTTGATGCAGCGAAGGGACTCGTTCCACTTTGGGGCCCGATGGCAAACAGCCATGCCATCCGACATCTGGCCCAGGCAGTCGAGACAACCATGAACATCACAGCCGGCATCCTCACGAAAAACACAGCAGAGCTTCAGGCGATCCGCTTAGTGGCTCTTCAAAACCGCCTTGTTCTGGACGTTGTTCTGGCGGACCGTGGAGGAGCATGCCGCATTATCGGGTCCAGATGCTGCACTTTCATTCCTGACCACTCGACCTCAGTCTACAAGGCGATCGAACACCTCCATAGACTTTCCTCAGAGGTTAATCAAGAACAAGAAGGATGGTCGCTTGGGGGCTGGTTCTGGAGTACTTTAAAGGACTGGGGTTGGAAGTTGCTAATGATTGCACTGGTACTGATTCTGATACTATGTGGTTGATGCCTGAGTATCCAATGCCTACCACCTCTATGCTCTCTATTTGCAAACTGTATTTGCCCTAAGACTTTGGACTATAAAACTGAACATATGAAAGCTCTGTATGAACTAGAGGTAAATAATATAATGGGGATCGATATAGATTGACATGCTGGCTTGATATGTTCAAAGGGAGGACTGTGGAAATCTAGTTTGCGACATGAACATTGCCGACGCCATCTTGTCCCCTCCTAGGTCTGTGCGAGCGCGTAAACAGCAGCCATTTTAGATACCATGGCCTCTCCTCGCATTCACAGCTGCCTGCACGTCTCCCTGAACTCGCTAGCATCCCCCGCTCCCTGACAGCCCCCGATCTCTCCTGCCTGGGCCATAAACGCACCTTCAGCGCGACCCTGCCTCGGAGCCACATCCCGTGCCGAACCCACATACCCTTTCATCCCTTTCATACGAGCAGGCCCTTTGATAACCCCTTCCTCCCTGCCCGATTGTCCGAGCTGATCCCAGGCCATCACCTAGCCCTGCGGATGCAGTTTATTGCCCCTACAGTAGAAACTCGCCCCTCATCAAAGGAACGGAGATTAATCAATGCCTTCACACCACAAGATCCCATCGATCGCACACATTTCTGTTCCAAGCGGAATGTCCAGCTGCGCAATAGCCATCACATGCTGAGATTGGGGTGGGGACTTCTACTGTAGATATGTGTGGGAACGGGCCTGAAGCGGGGATTCCAAGGATGTCTTTCTGTACTTCAAAGAATCATCACGCATGTACTGTATGTAATAAAGTAATAAACCTGTATATAAGAGGCCAGGCCTCAGAGATGCAGTTAGAGCACCTCGAGACGATACCCTTTTTGTCCGACTGACGTGTTCTGCTCCGGAGAGAATTAAAACCTGTTTCCTGCTTTCCAACTTCCAGCGCCTGCCTCTTTATTTGGTAATCGTCAAGTGAATAAGAGGCGGCTAACGCCGGGCAGTGTTCGAAAAGGTTAATGAGAGAACTGCTTTTTCTTACAAATCACTGTAAGTGAAGTGCAAACACAAGTCCTATCCTTACAACTGACAATCAATGTTAGAAATTGGATTTTTGGTCGGCTGGGGCATGTGCCAAAGTTGGGCAGAAACCACCACTCAAGTCTGGATAAGGGAGTTACACTCCTACAATAACCCCTGCTCACCCCCTTGGTAGCGTGGCACAAGCAGTCAGGCTTATCTTAGAGGCGAGGCAGTGTGTAAAGCATTTGCACGTAACCAACAGTAATACAGTGTAAGCACTACAAGAGGACACCATACCAGTTTAGAAAATATACAATATTTTTATATACAAGACCAAAAACGATAAAAATCCACAATTGCAGTACTTAAAAATCTACAGTTATCAAAATACGCTTCGAAAACAGTTCCTTGATGTAGATAGTTCCGTCCGGGGCTATCACAGCGTCGTTAACAAACAATCCCAACAGTTCAGGCTGGTCACGGCGTCGCGGACCAGCTACGATGTCGGGAAGACCTGCAAACAGTACCTGTTAGAAATGCAGGGCGCAAGGCCCTTGAAGTCACTTGCATTGCAAGTCGAGCTCCTTTCTGTTGGAATCAGGAGCGCTGGCATCATCAGGCGTCGGGTGCAGCAGTGCGAAGGGCAGCGTTGTGGCGTGCGGTGTCCTCAGGTCGCGGTGCAAGCAGCGGCTCAGTGGTGGATGGCATAGTCTGTGAGACCTGGGTCACGGTGTGAGATGAAGGTGGTGCTAGTCATGGTGCTGACAGGTCACGGTGCAGGCAGAGGCCTTGTCGTTGCGGTAGCCCTGTAGTCGGCTGACGAACGGGAGTCAATGGTGCTGGTGTTGGTAGGCCATGGCTGCGGTGTGGGATGAGGGTGGTGTGTCATGTAACTTTACAAGCTGTAATTTGGCAGCGGCTAGATTAAGCATTAGCAGAAGACATGCTGTATTCAGCAACTATTGTAACAATGTGCAGACTCCATTTTGTATTTGTGGCAGCCATTTTGTCTGCCACATGTTGCCATGTGTTCATCATGTGCTCTGTCCTATCTTCCTGTGAACTGCTCTTGAAATCTGCCCAGAGACAAGATATATTTAGACCTTTCCTGTTCTGCACATGCTCAGTTGAGCTTGCAGCTGTTGTCAATTTATATCTGTCAGGATGTGTTTACTAGAAACGGTACACTGTTATCTCCTCCTACTTGTCGACCCTGCATTTTCTGTATGACCTTATATGTACCTAAACCCAGCACTCTGTGCTTGTACCACCTTCTTTTGAGCCCCTGTGTGGGTATAAAAGGACCATGCTCTTTCCATTCAGTGTGCTACTTCATTCAGTTGCCGAAGGGTGCTGTGTGAATATAGTACCACCTCTTGAGGTTAATAAACTCTGTTTTTTCTATTACAGTTTCTGTGCTAACATCTTCTTATTTGTCTGAGGACTATGTGCAGAGAAAGGAGAACCCCTAGCACTGGTAGGCCCTGCTGAGGCTCACCATTATAAATTAGCGCATCCAACGTGGGACTCATCGGTGACTCGGATGCCCAAAGTAGTGGTTGTGACGAAGGATTGGAATCTCGCCGTGGACGTGATCACTGCCAGAAGAGACCTGAGTCTTGGCATCCAAGGTGCTTTTTTCCTTTCTATCCGATCTGATCGTCCAGGTGGTGCCGGTCCTCGACTGAGATTTCTTCTGTTGGCTTGCCGTGCAGTGGACGTTTGGTTGAATTTAGTACTTGGCAGTTGGAATCTGGACGCCCTGTGATTGATAAGAACCGTTGTACGGTACTTGCTGTGGGTTTTGGAAGCCTGGGATTGGCAAGGCAGTTTTATAATACGCTTGCTGTGGCAATTTTTGTTTGGTATGACTAGTCATGATGTGTATGTGTAAGTGTAATGCATGCGTTGCAACACATATAGACAGGTAATGAGGATATTTTTCTCTAAGTTGTGATTTTGTGATTTTAATTTGAACGGCACAAGGTAATAAAGATACTTTAAGTGCTACTTTGATTATAATACTGCATATTTTGCACTACTTTTGGCATGCCTGCTTTTAGCGCACTTCGTAGGATGTGCTGATTTTGTGGAAATAACCGGTTAAGACTTGAGGAATCGCAGTCGGCTCCCCCAGAGAGGATGCCTAATAGAGATATGTACATATAGTCTTTCTTCTATAATGTACAGCACATTATGGAGGAAATACATGCGCAAGGATCCGGAGTTACGTTGGCCGATGTATGGGTCATTTGATATGCGAAAGATTGAGTATGTGGAACAGTGTATGTTCGAGCAGAAATCCAGACAAGATATGTTTGAGTGTGTGCGTATGTGGGTGAAGGAAGTACGTGAGCGTGAGAAACGTGAGCAAGCGCTGATTGAGAAAGAGCAACGGAAGAGTGTGCATGAAAATGCGCAAGAATTAAGAAAGACAGAAGTGAAAGAATTGGAAGAAAGACAGGAGAAGGAGCGCAGATTACAGATATCTGGCCAATATGCTATTCGGCAGCCTCTTTATCCTGTCCTTAATAAACCACAAGATGATTTTTTGTTACTAGATCGTCCTCCGCCTCCGTATGCTGTTCCGTCCGCTCCATCCGGCGAAGATGAGGACTCTGAGATAGATCAAACGAAACCAGACACTCGCTCCATGCTGTCGGTCGATCGTGCGGCTGAACTAAGAAAGACCACTCGTCAAGCACTTCATGATACTGTCACTGTTTCTAATATTTTAGATAGTTTACAGGGGTGGCAGGAAAGGGAGCAATTATATTTTACTGAGCATTTTGCTGAAGAAGTTGTAGAGATGTTTCGGAAAGTTTCTGGTGTTTCAGAACCTGATGATGTAATAACCGATTGTAAGCAAATACGTAATGGGCTTTTTACTCTCCCCCAGGTGGCTGATACGATAAGGCGGTTGTTTAAACTGCGAACTGAGGCGCTTCGTCTGCAAGAGGAGAAACGGAAGGCTAAAGCAGATGAACCGACGGGTCCGGTCAACGGGAAACAATCATCTATCTTCGGAGCAGATAAGACTAGTATAGTGCATGCAAAGACTATGCGAGAGGCAGCGCCTTTATATGTTCCTCCTAAAGGAGTGGGCATCAGTGATGATAAGTCTTCCATTGGCGCAAAGGGATATTTTATTTATAATTGGGTGTATACTCCCTGGAATAGGGCAGATGTAATGGCACTTAAAGCTGCATTGCCTGACCCGCGGAAAAATCCAGCCGCTTTCTATGAGGAAGTTGAGGGAGACATAAATTCTTGTACCATGACATTAGCTGACATCGATTTATTTTTTTGGCTAATATTACCGTCTGATATGTGGAGGTCTGTGCGGAAAGTTGATGATCAAGCAGCCTATGGGTCTAGAAGGAACGATATAGGGATAGAAGATAAGGAAAGAGAACCAGTGCAAAAGCCATGTAGATTGATTTTAGATCTTCCCGCGGCGATATTAACTAAGTTAAAAACGATCATTCCTCCCAAAAATATTGATTGGACTATTTTAGCATCGTGTAAGCAAAAGGCAGATTGATTGTGTTCGGGATTTCTTTACGTGTTTTGAGGAAGCCTTTCATGATTTTAGTGGTCAGTCGCTAACGGACGATATGGGCCGACATTTGTTTGTAGATAAATATGTTACGAATCTATTACCAGGATTGGCTAGCCGTTTAAAAGCTAGTGAAAGCTCTTGGACTACCTCTTCTCCGGTATCTCTCCTGACGATGGCTCAATATTATGAGTGTCAGGATTTAGAAGCAAAGGGTAGTGAGGATAAGAAGTCTAAGGATTTAAAAACGAAGGTTATGTTATCTCAGGTTTATGGTTTGCCTTCTAGAGGTAATGATAGAGGCGGACAAGGATTTTATGGTTCTTCTTATACTTGCTCGAATTTGGCTGTTGATCAATGCGCGTATTGTAGGAAATTTGGCCATTGGGCTGATGAGTGTCCATTGTTGCGCTCAAAACGCTATGCTCGTGGCCGAGGACCAATGAGAAATTGTGCGGGATATTCAGGTCCCAGGGGCAACATGAACGATTGCGCTAGGTTTGATTCTAATGCACAAGCACAGAATGGGTTCAATACTTTCGACAGGCGTAACCAATACCAAATGTCTGATTATGCGCAGCCTGATTTACATGATTCTGCTTATGCATAGGATTGCGTAGGATGGGGTAAGGAATCAGTTGAAGTTCCAGTAGATCAGAGGGGTCCTTATGTTACAGCACATGTTTTGGGTTCTACTGATAAGTTTCTGATTGATACAGGAGATACTCATAGCGCACTGTCTAAACAATTGGTTCCGAGGGCTCCCCTGTCTGGATTAACGATCACATCGATAGGGTTCGATGGAACACCTTCCCTTAGCCCATTGTCACAACCACTTGCATTTCATGTTGATAAATTTGCTGCTCCATGCCCGTTTTTGCTCTCCCCAAATACACCAGATAATATTGTGGGTCTTGATATGCTCAAGTATTTCAGAGCCACAATAAGATGTTCCCCTAAAGGAGTACGTGTGATTTTGAATGATAATTACCCTGTGATGGACAGAGTTTGTCTTGTTCAAGAGGATACTGCATTAGCCTCCCTACCTAAAACTTTGTGGACCACTTCAGATACTGATGTGGGACAGATGGTTATTCCACCGGTGCATATTAGTGTAAAGAAGGGAGCTGTTTTGCCACGACTGCCCCAATATAGAATTTCAAGGAGGGTGAGGAAGCACTTACACAAATTGTACATGATCTCATTGAAGTGGGGGTTGTTGAAGAAGTTCCATTTAATGTCTGTAACAGTCCTATTCTCCCAATTTTGAAAAAAGACACTGACACTAGGATTTATCGATTTATAATTGCCTTACGGGAAGTGAATAAGATAGTGGTGCCACAATACCCAGTGGTTTCTGACATTACGACACTTCTTACTTTAGTTCCACCAACTGCAACTACGTTCTCTGTTATAGACTTGAAGAACGCTTTCTTTTCGATCCCTATTCATCCTGATAGCCTATATCTGTTCGGTTTCACTTTGAATAATCGATCATATATATTTTGTAGAGTTCCTCAAGGCTATACTGAGAGTCCTAGTATTTACAGTCAAGCACTAAAAAGACAACTAGATTATTTTGTTCTGCCCGAAGGTGTGGCGCTCATACAATATGTTGATAATATCTTGTTTGCAGCCGATACCCCTGAACAATGTGAAAAATGCACTTTGTCCTTGCTTTCTTTCCTTGCTTCACATCATCACAAAGTATCAAGAAAGAAATTGCAATATTGTAGACCAAAGGTAACCTACTTAGGTCACCTTTTGTCTAAGGAGGGGTGTGCACTCACATCAGATCGTATTCAGGCAATTTTAGACACACCAGTACCCTCCACACAGAAAGAGATTCGAGCATTTTTAGACCTTACTTCCTTTTGTAGGCAATGGATATTAGGATTTTCATACGTTGTTAAACCTTTGTTAGCCCTTTTGACAAAAGACACTCCAATACCCCTTCCATGGACAGATGAATGTGAGAATGCTTTCCGACAGTTATGACAAGCTCTTTATTCAGCACCAGTGTTAGGTACTCCAGATTACACGAATCCTTTTACATTGTACGTACACAAGAGAGATGGATGTGCATTGTCAGTTTTAGTACAGACACATAGTGATAAGCAACGTCCTTGTGCCTATTTTTCAGCAGTACTTGATCCTGTTGCTCGAGCGTTGCCTGGATGTTTTCTCTCGGTTGCAGCAACAGCTGTGTCAATACGCCAGAGTGAAGGGATAGTTTTATCCCATAAGCTGTTGATGCTGGTACCCCATGCTGTTGATGCCCTTTTGAATCAAACAATTACGCAGCACTTAACTAGTGCTCGTCTGACAGGATATGAATTGACGTTGTTGGCTACTCATCTTACTCTGAAGAGATGTGCAACACTTAACCCAGCCAAGTTGTTGCCATTTCCGGTGACTCAGCCTGAGGCGCAAGAAACACATGATTGTATTTTTCTAACTGAGGAACAGATAAAGGGTCATATTGATTTGCAAGAGATGCCCCTTCCAGATGTAGATGGAGAACTATGGGTTGATTGGTCTTGTCTGAAGTTGCCGGATGGTACAACTTCAGCCCCGTATGCAATTACTACGCTTCACACGATAGTGGATACAGCTCGCATACCACAGAAGTCAGCTCAAGCAGCAGAACTAATAGCTTTGACACGAGCTTAGTACAGGTTTGCGTGTGAACATTTATACAGATAGCCGCTATGCTTTTGGAGTGGCGCATGATTTTGGCCTGCTCTGGAAGAAAAGAGGTTTTCTGACATCACATGGAATGCAGATAATGCATGGAGAATTAGTGCATAATCTTTTAATTGCATTAACATATCCAAAGAAAATAGCTACAGTGAAATGTGATGCACACAAGAAAGTAACTGATAAGGTGGGACAAGGAAATGCTTTTGTAGATCGAGTGGCACGTGAGACTGCGATGCAGCCTAACACTACTTCTATGTATGTAGTGAAGTCACAAACTGACCGGTGGCACGATGCTAGGAAAGAATTACTAGAGATACAGAGGCCCGCTTCTGACAAAGAACGGGAGGAATGGTCCAAGGATGGAGAGTTGGATGACGAAGGTTGTTGACGAAACAAACATATGGATAAATGGAAGTGGCCTATAGCTTTTGTACAACCTATGGTTCAGATGGCACATGGGCTAGCACATGTTGGAGCTTCAGCAATAGTGAAATTGCTTACGCAAGTTTGGGAGCATCCAGAAATTGCTAGCACAGCTAAGAGAGTAGTACAGTCCTGCATGATTTGTCTGCAATTCAATCCTGGAAAGGGGACACGAACTCCAGCAGGAGAGTTTGCTACACCGACTGCAACTTTTGAAGTTTCACAGATGGATTATATTCAGCTTGAACGCTGCAATAATCTGAAGTATGTGTTGGTGGTGGTATGTGCCTTCAGCAAATGGATTGAGGCGTACCCTACAAAGGACAATACTGAAATTACTACGGCAAAGGT
This sequence comes from Lissotriton vulgaris, assembly GCF_964263255.1. Lineage (NCBI taxonomy): Eukaryota > Metazoa > Chordata > Amphibia > Caudata > Salamandridae > Lissotriton > Lissotriton vulgaris. Next base: position 336,985 of record NW_028247260.1, read on the forward strand.
GCTTTTGAAGGAATTTTTCCCTCGTTATGGTGTTTGTAGACTTTTGTGGAGTGATAACGGACCTCATTTCATAGGGAACATTATCAAGTATGTCCTGAAAGGATTAGGGATCAAACAAAAATTCCATGCAGTGTTTCACCCACAATCAGCAGGATTGGTGGAAAGATACAATGCTACTCCGAAGTTGAAATTAGCTAAAATACAAGCTTCTACTTCTCTGACTTGGGAAGATGCACTTCCACTGGAATTGTTGTCTATCAGATCAGTACCTCATTCTCGGACAGGCCTTTCTCCTTATGAAATTCTGTTCGGACGTTCCATGAATATATGGGGGGTCCCGAAACCGAGCTCAGTGTACAATGTACTTTGTGTTTTAATGAATGACTATTTGGAACAATTGACTGATAACTTGGTTTCTATTGATCAACAGGTTTGAGAAGCACTCCCTGACCGATCCACAGTTGAAGGCCATAATCTCCGACCTGGCGACCTTCATTCTCATCAAGCCCTTTGAGAGGTCGAGCAGTCTGGAGCCAAGGTGGTGCGGTCCCGAGCAGGTCTTGCTTGCAACGAGAACAGCTGTCCGTGTCACCAACCGAAAAAAAATGGATCCATGGGATCCATTGTCGGCGAGTACAACCTGGTTTGGTGCAGCCTGCTGTGTTGACCGACCATCGAGAGATTCTGACTGTGGAGAAAGGCCGTGCTGTGGTACCTGACTAATCTGAGGAGTTCTTCCCGGACCCAACTGTTTCTGGAGCAAGGAGATACAATTTGAGGCCAAGGAAGAAGCTTGCAGTTGTGTGATAGTTGTCAAAATGGTCCCTAGGTTAGTGAAACGGAGAGCCGATGAGGCAAGGGGGGGATGAGCCCTGCATTAGAGTAGTGACACCCGTCTTGGCCCGTAGGGAAGAAATCAACGGCTGCCTAGGGGGAAGAGTTCTGACAACCTTTTAGTTTCAGGAAGATTTGTTTTGTACATTTGCTCAAATGGAGAAAAAGAAGATTTTCTGTGCTGTAGGGTTCATTGCTGCCTTAGTGTTTGCAGCTACAATTGCATGGTTTGTTGAAGATGCAACTCCTGTTCGTGAGTTGCTCGTTATTACAATGCCAGTGCCCGAGGAACATTTTTACTTTACTCTCCCATATCAAGAATTGAAACATAGACAGTCTTACTTGAATAACACTTTCATCCAGATGCTACATCATACGCATACTGCTATGAACGCTACAAACTGTTGGATATGTGGAATGATGCCAGCTCATCAAAAGAAGGGGGGAACACCCTTTATACCTTTCCCTTTCTTGCACAATGTTTCTTGTCCAGCCTGGTATACTTTGCTTTTTGCAACACGGAAGCCTACAGTAGGCAGACTGCTTTTCCGGTTGAATAAAGAGTGTCATCAGGACAAAAAAGGCTATCCACAAGCCAATGGAACTATATTGGAATGGGAGGAGTACCGACCGGACAATGCCTCAACGCCCTACATTTTCACAAACACAAGAGACATTGTAGAAAGCGAGAAATTTGTTAATTCTGTAGCTCAAGCACAAGCTGAATTATGTGCACAAATTATTGGACATATTCCTGTAGGTGTTAGTGATTGTAAATATAGATGGTTTGAATAACAGTACTTTTCTAGCTTCACATAATACATATTTCATTTGTGGAAATAGGGGGTATTATCGAATACCAGCTGGGTGGTCTGGAGTCTGTTATGTTGCATTTTTATTGGTCCCTGTGTTTTTGGCACCTGCATCATATCATAAAGATCTTAAACTGCTGAATAATGTGACTATGAATCGCTATAAGAGGGCCTTGTCCACTGATGACGTAGACCAAACCGATACTAGTCTGCAACAATATGTAGATTTAAATTTAGGACTGTTCTTTTTTGTAGGAGCTGCATTAAACAGTAGGAAAGTTCGGCGATTAACCAGAGTTGTGGAAGCCGTCACTAATCAAGCTGCTGCAGCTCTAGGGAACCTTACCGAAGAATTACAAATTGCTAGGATTGTTGCTTTACAGAACCGAATGGTTTTAGATGTTATGTTAGCAGACAGAGGTGGTGCATGTCGCATTATCGGAAGAAGTTGCTGTGTGTTCATACCTGACCACACACCATCCGTGTATAAAGCAATCAATAAACTTCATAAGATTGCTGCCGACTTACATACCGATAATAGTACCTGGACTTTTGCAGGTTGGTTCTGGACTCTAATCTCTGCATGGGGCTGGAAAGTTTTAACTGGCCTCTGTATAATTGTTGCAATTATCTTCACATGTTGCATATGTATTCATTGTAGTCCAATGTTATGGTCTATGTGTCTTACTGCTTGTATACCAGCCAAGAAAGATGTTGCAGAAATGAAAGTACAATACATGATAGACAAAGAAATAGCTGAAATGATGAGTATAAATATACAGGACGATTAATTAGACTATCCCAGAAAGTCAAATGTCTTCAGCTAATGCTGAAAGGGTCGTCTGTTGTAATTTGGCAGCGGCTAGATTAAGCATTAGCAGAAGACATGCTGTATTCAGCAACTATTGTAACATTGTGCAGACTCCATTTTGTATTTGCGGCAGCCATTTTGTCTGCCACATGTTGCCATGTGCTCATCATTTGCTCTGTCCTACCTTCCTGTTAACTGCTCTTGAAATCTGCCCAGAGACGAGATATATTTAGACCTTTCCTTTTCTGCACATGCTCAGTTGAGCTTGCAGCTGTTGTCAATTTATATCTGTCAGGATGTGTTTACTAGAAACTGAACACTGTTAGCTCCTCCTACTTCTTTACCCTGCATTTTCTGTATGACCTTATATGTACCTAAACCCAGCACTCTGTGCTTGTACCACCTTCTTTTGAGCCCCTGTGTGGGTATAAAAGGACCATGCTCTTTCCATTCAGTGTGCTACTTCATACAGTTGCCGAAGGGTGCTGTGTGAATATAGTACCACCTCTTGAGGTTAATAAACTCTGTTTTTTCTATTCCAGTTTCTGTGCCAACTTCTTCTTATTTGTCTGAGGACTCTGTGCAGAGAAGGGAGAACCCCTAGAACTGGTAGGCCCTACTGAGGCTCACCACTACAAAGCGGTGCCCTTGAACCACTGTGCAAGCAGCGGTGTTGATTTTGGCATGGATCGTCGTCATCGGGGAGGCCAAGGTGTCGTCATGAAGTGAGGCGGTGCGGAGTGTGGTGCCCATAGGTCGCAGTGCAAGCAACGGCTCAGTGGCGGCATCAGCAGGCGTCGTCGGTGAGCCCAGAGTCGCGGTGAGGCACTGCGGCGGTGCTCTGTGAGGTGCCCATGCTTTGGTGTGAAGCGAGGTGGTGCGGAGTGTTGTGCCCACAGGTCCCGATGTGAACAGCGGCTCGGTGGCGGAATCAGCAGGGTCACCGCACGGCATTGCAGCGTTGCCCACTGCGGTGCCGTCTGGACACAGAGTAGGCAGCAGAGACGAGGTTGAGTTGCTTTTCCTCTGTTACAGCACAAAACACACAGTCCCCAGTGCTGCTGGAAGAAGAGCTTGAAGTCTTTGCTGTTCCTTAGACTTTGTGAACAGGGGACAAGCTCTACCCCAAGCCCTTGGAGAGACTCACAAATTTAGGTTGCAGAAAGCCCAGTCCAGGCCTTTAACTGCCCAAGTCAGAAGCAGCCACTTCAGGTCAGCCCTGCAACACATTCAGCAAAGTGGTTGTTCCTCCTCACAGTTTCTCCAGCTCTTCTTCTTGGCAGTCTTCTTGATCCAGATGAGTTCTAAAATTCAGGTGTCTGGGACCCAGTATTTTAATCCAAAAATCCTTTGATCCTCTAGGCAGAGGGTGTCAGTGCCCAGCCAGAACCAGTTCTGCCTTCTTTGGTGTGATTTTCTGGCAGGAGGTGGAGGCGGCATTGTCAGGCCCTTTAGGGTGCAAGGAAATCTCCTCCCCCTTCCCCCATCGCAGCCCAGGTCTATTTAGCCCTTTCCTGACCTACCTCGACTATCGGGAGCCACTCCTCCTTCATAGCCATCTGTCGTCCAAAACCCAGACAGGCAATCCATATTCCAGCAGGGCACACAGGATGACTGAGCAAGAAAATACCTACTTTCTAAAAGTGGTATTCTCAAACACAGAATGTAAAAATCATGTTTACTAGAAGATGCATATTTAGATTCTTAGTTTAGCCATACTCAATGTTATTTTCCCACCTAGTTCCTTGGGCCAGTTATGTTTATAAGATGTTATAAACAAACTTCCCATTCTGTCCTATGAGGAACAGGTAGCCTTGCAATAGTGAAAAGAAAAACTAAATGGGCTGTAATTCACTATCAGGACATGCAACACACACCAGAGCATGTCCTACCTTTCACATACACTGTACCCTGCCCACAGGGGTACCTTGGGCTTTCCTTAGGGGTGGCTGACAAGTAAGAAAAGGGAAGGTTAGGGACTGGCAAGTGTGTACACTGGCCAGGTCGACATGGCCTTCACCAACTGAGCGCAGACTCTGCAATGGCAGGTCTGTGTTACCTTTTTAATGCTACTCATGTAGGTGGCACGATTAATGCTGCAGGCCAACTAGTTGAATTTGATTTACGGGCCCTGGCACACTAAGTGCACTTTACTAGGAACTAACAAGTAAATCAAGTATCCAGTCATAGAATCACCAATCCATAACACGATTTACACAGAGAGCATATGCATTTTTGCACTGATTAGCAGTGGTTAAGTGCCCAGAGTCCTAAAACCAACACAAACAGGTCAGGAAACAATAGGAGGAAGAAGCAAAATGTTAGGGGATAACCCAACAATAAAGGCCATTTCCAACACATATTTTCTCATTGTTATGGCTTGACTCCACCTTCCTTTCCTGCCATTGTAGAGCATCCGTCATATCGTTGGCCATGGAGTTTTTCTAAGTTTAATCCAAATTTAGAACATCAATCCATAACCATATTTCCAGCTGAGATAGCATCCATTTCTTTTAAGGTTGCAAATCCAAGGAATTCTTCTCTGATGACATCTACGCTGCTACTTGTCGTGTCTAAAAAATGTACTCCAAGTGACATCTGTTCTTTTCCAGTAATGTCAGCACTTTCATCAGTAATGATTGAAAATCCATTTGACCTATTGACTATGGATACTAGATCTTGTCTCAATGTCTTATCACATAATGTAATCAATTCATGTTGAACTCAAACTGATGTACAATGGGCATTAACTGTTGCTTTTTCCAGATGATTCTTTAGGATCACATCTCCTGCGACAATGTGAAATCGGTACAGACTTTGCACATTTCCAGTTGCAATTTTTTAACGCAGAGTGTGTGCCACACAGTAAGATAGTGGACTCAATTGGAAATAACTTTTCATGATTTTCTTCAACTTTACTTTTCACAGCGCTCTCTATTTGGCAAACAATACATGTTTCCGGTTTCTTTCTTATCACCAAAAAGTGATTTACATCCACGTATGCCACGACAATGAAACATGGTTGTGTGCACTTTCATGGAAGTCTTTATATTTGGTGAAAGGCGTACTTGTGTATGCTCCTTGTGTCCCACAATGAACTGGCTGTGGAAAAACTGTGCAGTACGTGCAAATCACACCTTTTAGCTGTGGAGGGTAGCTAAACCATGATGAATATTGATTAATCCATATATGACGGAAACAGCGTAGTCCACCTGATTCCTGCTTGAAGTCATACTTTTCTAGTGGGGCATATATTTATTAGAAGATTGTATTTGAAATCATCTGTTAATTTTTGATGAATTCAAATACAATCCGATTTCATTTACAGAAGCATCAACATCATGTTTAGATTATTTTCTTGCTTCCCTAATATCAGACTCTAAATCATCCAATTTTAGTTTTGAAGCAAAATTGTGGTTGTCCATTTCTTAAAATAAATGGAGATCATGAAATTCTCTGCTCATCACCAGGCTGTATTGAATAAACTGTGAGTTGTAGATGAGATTCAGGGAGTTTGAAAAATCCATTTAAATTTCTTGTGCAGAGAACCAAGCTTTCATTGCATAATGCATAGTTATATTGGTAAGATGGGATTTGTTAACATCAAATAACTCACCTACAATTCACTAATTATTGAATATAGCCCTGTATGCAGTAATCGAAACTTAAAAAAGAAAACGTGTGTGTGTGGTTATATGTATACACAGACACACACACATACACACACAATATATATATATATAAATAATATACTGTAGTACCATATGTCACTCGCAATAACACCAGACTGCACGCACAGCAGTTGCCACAGCACTGAATTGTACCCACAGCACTGGATTGTACCCAAAACACTTGCCACAGCACCAGCTATAAACCCTACCCGGAGATACAATCATAATCGACACACTACACTAGCAATAAAACAGGTGAGTAGCACAGAAATACAACAGGCTTCAGGGGGAGACCAAACTATATACTAAAATAGTGGTATGTGACCCACGACCAAAGTCGAGAATGGACCCAGACGACGTAGAAGATCAAAGGAACCACCCTAGATGAGTATCTAGGAACCCCACAGAGGTTTTGTGCAGAGTGGGAACATGACCGCTGGGTCAATGGAAGTCGACGGGTAAGTTGCGGTTACAAATGTTAATGAAGATCGACCCTTAACAGTGGACCCTGAAGGAAACCTGTGGAAGATGGATGGTTAGAGAGTCACCCCACCCATGGATACCCCTGGAACCAGGATACCTACATCAGGGAAGCCAGGTTCACAGGTGAGCAGTAGCGTCGGAAACTGTCGCGGACCACAATGGATGACTTTAGGTGGAGTGCCGCTGGAGAAGAAGATGAAGGAGTCTGGTGGAACCCGAAGGTGGATTAAAGATGAGAAGAACCTGTAAACAGAGGGGACAGAGTCTATGCCACTAAGGAATGACCAGGAGGTACGAGAGATGAATTCCCACCAATGTTGTTGAATGCAGGAGAGTTGATGATGTCCTTGAAGTTGTAGGTTTTCGAACCAGGTGACACTGTGGAAGACCAGGAGCCGTTCACCAGCTGTCCCATGTGGGATGTCGAGAACCAGGGTGTCAGTGTCCAGCAGTGGCATCAACACACCTTGGCAATGGCAACAGGTGCAGAAGTCAAGAGAAGATGCAAAGTCAGAACCAGCAAAGCCCAAGTGACTCACCACGACTAGCAAGTCAGAGCAGGCCCTGAGCATCAGGGAAGCCCATTGGAGTTAGCAGGAGAGCCATAGTTCTCTGGAGGAGAAGCTTGTCATGCCTTTGCCAGCTGACGTGGTGCACAGGCACTCGGTTCCAGCGATGCAGATAAGGGAAACTAGTTTCAGCGTCGGTGTGATCAGTGCAGGCCTTGATGCATTACAGAACCATCACCTGTGTTACTGGAGCCTTTCGGAGTCAGTCAGAGCCCACGATCAGCAAACTGGTCAGCTACGTTGTGGTGCCTGTGGATGCATGGGACGGACTCCTTCACTCCAAGGGAGATTCCTTTGGATGTCTTTGAGTGTCCACAGGCCCTGGATGGAACCTGTATGGAGCACGGACACTGACGGTGCAATTGACTTGCAGGACAGAGACGCCAGGAGCAGACAGAGCCTTCCTGAGGATGGACTAGGTTTCCAAAATCAAAGTTCGATGCTGTCAGTCCGACGGCAGTCAGAGTGTCCAGACGGTTGAAGTTGAAGTGGAGCTTCATCTTAATCAAATCCAACAACGCCCACAGGTAAGCCCTTAAGGACCCTAAGGAAAGGGTTGGGTCAATTCAGGGGTGCCTCCTAGAGGAGGGGATGGTCAGTGGGGAGGATATATGTCCCACACCAGAGCAGGATCCAACGGCTCCCTGAACTGCATTGAACTGGAGTATGCAAGGAGGGCACCAAATGTGCCCCGCTAGTAGTCTCAGTGGCGCTGGCAAGCACTGCCACCCTGGCCCAATACACTAACTCCTGTCAGGGAGGTGATCACATGAAACCTATTGTTCCGTCTTCCCATGATCAGGCTCCGCCCAGCAGCAGGAGGGCGGAATCGTGTTTGTGGTAAGCAGCAGCCCTAGGTTGCTGCCAGTCTCTGTAAGATTGGTCCCGATAGCTTAGAGGGCTCCCCAGAGGAGCCCTACCATGGATGGAATCATACCTTCAACCCGGATACTGTGCTTGGGTATGATTCCAACATGTTTGATATCAAACTTGCCCAGGTTTTTGTCAGCCATTTTAAAGATGGTCATCACATAATGATGCATGGCACCTCTCTGTATTGTTATGGCTGATTTACTTATAAAGCCAGGAGAATGGACGCCGGGGTTTGTAGGGGTGTCCTGCTCATGCAGGGGCACCCTCACACTTATAACCAAGCACCCTGCCTTTGGGACTGAAAGAACCTACTAGGGGGTTGACTTATAGGTTCTAAGTGCAGTGGTACTAGATATAAGGAACTTATATCTTTTGTGAGAGGAGCAAGCACCAGCTCACACAGGCTGCAATGGCAGGCCTGTCGTCAGGTTTTGGAGGGTCCCTCATGGGTGGCATAATACATGCTGCAACCCATGGGGGACCCATGGTGCACCTATGCCCTTGGTACCTCAGTACCATATACTAGGGGCTTACAAAGGTGTACCAGTAGCCAATTAGGAATGTACCCAAGTGCTTACCATAGCCAAATTAGGAAGGAAGCACAGCGACTGGGGTCCTGGTTAGCAGGATCCCAGTCAGACTAGTCAGAAAGTAGTACAACACCAGCAAAAAGTGGGATAACCATGAAAGCTGATCCTACTTTCCAACAATTATATAACAAGATTTTGAGGGAGCACATGGAGGGCGCACATGGAGGGAGCACATGCTCAATACCTGTTTAAAAGAGCTGCACCAACACCTGGTAGATAGCCGGCTGACTGACCCCTGGAAGCTTGCTGAGGAGCTAGACCTCGGGTGCAGCATCGAGTATCCTAGAAGGTATCTAGGGTGGGACTCTCAAAACGGTGCTCAGGATTCTCACCAGAAGAAGGATGGGGGAGATAGAAATAAGATGTTCTTTCAAGGCCCCAAAACCTCTCTCAAAGCAATGGGTCCCAATCCCAATCTGCCCACCAGAAGAAAGGCTTCTCTGATAAGATTCATTGTCATTTTGCCCCCCAGTGCTATGAATGTTGTGAGTATGGGCACATCATGGGCACAGCCTCTTAATGGGGGTAAACCCCCAGGATTGGCTAAAATACTGCTTGAGGAGGAGATGATCTCTGTTAATGGTGGGAAGTTAGTGAGGTTTTGAAAATTAAAGTTGTGCTGTTCCTGAATGATCTAGAATTTAGCAATATACAAGGGACAGTAGGCTACAGAGTCAAAAGAGATGGGAATCCATTTATTTGGAATATAATGCCCTCACAGACCCAGTTGGGTGTCATGCTTCATCATCGGGCTGCTCCTCGTCTGGCCGACGCTGGCGGCCTGCAATGCCTGTCTGGCTTACGATGAGGGGCAATTCACCTCACAGGCACTCAACATTCCAATACGCATCATCAATCTAACATTCCATGCAGCACACAGCACATTCACACTGGCTGCGCAGGAGGCGAGATAATGGCTGGGTATTAACATGAACAAGATACTACACACTTGCTCTGAGAGCACCAGATGACACCTTATCATAGTCACACTAGTCCTGTGTCCATTAGAGCCTCCACCCTCAGTCCATTGATGGTGACCCACTGCCTATACTCGGAAGTATTAGAAGGCATCGGTTTTCGGGCACCATATCCTTGTGACCCAGGGACACTAGGGTAACCTCACTGACTGTATTCACAAATAGAGGGACAACAGGCTTTTATACATAAGGTCCAGCACAGTTTAGCAAATACAATATGAAAATTGAAGTTGTGCTGTTCCTGAATGATCTAAAATTTAGCAATATACAAGGGACAGTAGGCTACAGAGTCAAAGAGATGGGCATCCATTTCTTTGAAATGTAATGCCCTCACACACCCAGTTCGGTGTCATGCTTCATTATCGGGCTGCTCCTCATCTGGCCGGCGCTGCAATGCCTGACAGGCTCCCGATCCGGGACACTTTGGCGAAGATCTTTTTCCAAATAGCCGTTTGGTGCTGTGGGTGTGAGAGATTTAGGGCCAGATGTAGGTCGCCAAATACCGGGTGGTAACGGCCGATTTCGGCCGTTACCGACCGGTATTTGGGATTTGACATGTAGATGGGCTTAATGTTACAGAATCGGTATATTTACCGATTCAGTAAATTTACAGAATCGGTAAAATACCGAATCAGTAAATTTACCGATTCTGTAAATCTATATGAAGGTGGCACTGTAATCAGTGCCACAGGCCCTTACCGAATCGTTATTTACCATGGAATACTATTCCATGGTAAATAACAAATTCCAGTGTACATGCACATCTGTGCATGTACACCTGTGCCATGTGGCACACAGACATGCCCTAAGGGCATGTATGTTTGTCACATGGCACACAAGCCAGAAACAGGGGTGCAACAGGGTGTCAAAGTGACACCCTGTCCCCCTTGTAAAATCAGTAATTTTACTGATTCCGTAATTACCGAATCGGTATTTGCTATGGAATCCTATGGGCTTCAAGGCCCATAGGAATCAATGGCAAATACTGATTCGGTAATTACCGAATCTTACCGATTCGGTATTTTTACAATTTTTTTTACCTACATATCAATTACCGATTAGTAAATACCGAATCGGTAAAATTCGGTATTTACCATTCGGTAATTTGCTATCACCTACATCTGGGCCCTAGTGAGTGTTGATGAATAAGTGGTGTGCGATGTTTATGTGAATTAAAACAGGGTTGTGAGTACCAGCAAAAATGACTTCCATGAGCTGGAAGCTGGATGAATATTTTCACAAGCCCTGGGGTGAGGAACATTTAGGAGCATCAGCGCTACACTGGTTGTGGCCGCCTTGAGTCCCAGAAGCTGTTCAAGTGATCAAGACGTGGCCTGAAACATTCTGAGTCGCATGTGGTTCTCTTAGATATAATGTGCCCTGGGCTGCTTTGTTTGCGGGGCGCGTGCAGAGCTCTCCAGCCACCATCTTGAATCCCATCAATTCTTGCAAGATCTTGCTAAGTCTCTTGGGGTTTGGTGTTGCCCTAAACATGGGCCTGGTGTAAATAAGAGACATTTTCAGGATAACTGCTTGTCAATACAGATTCAAAAAGAAGCAGGAGTGTGGCAGAGAGGTCCTGCTCCTCAGAAGACTTTGGAACTCATTTATGAAGTGACACATCGCTGCTTGAAAACAGGGGTCGTCACTTTTCATTGCGCCCTCCTTGCAACATGCTGAATGCATCATATTCACAGTATGATGCATCATATCGCAAGGAGTTACAGACACGTCAGTATTTCTGACGTATCTGTAGGCGCAAAACTGACGCATTGCTGGAGTGTGTCACAAATGACGCAACTCTAAGCAATGGGTCATTACACATGGGCAAGTCCCAATTCAAATGTGCCTGTGTCAATCTTATGCCTGCTGTGAGGCAGGCATAAGATATTAACACATTTGCATCCTAGAAGTGGCGCAGTGAAATCTTTCACTGCGTCACTTCTACGAGGCCTACTTGGAGGGGAACGCCCACTCTGCATACATTATACCTGGCGCAATTCAGCATTGAGACGTGCTAGGGAAAAAGTTTAATTGAAGGTTCTATTGAGAGTATTATCTATTGTTCCCAAAATGGACAAGAACAGCCTGGAAGGGAATGTCCCCACTGGAACTTAATACAGAGTTAAATTGAGTAGAAATCTGTGTGTAGTAATAAACAAATGTAGTTATCAATAAGGAAGTTGGACACTAATAACCATCTTTCTCTGTTTCTGAGTAACAATTATCCCCCTCCCAAATCCGTCAGCAGATTCAATCATGAGTACTCAGCCGTGGGTCAACCTACCACAACCTGTAGGTGAATGTAGTTATGAGCTAAGAATCACCAATGTAGAAAGCCACAGTGATAGCGTCTACTGTTGTCACAGGATCAATTCTCTACTGTCCCATCCTAATCCCCCTCCCCAGCCTTAACCAGGTCTCTTGTTTGGCCACTTCATGGCTGCTGCTCAAATAATGTCTGGGCAGGCACCGTACCAATCTGTTCCACAGAACTATTGGACCTTGGCATGCGGAGAGTGTGTAAGTTGAGATTTACACCATGAAGAAACTACAAATGATTATGGCCAGGCTGATCCACCTCAGGGTCTGATGCAGTTAGACCTGTAACTTTGGATCCCTTGAAACCTACGTGGCTCGGGTTCCAAGATCCATACCCCATGATGGCTTCTGCTACATTTAAACCTTCACAAAGAGATTTCCATCCATTTCAACCCTTCTTCTCTCCTCTCACCCTACTCACTGGTGCACTGTACATATCATAACATGAATGTGTAAAGTGTACGTTCACCCGTAGGTTTTGAATCACAGATGTTCATTGTTACCCAACGATACACATTTTATCAACCTCAGATCAATGAAAGGCTCAGTGAACCCTCCGGGATTTTGAACCTGTGACCATGAGGTCAAACACCTGCCCCTTCAGTGGACGCATTAGTCTATTGGGTCACCAGACACCTTCTCCAATTAGTAACGATCCTGCAGTTCAGCCTGTGCACCTTATTCCTGTTGTCATAAGTGACAATCCTTCGTCTGTAGATTCCCACGCCTTGGTAACTGGGGTAACAAAGGTGTGCCCTTCTACCTCAGACCGTGACAGACATCCATACCGGACAGATGGATTCTAATTCTGATACTCTGTTCACTTTGCGTTAACAACTCAACCTCATCCTCTCTTTATGACTCGGAAAGCCCTGAGGAAGCCCCTTGTGAAAAGACATAGGGGCGAAACACGTGTGGGCTGAACGTAGTCTAAAACGATGAACATTTGGAAGGTACATCTACTAACAGCAACAAGAAGAGCCTAGATGTTTGGATATTAGTGTGTGAAATAATATAAAAACAGCGACCTTCCCAAGCCTTCTCTGGTCTCCTCAACTGAAGAAGGATAAACTAAAATCACGGTTACACTTGATACGCAAGAAAGCCTTTATATTATAACCAATACTGTTACACGTGGTCAGTATGTATGCTTTTGAATACTTCACCTATCTCTTTACCTGATATTTGTTTAATTTATTTACTTTTGTCATGGGGTGGGTCTTACCAATACAGTCACATCAAGTTTACGGCCTGGGATAAAAGAAACTCAAGTTTATTGAGCAACTAACTTGGATGCAAGTTCCAGACACTTACAAATGCCAGGCACGCGTAACATGCATGTCCCATTCCAGGACAACACTGAGGAATGTGTCCAGACACAAAGCCTTGGTTTAAATACTATTTCAGGTAAACAGCTGTGTGTATTTTCTGTCTGCCAGTCATTGGCCTTATAGTACATAATCTCTGCTATTAATGAACTCCTCTGCAACTAACCTGGTCAATGACTAGTTAACAGCAAAACGTCACCCTAGTGACCAACAAAGCAGCCTCCCTACTTTACGCTCCATGTATCTTTTCCTCATATTGAAATGTTGTGCTCTTGTGAGGTGACCCTCAACCCTTTGACCAGGGTCATCACTGCGTGGGTTATAGACACATGGTACACAATAGATGAAATAATCAAACGTTGCATAATATATCACAACTACAAACATTACACCACAGGTGAGCAGTCCTTTTTTGGGGGTTTTCTGCAGCTCTAATTTGCCTATAATACAAATAAAAGAACTGCTGCTACGAACTGCAGTGAGTGCACAGACCCAAACTTCCTCTGAATATGGAATATCCGAATACTTGCCATTGAAAGTCATACTTTTTATTCAAAGTTCATCAAGAATGCATTGCTGAGCTCCAAGGTCCATAGAACAACATCCGGGTACTCACATTTCTGAGCTGCAGGTTCAAGTTCTTCCACAAGGTCCTTTCTGGGAATTTTCTCCAGTACACGTTGTGTGATCTCGAGGGCCCTTCGATCACCATAATGTTCGATCATAGTGTTCGCGGTATCCAATTGATCCGCATCTTCAAGTCGTGATCTTGGGATCTTTACCTGTCCAGGTTCCACAGCGCAGTCTCGTAGCCGAACTTTGAATTCCTTGAACTCTTGGCTAGTTAGTTCTTGTAAAGAACGATAGATCACATCCCTGGGGGTCTCTGGGCTGCTGCCATGAGCCATTATACAGCATGAACCTCAGTGCCTGCAATGAAAAATGCATCATTCAGGTGAACTTAGCTGAGATCTGTCACGCAGTCTTTCAGTGGCGGCTGGTGACATTTTAAAGTGGTGAGGCGTAAATGCCTGTCTTGGATGCCATGAGGCGAGTGAACCTAATTCTTACAGTTCTGGCGGCCAAACAAGACCATAGCAACAGGAACAGTAACTCACTGAACTACCTTAACAAATACAATAAGGGTCAAATCTTGGTTTTATGCAGCTTAGCTAACAAGTTAAGACTTTATCATCGTTACATAATGATGCAGTTCATTTTACACAAGCTCACCGTGGCGTTTTTGTACATAAAGCGCAACCTCTTAAACCTGAGATGATATCTTAATGATTCCATTTATAGAGTCATTCAGGTTACAAATCCCACTTGTGAGGCTGTGCGCTCTTTTCATTTAGATTTTTACGTGTAATATTGAGTTTCTTTTAATGTCCTACAAATGATGACTTGCGAGAGAGTGAGACATGTTGCCTGGTGATTACTCGAGTCGCCTGATTGAAATAAAATGTTCAAGAGTAAGAGACTGCATCAAAGCACGCTTAAAAAGGGTTTTCTCACTACATGAAAATGTCCGACCCTCTTGGCTGTTCTCTCTGAGGCTGAAGAAGACGCCACCGCCGGACAGCTATAACCTCAATTTTGTTTCAAACTAGAGCTGGACGCGTGCTGTGCTAAGAACGTAACATTAGTAAGAGATTAAGGATTTGCCATCTCAATTCATCTCAAAGACAAGGCTTCATAATGGCGATCTGCGTGACAGCGCGCGTGATCTGAATATTAAAGTGTCTTTTAGTGAAGAGGAATAATAGAGATAATACAGTTTGGAACAATGCACCTGTCACTCAAGAACATTCACACAAGTGTTGCAATATTTCCCCTGAAACGACTGCCATCGCCTCTTAGAAACCTGAGAAGTCGGTGTCATTTGCAGCCCTTGTGTGTCTCTTACGCAGGCCCACTGCCGGTCACACATCTATTTCTCAGCGGAACAATGACACATCCACTTGGGTTACCAGTCACAACAATCTGCTGTCTGCTTCAGTTCTGGGCCAGGGTCCATATTTGTCACCTTCACCGTTGTCTGCATGAGTAGCTAGTATCTGGCAAGCCTTCTCAGACGCTTAACCAATCCGGATGCTGCTCCAGAGTCTAGCAGTGCCAGGATTGGCCTGGAGCCGGACTCACTCCCTTCTCATTAGGAGAACGAGGGCTGCGAATGAAGCTACCCTTGCTCTCCTAAGGGGACGAACATGCGCACTATTGCGCTGTCACTCACCCTGAGTGCTGCCGCACCCCCACCCCCTTCAGGATCCCTTCTGCTTCTGTCTGACACTGATTCCATTCCAATCAGGAGTCCTTATTGCTGGAATTGCTCAGAACTGAAGTAGAATGATTCCTAATTCTAAATGGGGCCGTGGGCCCATGGCATTGGTGGCGCAACGCCCAAACGCCCCCAATAGATGCACAGCCACTGCAGTCTATGTTATGGAACCAACCACAATCTATCCCCCACAGACATCACCAACCTATTGGCTACTTACAAGACCATCAATGTCATTCCCCTCCACTCGCCTCTCCTAACAATTCTACTCAATTTGCCAATCAGACCATCTCTTCCTTCAGAACTTACCAGCCTCCCCCTCAAGGGGCACCCTCATTCAAGAATCTAATCCCTATCTCCCTCATCAGTTGAGACACTTACATCACCAAAACAGTTGCGTGAGAGCTACACTGTATGCTCCATAACTGCAGATCTGCAAACAAACACAAACTGGAAATCTCTGACACTATCACTCACCACAATCTCAACATGCTCTTTCTCACTGAGACCTGGTTTAATGACTCCTCTCACACTTCTTTTGATCTGTTGTTACCTACTGACTACTCTATCCTCAGAAACGACAGAACAGGCAAGATCGGGGGAGGTGTTGCGATTATCCTTTCCCACCGCCCTCTTTCGCACCTTTGAATACCTTTGCCTAGAACTCCAAGTTCACCATGGCTCACCCGTCAGGTTCCATATCCTCTACCACCCGCCTGGTAATTGCTTTTCCTTCATAGACGAATTCATCGACTTCATTAGTGATCATTATTCACAAAGCGACAAGCAGATCTTCCTAGGTGATTTCAATCTCCACTGGGGCTCCGTGGAAGACTCGGCTGCCAACAAGCTTGCAACCTTTCTCTCAGCTAACGATCTTGCCCAACACTGCTCGGAAATTAAACACGCCAAGGGCTCAATTCTGGACCTTGTGATGTCCAAATCAGACCAGATTACCACTGCTTCACCCATCGGTGTTGACTGGTCTGACCATTTCCTCATTCCCTTCTGTTTTCCCCTCTCTCACATTTTAACTCTCGGCCAACCTAAAAGAGCCTCTACGTGGTTCAGCAACACAAAAATCGTTGATCTTGAGACTCTATGTGATTCTGCTATGCGTTCACTTCCTAGTCTAGACCCCAATACAGATGTCAACGATCTCACTCCCCTTTGCCTCTCAAACCTTGCAGTCAAAATCGACAAAGTTGTTCCACTCAAAAGCAAAAGGAAAAGACCCACCCCATCAGTTCCTTGGTTCAACAAAGCTCTCTATGACGAAAGGAAAAACCTCAGATTCTTGGAGAAGCACTGGAGACTTTCTCCATCCACCCCCAACTTCTCTCTTTTACGCTCAGCAGGATCCAAATACCACCAGCACATCTTCCAGGAAAAAAACATCTCATTTCAGATCCCTCCACGGTTCAGCTGAAAACGACCCAAAAAACTTTTCAACCTCATCAAAAACCCAAATTGTTCTCCCCAAACCATCAAGCCTGAGGATGCTTCAAAGAAAGCAACTGAGTTCGCTATATTTGTTGATCAAAATGTAAAATCTCTGGTGGAACAGATCACCCACCCCACCCCCATTGAGGAGTGAAAAGCCTTAGTCACCTGGCAGAACAGGTTCTTCTGACACCATACCCAGTGGCATCGCCATTGATTTCTATACTAACACTCTTTCCTACTGGACAAGGCTAGTCAATCTCTTCCTCAGTCAAGGATCCCTCCCAGCTGTCCTCAAAATAGGACAGGTTACCCCCTTCTGAAAAAACCACTGCTGATGCAAATGACCTCAATAACTTCCATCCCATCACCAATCTCCCTTTTCTTTCAAAGATCACAGAAAAATGTGTTGCAAAACAACTGTCCCAACCCATTATGGACAATAATTTCCTCGACATGTTCCAGTCTGGCTTTATTCAAAATTGCAGCACTGAAACAGCCCTGCTGCAAGTGATCGATGATGCGCTGCATATTCTCGATTCGGGGGAACCGTGCCTTCTTATTCTTCTTGACCTCTCTGCACCTTTTGACACTGTTAATCACAACACCCTCCTGAACATTCTTCATCAGAGAATGGGCGTGGAAGGCACAGTACTCAAATGGTTGGCCTCTTTCCTCTCGGACAGATCACAAATGATTAAGATTGCGAACAGTCTCTCCTCTCCACTGGTGGTTGGTCAAGGCGTCCCTTAAGTTTCCATCCTTGCTCCCACTCTGTTTAATCTTTATCTGGAACCATTAGGGAACTTCCTAAGCAAATCTGGAATCCTCTACCATGCGGATGACACCCAAATATACCTCAAGGTGTCTTCCCCTCATGATCTCTCACTACTCAGCTCTACTCTCAACGCTATTCACAACTGGATGTTAGTACACCAACTCATTCTCAATCCATCCAAAATGGAATTCCTCCTCATATATAGCTCTCTCTCTCCGCCTCCTGTTCAATCCTGGTTGGATCAGTTGAATCTACTCAACAGTAAACCCGTCATCATGGACTGCGCTAAATCCTTAGATGTCATACTTGACAAAAAACTCAACCTAATCTCACACATCAATCCCATGGCCAAGAGTGCACGTTATCAGCTGCTCCTTTTATGGGGGATTCGTCGTTTCTTCCCGGAAAATAACCAAAAAACCTTGGTCCAATCGCTAGTTCTCTCTAGACTGGACTATTGTAATTCTCTTCTGACTGGCCTTCCCAAATCTCACCTCTCTTCGCTCAAATCCGTTCTCCATTCAGCAGCTCGCTTCATCTCTGGGTCCAAACGAAGTGACCACATCACTCCTATCCTGTCTTCTCTCCGATGGCTTCCCATCGAGGCTAGAGCTATCTACAAAACGGCGTGCTTCACCCACAAAGCTGTGCACTCTTCCTCCCCTCGCTATCTGGCAAATAAACGGAAATTGTCTGGAGGCTCAAGAGTGTCGCAGAATGCGGAAAAATTCCTTCTTGAACCCCCCTCCTTCAAAAGGGAAAAATTGATGGCACAATCGTTCTCAGGTAATGCGGTGAGAATCTGGAACTCGCTTCCTCCTTCGCTCCGTGCCATCACCTCCATCCAGATCTTCAAAGCGGACCTCAAATCTCTTTTATTACAAAGACAGTTTCAGAACTAATTCCCTCCTTCTCAGACCCCGCCAGGAAGTTCTTTAGTCATTGTAAATTTGTCACTTATGTTTATAATTTTTGTTTGTACATCCGGTGCTTGCTGCGTTTGATTTTGTGTTCCGTTTGCCTTTGTTGTTTTGATTCTATGGCCTGCTATTTTTTGCCAGGAAGTTCTTTAGTCATTGTAAAATTTGCCATTTATATTCATATTTTTGCTTGTACAGTCTGTGCTTGAGATTGTGTGCCTTATGCCTGCATCACTTCGATTCTATGGCCTGCTATTTTTATTTGTTCCATTCCTGTAACAGTTCTCTCATGTAACATAACTGGTTCTATTGTACAGATCTCTGACGCCTTCCGGTAAAGTCCGTGCTTTATAAGAATGCATTAAATAAAATAAAATAAATAAATGGAGTTTTGATTAGATACATGACAGTAAGAGCCTCTGTGTATGGCGGTGGAGGCTTGGAAATCCTATTTCCTTCAACACAAATACAGAGCCCGTCCATATTCAGAGCCTTACATTTATTGATTGAGCCTTGGCATTCTGCTAACCCTACATAGAGTGACAGAGCCTCATAATCAGAGCCTTACATTTATCAACGGAGACCTGACCTACTTATACACTTGAGATACTAACAGAGACTGCCATATTCAGAGTTTTACATGATGCCAAAAAGCCCTGGCATATTCACAGACTTACATTTATCAATGGAGCACTGGCACACTCAGACTCTTGATTTACTAAGAGAGACTGCCATATTCTGAGCCTTGACTAGAACAATCAGACCTGCCATATTTGGGCATTGGAAAGAGCAATCAAGCCTGCCATATTCGGAGCGATAGAGCCCTGCCATATTCAGAGCCTTGCATAGAGTGATAGAGCCCTGCCAGGTTCAGAGCCTTGCATAGAGTGATAGAGCCCTGCCATGTTCAGAGCCTTGAGTAGAGTGATAGAGCCCTGCCACGTTCAGAGCCTTGAGTAGAGCGATAGAGCCCTGCCATGTTCAGAGCTTTGAGTAGAGTGATAGAGTCCTGCCATGTTCAGAGCTTTGAGTAGAGTGATAGAGCCCTGCCAGGTTCAGAGCCTTGAGTAGAGCGATAGAGCCCTGCCATGTTCAGAGCTTTGAGTAGAGTGATAGAGTCCTGCCATGTTCAGAGCCTTAAGTAGAGTGATAGAGCCCTGCCAGGTTCAGAGCCTTGAGTAGAGTGATAGAGCCCTGCCACGTTCAGAGCCTTGAGTAGAGCGATAGAGCCCTGCCATGTTCAGAGCTTTGAGTAGAGTGATAGAGCCCTGCCATGTTCAGAGCTTTGAGTAGAGTGATAGAGCCCTGCCAGGTTCAGAGCCTTGAGTAGAGCGATAGAGCCCTGCCACGTTCAGAGCGTTTAGAAGAGCGATTGAGCCTTGTAATGTTCAGAGCTTTGAGCGGTAGGATGTTCATGGAACAAGAATACTGCCTGTGTCTCTGGCTACCCAAGAATCAATTTAATTTCTCGATCAAGAGTCGAATATAGGATTCTTCACAGCATCCTTGGATCATTTGTAGTGCACCAGACTCTGGCGTGTGGAGGGAGGAGTGAGTGAACCCCTATGAAGTGTAGGGCCCTCCCCCCATAATCTTTCCTTTTCCCAGGATGTGTTACCTCCAGCAGAGTGAGAGTGAGGAGCCCTCTCCCTCTGTTCTACCATTTTTTTGGGTCTCTCTGAATGGCAGCTTCCAACTCCACCCCACCTCCCTGCTGACAATACAAGACGGAAACTATGCGTGGCCAGTCATGGCCAAAAACAGAACAGTCATGACCTGCCTGGAATGTGGCCCAGAGCTGGACTTGTAGAATGCACAATCTGAAGCCAAAACATAAGTTTAGGACTGAACCCAACAGTAAGTCTGAAAAAAAGGAAGACTGGTGCAGGAGGAGACCCTATACGATGGAGTGGCTGCGTAGAAGATGAGGACTGGTGCAGGAGGTGCCCTTGTACGAAGGAGAGACTGACTAGAAAAGGAGGACCAGTGCAAGCAGTACCATTGTGTGCAGAAGAGGCTGAATAGAAAAAAAACAGTGCAGGAGGGGCCCTTGTTTGAAGGAGAGGCTGCATAGAAAAAGAAGATCGGTGTAGGAGGGGCCCTTGTATGATGGAGAAACTGCACAGAAAAAAAACAGTGCAGCAGGGGCCTTTTTATGAAGGAGTGGGTGCATAGAAATGGAAGATCAGTGCAGGAGGTGCCCTTCTATGCAGGAGAGGAGGAATAGAAAAGGAAGGCTGGTGGAGGAGGTACCTTGATACGATTGAGAGATTGCATTGAAAAAGAAGAGCAGTGCAAGGGGGTGCCCTTGTATGAAGTAGAGGCTGCACAGAAAAGGAAGACTGGTGCAGGAGGGGCCCTTGTCTGAAGTAGAGGCTGCATAGAAAAGGAATACTGGTGCAGGCGGGGCCCTTGTATGAAGGAGAGGCTGCATAGAGAATGAAGGCTGGTGCAGGAGGGGCCCTTGCATGAAGGAGAGGGTGCATAGAAAAGGAAAACAGGTGCAGGAGGGGGCCTTGTATGAAGGAGAGGTTGCATAGAAAAAGAAGACAGATGCAGGAGGGCCCTTGTATGAAGGAGAGCGTGCATAGAAAAGGAATACAGGTGCAGGAGGGACCTTTGTATGATCGAGAGGCTACATAGAAAAGGAAGTCCAGAGCAGGAGGGGGCCATGTACAAAGGAGAGGCTGCATAGAAAAGGAAGACGGGTACAGGAGGGGTCCTTGTATCAAGGAGAGGCTGCATAGAAAAGGAAGACAGGTGCAGGAGGGGCCATTGTATGAAGGAGAACGTGCATAGAAAAGGAAGACTGGTGCAGGAGGGGCACTTGTATGAAGGAGAAGCTGCATGGAAACGGAAGACAGGTGCAAAGCGAACCTTGTACGATACTGATGAAGCAGAGGGCCTCCAAATCTTTGGTAGTCAATCTAGGACATGTGCTTTGGTCAGGGGTCCTCTTTGAGCTCCATTGAATCTATGTCGTCACCACAGTGGGCTCTGCACTTTGTTTCGTTAGAAGGTTTATGTTTGGATCAGAGGAGGAACTGCAAGGGAACAACCCCACCCCAGTGAGAGCTAGCAGAGGGCAGGCTCCCCCTCACTCATGTATGCACTGCCGCCCATCCACAGCCGGTAGCGTGCACTCCAGACACAAGGGACCAACCCCACTCCAATTAGAGTCAGCAGCATGTGGTCTCCCCCTTACTTGTGCGTGCACGGGCAGGCTCTACAGCCAGTAGTTTGCACGCAGAACACAACCAAACAAAAGCAGGGTTGCTTGGGCTGGGGCCAGTTCAATATTCCACTACTAGAAAGCGAGCAGTATCTCACACCACCAGGAGAAGTGCAGCTCCTGTCTGCACCTGTAGAACTGGGTCTTACCCTCCACAAAATAAAAAGGGACAAACGGACATTCCAAGCTATCACGAAAATGTCAAAAATATCCGCAAACACGCGGAAATATCGCAAAGACGCAGAAGTTTTTTTCCCGCCTGTTCGCGATATTTTCTGCGTGATCGCGTTGAAAAATGTCTCGCCAACTTGCCCATGCGGTCGCCATCTTGTTTTCACTTGTCCCGCCCGCGATGCTTTTCCTGTTTGGGGTCTCGAATGACGTGTTCGCGATCGCAAACTCACGCGGGATAGCGCGACCGGCTACCAACAATCCAACATAGGAAAACTCGTCGGCGAATGCAGGGACCCGTAAGACGCTACCGCAAGCGCGAGAACGCATTTTTAAAGCGCGAGCAAAAAAAAACTTCAGTTTCACCGCAGATTGCAAATGTTTTGACATTTTCGCGCTCTTTGCGGAACGCGAAAATGTCAAATTATCGCAATTTCCGCGAGCGGAACAAAATTTGCCGCCCAGGCCTATTACTTATGTGCCCTAACGCGTGCTTCAAAGTTCCTTTCCATTCAGATATAAAAGGACAGAGGACAAGGGTCCTATTTCTGATGAACTTCCACCTATCTGCCTTGGGACACTCAACTTTGTAAAGAAAAACGTCCGGAAGGGGATAGACCCCAAATTCAAAGGACACTACCAATTTGTTTACTGTTCACCATGGATACATCAGAGCCAAGTGAGGATCCACCCGGCACCATCCGAGACTATCCAAGAACAAGAGTATGGAGATCGTATGGTGGTCTATGGACTGAGACGTAGTAACAGACCCACCCCTCATACCGGACTTTCATTAAAAAAGATATGTACAGTCGCCATTATTTTCTTTGTTACATTTGTTGTTTCAATAGCTGTATTTCACTGGTTTGTAGTACGTTCAGAAAGAGAGATGGGTGCTCCTAGCAATATTAGACCTACCACCGCCACAGGGCACCCCGTTTACCAGACACTCCCTGGTTACAAGTGAACTAGGAAAAGTACCAGCAGTTGCTATGACACCCATGTACCGCCTACCCTGACACCTTCCCCACCACATGCCGATCCTACAGAATAGGATATGGTACTTGATCACACCCTGAATCCCCCTGTGCCAGATAACCCTAAACGTTCCTGCCAAAATAAACAAAGTGTTAGATATAAATTAGGTTGCAAGAAAGTGCCAGTCAGGTATACATCACGTATCCCACTTGAGAAAGCACCGGCCCGCCAATCTCAGACTGGGTCAGTGATCTCTAAAACACAGTTATATACACTTTTGATCAGCACTCTATGCCTGATTTCCAGTCACAGCGCCCTGATAAGCCAGCAGAGGATAATGGGGTTCACAACGCACTATTAGACATTATGTGGTACAGGGACATGAGGGATGTTGGAAGAAAGGTTGCAAATGAGTCCTGCTTTGTGTGCTCACACATTACCCATGCTATAGGTGCAGACAAATTGACGTGTCCCAGAGAAGTCCCACCGCACATCGCCAAATGTCTCCTACACCCGTTTCTTTGCTGCATACATGATCGGATACAGCTCCAGTCAGCCGAAATAGATGATGTATTTGTAAACGTCACAGAGTGGGATAACAAGTATATTACATTTACAGTTGTTACTGATCCATCTGAGTTTGAGAGGAGAATGGAGGTTTACCATGGTATGAAGGTGCCTGCCAACTTAATGCAGGTTTGGGAGTATCACTTATGAGTTATCTAATTCTTAATAACATGGACTTTAGCCCATAAGGTAGGTCACTCCCCCTCCACACAGCAGCGCCTGTGTCTCCCTGCTCCAGCTGCTGCTGCTGAGGAAGTTCGAGGCCCTCCTGCACCCGCAGGCTACCACCTGCGCCTCATCCCTGGTTGCCAGTTGTAGGCCGTAGGTAAGTTTGTTCATCCTCCGCTTTATTGCTTTTATTGTATTGCCTGTATTTTTATTGTTGTGTCTGTGACTGCTGTTGTCTGTCTTCCCTCGCTGCCTGTACGTGGTTCATGCCCCTTTTCCTTCAATCTATTCCTCTCAATGTCAATATTTTGCCTCTGTGCCACTCGTTTTTCCGCTATTTCTGTGCCCTTTTTGGCTTCTGTGCCACTCGTTTATCCCTCGTTTTTGTGCCCCTTTTGCCTTCTGTTCCACTCGTTTTTTGTGCCCTTCTGCCCTCTGTTCCACTCATTTTTTGTGCCCTTCTGCCCTCTGTGCCACTTGTTTTTCCTTCGTTTTTGAGCCCCTTTTGCCTTATGTTCCACTAGTTTTTTGTGCCCTTCTGCCTTCTGTGCCACTCGTTTTTCCCTTTTTGTGTGCCCCTTTTGCCTTCTGTTCCACTCATTTTTTGTGCCCTTCTGCCCTCTGTTCCACTCATTTTTTTGTGCCCTTCAGCCCTCTGTGCCACTCATTTTTCCTTGTTTTTGCACCCCTTTTGCCTTCTGTTCCACTCGTTTTTGTGCCTTTTTGCTCTCTGTTCCACTTGTTTTTTGTGCCCTTCTGCTTTCTGTGTCCCTCGTTTTTCCCTCATTTTTCCCTTGTTTTTATGCCCCTTTTGCCTTCTGTTCTACTTGTTTTTTGTGCCCTTCTGCCCTCTGTGCCACTCGTTTTTCCCTTGTTTTGTGCCCCTTTTGCCTTCTGTTCCACTCGTTTTTGTGCCCTTCTGCCCTATGTTCCACTCGTTTTTTTGTGCCCTTCTGCCCTCTGTGCCACTCGTTTTCCACTTGTTTTTGTGCCCCTTTTGCCTTCTGTTCCACTCGTTTTTGTGTCCATCTGCCCACTGTTCCACTCATTTTTTGTGCCCTCCGTACCACTCATTTCCCCCTCGTTTCTGTGCCCCTGTTGCCTTCTGTCCCTATCGTTTTTTGGGCCCCTTGCACTTCTGTGCCACTTGTTTTTCCCTCGATTTTGTGCCCCTTTTCCCCCCTGTTACCTTTGTTGTCCCTCATCGCCCTCGCTGCTGCGTCCCCTGCAGCCACGCCCCCATGACTGCCCACTGCCCATTTGCTGCCCCGCCTCCAACCTCCCAGCTGCTCCTCCCTTCCACCTCCCCATATAGGTTGGCCGGTGCACTGTGAGGAGAGCGACCCTTGACCCCACCAGGTAGGTCGCTCCCCCTCGGCACAGCACCGCCTGTGTGTCCCTGCGCCAGCTGCAGCTGCTGAGGAAGTTCGAGGCCCTCCACCACCTGCAGGCTACCACCTGCGCCTCATCCCTGGTGGCCAATGGTAGGCAGGATTCTTCATACTCCGCTTTATTGCTTTTATTGTATTGCCAGTATTTTCATTGTTGTGTCTGTAACTGCTGTTGTCTGTCATCCTCCGCTGCCTGTACGTGGTCCGTGCCCCTTTTACTTCCCTCTGTTCCCCTCGCTGTCCCCGTGCTCTCTCTGCCCGGTCTTTCCTTCAATACCCCTCACTGCCCCGTGTCTCTGCCCGGTTTCCCTTCTGTTCGCCTTGCTGCCCCCGTGCCTCTCTGCCCGTTCTGCCTTCTGTTCTTAGCTGCCCCAGTATTTCTGAATTCTTTATTTTGCCTCTGTGCCACTCGTTTTCCGGTATTTCTGTGCCCTTTATGCCTTCTGTGCCACTCGTTTTCCCCTCATTTCTGTGCCCCTTTTGTCTTCTGTTCCACTCATTTTTGTGCCCTTTTGCCTTCTGTGCCACTCATTTTTCCCTCGATTTTGTGCCCCTTTTTCCTTCTGTTACCTTCATTGTTCCTCACTGTCCTTTGTGCTGCGTCCCCTGTGGCCCCGCCCCCCTGACTGCCCACTGCCCATTCGCTGCCCCCACCTCCTGCCTCCCAGCTGCTCTTCCCTCCTGCCTCCCTATATATGTCGGCTGCTGCGCAGCCGCGAGTGCAGCGAGCGCACCGCTGGTGCGCGGAAGGCACACTTAAGGCAAGCCTGTCTGGACCGTGCCCAGCGCCAGGACCCCCGGCCCCCACACCCGCCAAAATGACCGACGTCACTACAACACCAGCACTCTGCATGCTCTCATCTCCGGACGGAGCCACACCTGCTTCAAGGCCGCCCCGAAACGCACACACGGGCCCTTCACCTGACGGAACTGCAGCTACACCAGCCTCAGAGCCGACGAACCACCCGCCAAGAAAGACCCCAACCACCTCCGATGCATACCACTGAACACCCGCTCCGCACACAAGCATGCCGTCGAGCTCTGGGACCTGCTCTACACAACATCCCCGGACTTCGCCTTCCTGACAGAGACCTGGTTTAACGACTCCTCCGCACCCGACCTCGCCATAGCCATCCCAGACAGCTACAAGATCACCCACAGATTCCGCACAACGGAGTCGGAGGAGGAATCGCCATCGTCCACAAGAACAGCATCAGGGTCTCGACTAGCACCGACGATGCGCTCAGCACTGCCGTACACTTGAATTTCCATATCCAAACAGACCCCAACTCCACCCTCAGAGGCACCCTTGTCTACCAACCCCCCGGACCCTGCCCCCAGTTTGGCGACTCCATCGCCGACTTTATCAGTAAGCACGTCCTGACCTCCACCGACTACATGCACCTCGGAGACCTGAACTTTCACCTTGAGAACAACAACAACTCCACAACCCTGATTGATAACCTCGTCAACCTCGGACTGAAGCAACTCGCCACAATGCCCACCCACTCCGCCGGCCACACGCTCGACGCCATCTACTCCTTAAAGCCCGCACATCTCCATCAGCCACACCCCTGAACTCCTCTTGACTGACCACCGCTGCATCCACTTAGCCTTCCAGAAACCCACCACACACCACCGCACCCAACAGATCCCCCGCCACTGCTGGACCAAAATCACAGAAGACCAACTACACGCAAACCTCGCTCTCAGCCCACCCACCGAACCCTCCAACACCGACGATGCTGCCCACAGCCTTAGACACTGTATCGAGGACAGCGCCAACACCCTCGCCCTGCTGAAGAAACCCCCCCACAGAAGCACCAGCAAGAGGGCCAGCTGGCTCACCCCAGAACTCCTAGCCTCCAAGCAATCCTGCCGGAAACTAAAGAAGAAATGGCACAGTGAACAAACTCTGGACAGCCACGCAGCACATAAGGATGCCATCCGCAACCACCAACACCTCATCAGGGCGGCCAAGAGGACCTCCTTCAAAGACCGCCTTGACAACCACACACACCATAGCAGGGAGCTCTTCAACATTGTGAAGGAACTCACCAACCCCAGCTCCAACACCAACAACATCCGGCCTTTACAAGCCCTGTGCGACTCCCTCGCCACCTTCTTATACCGCAAGATAGCAGACATCCACGACACCTTCAACACCCAGACAGCCCCAACCGACAGCAACACAACAGACCCTACGCACACCATAGACCATGACACCCTGCTAGCCAGGGCCAGCGTGAGCATCAATGACACCATCCAGACCATGCACACAATCCACTCCAGCTCTATGTCAGACCCATTCCCGCACCACGTCTTTAACAGAGCAAGCAGCTCCATCGCACCCCACCTGCGCAGCCTCATCAATCTCTCCATCGAGACCGTGACCTTCCCAGAGATCTGGAAACACGCCGAGATTATTGCACTACTCAAAAAACCTAAGGCAGACCCAAGAGACCTCAAGAACGTCTGTCCCATCTCTCTGCTCCCCTTCCTGGCCAAGGTCATTGAGAAAACCGTCAACAGACAGCTAACCCGATACCTCGAAGAAAACAGAATCCTGGACCCTTCCCAGTCAGGGTTCTGCAACAACCACAGCACCAAGACCGCCCTCATCACAGCCACCGACGACATCAGGGCCCTGCTAGTCAACGGCGAGACCGCAGCACTCAACCTTCTAGACCTCTCTGCCGTCTTTGACACCGTCTGCCACTGCACACTACGCGCACGCCTCCACGCCGCAGGGATCCGAGACAAGGCTCTGGATTGGACCACCTCCTTCTTCTCCGGCACAACCCAGAGCGTCCGCCTCCCCCGATTCCGTTCAAAAGCCTCCAAGATCATCTGCGGCATATCCCAGGGATCTTCCCTCAGCCCGACACTGTTAAACATTTACTTGTCCCTCCTCGCACACGTAGCCCGACAGCACGACCTCAACATAATCTCCTATGCTGATGACACTCAGATGATCCTCTCCCTTACCACGGACCCCATCACCGCTAAAGCCAACCTCCACGAAGGAATGAAGGCCATCGCCGACTTGATGAAGATCAGCTGTCTGAAGCTGAATTCGGACAAGACGGAGATCCTCATCCTCGGCTCCAACCCTTCAGCCTGGGACGACTCCTGGTGGCCGACGGCACAGGGGGCAGCCCCGACACCCACCGACCACGCACGCAACCTGGGAATCATCCTCAACTCAACGCTCTCAATGTCCAAGCAAGTCAACGCCGTCTCCTCCTCATGCTTCTTCACCCTCTACATGCTCTGCAAGATCTACAGATGGATCCCGACAGATACAAGAAAGACAGTCACCCAGGCCCTCGTCAGCAGGAGCCTCGACTACCGAAACGCCCTCTACAGGGAGCCCCACCAAGCTCATCAAACGACTACAACGTATCCAAAACGCCTCAGCACGACTGATCCTCGACGTACCATGCCACGGCCACATCACCCTCATCTGAAAAATCTGCACTGGCTACCCGTCAACAAGAGGATATCCTTCAAGCTCCTCACCCACGCACACAAGGCACTCCACTAAACCGGCCCAGCCTACCACAACAGACGCTCTCCTAACTGCCAGCTACACTCCACCGACCTCTCACTCACCACCATCCCGCGCATCTGAAGAACAACAATCGGTGGGAGATCCTTCTCCCACCTCACCACCAAATCTTTTTTCCATGTCATTCAGTGTAGCCATAAAGTCTGTGTCTTTAGCACAATTCCTCCTTGCTCTATAAAATTCACCGTAAGGGATTGCATTTATTTGTGTTCTAGGGTGAGCGCTTTCTGCATGTAGCAGGGAGTTGCATGAGGTCTCCTTTCTATGCATTTTACTTAGTAACTTATCACCCTCAACAAATAGTTCTACATCCAAGAACACCAACATTTTTGCATTGTAATCCATGGTGAATTTGATATTAAAAGTGTTATTATTGAGGAAGTCAAAGAACTCTTTTAGTTTATCCACTCCTCCTGTCCATATAAATAGACAATCGTCTATGTATCTGCCATAGTACATGATGTATTCTTGCCAAATTGCTCCCGGTTGGCCCCAGATATGCAACGCCTCGAACCGTCCCATAAAGAGACATGCTAAGGACGGCGCAAACCTGGAGCCCATTGCTGAGCCACATATTTGTTGATACCAATCTTTTTTAAACATGAACACATTTTGTTCAAGGATAATCCTAGCCAGATCTACCAACATATTAGAGTGATCTAATAGTTCTACCGGTCTTTTATAGAGATAATATCTCAAGGCTTCTAATCCCAATTCATGCGGTATATTTGTGTATAAAGCGACCACATCCATTGTCACTAATAGCATGTTATCTTCCCAAGTTATATCCTCAATAATATTTAGTACATGTTTAGTGTCAAAAATAGTAGATGGCAGATTTGCTACATAAGGTTGAAGGTAAGTATCCACAAATTCTGATATTTTTTCTGTTGGTCCTCCCACCCCAGATACTATGGGTCTTCCCGGTGGTCTAGTGGCATTTTTATGGATTTTAGGTAGGCAATAAAGGCAGGGAAAATTAGGTTTATCAACTGTCAGGTATTTAAATTCATCCTCATTAAGTAATCCAGCAGAGTGCCAGAGTTTCAAGTTCTCATTGATGAGTTTAGTTATTTTGAAGATGGGGTTATTAGGGAGTTTTCTATAAAACTCTACCTTACCTAATTGTCCTAATATTTCATCCTCATAGTATTTTCTATCCAGAATTATGATGTTTCCCCCTTTATCGGCTCTCTTTATTATTATTTCTTCGTTAGATGTTAAAACCTTCAATGCTTTACGCTCACCAATGGTTAAGTTATCCATGTGTCTCATAGTTCTTACATCATTAACTTTGCCTTCTACTTTATCCAGATCATTAAGAACCACTCTATAAAATGCATCAATGCTATTCCCATTCCCCAGTTGTGGTGTCCATTTTGATTTTAATCTTAGCCCACTATCTATTGTTTCATTAGTATTGTATTCCAAATCTTGCAATACCTTATGCATAGTGACAGGGTCCTCCTCATTTTCGGTAATGGATAATAACAGAGCTGTATCTCTAATTTCCTGTATACAGAGACTACCAACAACAATATCAGGTGTGCATTTTTTATTTGGGTTCTCATCAAAGGCAAAGAATTGTTTCAATTTTAAATTCCTTATGAATTTATACAAATCTATCTTAACATCCGTTAAGTCACAAAATTCCATTGGACAAAAGCTCATGCCTTTACTTAAGACTCTGGTCATATCATCAGTCATGGAATAACTAGATAAATTGACAATCTGAATAGAATTGGCATTATCATCTATTGTTTGGATTTGTTCCAAGATCGGGTATTTACCCTGTCTCTGGGACCTGCATTTCCCTTTTCCTCTACATCCTCTCTTAGTCTTCCTCTTGCTCCATTCCCCTCTTTGTTCCCTATCCGAATCCTTTGGACCTCGCGCAAAAAATTACTGCTATTTGAAGTATTGGCTGGAGTCTCTGCATTTACTTCTTCCGTTACCAAAGAAACATTACTAGAAGAGGCAGAACTTATACCACTAGCTAGCGAAATCTTACTACCACTCTTTTGGATATCATTTTTGACTAAATTGTCAAATTTTTTAGCAAAGGTAAAAACTCTACCATTTCGGTAGTCATTCTCATCCCTCTTCAACTTCCTTGCCTTTTTATCCTTAATTTCTTCCTCAAATTTACTCAAAATATCCTCTAGGATAGAATAATTTTTCTTAGTGGTATCTGCAAGTTTAAGTTCTTCTATCTCTTTTTCTAATAAGTCTACCTGTTCTACTGCTTGCATAACTTTCCGATCACAATTTTCAATTAATATGTTCATTAGCCTCATTGAATTACCTGTCAACTCCTTTTCCCATATTTGTAACAAATCTTCCTCCAGATCATCATATGTTGGAAACAAGTTAGAGCGAAGGCCCCTTGGTATTCTCTCCAGCCTGATATATTCTTTAAGAGTCGCTCCGTCCCACCATTTGGTGATCTCTGTTTTCTTTAACCTTTCTAGTCTCTCAAATTTCTTTTTCAATCCTTCATTTACCCTTAGTGTGCTTTGAGTGACAGCTCTATTAACTGAAATGCCTGCATTAAGATTTTTAAACATATCTTCTGCAACTTTACTCCGTTCTGATCTAGAACACATTATCAATTATTAGTCGTACTATGTATTGCACTAATAGCTGCAAACCCCACAAATTACAGAAAATTTAACAACTTGACAAGAGGGGCTTTTTGCACTTATAGTGTTCCTATTAGATGAAGAGTCTATCTGGCTTAGTACTGCTCAAAGGTTGAGATACAGTCCCTTGTCATAAACTGTAGAAATAGGCAAAAGAATTCTGTCTATATAATGAATTTTAAATAATTCTCCTCCTGAGCAATTACCAAAGCAATATCTTAGGATCAGTTCACAAAAAGCATCCAATTAATATCAAAACAAGTCGGAAGAAATCAATCCAGTGTATTTCAAAAACTTCTTCTTTATTTTTCTTCTTTTCCAGACACTCAGTACTTTTTCTTTTCTTTTCCTTTGCCAACACGTGTTTCGTCCTAACTAAATATAGTTAACGGACTTCGTCATTGCTAAAGAAAAATTAAACAATTATAAAATTACTAAAATTCATAAAAGTTTATGCAATAAAGTATCATCAAGATAATACTTAACATTTTCTAAAATTCTTTCTGCTGTGCAATAAGAGGTCTATTATGGTGGAACTCACTCTTCGTAATTGCAAAACAGTACAGTTAATAATTCATTCGTCTGGAATGCTCCCATCCAGAGACATTATTAGTAGTTCACATCCTAAAAAAGTCATAATCTCATATTTACAGATTTGTCAAATCATACTATAAAATTTTCAACAAATTCTTGACAAAGAGAGGAATCAATGTCAGCAACATTTAAACTTTCTATACTTATCATGCTACAAATGGCTACAGATCAAGCAATCTCAGAGTCTTTTGAGCACAGAAATATACATATGTTTTGATGCTAGACTCACCAATGAATATCTTTAATCTATGGTATTGGCGAGACCTCAGGTGATCACAACTTGAAAGTTCCTAGAGAGTACATATAGTTCCATTATTAAGTGCATGAGTCCACAGTGTTATATGTAATGTAGACCCAATAATATATATTCATATTCATCTACGTATCAATTTATAAACCCCCTGATTGCTAAGTTAACCTGAAATCATATTATATAACAAAAACGATGCTCTCAGTTGATTCCACTATTCTACTCGTATCCAACTAGTTAAACCAGAATGCGAACCCATAGTATGTCTTAGATAATGTTTATAGACCATATTACCATAGTCTTCATATTAGAGCCCTCATGTATACAGAAGAACCCATATGGGTGGTTGGTATTTAGGCAAGTATTTAGACATTTAATATTCCATTAAAAAGGGTTCACATACCTCAAAAAGGGAACGTAAAACTATCGGTGAGGGGGGGGGCCGGGGGAGGCTGCCCAGATCAGTTTATGTTGACTCCACTAACATTCTTTGTGGAGTCTAACATACATTAGTCTATATTAAACATAAACCAGGTACTTACTATACTAGACCTGAGGTCACACCCCTCTGCTAACCAAGCCCAAAACTGCTCATATTCACTCTACATATCCTAAACTGATCAGCTATCTAGTCATTATGCAGAGTTACACCAATATTGAGATGATACTCCATATCCCCAGTCCCAAGATTGCTTGATCTGTAGCCATTTGTAGCATGATAAGTATAGAAAGTTTAAATGTTGCTGACATTGATTCCTCTCTTTGTGAAGAAGTTGTTGAAAATTTATAGTATGATTTGACAAATCTGTAAATATGAGATTATGACTTTTTTAGGATGTGAACTACTAATAATGTCTCTGGATGGGAGCATTCCAGACGAATGAATTATTAACTGTACTGTTTTGCAATTACAAAGAGTGAGTTCCACCATAATAGACCTCTTATTGCACAGCAGAAAGAATTTTAGAAAATGTTAAGTATTATCTTGATGATACTTTATTGCATAAACTTTTATGAATTTTAGTAATTTTATAATTGTTTAATTTTTCTTTAGCCCTGACGAAGTCCGTTAACTATATTTAGTTAGGACGAAACACGTGTTGGCAAAGGAAAAGAAAAGAAAAAGTACTGAGTGTCTGGAAAAGAAGAAAAATAAAGAAGAAGTTTTTGAAATACACTGGATTGATTTCTTCCGACTTGTTTTGATATTAATTGGATGCTTTTTGTGAACTGATCCTAAGATATTGCTTTGGTAATTGCTCAGGAGGAGAATTATTTAAAATTCATTATATAGACAGAATTCTTTTGCCTATTTCTACAGTTTATGACAAGGGACTGTATCTCAACCTTTGAGCAGTACTAAGCCAGATAGACTCTTCATCTAATAGGAACACTATAAGCGCAAAAAGCCCCTCTTGTCAAGTTGTTAAATTTTCTGTAATTTGTGGGGTTTGCAGCTATTAGTGCAATACATAGTACGACTAATAATTGATAATGTGTTCTAGATCAGAACGGAGTAATGTTGCAGAAGATATGTTTAAAAATCTTAATGCAGGCATTTCAGTTAATAGAGCTGTCACTCAAAGCACACTAAGGGTAAATGAAGGATTGAAAAAGAAATTTGAGAGACTAGAAAGGTTAAAGAAAACAGAGATCACCAAATGGTGGGACGGAGCGACTCTTAAAGAATATATCAGGCTGGAGAGAATACCAAGGGGCCTTCGCTCTAACTTGTTTCCAACATATGATGATCTGGAGGAAGATTTGTTACAAATATGGGAAAAGGAGTTGACAGGTAATTCAATGAGGCTAATGAACATATTAATTGAAAATTGTGATCGGAAAGTTATGCAAGCAGTAGAACAGGTAGACTTATTAGAAAAAGAGATAGAAGAACTTAAACTTGCAGATACCACTAAGAAAAATTTTTCTATCCTAGAGGATATTTTGAGTAAATTTGAGGAAGAAATTAAGGATAAAAAGGCAAGGAAGTTGAAGAGGGTTGAGAATGACTACCGAAATGGTAGAGTTTTTACCTTTGCTAAAAAATTTGACAATTTAGTCAAAAATGATATGCAAAGGAGTGGTAGTAAGATTTCGCTAGCTAGTGGTATAAGTTCTGCCTCTTCTAGTAATGTTTCTTTGGTAACGGAAGAAGTAAATGCAGAGACTCCAGCCAATACTTCAAATAGCAGTAATTTTTTGCGCGAGGTCCAAAGGATTCGGATAGGGAACAAAGAGGGGAATGGAGCAAGAGGAAGACTAAGAGAGGATGTAGAGGAAAAGGGAAATGCAGGTCCCAGAGACAGGGTAAATACCCGATCTTGGAACAAATCCAAACAATAGATGATAATGCCAATTCTATTCAGATTGTCAATTTATCTAGTTATTCCATGACTGATGATATGACCAGAGTCTTAAGTAAAGGCATGAGCTTTTGTCCAATGGAATTTTGTGACTTAACGGATGTTAAGATAGATTTGTATAAATTCATAAGGAATTTAAAATTGAAACAATTCTTTGCCT
This sequence comes from Lissotriton vulgaris, assembly GCF_964263255.1. Classification (NCBI taxonomy): domain Eukaryota; kingdom Metazoa; phylum Chordata; class Amphibia; order Caudata; family Salamandridae; genus Lissotriton; species Lissotriton vulgaris. Next base: position 371,764 of record NW_028247260.1, read on the forward strand.
TTGATGAGAACCCAAATAAAAAATGCACACCTGATATTGTTGTTGGTAGTCTCTGTATACAGGAAATTAGAGATACAGCTCTGTTATTATCCATTACCGAAAATGAGGAGGACCCTGTCACTATGCATAAGGTATTGCAAGATTTGGAATACAATACTAATGAAACAATAGATAGTGGGCTAAGATTAAAATCAAAATGGACACCACAACTGGGGAATGGGAATAGCATTGATGCATTTTATAGAGTGGTTCTTAATGATCTGGATAAAGTAGAAGGCAAAGTTAATGATGTAAGAACTATGAGACACATGGATAACTTAACCATTGGTGAGCGTAAAGCATTGAAGGTTTTAACATCTAACGAAGAAATAATAATAAAGAGAGCCGATAAAGGGGGAAACATCATAATTCTGGATAGAACATACTATGAGGATGAAATATTAGGACAATTAGGTAAGGTAGAGTTTTATAGAAAACTCCCTAATAACCCCATCTTCAAAATAACTAAACTCATCAATGAGAACTTGAAACTCTGGCACTCTGCTGGATTACTTAATGAGGATGAATTTAAATACCTGACAGTTGATAAACCTAATTTTCCCTGCCTTTATTGCCTACCTAAAATCCATAAAAATGCCACTAGACCACCGGGAAGACCCATAGTATCTGGGGTGGGAGGACCAACAGAAAAAAATATCAGAATTTGTGGATACTTACCTTCAACCTTATGTAGAAAATCTGCCATCTACTATTTTTGACACTAAACATGTACTAAATATTATTGAGGATATAACTTGGGAAGATAACATGCTATTAGTGACAATGGATGTGGTCGCTTTATACACAAATATACCGCATGAATTGGGATTAGAAGCCTTGAGATATTATCTCTATAAAAGACCGGTAGAACTATTAGATCACTCTAATATGTTGGTAGATCTGGCTAGGATTATCCTTGAACAAAATGTGTTCATGTTTAAAAAAGATTGGTATCAACAAATATGTGGCTCAGCAATGGGCTCCAGGTTTGCACCGTCCTTAGCATGTCTCTTTATGGGACGGTTCGAGGCGTTGCATATCTGGGGCCAACCGGGAGCAATTTGGCAAGAATACATCATGTACTATGGCAGATACATAGACGATTGTCTATTGATATGGACAGGAGGAGTGGATAAACTAAAAGAGTTCTTTGACTTCCTCAATAATAACACTTTTAATATCAAATTCACCATGGATTACAATGCAAAAATGTTGGTGTTCTTGGATGTAGAACTATTTGTTGAGGGTGATAAGTTACTAAGTAAAATGCATAGAAAGGAGACCTCATGCAACTCCCTGCTACATGCAGAAAGCGCTCACCCTAGAACACAAATAAATGCAATCCCTTACGGTGAATTTTATAGAGCAAGGAGGAATTGTGCTAAAGACACAGACTTTATGGCTACACTGAATGACATGGAAAAAAGATTTATATTCAGGGGTTATGACCGAGAAGTGCTCGGAAAAGCGAGAAATCGTGTGAAAAAGTTGAGGAGATCAGATACTTTACAAACAAGGAGTAAGGATCAGAATAAAACAATCCCTGTTAAACTCATCACGGCATATCACCCATGGTCCAACAAAATATACGGAATTCTAAAAAGGCACTGGCACCTTCTTACCTCTAATATGTTACTACAGAAATATATACCAAAAAATCCTGGAATAACATACAGAAAAGGTAGAACCTTGGGTAACATTACCAGTCCTAGCTACCTAAGAGACAAGGTATTAAAACCATCTTGGTTACATAAACATAACATTGGTTCATATAAATGTAACAACTGTAGCCTGTGCAGAATGGCCTGCAGGGATATAAAGGAATTTACCTATAATGGATCCAATAAATATTATATAAGACAACACATTGATTGTACAACAAAGTATGTGGTATATATAATAATATGCAAATGCCAGCAGATCTATGTTGGGAGTACCATAAGAAGTATGAAAGAACGCATAGCGGAACACTATAGAGCCTTTAAAAATATGGACCCAAAATACCCTATAGGCTTGCATGCATTGAATTGTTCCAATAAAAGTTTTTCATTTCATGGTATAGAATGTATTCCGCCCAACATAAGAGGAGGGAACAGAGAGCTCAGAGTGAGACAGGCTGAAGTACGTTGGATCATCAGGCTAAAGGCGGTTACCCACGGGATTAATATTGACGATGAGATGCAATATTTCCTGGGTTGATTTGATACTGTTAGATATAATATATTTGATATGCTAATGAAGAGCTTAACATATCACATTGGAGAATCACTAGACTGGTATTACCCCTTGATATGCCTATGAAGAGGTTAACATGTAATATTGAGAATCACTATACTGGTATTACCCTTGGATACACTATTAGCAATCTCAGAATTAATTTTGAATTAGACTGTAACTAGTTTGAACTAGAGGGCATATATATATGTATGTATTCATGAATACTGTTTGGGGATAGATAGGGAGTAGACAGGCTTTATATTAATGGAGGGTACTTGGAAATGATGATAATCTGCTCTCTATTATTGGACATCGAGTTATATGAATTATGAAACACACTTTGATTCTGTAGTACGATAACTTAATAAGGTATACGAGTGTTATTAGTTAACAGGGTAACTTTAAATATTCATTAATCTACTTTGATTATTAGATTAGGTATATGAGTGAAGAATTAATATTACTGATCATGAATATTATACTAGAATTCGACTCGCTAGTCGCAGAAGGCAGAATAAGCCTTAAATTACAATTACTTCGGGGTTTTGACTAGCCACTCTAAGATGGCGCCCGCTTTTGATAAGAAAATCTAATGACCTGTCAGGATATCGGCTTCGTAATGATTCCTTTTTAAAGTTGTTTGTTAAAACATTAATAATATATATATACTTTATAATTTAGATTGAAAGTTAATACATGATAGGATAGATACTATTACTAAAAATCGCGCATTGTAAAGGGCGTCTGAGATCACTTAATACTTGACTATTATAGCGCTTTGTAGCATATATATTTTAATAAACACAGCGTTAGGCACAGTGCATCTGTTTTCTATGATTTAGTGATTCATAATCAGTTAGTCCCCTCTCCCTCCTTTTTTGAAGTGAGGGATAGTATAAAACCCCTAACAAACATGGCGCCGATGCTAGACGCCGATTACACCAGGACCCCCGTGAATCGAGGCACATGTACGTTTTATCCGGTAAGAATGACTGGGTTAATGCTAACAATATAGTACCAGGCAGCTAATAATACTTTTGCTCTAATATGACATTCTTTTTATAGATTCTAAGTGACTTGACCTTGATAGTGAAGATTATGAGAATATATGGTACCTAGTGGACATCGTCTTACGAAGGTACTATTGGCCCCTTTTTTATGCTCTGTCTAAATACTTAATACTTGGGACTGGGGATATGGAGTATCATCTCAATATTGGTGTAACTCTGCATAATGACTAGATAGCTGATCAGTTTAGGATATGTAGAGTGAATATGAGCAGTTTTGGGCTTGGTTAGCAGAGGGGTGTGACCTCAGGTCTAGTATAGTAAGTACCTGGTTTATGTTTAATATAGACTAATGTATGTTAGACTCCACAAAGAATGTTAGTGGAGTCAACATAAACGGATCTGGGCAGCCTCCCCCGGCCCCCCCCCTCACCGATAGTTTTACGTTCCCTTTTTGAGGTATGTGAACCCTTTTTAATGGAATATTAAATGTCTAAATACTTGCCTAAATACCAACCACCCATATGGGTTCTTCTGTATACATGAGGGCTCTAATATGAAGACTATGATAATATGGTCTATAAACATTATCTAAGACATACTATGGGTTCGCATTCTGGTTTAACTAGTTGGATATGAGTAGAATAGTGGAATCAACTGAGAGCATCGTTTTTGTTATATAATATGATTTCAGGTTAACTTAGCAATCAGGGGGTTTATAAATTGATACGTAGATGAATATGAATATATATTATTGGGTCTACATTACATATAACACTGTGGACTCATGCACTTAATAATGGAACTATATGTACTCTCTAGGAACTTTCAAGTTGTGATCATCTGAGGTCTCGCCAATACCATAGATTAAAGATATTCATTGGTGAGTCTAGCATCAAAACATATGTATATTTCTGTGCTGAAAAGACTCTGAGATTGCTTGATCTATAGCCATTTGTAGCATGATAAGTATAGAAAGTTTAAATGTTGCTGACATTGATTCCTCTCTTTGTCAAGAATTTGTTGAAAATTTATAGTATGATTTGACAAATCTGTAAATATGAGATTATGACTTTTTTAGGATGTGAACTACTAATAATGTCTCTGGATGGGAGCATTCCAGACGAATGAATTATTAACTGTACTGTTTTGCAATTACAAAGAGTGAGTTCCAGCATAATAGACCTCTTATTGCACAGCAGAAAGAATTTTAGAAAATGTTAAGTATTATCTTGATGATACTTTATTGCATAAACTTTTATGAATTTTAGTAATTTTATAATTGTTTAATTTTTCTTTAGCCCTGACGAAGTCTGTTAACTATATTTAGTTAGGACGAAACACGTGTTGGCAAAGGAAAAGAAAAGAAAAAGTACTGAGTGTCTGGAAAAGAAGAAAAATAAAGAAGAAGTTTTTGAAATACACTGGATTGATTTCTTCCGACTTGTTTTGATATTAATTGGATGCTTTTTGTGAACTGATCCTAAGATATTGCTTTGGTAATTGCTCAGGAGGAGAATTATTTAAAATTCATTATATAGACAGAATTCTTTTGCCTATTTCTACAGTTTATGACAAGGGACTGTATCTCAACCTTTGAGCAGTACTAAGCCAGATAGACTCTTCATCTAATAGGAACACTATAAGCGCAAAAAGCCCCTCTTGTCAAGTTGTTAAATTTTCTGCAGATAGCATGAACTTCAAGAAAAATCCAGTCACTTTTAAATACAAACCTCTTATTACACTTTTTCAACACAGCTGACAAGGTCTGGCACACTTTTTTAACACTGTCTCCTTGTCACAGGCTTTCAAACTGTTTTTGGTATAATACCAGACTTCATTAATCGATCATCTCTGGAATAACAGGAACAGTGCCCATAATTCTCCCTCAGTTTGCGGACATCCTACTACTATTTTTGCATATAAAAAATGGCTGTGCTCCCTGTGGTAACAAGCATATCCGACAGAATACGCCTCTACGCAAAGCTACATCAATACCGTGAAAAAATGGAACAACTTTTCGGCTGCCTGCCTCTATCTATTATCGGAGCCAGCTACAACATGACATTTATTTACACATATACAATCTAAGTGCAACCATCTTTTTATTGCAAAACTTGCCCATTCGACTGGCGAATGGATCTATGCCTTGCCAACATCCCAACAATTGCTCCCGGTTTCCAGCATGTAATGAAGTATGTTGAAAACCATGAGCTTTATTGTTCGGGCAGTGGAGAAATGGCGGATGCAACACAAAAAGGTATCCTGGTGGAATGGGATTTCTGTGCAGCCGCGAAAGATCTCCTGCAATGTGCAACCTTTGACAACATCGCAGATTGCCTGCCAATTCAAATTGCCGCTCCAACATTCGAGGAACATTACTGTCCTTTCAAAGATATGAATTGGATCACTTCTCTTTTTTCACACAATGGCAACAATCGCCTCTTGGAACATTAAGCATCTCAAGCTGCTGAAGAACTTCGGACTGCAATCTCCAAGACTTGTAAGAAATTCATGTTATCCTTGGATTAATTTTTTTTCCAACTTTTTTACTTTTTCCTATAATTTTTTTAATACACTTCAATCAAACTATTTTTATATAATAACTTTCTAAGTATGCTCAGGCATTTGAACTCTGTTTTCATTATTGCCCCTTACGTCTCCAGCTTAACCAGGGATGGGTGATGTATGGCCTATGCAAATACCCTATTTACTTGCTAAATTAGCCTAAACCCAACATCCATTTTGAAACCATGTCTATTCTTTGTGCACACGTCTCTCCGCCTGCCTGTTATCCACGAAGCGGTACAAAGGGGGTGGTGATGGCTGGAGCATCTGAACCAATCAAACACTCACACCCAGTCAACAGATCTGGGTTTAATCCACCACCGTTCTTTAGCCCACTCTGCCACCCCAGTTCAGACATGGCCATATGCAAATCAGTCTGACCCTGTGCCTAATGGCAACAGTCTTGCCCGAACTGCCAAGCCATGCCTTCCCTGGACCGGAAACAAACTAAAGGGTGGCATGACATTCTCAACAGATCCAATCTGTTAAAACTAGCAGAAGGAATTCTGGGACTAGCAGGACTGGACACAAACAACATAGAATCCATTGAATTTCTCTCCCCTCGAGGAAACCAACCCTCTGAGGTCACTGTCGCGACTTTCTCATCGGCCAGCTGGGTAGGAGCTTTTCTTGAACAGAAGTTTACTCTGCGGAACTGGGGAATTAGAGTGTACCCCTATTCCACCCCAGGGTATCCTACTTCCCTGTTAACAAGACCGACTTCACCCAGCTATATGGCAACAACCAAAACAGCAGGACGCGTGAGACCCTACTCGGTCTTAAAAAATTCCTCAGGGTCCAACGTTGAATCAAAAGGCCCCAAAAAAGCCGGGGACAACGCGGAACCTAATTATAGTTGGGGGTGGCTGCCAGCAATCCTGTCATCAAAACACTCAAACTGACCGCCTGTGGGTGAAGCACTCGTAGAAACACACAATCCCTCTAGAAAACCCCTCTCAGCGGCGGACACACAGCACAAAAGAGACAACAAGCAAGGGCGGCCTCCATTCTCACTGTGCTCATGGAACATCAGTGGACTTCATCAAAAAACTTCAAATGATGAGACCATGGCTTTCCTGTGCAAACATGCAGCAATCGCCCTACAGGAAACCTGGGTGACAGAGGGTTGTCCCATAGAAGGATATATCAAGTTTTGGAAACCAGCTCTAAGGGACAACCGATTTGGCCATCCCAAAGGCGGTTTGTCCATATGTATCTCAAACAACCTAAAAGGTGCTCTCAATCAATTTCACTTCAAAGAAGACTGGCTACTTGGGGTCAAAATTAACCCCTGGAGGATGCAGCGTTCACTCCTCCTCGTCAATGTGTACATCAACCCCAGCACCCGCACAAAAAAAGACCACCTGGTCCGACTGTGTGAGATCATGAATGACATCGCCACTGAATATCCCAACTCGGACCGCATCATCACGGGAGATTTCAACACAAATCTATTTCAGGGGAATGCAGCAGACATGGAAGGGCCGGACATGACTAACATCATTGAGGCTGTGACTCAATCTAAACCTCTGAGGCAAGCCCCAAATATACTAGGTGAGCTCTCTGTGATGAGATTCTACAGCGCAGGCTACCTGGTAGTGAATGGAAGGTCAACAAGCGATTTACCTCCAAACTGGACCTGGTCGAACGGAAGAAAAAAGTCTTACTTAGATTTTACTATCTGCAATTCAGAACTACTGTTTAATTTGAACAGTTTTTGCACCCACCCGCGGTCTGAAAGCGATCACAGGCCCCAGCTCATCACCTTCACTACACACCTGTAACTCCATAAAGCCGCTTCTATAACCTATAAGGGAATTCATACTGAAAACTTAAAGCGCCTGTTGGAACTGGGGTAGCCTGGCCTAGGGCAAGACTAGCATATCAGAGGCACAGTGTAAAGGTTGCAGACCACCCAAAAGTAATTCCACGCAATAGCACTCAAAAAGAAAACACTACACCAAAAATGTGGAAAAATACGTACTGCTTTATAAAAATAATATATATATCTTGGCTCTTTTGTGTTCAGAATACACCACTTAATACATTTCAGGTTGTCTTGGAATTAGCACGTACTTCTTTTAAACTGCAAAGCAATTTAGCACCTATTTACAACATTACAGTACATCTGTCATTAAATCAGTAATAACCACCAGCATTTGTAGAATAGATAGATCACTTAACCAAAACTGGTAGGTAACTCCGACACTTGTTCTAGCTCACTTAGGCATCTACTGTACTCTATTTACTGCATCATTTCTTATCACAGTATTACTTTATCCTTGGCAAGATCAGCACTCAAAACAGATTAGAACGACACTTTCTTTTACAGGGATGACATTACAGTCCTCTCTCTAATCCTGTTCAGGAAGAAATTATTTAAACACCACTTAAGTCACCTTTATATAGAACTGTTGTCAATAGAATGAACCCTGTCAGGGATTTCTCATAGACGCTGTACTCCCAGAGTCAGAGTCTCAATTTATATCCACTTAACCCTGTGGAAGACAATCCCCCACGTAGCTACCTCCTTACTTGTGGCTGATGTGTAGATAGTTCTGCGCCAGGGGACATGGATTATCCGGCGTGAGGGGCTGGGGAAACAAGGCTAGAGAGGCTCCCACGCCTTACCAGACTCCTCGGCTCGAGCCTGCTCCTCCGCGCTGCTCTCGCGCTGAAAATTATTTAGGGCAGACACCAAACCCCCCTCACCGCTGCCGGGCCTCCTCAACTCTCCCTCCCTGCTCAGGCCGGCTCCTCAACGCGGCGCACGAGCAGGAGGAAGCGACCGGATTACACGGCCAGCTGCAGAACCCTCCGGCGCCTCTCCTCAGCGCTGCGCTAGGGATACACTCCTCCGGCGGGCATGCGCAGTAGCGCTCCTGCCGTTTCCGCCTCTCCCGGCTCTCCCCAACGTCGGACACTGCTCCGGGCCTGCTCACCTCATTGCCCCTCCTTCCGGGGACATCCGCAAATGACGGGGCATGCGCGAGCCTGACGCTGGAAGCGTCTCTTGCAGGGGCGACTCACTTCGCCTCACAGATGCAGATTAAGGCAGCGCGGGCGCGAGGGACCAGTGTTCCCGCTTGGCGCCGCGCTGTCACCGCTCTTTTGCCCACAGTTCCTCCCCTCACCTGGCTTCAGGGGAAAACGCTGCACAGAGCGGAACGCTCTCTCCACAGGGTCACAAAGGCTCCGCAGCCGCTTGCCTCTTCCACAAAGCTTTGGGGACACCACAGAGTCCACACCTGGCTGGAATCTGCTCCCTGCTCAACACTGGAAGGTGAAGCTCTTATTCAGGGAAATTAGGAAAGTCTCCCAGCAAGGGCGTTCCACTAGGGATCAATGGGGCCAAGGCTTAGAGGGGGGCTTCCACCTCAATCAGATTGATCTCTTCAGCAGAAGAAGATGGTTGGGAGGGATTGGTCAGGGGTTGAAGGGGGAACGTCTCCCTGTAGTGGCTGTCTGTCACAGGGACAAACTAACTGCTCCCAGTGTGTCCTCCTCCTCTCACCACTGCCTCACTCCTCCACTCTCTGGTCAGCACAAAATGGCTTCCCCGCATTCCGCCTTATATAGGCTGCCCTTCAGTGGTCCAGAATGGACCAGAAGGTTCTGGAATGCCCTATGTTAGGCTATGGCCAAGTTCTGGGTGTGACAGTTGGGGCAGTTGGTGGCCACCATTTTAGGTGGTGCCAACTTTCCTGTCAGAACAGGCCTCTATGCCTGAGGTAAAAAACTATGAGGGGGAGAAAGAACACCTATCCCCCTGACCAACACCTACAAAAAGTCAGTAGACAAAAAAAACTATCAAGGGTATGAGGGGCAAAAAGGGGACAAAATAAATAATAATTAGGAGGGACTTCGCCAAAAAGCCAGACAGGTCAAACACGTGTCCCCCCCAGCTGAAAGTGGGGAGAACTACCCAACCCCTTGGGAGTCCTCATCACTAAGGCGGAAATACCTGGAGAGACCGTATGCATTGGCGTGGTCCACTCCAGGCCGATGTTCCACCCGGAAGTCCATTCCCTGTAGGGAGATGGACCACCTCAACAACTTGGGATTTTCCCCCTTCATTTGCATCAGCCAACGAAGGGGTCGGTGGTCAGTCTGAACCAAGAAGTGCGAGCCAAAGAGGTATGGCCGCAGCTTCTTCAGAGCCCACACCACCGCAAAAGCTTCCCTCTCAATGGCACTCCACTTCTGTTCCCGGGGAAGCAGTCTCCTGGATAAGAAGACTACAGGTTGATCCAGGCCCTCTTCATTCAGTTGCGATAACACTGCCCCAATGCCATGTTCTGATGCATCTGTTTGGACAATGAACTCCTTGGAGAAGTCTGGGGCCTTCAGGACCGGCGCCGCACACATTGCCTGTTTCAACTTCTCGAAAGCTTGCTGACAAGCTCCCGTCCAAACTACCCGTCGAGGTTGTTTCTTGGAGGTGAGCTCTGTGAGGGGCGCTACAATAGTGCCATACCCCTTCACAAAGCGACGGTAGTAGCCTGTGAGGCCCAGGAAAGCTTGGACCTCAGTCTGTGTCTTGGGGGGTTCCCAGGCCATGATTGCCTCAATCTTTGCCTGCAGGGGCTGCACAGTCCCCCTACCCACCAGGTGTCCAAGGTACACAACCGACCCCTGCCCAATCTGGCATTTGCTGGCTTTGATGGTCAATCCAGCTTGTCTCAGGGCCTGGAGAACGGCCTGCAAATGCTGCAGATGGTCCTCCCAACTGCTACTGAAGACAGCAATGTCATCCAAGTAAGCAGCAGAGAAACTCTCCATTCCAGAGAGGACCTGGTTCACCAGCCGCTGAAATGTGGCAGGGGCGTTCTTGAGCCCAAAGGGCATCACACAGAACTGGTAGTGTCCCTCAGGCGTGGAGAAGGCTGACCTTTCCCTTGCTTCATCTGTCAAGGAGATCTGCCAGTACCCTGAAGTGAGGTCAAAGGTACTCAGATATTGGGCAGCTCCTAGCCGGTCAATCAATTCATCCGCCCTAGGGATCGGATGAGCATCAGTCCTTGTCACTGAATTCAGTCCTCGGTAATCCACACAGAACCTCAGTTCAGGTGTGGTGCCTGGTGGTGCGGCTTTTGGCACGAGCACCACCGGACTGGACCAAGGGCTGTTGGAAGGTTCAATTACTCCCAGCTCTAGCATCTTGGCAACTTCTCCATGGATGCTAGCCTTCACCTTGTCAGACAGCCGGTAGGTCTTAGACTTCACTGGTGGGCTGTCTCCTGTGTCCACATCATGGGTACACAGGTGGGTCCTTCCCGGGACAAGGGAGAACAACGAAGAGTACTGCTCCAGGATCTGGCGGCAGTCCTCCCGTTGCTCAGGAGTTAGAGTAGGAGAGAGAATCACTCCCTCCACTGACCCATCCTTCTCTTGGGACGAAAAGAGATCTGGGAGAGGTTCGCTTTCCGCTTCCTCTTCCCCGTCAGTCACCATCATCAACATGACTTCGGGCCTCTCATGGTGGGGCTTGAGTCGGTTGGCATGCAGCACCCGTAGGGGCTGTCGAGGGGTCTTAAGGTCCACCAGGTATGTGGCCTTACCCTTCTTCTCCAACACCTCAAAGGGGCCTGTCCAGCGATCCTGGAGGGCGCTAAGCTCTCCAGGCTCCATCACCCACACTTTCTGGCCAGGCTCCAATTCCACCTGGTGAGCATTGTGGTCGTACCACTCCTTCATGACTGCCTGGCTGGCCTCCAAGTTGTCAGAAGCTTGCTTCCACAACTTTGCCATTTGGCTCCTGAAGGCCAGCATGTAGCTCACCACATCCTGGGGGGGTTTCCTGGGAGACTTCTCCCAACCATCCTTCACCAGGCTGAGAGGACCGCGTACAGGGTGCCCATACAGAAGCTCAAAGGGGCTGAAGCCCACTCCCTTCTGGGGCACTTCCCTATAGGAAAAGAGTAAACAGGGTAGGAGGACATCCCATTTCCTCCGCAGGCTCTCGGGCAGACTTCTGATCATGCCCTTCAAGGTCTTATTAAACCTCTCAACCAGTCCATTCGACTGGGGGTGATAAGGAGTGGTGAACCGGTAGGTCACTCCACACTCCTTCCACATTGCCCGCATGTAAGCTGACATGAAGTTGGTCCCCCTGTCAGACACAACTTCCTTGGGAAATCCCACTCGGGTAAAGATTCCCATTAGGGCTCTTGCCACTACAGGTGCAGTGACTGTCCTCAGAGGTATTGCCTCTGGGTACCGTGTGGCATGATCCACCAGAACCAGGATAAACCTGTGACCAGCTGTTGTTGGTGGATCCAAAGGCCCTACAATGTCGAGGCCCACCCTCTCAAAGGGTGTGCTAACGACGGGAAGTGGTTCCAGGGGAGCTTTTAGCTTCACCCCTGTTTTCCCACTGGCCTGGCAGGTTACACATGTCCTACAGTACGTGTTGGACGCCACTTTCATCTGAGGCCAGTAAAAGTGGAGGACAAGCCGTGCAAAGGTCTTGTCCTGGCCTAAGTGTCCTGCCAGGGGTATGGCATGAGCCAATTCCAAAAGAAAGGCTCGGTACTGTTGCGGGACTACCAAGGCCCTTGATGAACCAGGCAAGGGTACCTTGGGTTCACTGTAGAGGAGTCCATCCTCCCAGTAAATATGGTAATGTCCCGTAACATCACCTGCTGCTTGGGCTTCAGCCTGTCGCCTCAGTCCCTCAAGGGTGGGGCACTCCCTCTGCCCCTTACAGAATTCCTCTCTGGTAGGACCTCCCTCCACATGCCACTCCGCAGGGATGGGCAAATCCTCCAGAGAGTCTACTTCCCCCTCCACGGACTCCTGGTCCACCACCGCAGGTGGCCGATCTGTCTCATGGGGTGTGGAAGCCGGAGCAGGCTTTCTCTGTCTCCGGGTCTGTCCCTTCTTAGCAGCGGGTTGGGCCATTGTTCCAGGCTCCAACCCAGGCGAACTCCCTCTCCGGGCAGTCGCAGACCGTGTGCTGACACAGGCCCAGTCAGGTGTACCCAGCATCGCAGAATGCGTCCGGTATTCCACCTCTCTCCAAGTGTTGTGTTCCATGTCATTCCCCAACAGACAATCGACTGGCACAGCAGGGCTTACGGCAACTCGAAGTGAACCTGCAACCCCCTCCCACTCAAAGGGAACCTCAGCCACTGGATAGTGGCCCATTCTGCCGTCAGCCATCGCGGCGGGGTGGAGTACATTAGGAACAACCTGCTCTGGGGACACCAGCTGACTTCTCACCATAGTCATACTGGCTCCTGTATCTCTCAGAGCCTCCCCTCTCTGGCCATTGATGGTGACCCATTGCCCATACTTTGTAGTATTTGGGGGCACCTGGATCTTTGGAACCATCTCCCGTTCTCCCAGGGACACTAAGGTGACACCCGCCCACTCACCCCCCTTATTTAAGGGCAACTCCTCCCCGAGCGCTACACTAGCTACTCCCGGTGACTTTCCTCCGGTGGGAGGGGGTGGTCTCTTTGGGCATCTGACATCTCCCTTATAATGTCCAACGCCACCGCATTCAAAACAGTGGAGAACCCTGGGCTGCTGGCTTTGGCCAGGATTAGGGTTTCGGGGCGGGTTTGCCCTAGGGGTGAAACCTGCTCCCTTCCCTTGGAAGTTATTTTGGGGACCTTTAGAGAACTCTTTCTTTTTCTCCCCCCCCTCCTTCTTCTGGGGGGCGCCCTGTCCGGCTTTTTGAGATTCCCCTCCAGTCCCCTTGGAGGACACCCGGGTACTTGTCCAGATGTCCGCCTCCTCTGCAAGCTTCCGGGGATTGGTCAGCTTGCTATCCACCAGGTGTTGGCGCAGCTCGGGAAAACATTTCTCGAGGAGGTGTTCTCTCAAAAATAGATCGTACAGCCCCTCATAATCTTTTACCTCACTGCCCTTGACCCAACCCTCTAAGGCCTTTCTGGCGTAGTCAAGGAAGTCCACCCAGTTCTGAGTGCTCAGCTTGTGGCTCCCCCTGAACTTCTGTCGGTACCTTTCTGGGGTGAGCCCGAACTTCCTTAACAACGCCAGCTTCATGGTGGGGTAGTTTGTCTGTTCCTCTGGATCCAGGGCCAGCAAGGTGTCCCGACCAGCAGGAGGCATGTACTTATACAAACTACCCCCCCCAGTGCTTCTCCTGCACTCCATGAACCCTCAGAGAAACCTCATAAGCGGCCAGCCACTTAGCTACATCGTCCCCCTGACTGAAGCTCGCTATCAGGTCCTTTGGTATATAGGGTTTGGTCTCCCTGGCTGACTCCTTTGGTTCGCTGCCACCATTCCTACTAGGAGGGGACCCCCGTCGCAGACTTTGGAGCTCCAGTTCCTTCAGTCTAAACTCGTGGACCATCCTCCTCTCCTCTTTCTCCTGCTCCAACTTAGCCAACTCCCACCTTAACTGTCTTTTCTCCCTCCTATCGGTGAGCTCGGCTTCCGTTAGGCTTCCCCCAGAGATGCTACTGCCCCTTCTGGAGTAGGACACCGGTCCTGTGAGTAAGTTTTCCCCCTCATGGCGGAATAACTCTTCTACCTCCCCCACCGTGTCCTGGTCGGCCTCTTCATCCTCCTCCTTCTTTCCTTGGTGTGCCTCCACCCAAGCCCTAAGACTGGTCTGGAGCTCCCCCTTCCTGGCACCATGTTTGAAAAATACCCCCATTTGTTGGCAGAACATTTTCAATTGTGACACGGAATAGACCTCTAGGTTTTCCACAGCGAACTCCATTGTGAGTCAGGCAAACCTAGGTACACACCAGAAATTTCAGAGTTGCAAGGGCAACCTAAAGCCAACTCCACCCACCACCAGGAATACATTTAGAAAAATCAAAAAGACTAATTGGGAGGGCCGCAAGGAGAAAACTCCTGGTGTAGGTTTGGTGTATTACGTCAAATTACTAGTGAGTAGCTGCAACCAAGTCAGAATCCCACCGCTAGGCACCAATATGTTGGAACTGGGGTAGCCTGGCCTAGGGCAAGACTAGCATATCAGAGGCACAGTGTAAAGGTTGCAGACCACCCAAAAGTAATTCCACGCAATAGCACTCAAAAAGAAAACACTACACCAAAAATGTGGAAAAATACGTACTGCTTTATAAAAATAATATATATATCTTGGCTCTTTTGTGTTCAGAATACACCACTTAATACATTTCAGGTTGTCTTGGAATTAGCACGTACTTCTTTTAAACTGCAAAGCAATTTAGCACCTATTTACAACATTACAGTACATCTGTCATTAAATCAGTAATAACCACCAGCATTTATAGAATAGATAGATCACTTAACCAAAACTGGTAGGTAACTCCGACACTTGTTCTAGCTCACTTAGGCATCTACTGTACTCTATTTACTGCATCATTTCTTATCACAGTATTACTTTATCCTTGGCAAGATCAGCACTCAAAACAGATTAGAACGACACTTTCTTTTACAGGGATGACATTACAGTCCTCTCTCTAATCCTGTTCAGGAAGAAATTATTTAAACACCACTTAAGTCACCTTTATATAGAACTGTTGTCAATAGAATGAACCCTGTCAGGGATTTCTCATAGACGCTGTACTCCCAGAGTCAGAGTCTCAATTTATATCCACTTAACCCTGTGGAAGACAATCCCCCACGTAGCTACCTCCTTACTTGTGGCTGATGTGTAGATAGTTCTGCGCCAGGGGACATGGATTATCCGGCGTGAGGGGCTGGGGAAACAAGGCTAGAGAGGCTCCCACGCCTCACCAGAATCCTCGGCTCGAGCCTGCTCCTCCGCGCTGCTCTCGCGCTGAAAATTATTTAGGGCAGACACCAAACCCCCCTCACCGCTGCCGGGCCTCCTCAACTCTCCCTCCCTGCTCAGGCCGGCTCCTCAACGCGGCGCACGAGCAGGAGGAAGCGACCGGATTACACGGCCAGCTGCAGAACCCTCCGGCGCCTCTCCTCAGCGCTGCGCTAGGGATACACTCCTCCGGCGGGCATGCGCAGTAGCGCTCCTGCCGTTTCCGCCTCTCCCGGCTCTCCCCAACGTCGGACACTGCTCCGGGCCTGCTCACCTCGTTGCCCCTCCTTCCGGGGACATCCGCAAATGACGGGGCATGCGCGAGCCTGACGCTGGAAGCGTCTCTTGCAGGGGCGACTCACTTCGCCTCACAGATGCAGATTAAGGCAGCGCGGGCGCGAGGGACCAGTGTTCCTGCTTGGCGCCGCGCTGTCACCGCTCTTTTGCCCACAGTCCCTCCCCTCACCTGGCTTCAGGGGAAAACGCTGCACAGAGCGGAACGCTCTCTCCTCAGGGTCACAAAGGCCCCGCAGACGCTTGCCTCTTCCACAAAGCTTTGGGGACACCACAGAGTCCACACCTGGCTGGAATCTGCTCCCTGCTCAACACTGGAAGGTGAAGCTCTTATTCAGGGAAATTAGGAAAGTCTCCCAGCAAGGGCGTTCCACTAGGGATCAATGGGGCCAAGGCTTAGAGGGGGGCTTCCACCTCAATCAGATTGATCTCTTCAGCAGAAGAAGATGGTTGGGAGGGATTGGTCAGGGGTTGAAGGGGGAACGTCTCCCTGTAGTGGCTGTCTGTCACAGGGACAAACTAACTGCTCCCAGTGTGTCCTCCTCCTCTCACCACTGCCTCACTCCTCCACTCTCTGGTCAGCACAAAATGGCTTTCCCGCATTCCGCCTTATATAGGCTGCCCTTCAGTGGTCCAGAATGGACCAGAAGGTTCTGGAATGCCCTATGTTAGGCTATGGCCAAGTTCTGGGTGTGACAGTTGGGGCAGTTGGTGGCCACCATTTTAGGTGGTGCCAACTTTCCTGTCAGAACAGGCCTCTGGGCCTGAGGTAAAAAACTATGAGGGGGAGAAAGAACACCTATCCCCCTGACCAACACCTACAAAAAGTCAGTAGACAAAAAAAACTATCAAGGGTATGAGGGGCAAAAAGGGGACAAAATAAATAATAATTAGGAGGGACTTCGCCAAAAAGCCAGACAGGTCTAACAGCGCCTCAAATGGAATGAATCCAACAGCCAGAGTGTTTTAAAAGCAAGCAAGGATTTTACAACAGGCAGTCTTGATAAAGATGCCAACCCGATATGGAAATGGTCGCAGTTTTGCTTTCACCTGATCAGCTCATATCCAGCGACTGCGCAGAGATCATACCGCTCACCACCAGTAGGGGCTGCAACCTCCACCGTCATAAAACCATTAAAGAGAGCAAGGAACAATGCATTGAGGTTGGTTTCAAAATTTCCGGGGAACAGCGCCTTCTTTGCCACATATCCCCACGCCCAAATAGCATTCAGGAGGGCAGTCTCCCAAGAGAAACAGACTCAGGAAAACCAATACTGGGTAAAATTGGTGTGGGAAAGCAAGCAAAAAAACTCAAGGAAATTCTGGTCCCTTGTCAACCGCACCAACCTGAACCTAACAAACTCTGGCTCTGCAAATATCCAGGAAGCAGAATGGGTAACATACTTAACAGCTCACTTTCAGGCACAAGACCACCATGACTGCACCAGATCATCCAGGGCATGCGGGATTGGAGCTGATGTATCACTGAACACTTCCTTCGATATAACTCTGGGGCTTACCCCAGCATATGTACTAACCGAGGAACGAGTTGTCAATGCAGTGACAAAAGTGAGACAAGATGGAGCACCAGGCCCGAATGGCCTGCCACAGAGGTTATTTAAATCGGACATCCCTTTCTGGTCCACGGTGTTACTAAATCTTTTTAACTACACCTTGAGGATATTGTCAATCCCGGACTCATGGCGGGGCACAATAATTCATCCCATTCATAAAGCGGGATCACGAGCCATGCCGAATAACTTCAGATTAATCGCTCTACTGGACATAGAGGCAAAACATTATGCAGGACTCATTCTGGAGGATCTAAGGCAATGGGTAAAGGATCATGATCTGATTCCTCTGAATCAAACAGGGTTTGTTGCCAATTCAGGAACTACGACAAATTTACTAGCAGTTTCCACTATAATCGACAAAGCTTTATCAACACGCAGGATGGCCTTTTGCTGCTTTGTTGATTTCAAAGCAGAGTTTGATAGAGTGCCCAGGGCGGCTCTCTGGAAAAAACTGACACAGTGGGCGATTCCAAACAAAATCCTGAACCCAATCATTCAACTCTATTCTGACACATGGGCTCGAGTCAAGATAGGGTCCGGCTCGCACCTCTCGCGAAAAATCATGACCTCACGTGGTGTCAAGCCGGAATGCGTGCTGGCGCCCTTCTCTTTAACTTATTTATAGCCGACCTGTCAAGCACTCTAGACAAGGTAAATAGTCATCGACCCAAAATAGGAGGTGCTGCACTATGCAATCTTTTAAATGCCGATGACCTGGCCCTGTTTAGCCTCACTGGAGTAGTGTTACAAAGGCTCCTTGATGCACTATCGCAATATACGATTGGTAACCAACTAGAAATTAACATGGAAAAAACCCTGATAGTCCCATTCGGTAAGAAATGCTACAGTGGCGGTGGCTGGTCAATTAATAAAACAAGACTTTCGATTGGCCAATCATACAAATATTTAGGTGTCCACTTGGACTCAAGGGGCAGCTTCTCAAAGCAAAGCAATGTGATTGCAGCCAAAAATACGGCCCTAGTGGTATCCTTGGCCAAGCTATCGAAGACATTTTCAGGTCCAACCTTTTCCCCTCTATTAGAAGTCCTTAGAGCAAAGATCGGGCCAACACTTTCATATGGCATAGAGAGCTTTAAAGGCAAAATGAATACTGTCCTAAATAAACACACAACTAAAATCTATAGAAAGGCACTTCATTTGCCCGGCCCAGATTAGATTAGAGCTGGGATTAACCAACTATGAAGCCTCTAATGTTGGTACCTATCTTAATTTTCTGTCATAAATTAAGACAGGCTGAACCAGGTACACTAGAATCTCTAGTCTGGAAAGAAAACAATGAGATTAATCCAGGGGGAACATTCGGCTGCCTTTTGAATGACTATATCCATCAAATGTCAGTTGCCGACCTTTGGGCTCTTAACCCCAGTCAGACTGTTTTTAAAAATACAATCAAAAAATGTGTAAGACTGAAATATCTGGCTTCAGATAAAGCTCTTGTCACGAAACGTAGTCATTCCTGGGCAGTAGTCAATTCCTACAAACTTTTAACCCCTGACGCCTACCTCTCCACGACATTTTCACTTTATCTAAAAAGCTGCCTGATTGCCCTAAGAATGGGAGATTGGCGCTTTCGTCAAAACCTACCCACCTGGCGTCGTAAGAAGGAGGACACAACATGTAGAGGATGCGGGTTAGCAACAGAAACAATCTTGCATGTGCTCTGTATCTGTCCTTGATTTAATTCTCAACGCAGGTGTCTGCTTAAGCCAGAATGGAACAGGTTGGGAGTTCGGACTTGTAGGCATGCCATTATTGCTGCTTTGTCTCTAGATAATATTGTCTTAAATATCAAATTGGCCAAATTTATTTAGCAAGCATACCGCAATCTAGATAAAATGGACACTGCTAAGGCCTCACTGCTCATTGTCTAGACGAACATGTATTTTAATAGAACTTGTAATGATCGGGAGGGCTCATCTACAAATTGAAATGTTTTAATTAGTGTGCTTACGGTCATATTTTATTTTTCTACTCTTTTAATCATTTTTTTATTCATAAAACTGTACATAATGTGATTTGTGCAATCTTTTAAAGATATTTTTTTTATCTGAATAAAGGAATTATTACATACTCAAACTTCCTAGGACCGGTTTCTGGCATTCCAGCCGTCTTCAACAATGGCTTGCGTGAATTCATTATCAAAGTGAGTAAGGAACTCACGTCTGAGCATACCCTGCCAACTTATGGCAAACAAAGCGGTACAAAAGGGGGTGGTGATGGCCGGAGCATCTGAACCAATCAAACACTCACACCAAGTCAACAGATAGTGTGAGTGTTTGATTGGTTCAGATGCTCCGTCCAACACCACCCCCCTTTGTACTGCTTTGTTATCCACAAAGCCCTTTCACACAAATTAGCTCATCCTCAGTCTCTGCTCACGAGCTGGCGATCAATATTAAAAAAATGACATTGTTTAGGAACTGGTTGGTACAGTGTGGTAATCATATCCTACCTTTATTTTCATTATAGACTTAAGGGTCCGATGTAGGTAAATATGAAATGAATACCGATTCCTGAATACTGAATTTTACCAATTCGGTGTTTAGGAATCGGTATTTCATATGTAGCTAAAAATTCTGTAAAAAAGACCTAATCGGTAATATTCGTTATTAACGAATTGGTATTACCGATTCGGTAATAAGGAATCACCTTCCCATTCATTCCTAAGGGCCAGGAGGCCCATAGGACTGAAGGGGAAGCCATTCACTATTACCGATTCGGTAAATACTGAATCGGTAATAGGGGGAGAATTTTCAAGGGTGGCAGGGTGTCACATTAACACCCTGTTGCACCCCTGATTTTTGCATGTGTGCAAATGTGGCGCACGTATGTCTGCCACATGGCACTGAGAAAAAAGCAAAAAATTGCTTTATTTAAGGTATTCAGTATCTACCACCAACTTGTAGTTGGTGGTAAATAACGAATCCTTAAAGCTAAAATGCACTCACTTGAGTGCTACCTTACTAGGCATTAAGGAATCGGTAATTTACAGATTCCTTAAAATAAGGATTCAGTATTTTACTGATTCCTTAAAATAGCGAATTGGTCAATCACCAAATCCTTATTTACTGCCCCCTACATTGGAAAGGGCTAAATACCAGTCGGTAACGGGTAATTTACCGATTTTCCGCCAATACCGACCAGTATTGGCCCACCTTCATATGGCCCTTAGTCATTCATGTCTAATAGCTATTGTTTATGTCACATGGAACTGTAAGATGTAACGTGGAATTCAATGATGCAGGAGTTGTTTTCGAAAAGACTGAAGACAATAATGTATGGTTTAACAAGAAGGGTACCGAATGTGCTTCTGAGAAGTGCAATGTTTGTGTTCCTTCTCAAAGTTCCGATGTGGGTAGAACTATTGCCAATTCTGACGTGCACCAGATTGATTCTACTGGTGAAGAGATTGCTTACTGTTCTGCTGTTGATAATTTTGTGTTACAAAAAAGGAGTACCAGGGTACCTAAGAAGTTTGATGATTACATTTTGGAATATTTTGTGTGGTTGTTCTTTTTGTTTTTTTGAAGGATACATGTGGTAACAGTATCCTACCTTCTATTCTAATATAGAATTTAGAGCAATTCATGTCTAATAGGTACTGTTTATGTCACATGGAACTGTAACATGTAATGTGGAATTCACTGATGCAGGAGCTTAGGTTTGAATACAGCAGAAGTGGTTGGAGTTTGCCTCAGCTGGATGCCCCAGCTCTTGCACTTAAATAAAGACACTCTTTATATAACTTGCAGACTCCATCGCTTTATTAAACACAGCCACTTTCTTAGACACACCTGATTTCACAATTTGTCTTCCGTGGCATTGCAACATTCTGCATTATATTCTTCACGATAATTTCTTTATTCCAGCTTGCTAAAACACTGCATGAGCGGGAACCTTTTCATTTCATTTATAGATTTAAGTTCGGCGTTTGACTGTGTAGACCACGAATTCCTATGGCTAACACTTAGCGACATGGGGATCGACAGTCATATTTTATTATATATTAAGGAACTTTATAGAGAGGCAGGAGCAAGGGTTAGGTATGTCCCTAAGGGGGAATGCTCAGATAAATTTCCCAATGAAAGGGGTGTTAGGCAGGGGTGCATTTTGGCACCCCTGCTATTCACCTTATACAATCAATCGGACAATACCTTAGGGACCTTCAGCACGACTACCCCACTATTAAAGGAACTCCCATCCCATTATTGCTATACGCCGACAACGCGGCATTAATGTCACGGACCAGACTCGGGCTACAGAGAACTGTAGATAAATTTAACACCTATATGTAGGTCCGTGGCCTGAGAATAAATATTTCTAAAACTTTTGTAATGGTCTGTGGGAAGGGTAGAAAAAGGGCTCCCTGCCCAATTTTTCTTGACAATAAGAGAATTGCAATTACAGACACTTTCTCCTACTTAGGAGTAAACTTTCACAGAGGAAGCTCTTGGAAATCAGCGGTTAACACTAGGAAACTAGCATTTCTGCGTTCCATTGGCGCATTGAGAAACTTTTCCACCAAATTGGGGGGGGAAGCCAGTGAAAGACCTAATTTATATTTATAAAGCTAAGTGCGTCTCTACTGCTATTTATGGCGCTGGTATCTGGGGCATTGAACACGCTCAGGGGATACAAAGCTATGAAAACCAGTTCCTTGCCTTTTTATTGGGGGTATCTAAAACCACATCCTCGTACATGTCGCACATAGAAACAGGCCTTTCCCATATAACAGACTCCATAAGGATTTCTCCGATCCTTCTCTGGCTCAAGGTTTGGGTCACCCCGGAAACTGCACTAAACCGGGATCTAATAACTGATGGCCTTTTGCTAGATGGGCTATCTAAAATCAAATCGCTATGTTATGTGAGAAATATGTTTAAGGAGTTAGGCCACCCGGAAATTTTTACAAAACCAAGTACGATGGAGAAGGTATCAAGAAGTTTGGTTAAAAAAATGGCCTTGCCCCACCTTGTTACATCTAGGTGGAACGTAGAAAAAGAAAAACACAGTATCATTAGATACCAGCAAATGACCTCCCATGAATGGTTACAAAACTATCTAACACTAGTGAATAGCCCTTATGCTCGTTCGCTCCTTACTCGTTTTAGGCATTTTCTTTCGACTGGTCACATTCCCCCAATGTAATAACTGGTCCATGTCAAATCTTGTATGTCCCTGCGATGATATCTCGCATCTATCTAATATTCATTGTGTCTTATTTTGTAAATTGTATCAGGCACCACGCAGGGCATACCTATTACCCATTTTAAGGACATGGGGGATTCGAACCTGTAAGTTAGCTCTTCTCAAATTGCAACAGATGGAAGAAGATTACGTTATTTAAGCACTGAACCGCTTTCTAACACTTGTAGTAAAGTTCCGTAACTCAATGATTTGATCAAAAATGTTTTAACGTCTATTTCTCTGGGTATTATTAATTATTTGTATCTGGACATGTCTATCATATGTATTATTTTTTGTAATAATTGTTCTTAACTTGTGTGCTTTTATGATTTGATTTACTAAATCGAATAAAGCAAGTTTGATGATGATGATGATGAACACTGCATTCGAATCTACAGACCACAAGGGGTGAGTAGTTCTCTTTCCACTCCCTGTATAGTATAAATGCATACTAACACTACTTACACAGGTATGCTACAGCTGCCAGTATCCTACAGCGCCCACAGCACAACACTTTACAGCAATCAGCTCACAGCTTAGGCGCACGGTTTGATCCCGAGTCTTCAGACCGGAAGGAGTGAGTAGTTTGCTTCCCACTCCTGCTATATTTATTTATTTATTTATTTATTTATTTATCATTGAAATTTATAAAGCGCATACGATTGCCCGTGGGCGTCTAAACGCATACTAACACCACCTGCACAGCTATGCTACAGCGCCCAGTATGCTACAGCACCCAGAGCACATCAGTTTACAGCAATCAGTTCATGGTTTAGGCACACAGTTTCATCCCCGACTGTACCTGCACCTCATCTCAGCACCAGCTTACTCCAGGCAAAACAGCACTTTCACACCGGTAGGGGTGAATACTTCGCTTCACACTCCCTGTAAAGCACACCCTAACCAGCCCACAGAGATCACAGTGCTCCTACCCTCCACTGACCTACTTTTTTTCCCCTTTTTCCCCTTACTCACTTCAACGGAATCACAAAATGGCTGCCAACACTTCCTAGTTGCAACCATTCGTAGCCAATAACCAGCAAGCTTGTGCTTGTGACGCCTCAGCAAATCAGATGGCAGAATTCCCAAATATCGATATCTGTAAATTTCTATATTTATCCAAAACTACTGAACGGATTCACACCAAATAAACAAAAGTATGCTTTCTAGACCAAGACCCTTCTCCCTGCCAAATTTGAGGTAATTCCGTTCACCTGTTCGATCTGTAGCCTTGTCTAAATTTTACTATGGAAATTGCATGGAGAAAACACATTTTTGGACCCCCCTTTTTTCTCGCCCACCTGACGAATCACCCCCAAACTTTCAACAAAGAGTTAGTTTGGAGAATTTCATGAAGATGCATCAAACAACGCCAAAGTTATAAGCAAAACAAAAAATGCTCAGCAAGTGGACTTTACAGAGTTTTCTGCACTCGGCATTACGCAGAGCTCATGGAGTTCCTTGCGGAGAGGAGTTTTTTTCTGTGCTCACGTTTGTCAACGTAAAGTTGGCGAGCGTGAAGGAGGTAAATCCACTTTCCGGCGAGATTTTTCCTTGTTTGTGATCGTCAACATCCAGTTGGTGAATGTGGAAAATCAACCTCCCAGTGAGATTCCTCGACATGGGGGGTCAAATTTCTTATTGCGAGTGGTCGCATTTGCTTGAGACCGCTTGTATTGAGAAACTGTCCGATCGCATTGAGAAAGCTGTGGCTCGAGTAAAAATCTACTTGAGCGGCACAAAGGAAAGCAGAGTCGGTATGTGATTGCACAGTGCGGACAATTATCCGGCACCGCAAATTACCGCGGGAACAGCATTTTTCTGTGACACTTCACCGCTTGCAGAGCTATCTGTGAACTCTGCCTAGCCAGAATCCAAAAGTCAGCATTACAGAATTTCACAGGAGTCATGAGTTTATAACAGGCAGTATATGAGCCTCATGGAAGGGCTGAAAAGGAAACACTGTAAAGAATGACAATGTCTTGAATCGGTGATTCTGGAATAAGTTTTAAAATGGAGGTGCAGGCCAATGGTATAAACTGACTAAGACTATAGAGGGGGTTGTAAAATCTCTCTGTTACTGACACGAAGTGTTGCATATGGAGCTTAGAATGAAACCTCTCTGTAATTATGAGTACTGAACTCCAATAAGGATTATTTAAGCTTCTTTAATTCCAGTAACAACTGCACCCACGACCGGACGCTCACGCCGGATGCCAGGATCTCCGCCAACTCACTAACGTTGTTGGAATCCTGGCATGCCGCGTTTAGCACTGGATCGTGGAACACAGTACAAAAGATGAAAAGTGTTGATGGACATCCTCGTGCAAGGTTTGCAGCACAAGGGTGTTAACTTTCAAAATATTACAACTTCTCCCTCCTTACAATAAAGTAAATACAAATTGCAATAAGTAAACTGAATAACAAATAATACAAAATGATGAAGGATGCAAAATTTGAAAAACACTTTTACAGAAAGAAAATGTTTCATATGTTAAGACATAACATAGTCATTATATTTTGAAGGTAACTTTCCACAGTGAGTTTTCAATTCAGATGATGAGACAACTGCATCATTATTTGTTGCCACAGAATTGATGTCAGAGACACTTTCCGGACTGGAATGTAAATTGTGAACCATGTAGGAGATACATTTTCACAATCAGGAATAGTATTATGAATAAAATTAATCCAATCAGAATCATCTAAATCCAGACTGTAAAGCTTAATCAAAGAATCAGCTTGGGAGTCAAGGAAAGCTGAACCTTTGCTGACACCAGTGACCTGAACAGGTGGCGAAAACTTTGAAGACCCCTTTGGTGGTTTTTAGGATTTTTTTTTTGTAAATCGTTTTATTATTATAAAACAGAAAATAAACAGATATATTTGGTGCCATACATACATCCATTAATGACAGGGTGAATTAACACAAAAACAGGATAGACGTAAAGCAGCAAAGATATTCGAGAGGCTCAGAGGCATAGCTAGAGCTTGTGGCGCCCGGGGCTACCCCTCAGGTTGCCGCCCCTGGGAGGCGGGCGGGTGCTGGGGGAAAAGGACGTCCGAGAGACACGTATTATCGCCGCTAATAATTACCTTGATCATGCAAGTTACATGCACATACAGGACACGGTCCAAGGCTACTCATCTGAATACACTGGTGACCGGCAGTACAACGGCGAACACACAGACTGCATGATCTATCTGGGGACTCAGAAAAACTGCATGTGAAAACCATCAGAGAGCTGCGTGAACGATTACATGGTAAGCCCCTCAGCACAATGCAAACATGCAAATACATGACACTGTTTAGGGATCCATCATCTACTGCGGACATTAAATGACCAAACATCATGGTCCCCCCCATTAAAGCAGTGGGGACGTGCACAATCGTGATGTGCTCTGAATTGAGGTACAATAATGCAATGACAAATTCAGAACAGCATGAACTAGTGAGGAAAGGTGGGGGCAGGGTGGTACACATATAACCTGGCCTTAGAACAGAGTCACACCAGTCTCAACAGTCAGACCCACACCATTGCAGCCAGAGAGTTTCTGCCAAACTCCTAGTGCGTAATGCTTGGTGCCGATCTAAGTTGGAGTGTGTACAACAGCTAAGTTCAATTCAAATCAAAGGAGATTTCTAAGATCTCTCTATCTTGTCAACAACCTAGCACCAGCCTGCATTAATTGAGAGTCGCACTGGTGGCCCACCACAGCAGCAAGCCACTAAAGCAACAACAAAGTACGACCCTGCAGGGTTACAGCATCACCATCCACCAAAGCATCTAGGCCTATCAACAGTGCCAGCTTCTTAACTGATGTGTTTTCATTCCTTGAGAATCCCAGGCTCCGCCAACTTGGCTTACCAGCACCACCTCATTGCTACAGGACCTCAGCAGTATTAAAATCTCCACACTGTTGCTTCCCCAAAAATTTCAGATTTTACACTCATGACAGTGACATGTCTTATATATAAAATGATTTTTGCGGGATTACCGATCCATATCATGGAAAATCTCGAAAATGCCTTAATGGTACGGAAAACTAGAATATAGCAGACTGAGACCCATGTTAACGGATGCTTGTATCCTTTCAGGCGCCAACCATCACGTGTGGTATTGAGGGGCAAAACTGCCATTTGCATAATTTTCAACACGCTTGCCGGGTGGACTTACCTGTCTGCTCCTCTCCTTTCTTTCCGGTCTTCACACGTTCCAAAAAAACAACTGTGGAGATACCTGTGATGCACTGTAGAAGTTCCTCACGGGTTGGCTCTGGTCCTCCACTGGGCCCTAGGACTGGCCCACAAGCAACCACAACAAATGCGGTACTGGTTAAAAACTTTGTCAGCGTCAAGTGTGACTAATATCGCTTGCACTTTCTCAACAAGGTGGACAAGCCTGTGCACATTATTGTGTCGGTCTTTTCCTGACAAACCATGACTGGTCCAGAGGAACTAATCCTGGTGCAAGTTTTTAAGTCTAGAGGCTAACGATTGTTTGTACAGCTTTGGTGGTGCTTTATTGTATTTTATTAAGTTTTATATAGCGCGAACTTGACCCAAGAGGGTATCAGAGCGCTTTACATTTAGGTTCGTTGTGTTACAAGTTACATCAGATACAAGAGCATAGTAAGGTACAGTACACGTTTCAATATTTCGTACTGCAAAGGGCTTATAATTACATTTGTAAAAAGATTATGCGTATTGCAGTAACCGGTTTTAAAGTTCAAACTGTTCTGCTGTAAAATAAGGCAGTTTATCAGAGTATTTATTTACAAACTATGAAAAGCACAACATTTCAGATAATCTAAGACGTTGCTAATTTATAACTAGACATTTTCTTTATTTTCCTTTCTGATATTTTTAGGGCTCAGTAAAACACCTCTACTCTAAATATAATGTATTTCTTGCATTTCCTCCCCTTTTTCTTCATCTCTACGGAGAGTCTATCCCCACAATACAAACCTTACCTTCCAGGCTGCTCATAATTTATCAGCTAAAATGTAAATTCTGCAAATTCCACTCTGCGTATCCACTTCTCTACTTAAACTAAGCCCCCCTTACCCAGATGTGCCACTCTCCCCTTTAAATGGCCCCTCCGCATCTTCTGATGGAGATTTCCTACCCCTGAAATAATCTACTGCCCCCTCTGAAGCCCTACTGAAGTTCCTCTCTCCCACTCTGAAAAGTGCTGCTCACCTTCTAACCTGCTTACCCATCCCCAAGTCAGAAACTCGGCTCATTTACCCAACCCACTTCTAAAATGGTCTGCACTGAAATATCTAATTGATTTTGTGGTAGAGGTAAGCTTTCACTGATTTTACCAGAAGACAACATGTTTACCGCATGGTGTAGTGCTGAAAGTAAAGTGCACAAGAAGTGGTTTTTGTTGCGCTTGGAGTAGAACATTTTGAGGGCCTGACTTGTGGAAACGAATAGTTATTGTAAAAAATAAGGGTTGTTTGCAGTTCAAGTTAGGAGTGTGTGGGGTTTTGAACATTACAGTGCAGGTAAAAGGGTATGACAATCAATCGATCAGGACTTATAAAATGCGGTAAATCACCCGTGAGGGTCTCAAGGCGCTGGAGATGCAAGCTGCCTTGTGGTGGTACTCTGTTTATTCGACAGCCAGGTCTTCAGTCCTTTCCGTGAATTCCTGGAGCGATGATGTGATGTTGCGGTAATGCTAACTTAATGTGGTTTCCACAAATTGATTTTTTTTCTGAAGAAATTCTTTGCAACGCATTGGTAATGTTAGAGTACTAGTTCTTTCAGGAAACAATCAAAAAACATTCATACAAAGATGCAACAAAGAAATGGCCATGCAGTTATAATGCCGGAACATAAGTACAAAACAATAACTGGGAGCCAAGAAAAGTGTTTTATAAACAAATATCAATGACAAGAAACAAAAAATGAGGCCAAAGAGAAGTGGGGAATTGAATTAGTTGGATTGGACCCATTAGAGGAGGAGAATCACTATTTACATAAAGACATTATGGAAATGCTTGATGGAGTCCACTCTGAGTATGCCCAGTGGAGATGTGGGACAATATGAAGTATTTAAGGATATATAGATATTTAAAAGACTAAAATACGTGACTGCAGAAGCCATTGACTACTTTTAGATGCAGATATACCCCATATTCCGGCCGCTCACCACAGAACTAAGAAAGGAACGTGGGTAAGCAGAAGGAGATACATCTTTGGCTCCAACTTGTTGTCCTTGACCCCCAAACGATAGGTCAATGAGTTCGGTAAACTATGTATTACCTCTCGTGCACTGCCGGCGAACTCTCACACTTCAATAATGTGATCACATGCTTCCAGGACAAAAATAATAAAAGAAGCTTTTCACAAACCCTTCGCTCAAGTTGTTTCAGAAATCTCCAGTTGGTGTAAAACGACTCCGGTGTACTTTCGAACAGCACTCCTTACCGTTTCAGCAGCAGATCCGCAGACTCGACAGGGCTTTTCCATGTTAGGAATCTAAAAGATTTCGGAGCTCAACCTTGGCGCGCTACCAATGACGGCCCTGGGACAAACACAAACGCGGTATGTCGGACACCGCACTATCACCAAGCTAGGTGGCGGTGCGTGCGCTGCAGGCAGCATCTGCGTTTTGCAAGCAAGTGCGATTGCATTTCAAACATGCAGACAGTAGTGTCAGTGAGCGCTGTGTCCCGAAATAAATGATAAAGGCTGCTACCACGGTGCCACACGGCTTACGCCCTCAAAACAGTGCCGCCTGGGGCGGACCGCCCCCACCGCCCCCCACTAGCTACGCGGGTGGAGAGGCTCGCACTATTAAGCACAAAGTAAAATTTGCGTCAATATAATCAGTAAACAGTTTAGTTGCGGATCCTCAAAATCCTCCCAACCATGAAATCAAAACAACAGGAGAATCATGGCAGCCGGATACTAGAGGTTAAGGATCAAAGTCAGGATATTTCGCCAATATTACGGTTAAAGGAAGACTAAGAAAAATTGAAAAAGAGAAAAAAACATATGGACTATAACTAAAAGAAAACAATAAACCCATCCCCCCACCCTGCACCCCTGCAAACGGCTATCGCATAAACCCTAGTAGCAGCGTGCCTGTCGCCCCAACCAACAAGGTTCTACAAAAATAAATCTACCGAAGTAGAGAAGAGAAGTGGAGGAGGGCATATACATATGGGCTCCCGGTCGCCCCTCCCTCCGCCAGAACCAAGGATCCCCAAATTGAGGTCAAGAAATCTATAGAACAGCAAATATGTATCTCCACAGGGAACCTCCAAACACCGCCCAGCCTCACTATAGCATAAGTTTAGCAGTTCCCGTGCCCCTCGGTATTTGAGTCAAACCCAGTCTTTCGATCTCATCCTTGCCCCTTCCGATCAGAAACATGAGTCCCCTCCGGATAAACCACCTCTTCCACAGGACAGTCCGAGTACGAAGAAACTATAATAGAACTCAATGCAAGACAAAATAGAGGAACGAAAGTGCTGCGAACATCGTCAGGTCCAGAGACTCCCCCCCCCGTTGTGATCTCCCAGCGTTGATTCGTCCGCCATCTTAGCGGCTCCGATGTATAGGGAAGTGACGCAGTTTCATTCTGCTAGCAATTCTCATCGAAAGTTTCTGAAGTGGGAAAATCAATTAGTCCTTCCATAGTCAGCAACGATCGTAGGTTAATTGGTGGCATTGAGCTTGCGCTCATCGTCCAAAACACTGGTCAAAGGCTCCGATACCTCACACAATAGAGGGTCTACTTCCTTCATCAGAGTGGCTATCTTGGATGTCTCGGTTGTTGCTGTTTCTTGTAGTGGAGTGGGGTCCGGGCCAACTCGTACCATCTCAGCCAAGCGCGCCATCATCATCTGAATGCAGTCTTCAACGTACACATGAATTGACCCAATGGCTGCCAATACAGTTCATAGCGACGGGTCACTCACATTCCGGTCAACCACTCTTCGATCAGTGTCGATCATGATCGCTTCCCTGAACAGGATCGATCTCTCAGAGAGGGACTGGCAAATAAGGAACTATCAACTGCAGAGGGAGACTTATCAATTGTTTCGATGATATCCTAGGGCCGCCACCGCCGGCAGAGATCCAAACCCAGCGAACACCAGCAGACCCGTTACCGGGTCACTGGGCAGGGCCCACATCCACAGCTGCAAGTTTTGGGCCGTCACCCCTCCTCCAACTTTCACCGAGGCAGCCAACCGTCATCCACATCAATCCGAAAAGACATTTTTCCACTCCGGTAGACCGGACTCAATCACACCACCACAGCCGATGTTGTTCAACTGAAACCCGGATGGGTCAGTACTCGAGACCCCGGCTTTCGGGCAGATCTAGGCCGCAAACTTCCACTCGACATATCTTCGTCAGCCAAGCAAGTAGAGATCTCGGGATAGCACCATTAATCTCACGGCAGGTTCATACACACTTTGGCTGGCCGCAAGGACAGGATAAATGACAGGGTATTCCGGCGGGAGTCAGAGGTCGGCGGAGCAGGGAGCCTACGCGGCCATCTTGGTTGCTAGCGTAGCTCCTCCTCTTTTTTAGGATTTTTATTGAGAACCCAACTACCAACCGTGAGCTGAATTGAAGTGTTTGCCTGCTTCATGAAGAGATTACATAATAGTTTGTTAATTAATAACTCTAGATGCTACTTCCTTGTTGCGTTGATGATTATTAACATGCTTGTTAATTAACCAATTGGGAAACAAATTGGTGTGAGCAGTTCTACCTCTCAAAAGAGAAAACGGGGAAACACCTATGGTACAATTGGGAGAGATATCGTAAGACCAAAGTTTTGAGTCCAGGAAATCCTGAACATCATGTTTAGAGGAAATAGCAGTTTGAATGGCATCTTTAAATAATCTATTGGCTCTCTCAACCAGGCCATTAGAGGTTGGTGAGTAAAGAGCAACTTTAAAGTGTTTCACATCGCAATCAGTGAGAAATGAAGTAAATTTTTGAGAAATGAAATGGGTTTCATAATCTGAAACCAACACAGAAGGAGATCCTTCCACAGAACACATTTGTAATTTTTTTATGGCATTAGTAGAATTGGGAGCATCACAAAACATGTTAAAAATCTACTTAGAGTGATAATCAATCAGCAAAATTATATATCTGATGTCATGGGGTAGCAGATCAAAGGGTGCAGCGAAATCCAGAACAAACTTTGTCCCAAGGTTTTGTAGGAAAAGGAACAGGATGTAAAGGGGTGTTGATGTCTGATAATAAGCATTCAGGACAAGAGTCAATGTGAAATGTTACCTGGGATTCTAAGGATGGCCACCAATAGTAAGACTTAATGAGTTGAGAAGATTTGGATATTCCTAAATGGCCTTGAGGAGCACATTTAATGATATCATTCCTGATATCAGAAGGTGGAACAAACAAATCATGTCTCATAATCATATCATTAACTAGGGATAACTCGGAGGCAACCATGGCAAATGCTTTCAACTCATTAGAAAGTTTCCTATTTTCTGGTCAACCTTTAACAATATAATCCGAGACCAGTTTAAGATTCTCATTTTTTCTTGCGCTTTTAACCAGGATTCTTCGTGATGCTAGAAAAGGATTCAATAGCATCAAGAGTTGCAATTACACATTCTGTGTCTTCAGAACTCTCAATTTCTGAAAGATCATGCAAAGCCATGCGAGAAAGGCAATCAGCCCTGAAATTTCTTCCTCTAAAAACATGTTTTATTACGAAATGAAACTCTTGAAGCTTAGACAAAAGTCTAACCAACCTAGGTGATGCTTTTCCAAGACGATTACCTGTTAAGTAAGAGGCTTATGATCTGTGAAAAGTTCAAATTCACGTCCCCAAATGTAATTTGTGAACTTTTCTATGGCCCAAACACAGGCAAGAGCTTCACGTTCAATAGTGCTGTAGTGAGTTTCAGAAGGTTTTAACATTCTTGAGGAAAAAGCTATGGTGTGTTCCTTGCCTGAGACCCATTGACCAAGAACTGCTCCTAATCCAGTAAGACTAGCGTCCACCATAATGAAACATTTCGAGGAGTCATGAAAAGGGTGAGGAGCAGGGGCATCAACAATGAGTTTCTTTACCTGAGAAAAAGAAGAAACTTCCTCAGACCAGCCAAATTTTGCACTTTTGCACAAAAGAGCACGCAATGCCTCAACTGTCTGGGCATACCCTTTCACAAAACGTGCATAGTATTCAGCAAGCCCTAGGAAAGATCGAAGAGCATATTTGTCTTTCGGAGGAGTGGCATGGCTAATGGCTTTAATGAGGGAAGTTTTTGGCTTGATACCCTCGGAAGAAAGTGTATGACCCAAATATTCTAGTTGTTGTGTGGCAAATTTGCATTCCTCAACCCTGATTGTCATTTCTGCCTCATCTAGTTTGCTTAGGACAGAATATAAGTTGCTCAAATGTGTCTCCCAATCATCAACATATACCAAGGTTGTCCATGATTTTCTGAAAAACGCTGGCTGCTGAGGCAGGCCAAAGGGTAATTAAAGATACTTAAAGACACCAAAATGTGTAACAAAAGTGGTAAACTCCTGAGAATCAACTGTCAGAGCCTCCTGATGGTTAGCTGACTGAAGGTCAATGAGTGAAAAAAAATTCGCCCCACCCAAATTGGCTAGAAGTTAGTGGATTTTAGGAAGGGGGTGGCAGTCAACAAGTATTTTTTTATTTTAAGTGCGCAAATCCGCACATAATCTGACCTCACCAGATTTTTGGGGGACAATAACAATGGGAGAAACCCACTCAGAGTAATCACATGGAGCAATTACACCTTCATCACACAATGTTTTAAGGATAGATTTTAGTTCATCTTTGGCACTAAGGGGGACAGGACGTACCTTATGAACAACAGGTTGGGCATCAGATTTCAACCTAATTTAATGTTGGAAACCTTTAACAGTTCCTAATATTTTTGAAAATACATTTCGAAATGTATCTAGAACCTTTTTAATATCAGATGAGTGGTCTGTGAGAGACAAGCAGTCTGTTTTGGGATGACAATCATTTCTGGAGCCAGCAGGATTGTAGCCTTGAGAAGGATCGCCTAAAGAAATGGGATTGTCAGAACCTGGAATAAGGCGCAAACCCATTTTTGCCAAATTTTGCCAACCGATGATGTTGTGTCCTTTAAGTGCAACGTACACCTTTGTAAAAATGGACCTTCCTAAACATTCAAGTCTATAATTAAAATAACCTAACATATCTATGTCGAACTCACCGAAAGCCTTTGGATTGACATCCGTTGGAGATAAGGAAATAGATCCTTCCCATTTTTTGTGGAACATTACATCTGAAAGAATGGTTATGGGAGAACCAGAATCAGCCATGATGGGAAAATCAATATTACCAAAGAATACAGTTCCTAATGGACCTTTGACACAGTGTGGAGTTAAAATAGAATTACATTCAATAGAAACTACCATGTCTTGAAAGTGATCAGAGCAGTCATCAATCGGCTCAGAGTAGTTAACACTATTGATTCTGGTAGTTTTCTTTGCATATCTGCATAGACCTTGAAAATGGCCAATCTTCTTGCAAATAATAAAACTTTTTCCAATGGCAGGACACATGGGGTAATTACTTAAATGTGATTTGGATCCTCATCTAAAACAGAAGGTACTACTTTTTTTTAACAAACTGTTTAGTTGGTCTATGTGCAGAAACAGCATTAACAGAGTTAGTAACATCTTGTGTGGAGTTGATAGACTGTTCTTGTTGAAGGACCTTAGATGTGACAATAGATCTCTCGATACTCTTGGCAATGTCAATTGTTTCTAGAAGAGATGGTTTCCTACAACTAAGATGTCGTTCCTGTATCTTCTTTGAGAAACAAGCAAACACAAATTGATCACGAATGTAAATTTCGGGATCAGCTTCAAACTCGCAGGTTGATGCTAAAGCTCGCAACTCCAAGATATACTTGCCTCCAACGCGAGTGGTAGCTCCCCCCGCTTCCTCCCTCACCTGTGGTATTGTAGCGCTTACATCTGCTTTGGCTGACTGGGCACTGTTATTGTACTTGCTAGCGCGCACTGTTGCTCATTTATTTTCATAGTGCTTTGGCTGAGTGTTAACTGCTATCGCATTTACCGTGCAGTACCTGTAATTATTGTAGCTGCGCACTGTCTGCATTGCATTGGCTGTGTTATATTCAAACTGTGTCACGATCTCCACTGTCTCCGCGCACGAACTCGCCCCCACCACGATAATAGTGGTAACATCTTTTTGGCCCTCCTAGCGCTCCATTGCTCCTTGTTGTTGTTGTTGTTCGGCCATTTCCCAGGTTGACCCGAGCCCTCCCTCGACCTCGCTCCCGCCTCCCTGCTGCCCCTCCCACCCAGGAGAGCTACAGGGGCCGCCCTCTCCCACACAGAGAGCTGTGACCATCTTGCCTCCAACGCGAGTGGTCGCTCCCCCCGCTTCCTCCCTCACCTGTGGTATCGTAGCGCTTACATCTGCTTTGGCTGACTGGGCACTGTTATTGTACTTGCTAGCGCGCACTGTTGCTCATTTATTTTCATAGCGCTTTGGCTGAGTGTTAACTGCTATCGCATTTACCGTGCAGTACCTGTAATTATTGTAGCTGCGCAATGTCTGCATTGCATTGGCTGTGTTATATTCAAACTGTGTCACGATCTCCACTGTCTCCGCGCACGAACTCGCCCCCACCACGATAATAGCGGTAACATCTTTTTGGCCCTCATAGCGCTCCATTGCTCCTTGTTGTTGTTGTTGTTCGGCCATTTCCCAGGTTGACCCGAGCCCTCCCTCGACCTCGCTCCCGCCTCCCTGCTGACCCTCCAACGCTCCGCCCCCCTCCACTCTCCATTTATGTCAGATGTACCAACGCGCAACGTCCACGCGCTACGGCCGCGCCGAAGGTGCGCCAAAGGTAAGCCCGTCTACGCCCGTCCGCGCCTGGACCGCGCCCAGCGCCATACCCCCTGGCCCTCGCAATGCCCAGCCCTCCCGCATTACTTACGACGCCTCCACCCTCCTAGCCCTTAACCCCGGCCGTTCCCCCAAGTGCGTCCAAGCCGCTCCTGGACACACCCATGGACCCTTCTCTTGCAACTCCTGTAAGTTTGACGACACCAAGAGCAACTCCTCATCTGCGAAACCAAAACAGTTATCCGACCCCAACCACCTACAATGCATCCTGCTCAACACCCGCTCGGTCCACAGACACGCCATCGACCTCTGGAATCTACTAGACACCATCTCTCCGGACGTCGCCTTCCTAACAGAAACATGGATGAACGCCACATCAGCCCCAGACATCACCATTGCCATCCCGGAAGGCTATAAGATTATTCGCAAGGACCGTACCGACCAAACAGGAGGAGGCATCGCTATCGTCCATAAGAAATCCATCCGCATCTCAACCAGCTCAGACGTCAATCTCGCCAACACGGAACACCTTCACTTCCAGATCCACATCGACCCCAAGACCACACTCAGAGGCACCCTCCTTTACAGGCCACCAGGACCCCGCGCACAATTTAGTGAAGACATCACGGACTTCATCACTCCACACGCGCTCCCCTCCGAGGATTACATCCTTTTGGGAGACCTCAACTTTCACCTTGCAAAAAACAACGACCGCAACACCACCACCCTTTTGGACAACCTCGCCAACCTCGGACTTAAACAACTTGTCACTACCCCCACCCACATCGCAGGTCACACACTCGACCCTATCTTCACCTCCAGCAAACATATCTCCTTCAGCCACACCACAGCTCTCCTTTGGACTGACCACAGCTGCGTTCACTTTACCTACAACAAGTCCACATCCAACAACCACCCCCAACCCACTCTGCGAAGAAACTGGAACAAAATCACCATCAACCAGATCTCCTCATCGCTTCTTCAAAACCCCCCCGCCCACTCTTCAAACCCTGACCAAGCAGCCACTAACCTCACCCAATGGTTATCCAACAGCGCCGACATCCTAGCACCACTGAAAAAACGACAAATCAAACTAGGCAGCAAGAAGGCCTCCTGGTTCAACGATGATCTTAAGAAATCCAAGAAACTCTGTCGCTCCCTTGAGAAGGCCTGGAAAAAAGACCCAAACACCAGCACCAAGGACGCCTTCAAAAACGCCACCCGCATACACCACCAACTGATCCGGAATGCCAAGAAAGCCGCTTTTAGGACCGACTAGATAGCAACGCCCACAACAGCAAGGAATTATTCAACATCGTCAAGGAATTTACCAACATCTCAGCCAACTCCAACGACATCACCCCCTCTCAAGCCCTCTGCGACTCCCTAGCCTCATTCTTCCACAACAAAATTGCAGACATCCACAACAGCTTCGACAACCGACCCGATGACCAACCCACCCAACCCTCTGCAGGACCCCCACCCCCCTTGAACATCCTCAATGACTGGAACCCAATCTCCACTGAGGACACCATCCGTCTGATGAACTCTATCCACTCAGGATCCCCCACAGACCCATGCCCTCACCACATCTTTAACAAAGCAGACTCCATTATAGCACCGCACCTCCGAGACGTCATCAACTGCTCCCTCAACTCCGCAACCTTCCCGGAAAGTTGGAAGCATGCCGAAATCAGCGCCCTTCTGAAGAAACCCACAGCTGACCCCACCGAACTCAAAAACTACCGCCCTATCTCGCTCCTCCCATTCCCGGCCAAAGTCATTGAGAAAGCGGTCAACAACCAGCTCGCCACCTTCCTCGAAACCAACAAATCCCTTGACTCCTCACAGTCCGGCTTCCGAGCCAAACACAGCACGGAGACCGCCCTTATCGCAGCAACAGATGACATTCGAACTCTACTGGACAATGGAGACACAGTCGCCCTCATCCTCCTCGACCTCTCCGCAGCCTTCGACACAGTCTGTCATAGCACCCTTTTACAGCGCCTCAGAAACGCCGGAATCCAAGGAAAAGCACTGGAATGGATCACCTCGTTCCTCGCCGGAAGAACCCAGAGAGTCCGCCTTCCACCATTCAAGTCAGAGGCCACTTAA
The DNA here is from genome assembly GCF_964263255.1 of Lissotriton vulgaris. Taxonomy (NCBI): domain Eukaryota; kingdom Metazoa; phylum Chordata; class Amphibia; order Caudata; family Salamandridae; genus Lissotriton; species Lissotriton vulgaris. The sequence continues at coordinate 409,433 of NW_028247260.1, forward strand.
GTCATCTGCGGCGTGCCACAAGGATCTTCACTCAGCCCCACCCTCTTCAACGTATACATGAGCCCCCTCGCGGTCATCGCACGCCAACACAACCTCAACATCATCTCTTACGCCGATGACACTCAACTGATCCTATCACTCACCAGAGACCCCAACACTGCCAAAACCAACCTGCATGAAGGAATGAAAGAAGTAGCCGAATGGATGAAACACAGCCGTCTGAAACTGAACTCAGACAAAACAGAAGTCCTCATCCTAGGCACCTCCCCCTCCGCCTGGGATGACTCTTGGTGGCCAGAGGCCCTTGGAAAAGCACCCATCCCGACGGACTACGCACGGAACCTGGGCGTCATCCTGGACTCCTCACTCTCGATGACCAGACAAGTCAACGCCGTTTCTTCATCTTGCTTCAACATTCTTCGCATGGTCAAAAAAACATTTCGCTGGATCCCCACCGAAACTAGAAAAACGGTCACCCACGCACTGGTCACGAGCCGCCTGGACTACGGAAACACCCTATACGCCGGTACCACCGCAAAACTCCAGAAAAAACTCCAACGCATCCAGAACGCTTCAGCCAGGCTCATATTAGACATCCCGCGTAAAGAACACATCTCTGGTCACCTGAAAAACCTCCACTGGCTCCCCGTCAATAAGAGGATTACTTTCCGCCTCCTAACCCACGCATACAAAGCACTTTACGAAATTGGACCTGAATGCCTCAACACACGACTGTCCTTCTACACCCCCTCCCACCAGCTACGATCCTCCAACCAAGCCCTTGCCACTGTACCTCGCATCAACAAAACCACCATGGGAGGGAGATCCTTCTCCTACCTGGCAGCTAAAACCTGGAACTCACTTCCCACTCACCTTCGCCTTACTCAGAACCACCTAGCATTCAGAAAGCAACTTAAAACGTGGATATTTGACAAGTAATTCCCAACCCTTCTTCAAGTGCCTTGAGACCCTCTGGGTATGTAGCGCGCTATATAAATCTCTTGACTTGACTTGACTTGACTTGACTCTTCAACAGACTCATCTTTGTGTTGTTTTCTCCTAAAAAAATTTAGTCTTTCTAGCATAATATTTGGTTCCTGGTCATAATGTCTAGCAAGACATGATAAGGCTTCTTTATAAGAGTTCCAATGATCAGCGTCACCAGCTTCACCAGACGGAGTAGGAAATGTAGGCAAATTTTCAAAAACATGTTGTGCAGCAAGGCCTAAACACCCATAGAGAATTGCTACCTTGCGTTCTGGTGAAAGTTTAACAGCATCAATAACTACAATATGATTTTCAAATACTTTTACCCATTGCCGCCATGGAATGCTGGGCTTTCCAGGATGCTGCAAAAAAGGAGGCGGTTGTGAGAATTGTTGAGAAGAAGCCATTCTTAAATTAAGAGTTAATAAAGAATTGAATACACTTGTGTAAAGTGACATACAGCAAAATAACTAAATGCTACTATAAGTTTATAGGCAAGTTAAGATGAAATATATTTCTGAGTAATAAATGAATGTATCAATGTGATTGCATGAAAATAATAATCATAAATATATCTGTAAATATCAAGCATGTGTTGAATTTCTTACAAATATATGAATAAAACTAAGAATACAGTTCAATAATAATCACATATTATTAAAATATATAAGGTGTGACTGTCACCGCAGAAAAGTGCAGGCAGAATTCCCAAAACTTTAAAAATGTCACAGTTTTATCATTTAAATGGTGTGCCTGTCACCGTAGAAGCGTTCAGGCTGAATCATACCTTTATAATAATGAATCGATGAAGAGCGCGGTCAGCTCCTTTGAAGAAAATTTTCCGGCGTAGCGTTGAATGGCTTGGTTGCCCTGGTAACTAATACGCTATTGAGAAGATGGCCACCGAGGTGGGAGTGTAGGTGCGTTACATAAAAGCGCATGCATTTAACGCTGTTGCTATGGAGTGAGTGAGGAAGCGTGGACGTCAGTTGGCAAAGCTGGTTGCTAGGAGAGTCACCGGCAGACGAAGGCAGTGACGTCAAGACGACCTCCTCGGAGAAAAATTCAATGAAACTCCACCAAATTGCCCGGAACTGGCAACCACGACTTGCTGGTATGATGACGAGGGTGAAACCCATAAACGTGGAAGTTTCCGTTCAGGGCAGGAGAGTGAAGGCAAGGACTCCGTAACAGCTATGCAAAGTCTTCTAAAATTAAGTTAGCGGGTGCAGTCTGTGGGATAACCTTGTCGCCAAATGTAATCATGAGTACTGGACTCCAATAAGGATTATTTAAGCTTCTTTAATTCCAGTAACAACTGCACCCACGACCGGACACTCACGCCACATACCAGGATCTCCTACAACTGACTAACATTGTTGGAATCCTGGCATGTTGCGTTCAGCACTGGATCATGGAACACGGTACAAAAGATGCAAAGTGTTGATGGACATCCTCGTGCAAGGTTTGCAGCATGAGGATGTTAACTTTCAGAATATTACACGCTCCAGTCAGATAGGAGCGAGGCAGACAGTTTAGTGTGCACGATGCCCTGGGCAGGCACACGAGCTGCTGTTGAAGCAGGTGCCGCTCTGGAAGGTATGGTATATAGCTTTGGTCTCCAGGTATGTTCCAGGTATAAAGAATCCTATCGCAGATTGTTTATCAAGGCAATGGAGGTGCGGCGGGTTGCCCTTGCTCCGAGGATCCCAGATTAACTCAGTGATAATGCTCTGTTGACCCGCTGACGACACGCGCTCAAACCGGGTACGGATGTTCGCGAGCGAGTCTAACGCCGGCTTCTGAAGGATGTGCTGAGGGATGGTTGCTCTCACCACATCTTGACTCCCCCTGCCTGCACTCCATTTTGGGGTGCCGGACGGTTCCGGTTGGGTTTTAATTAATGTTTCATTCAATTCTGCTGTCAAACAAAGTGTTGACTGGTAAAAGGCAAAAGATGATGGACGGAATGTTGCACAATGGCAAAACATTCACCCCCAGTCACGGATCTGGGTTTAATCCATCGTTATTTTGCTCACCAAGCCACTCCAGTTCAGACATGGCCATATGCAAATCAGCTTAATTTGTTCTGTTAGCATTAAAAAGCGCTACTCGCTATTGGGGCAATAAGAATAAAATCTATCTGTGCATAGCCTGGGCTCGATATCGCGTCCTGCCCGCCCCGGTCCGACTCGGCAACCAGAGCCGTTGAGCGGAGGGCGGGTCAGGCAGAGCCAGGTCACTTCCGCATTTGCCTGAGCGGTCAGCGCTCTAGTTGCTGTAACCTGAGGGTATTTAGCCCTCTCGTCACAGAAAGCGCGCAGCGGTCGCGCGCAGTGAAGCGCCTGAGACGCGCCAGAGAGAAGCCCGTCTGCGCCCGTCCGCGACAGGGCGTGGCTAGGGGCTATGGCACTCCCGCCTGGTGATTCTACAGGTACTAGGCTGGTATATTCCTCTTATATTTTACGTCATCTACGCCCCAGTCTGTTGTCGCCAATGTGTTCTCCTTCATTGCATTTCTGCCCTGAAGGGCCTTTTTCGTGTAGGTCCTGCCATACACAATTTTTGACGCATAGTGTTTGCTATCACCAATGCTCTGATAACAGTACGACTACTCAGCCTTTTGGGGGTAGTAACCTATTGTGTAACGTGAGATCTTTCGTGAAGCATTCAACCGAGGTTTGGGACCTTATCTCTACCTACAAGCCAGATATGTGTTTCTTAACCGAAACTTGGCTTAAGCCTCACACCACCCCTGCCATTACCCTTGGCATACCGGTGGGCTATAAGATTGTTAGACAGGACAGACCGAAAAAGACTGGTGGAGGGATAGCAATTGTATTTAAGGACGAGTTTTCGGTCGCTGTCTTAGATCAATGTTGCACATCTGACTTTGAGATGATGATATTTAGGATTGATTCTTCCACTAAATGTAGTAGGAAAGGAGCCCTGGTTTACCGCCCGCCTGGCCCTTTGAAAAACATGTCAAAATTGCTAGTAGAAACAATAGCACCACATATAAGCCCAGATAAAGACTTTTTATTACTTGGGGATTTTAATATTCATAGTGAGGAGGAAAATAACAATGAGGTACAATCTTTTATGACCGATATCTCTCTTCTGGGACTAAAACAACTTAATAGTGGACCTACACATCAAGCGGGACATACTTTGGACATGATTATAACCAACTTTTCTGGTATTGAATGTAATGTACCCAAACAATATCCCTGGACAGATCATTTTATGCTTGAGTTTTTCATGCCAATAAATGTTCCGCGATCCACTGTACATGCCCACATTCCTTCTAAACGAAGGCAGTGGCATAAAATTACCAACATCACCTTCGAACAAAAATATCTACCCCCCCTAGTCGTATGTACAGACGACATTGATAGTGCTCTTTTGAAGTGGGATTTAGCTGTTGGTGATACAGTAGAACAACTTGCCCCAATAAAGACCTTCAAAACGAGCCCCACTAAGAAACATGAAGTCTGGTATTCGGAGGATTTGCGTAGTCTTAAACGTATAGCCAGGAAATTTGAAAAGACATGGAGAACTTCTCATTTGGAAGGAGATAAAGTTAATTATAAGATGGCTCTTAATACTTATCATAAAGCCATACGATCTGCTCGCAAGCATCATATTACCGTTCAGTTAGAGGCAGCTGGTAATGATTCAAAGACCTTGTACCAGATTGTCAACACTTTTCTGAAACCCGCAGCGTGCGAGAGCGCATCAGCGCAGACATGGCCTCACAACATCTTTGTAACAGTATATCGAGCTTCTTCTCTGACAAAATTGACGGAGAATAGAGATGACAAATACTGATGGCAGTAACCAGGATCTTTCTGCTCTGGTGTACATGCCATCTATTAAAGCTACAAAATCTCATTCATTTAATGACTTTCCGGAAATCTCACTGAGTGAGGTCCAAAGACTACTCACGGATATTAAAAGTGGAAGCCCGGCAGACCGGCTTCCAGCCAGACTCATGGGTCCACTAGGGAGCACACTGGGCCCTGACGTTCAGAGGCTAGTAAACCTCTCATTAACATCTGGAGTAGTTCCACAGTGTTGGAAAAAAGCTCTTGTCAGACCGATCAGGAAGAATTCATCTATTCCTTGGACCAATTTGTCTAATCTTAGACCTATCTCGCTTTTACCTTTCTTGGGGAAAATCACCAAAAAACATTCTAATAAACATCTTTCCACCTATTTGGAACAATCAGGCTGCCTCGATCCATCCCAGTCAGGCTTTAGGCCAAAATTCAGCACGGAAACGGCCTTGCTGTCGATAACAGACGATCTTCGGCTGTACCAGGACAAAGGTTACTCTGTAATCCTGGTACTGCTAGATTTATCGGCAGCGTTCGATACTATTTCCCATAACATCCTTATCGAACGCCTGTCTGAGAGTGGAATCGGTGGTACTGCACTGGAATGGATCAGAAGCTTTCTCTCCAACTGCACCCAATCTGTCACCATGGGTGATTTTAGGTCGGAGGAGGTTAACATCACCAAGGGGGTTCCACAGGGCTCATGTTTGAGCCCGACTTTGTTTAACACCTATGTGGCCCCCTTGGCAGCTGTAACCAGAGCTTATGGATTCCACCCAGTATCATATGCTGATAATACGCAGCTGCTCTTCCCTTTTAAACATCTTACATCGGAGATAATACAATCTTTCTCCGATGGAATGAAGGCAGTTGCAAGGTGGATGTCCTCCAATTTTCTTCAATGCAACGTTGGAAAAACGGAGGTGATGCTTTTCGGCGATGTAAAGGTCCAATGGTCTCCTGACTGGTGGCCTCCTTATCTGGGCCCGGTTCCTGAGCCCAAAACAGTGATCAAGAACCTAGGAGTCAGATTGGAACCAGAGTTGACTATGAAACATCACGTCACCATTACTGTAGGAACATGCTTTCACGTAATAGGTCTCCTTCGGAGGATTTTTCCTTTCCTCCCTGATTCTTATAGGAGAACCCTGGTTCAGGCTCTGATTATCAGCCGTCTTGATAACTGCAATGGTCTCCTGGCAGGAGCTAACGAAGAGGTTCTTAACCGCCTACAGGTGGTACAAAATACAGCAGCGAGGTTGGTGCTTAATGCACCTCCGAGGTCTCCCTCCAGACCTTTATTGCATAAACTACACTGGTTGCCCATACGGCAACGAGTAAAGTTTAAGACCTGCTGTATTATTCACAAAGGCCTTAATGAATTGGGACCAGAGTATTTAGCTACAAAATTTGCTCCATATGCTCCTACCCGCACCCCTAGGTCTGGCGAACAACTTTTGCTAAAAATTCCCAAAATTACCAAATCCAGGCAAGGAGGTAGGGCGCTATCTGTGGTAGGCCCCAGTTTATGGAACTCCCTCCCGCTTTCCTTAAAACAGTGTAGGAATCACCTTAAGTTTAGAAAATGCCTGAAAACTTTTTTGTTTAGTTCATGCTAAGCAATTATCTGCTGGTTCATACGAGGCCCTTGATTATAAATCATGTTCCATGTGGCTCTTTTAAGTTTCTTATCCCAGGTGTCATAAGCGCGGAGATACCCCTTCGGGGGTTTATTCATAGCGCTATATAAGCACGCAAATAAATAAATAAAATAAATAAAGCTCTGACCCTGTGCCTCATGTGAACAGTCCAGCCCGAACTGCCAAGTCATGCCTTCCCTGGACCGGAATCAAGCATCGGACCGGTTTCTGGCTATCAGCCGTCATCAGCCAGGATAGCTTGACTCCAGTGGCTTAGTGAGCACGTGACCCACGTCTGGGCATACCCTTCCTACATAGGGTGAACAGGAAAAAAACACAAGATGATGGACGGAACGTTGGAAAATGGCAAAACATTCACCCAGTCACAGTTCTGGGTTTAATCCATCGTTATTTTGCTAAAACAAAGTGTCGACTGGGGTTCCGGGTGGATTCTGGTCGCTCTCACTGCATCATTACTACCCTCGCCTGTGCACCACTGTGGGATGCCAGACACTGGTCCCAGTAGGACTCCACACTGTGATTTCACCTTGACTCCACACACCTACGATCCTGCGCACCATTGCCTACCAGAGTGAAGGACCGCATCCCCACTCCTTGGTGGTACCCTGGGCTCGAGTCGGGGTACCACACGGGTGGACGGCATCCCCCCTCCTTGGTGGTACTCAGGGAGGAGAGGAGCAGCCTCATGAAGCTCCCGCCGGCATCCAGCTCATGATTGATTCTTGCCCCCACCCAAACCCTCCACCAGGGGTCAAGAGTTGGGGGTGTGCGGGCAGGAGTGGATTCACCTCATACACACCAGAAACAAGAAAGTAAATCTGAAAAACGCAGACCACGGCAAGAGGAACAGACATTAAGGCACATAAGGGGCTGCGTTTAGTCACGCAGCCAGAGAGTGGGGTCCTGTTTCATGGAAGCAGCTCGGCCAGACCAGGTGTGGCTTGTGATCAGGTTAACCACAAAGAGTTGCAAACCCAGGATCCGAAGTAACTGCCAGCACTTTTCATCATCTGTGGGACTGCTGCCTTTTCATTGCTATTATCACTCACTAAAAAGTAAGGAGTGTGAGGAGATGAGAAGAAGCAAGGGGTTACCTCCCCCCGCAGCATGAGGGATAGAGGGGGCAGACAAGCCAAGACAATGTCGGGTCAACTCTGGATTGTTCGTAGAAAAGGGTGTGGCTGCGCATCAGGCCCCACTATAACCCCATTACAACTCAGACATGGGGCACATTGTGCCATATAGTGCTTTAATCCAAGCCAGAAATCAATCTCCATTGTCTACCAGCACAAAGGATTACAAAAGACTGGAAAGTGGGAGTCAGTAGGGAAGGGTGTGGGGGCACCTTTGGCATGATCGTGCCCAGGATCTAAACCAATTTAAAGTGATTTAAACCTTGACAACGCAGCAGTCAGCAACAGGCCCTGCCTCCTGCCACTGCACTCAGCACCCCGCATGCAGTGCCACACACCAATCAGATCTGGCAGGTGAGGATGCAAAGCACAAGTGGCCAATAGAAGAAAATGGGAACCCGCAACCGGAGAAGGGGAGGAGAAAAGAAAAGCAAAAAATATATAACAATAAAGGCAGCACTACAAAGCCCAACCAGATAATAATAGGCCAGTCGTAGACTCCAGTCTGATCACAACAGAGAGCCCCCAGCGCAGTGGTATCCTGGGAACGCATCAAACCATGGAGGGAGAGAAGCAGCAGAACACGCTGAAAATAACAGACTTCTTTCAGGTGTTAAGAGACCAGGGCAACAATCTTTCTTCCTGGTCTTCATCACGTGATCCAGCTCACTATGCGCCTTAAGTGAGAAATACCACACGAAGGGGATACACTCACCCAAATGACCAACCTCCCTTGTCACCCACAATTTGATCTAAAAACACTCATGATCATAGAGCTGGTCTGCAGAGGATGACCCTGAGCAGATGGGCAAGACAATGCATCATCAGCAGTCCCAACAGGACGGGCGTGCCAATGGTCCCCGCACGCCTTCACTACAAGATGCACTCAACATCGAAGGATTGAGTTAGATGGGTTGGATATGAGTAAGAACGCACAGTCTAGGGGCCAGATGTACCACACACCAATTTGCGACTCGCAAGTTGCGCCTCACAAATAGGGATGCACAACAGTGTCTCAGACACTGTTTACGATTCCTAATGGGTCGCAAGTTGCATACTTCATTAATATTAGTTAGACAGGCACAATTTACAACCCCATTCAGAATGGCACTTACAGGGATGGTGGCCTGCTGTGACCAGCAGACCACCATGTTCCTTAAAGGAAAATGGGATGCATTTAAAAAGAAAAATGAAACTTTTCAGTTTAATTTTTTTAAGGGCAGGTCCCTGTGAGCACTGCCTGCTCTTAAAAACAATATTTCTCTCATTCTCACAAAGAGGAAGGGGTGCCCTGGGAAGCCCCTTCCCATTTGCTTTTGATTTACCACCTACTTGAAATAGGTGGTACACTGTGAGTGTTTTACGGCCGCAAATGCGGTCGCGAAACAATAGTACATGGCATGGTGACTCGCTATTAGGAAGGGACGTCCCTTCCCTTAGCGAGATTCGCAAATGCTATTTTGCCAGTCAGTGACTTGCAAAATAGCATTTGTACATGCCATTTCCCTTTTTTGCGCTCAAAAATGGGAGGATATCCCATTTGCTGCTGCAAAAAAAGGGTCGTATTTCTGGCCCTAGGTTCCTTTCCTTCCTAGAATTTAAGGTCATAACACTGAGACACCACTTTCTATTTTGTTTTCTAATGAAATATTCTCAATGATTAAGTAAGCGTCTATTTTGCATCAAATATGTATACGATACTTTTAATTGTTCTTTGTACAAATGTTTTTGTAGTGCTTTTATGATTTTAACTGAAAAATCGAATAAAGCTTACTTTACTTACTTACTTACACTGAGACACCAAATTCCCCAGAAGTCTTGCATGAGATCAAGGATGATCAATGGAGAGGTACCCCGGGGAGGCCCAATACAAAGGTTACAGATGGTTGAGCATGATAGGGGCTTGCTACCCTTGACAAACCCCACCAGCATGTGGGCAGCCATTTTTAAATCAATGCAAGCAACAGTGATGGCCCTCAGGAAGCACTTGTATAAAATGGAAATTCAGGTGGATTTACTCAATACCATGGCTGTTTCGGTACTTGGGATTGATGAAAAACTTGAGAAACTAAAGTCGCTGATCACTAGGGTTCAATTAAACAACCTTAGTGATTTCACGATATGCTCATGCAAGGAGTTGGTCGATAGACAAGTGCAACGGCCGCTAATTATGAAAGGAGTACTGGTGGAGGTGAAAACAGCCTCATTGTAGGGGATGACCGTACTACGATACCATCAACCTGGATACTGGGCGAGCAGCCAGACAGCAGCATGTCAGCGGCTCACGGGCATCAAGAGCAGCAGTTTAAAAGAGTCACCGGCCAACCTACAAAGAAGCAACAACGAGAGAATATTGAAGATATGGGTCTGATGCATGCACCATCCGCACCTCAGGAGGAAGTCCCCGCACCATTCCAAATGACAACAAGCATTTGCAATGCGATAGGTCTCGCATTACTAAAGTTTGAGCTATTGGCATTGTAAATGACAGTGGCTTTTATTTATGTTTTGAAAACCTGAAAGCGGTGCCTAAACACGCACTTTGCACTTATAATCGTTGCTTAAGAAAAGCAATGCTGGCAGTAACTGCGCCTCTTTTACTGCCAGCCTTGCTTCTCGTAATGATTACAACTTATAGTACAAAGTGCGATAAGGCACCGCTTGCAGGTTTTCAAAACATAAATAAAAGGCACTATGATTTACAATGCCACTAGCTCAAACTTTTGCAAATGAGAGACCTGTTGCACTGCAAATGCTTTTTTTAGACCTGAGTCTAACACTGAGGGATCAGTGAGCATGGAAGTCTCCTTATTACATAAAGCTGCAGTCTTTGCTAAGGTGTATGGTGAACGCTGTGGGTGAAGTGTAAAAATATTTGCAGGCTTGGGTGCTGGTAATATAATTTAAATAAACAAGCAGAGGGGAAAGAGGAAAGGGTGTTAGTGAGGAGCAGAGAGAGAGCGTCCACGACATGTAAAGGAGTATTTGGCGATTGGGAATCAGCTTTGGGCCCAGCTTAAGACCTGGGGTTTAGTACTTCAGACACGGATCCTGTAATTCTGATCCAATCACTACAACTCCCTAACTTTTAATGCGAAGAGTAGTAGTTCTGTCACTTTAAGTGGGTAGGTAGAAGCCAGCAGACTACTTTCAGCCAAACACACACAAAACCATTTGTCAAAAAAGAAAACCACTACACACAGCATTAAGACACAGCCATCGCTTTTCGTTGCTTTTTTTGCTCTGGCACAAGCCTCCGCCCTATTTGTTACAAGTTACTCCAAATACATAGGTACAAATACACAGGGTATCAGAGCGCTTTTCCGGTTTCCCAGATTTGAAATCCACTGCCCTGGCAGTTAGGCTACATCCTCTCACCTAGTGTTGTTTGTTGGGGTTGGTTGTGTGCGGTCAGCAGGGCATAGCTTGGTCAGTAAGATTGGGGGTTGGGGGGTGTGTTCCGATTTTCTGACACTTAGACTGGCATATTTGATTTCAATACATTAAAGGACAAGCAGGGCCCTTAAGAGGGGCCCAAGGGCAATGGAAAGGGAGAGGGATGCAGATTGGCAGGTGTACTAGGAGAGAATATACTATGTTACATGAAATACACATTTTGAGGGCAGAGAGGAAGAGAGAGTGTGTGCATTTTTGTCTGCTTGCATGTAAACATCCCTGGTGAACTTCGACTGACATCTCTCAATACCCGACTGAAAACATCTGTAACCAACTATTTATCAGAAAATACATTTATTAGAGTGGTGTGTTGGACTTGGCCCTCTTGGCAGGGGCATCCCTGAACTTTTTGCCTTCCTCCAATATTCTCTCTGACCTGTTTTTGTTGGTTTAATGACTCTGGGCACTTTACCACTGCTGACCAGTGCTAAAGTGCATATGCTCTCCTTGTATAAAGTGTATACATTGATTAGATTCCATGATTGGCTTATTTGGTTTACTGTCAGACCCCAGTAAAGTGCATCCGGAGTGCCAGGGGTTGTAAATACATATACTGCTGGTGGGCCTGCAGCACCGGTTGTGCCACCCACAGAAGCAGCCCTATAAAATGTGTCTAGGGTCTGCCATTGCAGAACCTGCATGCAGTCTGGTACTGTCATGCTGGCTGGGCAAGTGCACACACTTGCCAGCCCCTAAACCTTCCCTTTACTTCATAAGAGTCACCCCTATGGTAGGCCCAAGGGCAGGGTGCATTGTAAGCATAAGGTAGGACAAGCCCTGATGTGTGTGGCATGTCCTAATACTGAATTACAGCAATTTTCGTTTTTCACTATTGTCAGGCTACCTGTTCTCAGAGGCCAGAATGGGCTGCTGGAATTATTACACCCTATAATCCCAGCAGGCTCCGGGAACATAGTAGAAAGTCAAGTTTAGTATGCCTGAACTCGGAATAATAAAGGACATCTTTTAGTAAAGTGTATTTTAATACCCTGTGTTTGCAAATACTACTTTTAGAAAGGTGTATTTGCTTGCCTAACCATTTCAGCCCACCTCTGATAGAATGTGTATCTGCTGTCTGGGTTTTGTGAGTGACGGGGCTGGGGCTGACAGGTGGTGAATAGAGGGATTATACCAGGATGGGTGGGGGGAGTGGCCCTTGACTCTGAATAGGGCTGTGCTCTGCCACCTCAATGCTGGCTCCGCCCCCTGGGGAGCGGCTGATGTCTCTGCCCTGCACCTTGTAAAGATAGAGGGGAAGACTGTCAACAGAGTGGTCCTGGACTGTACCTGTCACCACAATGCTGGCTCCACCTCCTGCGGAGCGTCTGATGTCCCTGCCCTGATCACTGAAAGGAGAAGCCAGAGTCTGCAAAAAAAAGTGCTCAAGGGCTGAACCGGATTAGGCAAAGGCCTCCCTGGCCTGAAAGAACAATGAATTTCATGTATAAAAGTAGGAGCCCTGCTCCTAAGAAATCAAATCCTGTTTACGCCAAGAAGAAACTCTGCCCGAACAGAAGGACCTGGGAAAGCTGCTTGGATGACTACTGTCTCTAACCTGAGAGACTGGCCTGTGGTGGGTGCTGTGCTGCAAGAAGGAGAGGAGAAGAAGCCTGAAGTGACTTTTTGATTTCAACTTGTGCAATCTCCGACAAAGATCTCCAAGGGCTTGCGTTTGAGCCTGCACCCTGAACTGCGCCCCAGGAACATTGGGCGCTACCCCCAGAAGGAAAAGCTGCTGATGGTGCTGCCTGTCCCTGCAGAGCTGACCGAGGAAAGCTGAGTGTGCTGTGCCCCTTCGTCGCACACTCTTAAGAGCCTGGGCACCCCTGTCCCGCCGAGCGACGCGACTTCTGCCTGGTCGTGCCGCAGTTTGCAAAGTAAGGACCAGCTACGCTTGGCCTGACTGCCGTGACTGTTGCCCCTCCTAGCCATAGCTCGCAACGCAAGAGTGGGCCCGTCCGGTCTGAGCACCGCGATCCTGTGGCCCCCGAGCTGTATCTCGCAACTTAAAGACTGACTGTTTGCCTGTGTTCGCTTCCCCCATGTGGCGTACTGCTGAGCGCGCCCCGCCGCTGTGTGTGAGCAGCTGCGGCGCGTAGTGCTGTTGGTGTCCGTCCCGTACCCAGGGATCACACCGCACCTTTCATCACCGTCCGCCGCTTACCCCCTTCAGGATCGGAGTGGAGTCTGCAATCAAAAGCCTGCCCCTACAACGCATCGCTGCCCTGAGAGCAACGTGACTACCAAGCCCCAGAGCCGTAGCTCGCACAGCACCAGGAAGGCACCATGATGTAGGACGCCTGGCCCCTGCATCGTACGCATCGAACTCTGCAAGATCGAAAGGTACAGTGAACGCGTCGCACCATGTACAGCGCCTCGGACTAGAGTGTGCGAGGCGCGTGAGTCTCTGGATACCCTTGTTCTGCTAACATCATACGAGTCGCCCCAGAGCCCTACAACTCGCACCGCCTTTCGTAACAGTCCCCTGTGTTCGCATTGTGCTGTGCACTGCGCCCCGGACTGAAGTGTCCGCGAGGCACGTACCATCTTGAAAGCCTTTGTTCGTCAACTTGGTATGAGTCGCACAGGAGTGCTACTACTCGTACCACCAGTGTAAACCGGCCGCGCCGTACGCATTGTACCGCGCGGCGCGTGAGACTTAGTAAGGCCTTCCTGTTCGCCTCGCACAGATTGCACCAAAGCGCTACGACGCGCACAGACTGTTAAATAAGCCTTGCCAAGGAACTGAATATTGCCTTGAGTATTGTGGAACCTTTTTGAAGTTATTGGAACTTGTAAATGAAGCCTGCCTAAAGCCTGCATATAAAATAGTATATTTTTACACAAAGCCAACCTGGTTCCTGTTTGTGGTGTGTCAATTGATTGCTGTGCGTTGCTACAAATGCTTAACTCTAAACGCTCTGGAGTTTAGCCTTGTCTGCTCATGCCCCGCCGCCTAGAGGGTGAGCAGGGGTTATTTCTAAGCGTAAGTCCCTTGCCCTGACTGGAGGAGAGGGTCCCTGTTTGTCACAAGTGTATACCTGTGCCAACCAGAGACCCCCAAATCTAACATTGGTGGCAGAGGTGAGGATTTCAAATTTGCATTTTTGATATATATACAGTAATTATTGAGCATTACATAGTGAGTTCAGTCCAATAACACAGCCACAAACTCTTTTTATTTATTGTTTTGCCAAGAGATCTCCATGTTTTTGTGAAAAGTCATGCCTGGTTCAATGAAAACGGAAAAGGCAGCATCCATTTCATCTATTGACTGTGATTGGGAGCAACTAGAAAACTACACCAAGAAACAGCACAGGAGGGGGGCGTGGCTAGCGGCCAAACATGGCGGCAGCATAGAAGATTAGCTCCGGCAGGGAAGCGGCCTCTCCATCTATCCGCACGCTAATCCGTGGCTAAATTTTACCTCCGACGGAGGCACCGAACGCCCGAGTCCGGGTGGAACTGGCGGCACGTTTCCGGACAGAAATCGAGGACTGGATGACGGAGTTATCGTCGAGTGTTGATCCGATCGAAGTACAGGCCTGCCTCCGGGGACTCTGGTTGCGAGTGAAGCCGACCGGAAGTGCAACCTGCTCGGCTACCACAGACAGGAAGTGATCGATGCTGGGGGACTACCCCGAGTGACGACCGGCGGACTAGATCCCTATCTAGGGACAGAACATTTGCCATAACGGACTGCAGTTCGTCGAAGGAGGTGACCGAAGATCTTTAGGAAGACCATAAGCACAATCTCCAGCCATCTGCTCCGTTGAGAACATCGGGGCGTTTCCCCCATTGCTGCGAAAGCTCCTTTTTGAACTAAACTGAGGACCGTGCAGTGACGGTGGTTGCTCCTGGTGTCCTATCGCGCCGACGAACTGTATAATCTCCGCGCACGAACTATGGCCGGGAAAGGTGTTAAAGGCGGTACGACCCAGACCCGTATCGAGCGGTACACGAACGACAGAACCGCTTCCCCTTCGGCAGATGGGAAACACTCCTCCACAAAACCAGGCGAGCCTGCGGGGACGAAGAGGGTGACGCTAGATGATATTATGAAGGCTCTCTCGCAGGTCCAAACGACGGTGGATACCATCTCGACCGAAATCACCCTTATCCGAGCGGATCTCCACAAAATGGCCGAAAAAGTAGGCTCATTGGAACTGGTCACGAAATCGCTGGTTGAGGATGTCTCGGAACTGCAAACGGCCATGGAAGCGGTCATGGCGGAAAACAAAATCCTGAAAGATAAGCTGGATGACCAGGAGGGCCGCTCCAGGCGGAACAATGTACGCATTCTTGGTGTTCCGGAATCAGAGGGCACGAGAGTGATGGATTTATACGTGGAGGACCTTATTAAAACACACCTTCAACCTAAGGCACTGTCGGCCTTCTTTTCAGTAGAGCGTGCACACAGAGTTCCGGGAGGCCAACCTAAGCCAGGGGCCTCGCCCAGGCCGATCCTTGCAAGAATGTTTAATTACCGTGACCGGGATGTCATCCTTCAAGCGTCGCGGGTTTCACCGCCGGTGAAAATCCTCAACTCTACGGTGGCGTTCTTCCCGGATTACACGGCGGAGGTGGCCAGGCGGCGGAAGACCTTCCTGGACGTTAAAAAGGAGCTCAGGAAACGAGAACTCCCTTATTCCATGATTTTTCCTGCCAGGCTCCGGGTGGTGGCGGAGAACAGGACCTGGTTTTTCGATAACCCTGAGACTGCACGAGACTGGCTGGACGGCTGGCGTCTTGCCTCCCACTCTCGCCGCCCTGGACGGACTAAGAATGGCTCACATCAAAACGACCGGGACGACGCTGGAGAAGCTGGTATGAACAGTGGCAGAAGCTCACCGACAAAAGATAATGGCGACCTGAACCAGGAGATAGACTCATGAACACTCGACAGGTATGAGACATTGTTGTTCGGGACTGCAGCTGGAACCGCCATGGACACTGGGCCGAGGGCCTCTGCAGAGGGTATGAGGGGTCGCTAATTCCGGAGTACTCCTCACCTCCAACGAGCAAGTAACTGTGTGTTTTCTTTGGGATGGGTCTAAGCACTCTGCTAAATTGGGGTGGCGAGCAGTTTTGAGTCCGTGTAGCAGGGAAGCAGGGCGGGTGGGGGTTTTGGGAATGGGGGGTTTTGTTGGTTTTCTTGTTTGAACTGTTTGGCTCTATTCACCGTATGGAAATCACTTATAGTCACATATGGCCGCATTCCTTATACCGGGAGTGCCATCTCTGATCTTCTAGCACTACAAAGGCACCAACATGCGAAGGGTTGCAAAGGGCAGGGAGGCTCTTCGGCTGTCGTGGTTCTGTCTTGCCCCATGGAACACCGACTCACACGCGTGTCTACACAATGGCGACTCCTCCACGACCTAACAGCATAACAACTGACTCTGGGGTGGGGCCTGTGCCACCGCTACAAATAATGTCATGGAATGTTCGGGGGTTGGGGGACAAAGTAAAGAGGGGACTAGTTTTGCAATGTATTAGGCGACTGAATTGCGACATTGCCCTTCTTCAGGAAACACACTTGGTGGGGGCGGCTACCAAAGCTCTGGATAGGAGAGGTTACCACATGGTAGTACATTCGGACTTCACTTCAGGGTCCCGGGGGACGGGCGTTTGGGTGAAAAAAACATCGCGCTTTATACAACACTCCACAAGAACTGACAAGCATGGTCGCTTCGCGGCGGTGTGTGGGCAATGGGAAGGTGTGCCCATTAATGTGGTGTCTGTGTACATCCCGCCGGCGCTACATTCATCGGCATTTCCGGACCTGGGCAAATTTCTTCTGGAACTCCCAGAAGGGGACCTGATGGTGGGCGGAGATTTCAATGCACTGGCCAATACTGATATGGATAGATTCCCACTCCGCACCCCCCTCACTGGCCTAACAAAATTCGGGGACTTTCTGGAGGCGCAGGGTCTGGTTGATGTCTGGAGGCAGCTTCACCCTACTGATCGCCACTATTCCTATTATTCATCCCCTCATGACTGCCTGTCTCGCATTGACTACTTTCTCACACTGGGGGGTGGCAGACTCACCATTACTGACGTGCAGATTAAGCCCCGGGGTATATCGGACCATTCCCCTTTGACCGTTACATTGTCCTGCACAATAGCGGCCCACAAACAGCTCTAACCTCTTTACCCTGGCTATCTTAAACTTCCCCCAATTCGAAAATCCCTAAAAACGACCACCAAACATTACTTCCAGGAGAATTCCGGCTCGGTGTCCTCCCCGACAACACTGTGGGAGGCGTATAAGACAGTGCTGAGAGGTCAAGCGATCGTGGCTGTAACCGACCATAAATGTAAGCAAAAACAGGTACTGGTAGAATTAGAACTGCAGTTGGAACAGGCGAACGTAGCCCATATGGATGCGCCGTCGGACGACACTCGACACGCATTGCATCTCTGCCAACAAAGACATGAAAGCTTTCTTCGACGACGGACATTAGAACATATAGAGTCGACTGCGAGTAGGGTTTATGATGTGGGCGATAAGGCCAACAAACTATTGGCCTGGTTAGACAAGAAACGTGACGGTGGCAGGCACATTTTACAACTGCGGGACCAAGAAGGGACGTGTCACACGCACCCTTCCAAAATTGTTGACCTATTAGCAGACCACTTTCAGAAGGTTTATACCCCAGAGATGGTAGTCACGGCAGAGGCGGCGGAGCTAGCTCTCCAGGATGTAGAAGTAGAGACACTGTCGCCGGAGGCGGTAACTGAGTTGGAAGCGGACCTCACGGTGGAGGAGCTCCGTATGGCAATAGGCGCGCTGCGTACGGGTAAAGCGTTGGGCCCTAACGGGTTACCGATCGAATGGTTTCAAACGATGGCGGATGCATTGGGCCCACCTCTGTTGGCCATGTTTGAGAACTGCCGAGGGACCGGAACGTTGCCTTTAGACCAGCGCTTGGCGACAATAGTGGCTATCCCAAAACCAGGCAGGCCTCCTGAGGACTGTACGTCGTATCGCCCAATCTCGCTCCTCAACGCGGAGGCGAAGATTTTGGCGAAAATGATTGCAAATAGGCTGACTCCGCATTTATCCCACTTGATTCACCCGGACCAATCGGGCTTTATGCCGCATAGGAGCACGGCACTAAATCTCCGTAGGGTGCACGGCGCACTGGCTTGGGCACACTTACTGAAGGAGCCGGCGGCCATTTTGTCGTTAGACGCCAGAATGGCTTTTGATATGGTAGAGTGGCAATACCTGTTTGCAGTTCTGACCCGGATGGGCTTCGGACCGAAATTTTTATCGTGGGTTAGACTTCTCTACACAGATCCGGTAGCCCACGTGGCGGCCAATGGCCACATCTCTCGAGCAATTCCTTTGGCGCGTGGGACTCGTCAGGGCTGCCCCTTATCCCCGCTGTTATTCACGTTGGTCCTTGAACCGCTCGCCATTGTTATTAGAAGGACACCACTACTGAAAGGTATTAAATGGACGGAGGCCTGGGAAGACAGAGTATCACTATATGCTGATGACATGTTGGTCTACTTGTCCGCTCCCGAGTCGACTGTCCCGATATTGCTGGCACGCTGCGATAAGCATGGCTCTGCCTCCGGCTATACCATTAATTGGACAAAGTCGGTCCTTTATGTCCTGAGGGGCCCTATGCCAGTCCTCCCTGAACACTCTCCTCTGGTATTGACCGACGTCTCCTTTAAATACTTGGGCATCCATGTCACCGGCGACACGGCCATGTTCTATGACCGGAACCTGGCGCCCCCCCTCCTTCGTTTGAAAGCAGACGCCCGACATTGGACAGCCCTGCCACTCACGCTACTGGGATGCGCTGCCTTATTTAAAATGATGGCGTTACCGCGCCTCCTGTATGTTCTGGAAAACACCCCGGATGTAATTCCGCCCTCATACATCCATAAAGTCACCGCAGTTGTGACTACCCTGCTGTGGGGTGAACGTCCACCGAGAATTGCCCACCTTAAACTTAATCGTGGTTGGTACGATGGGGGAATAGCGTTACCGAATATGCAACTTTACTACTGGGCATCCCAACTCAAGGTACTTAACCAATGGCTCCACGCACCACACGATGACCCGGCATATCTGGCTGATAGGGCCCAATTGGGGACGCAAAGTCTGTGGGCCCCGTTATATAACCCGAGTCTCCTTAAGGGACTGATTGGCCCTACTAAACACACAGTTGCCCTGTGGTACAGGGCGCTCACTCGGCTGAAGTGGAAGGGGGTCATCACGAAACTCACCCCACTTTGGGACACTAAAAAACTGGGTTGCCTTAGATCTAGCAAAGGATTCACCCAATGGGATAATATAGGCATTTCAACGGTGGGGGATCTTTGGACTTCCTCAGGGGTGCTCCCTTTTGCACAACTACAGCAACAATGTGCCCTAGGCCCTACTGAAACATATAGATACATCCAGATAAGGCACGCTCTACTGGCGGTGCTGGAACTGGGACCATCGTCCCGGAATCCTCAACCCTAGAAGACCGGCTTCTTACGGACTTCCTACAGACACATGCCACCTCACTCACATATTGCAAACTGCTGAACAATCTCCCGGATCCCCTGCAGAAATTACGAGAAAAGTGGGAAAATGAGTTGGGAGCTACGGACGAGACGGATTGGAATGCTGCCATGGCATCTCCGAGGGAGGCAGGGGTATCGGCCAGGTTCCGGCTTATACAGCTAAAAATATTGCACAGAGTATATTATACAAGAACCACCCTACATAGAATACATAGGGCTGACACCCCACATTGTCTCAGGGGATGCGGGGAGGACGGTACGCTATTACATACACTGTGGGATTGCCCATTCATTAGCAGGTATTGGCAACAGGTCATGCAAACCATATCCCAGGCCCTTGACTCTTCCCTTACGCCGGAGCCACGCCTCTGTCTACTGAATATCTGGGAGGGTACTGACCTTAATCTTAGACAACAGCAGTGGGTTACGATTGGTACAATGGTGGCCAAGCGCGACGTGGCACAAAGATGGGGGGTGGCGGAGGTACCTACATTGGCATTGTGGTGCAGAAATATGGATAAATTGATGTTAATTGAAAGAACTGTATATAAAATGAGAGCTAACCCCAAGAAATGAAACAAGGTATGGGAGGCATGGAATAAATACAGAGGGGATATATGTGAACCGCTGCCGGAGGATGATGAAAACGATTCAGAGGATGAAGAGGACTTGGTTGACTGAATCGAGGGTGTGCTTTGGGTAGGGAACGGAAATGTTACCTTCAGATGGGGATTTCGACTTAGCTTGGTGTTTGAGGGGGGAGGGGTACTTACCTGGGTGGTTGGGATCGGCATACTTCCTTGATAGCATTTTTTCCTTTTGCTTTGTGACTATTCAACACAGATGAGCCATCAAATTTGTTTTGTTTGTTTCCTTTTTTTTTTTTTACAAACATATAAAAAAGGACTTGAAAATGTAAGATTTCATGCCTTCGACTATTGTATCCTGATGGCACTCCACATCATCTTTGACATTCGCTGCCGAACCAGAGGGTTGTCGGCTGAATAGCTGTGTAAAAGTACAAATTACTGAGTTATCGCAAGACATGTGGCACCGACTAAATGTACTACTGTTATTAGTAGTAGTAAAGCTTTATTTCGATATAGAAACATATCATAAAAGCAAAACATCACAGCATAAAAACGATAATCAAAACAAAGCAACTTACAATTCATTTTACCATTAAAAGCATCTCATCATTTACACGGGAAAAACATAAAATTAATAAGAATGAAAGGGGACACTTTATTGAATCGTCAGTTGTTTAGCAGTTCTTATGCGCCAAGCCCAGCCTAGGAATTTTGCCAAACAAATGGCAAAAAAGGGTCTTGCATCTGAGAGCAGTATTCTTATAGCTTCCAGATGTGAGCGAGTTCCCAGGCTCCTACAAAGAGGCTTCAACCACCTCCGTCTAGGGGCCATATAGACTCGACACTTAAATAAAAAGTGAGCGACAGATTCAATTTTTAGCTCGCAGAATGGGCAGTAGGGTACAGTTTGCAGGGGTGGTTTCCAGGTAGAGGTAAACTGACATAAAGGTAAAACCCCAACCCTGAATTTAAAATATAATGCCCTATCATGTGAACTGTGAATCAGGTCCAAATATGGTTCTCTGGAGGGGATATCTTTAACCATCAAGAAATTGGCAACAGTTTTTGGATGATTTGATTTACCTAGTCTCTCGTTATCCACTCAAGACCAGTAAGCCTTCTTCAGTTCTTGTTTAGAAGGTGCTGTTTTATTTTCCCACGCAGCTCCTAGACCGAGCATGTACAGTGCCCTCTTAACCTCTCTGAGCCAGGCGATCTTATGCCAGCCGGGTAAGGACAGTACATCTTTTAGGGCGTCTGCATAGCTGTGGAGTTCGGGGACGTTCCAAATTCTAGACCATAGTAATAAGGGGCGTAATTTAGCTTGCTCGCAGATTGGGCGAGTACCTGCGTCAAGCAAGAGGGGGATTGTGGGGGTGCTCTGGGGTAGCCTCATCAGGTCTTTATGAAATTTATTTTCTAGGTGGGCCAAAGTGTCCACTCTCTGGGTACCCCAAAGTTCTGCGCCGTACAGTGCTGCACTCACAACCCTACCCCTATAAATATCAAGAAGTGCCCCAATAGGTTTTATGGCGGAAGCACGCTGTTCTTTAAGTAAAGCACCAACAACCCTCTTATGGGTTAGAAACACTTTTTGGTGGTGGGCCTTCCAGCTCATACTATCACAAAGACGTATGCCTAGATAGTCAAATTCTTTGACCCGTTCTAATGTGACAGAGTCTAGAGTGGGGGGTTTAACAGATTTCTTAGGGGGGTTGAGGACAAGAAATTTGGTCTTGCCAATATTTATGGCCAATCCCTTGGTGTCGCAGAAGGCCTTAAAGCTGGAGAGTAGTGACTGTATGCCTGCAGGTGATTTCGAAATCAGAAGGGTGTCGTCCGCAAACAGGAGCGTCGGGATGTTCCTTCCAGCCAGGGATGGTGCATCTGCAGGATGTTGAAGAAGGTGCTCCACCACTCCATTGACGTAAAGCGAGAACAGAGTGGGGGCAAGCACACACCCCTGGCGGACGCCTCTGTCTACTGGGATACACGGTGTTTTTTATCCCTGGGCACCCCATCTGATTTGGGCAAAGTTGTTGTCATGAAATTTTATCAGCAAGGCCAGCAAGTAGGGAGGTAGACCTAACCCATCAAGGACCTTCCACAATAATGCTCGTGGGACCAGGTCGAAGGCTGTTTTTAAGTCTATGAAGACTAAGTATAAACTGCCCCCTCCTAGCACCACTACCTTCCAATAGAGCATTAAAAGGCGGAATGTCTGCTCGACGGTGCCTGTCCCTGATCTAAAACCCGCTTGGAAATCAGAGAATATCTGATTTTCATCCACCCACTCCAGAATCCTGCCCAATACCACTTTCCCCGCTACCTTTTGCGTCGAGTCCAGCAAACTGATGGGGCGGTAATTGGCTGGGTCTTCCCTGCTACCTTTCTTGAAAATGGGGACTACTTCAGCGCCCCTCCAAGAGTCAGGGAAAGACCCCCCCAACATAACCTCATTAACAAGTGCAGCAATTAATCTGCTCCAAAATGGGGGATTATTTTTTATCAGGTCGCCCGGGATCCCGTCAGGGCCTGCCGCTTTGTTGGAAACAATACACCTGATTGCCTTCTCTACTTCCAAGGTGGTAAATAGGACTTCATTTGGAGGGAGATCTGTGGAGCTGAGCCATGGGAGCGGGTCTGATTGTGGAGGCCCTGTGTGAGCCGAATACAATTTCGAAAAATGGGCAAACCAGGCAATGCCAGGGATATTACAAGTCAGTTGTTGATCAATGGGCTTGTCTCTTTATCTTAGCAAGTCCCAGAACCCCTTAGCATCTTTCCTTGTGCTCGCCTCCGTTAGGTCACGCCAAAAGTTGGAATCATATGTCCGCTTGGCCTCAGTCACAGATTTCCTATAAAATTTCCTTGCAGACCTGATGGTAGCTTGGTCTTTTCCTTTTACTGCAGCAACAAGATCACCCTTAGCAATTCGACATTTAGCTGTGAACCACTTTTCGCTTGTTCTCAGGGCTCCCTTTGAAGCAGTTCTGGAGCTGGGTTTGGGAATGATGAACAGCCCACTTAGTGCCGTTACAGTCTCCGTAAATAACGATAAGGACATCTTACTATCGCCATTTGTGGTATCAAGCCTAGATTCAGCCTCTAATAAGATGGTTTCAGCTTGTGTCATCCTTGCCTCATCTGCTGAGACTCTTGCCCATTTAAGACGTCTGCCACAGTTTGAGGGAAGAATCTCATGTGAAGCTTTCCATATCTGATTGGTAGTTTCTTGAGACCCAGTTTGCCAGGGGGCAGAAATGGTTAGAGCGAGAGGGTTGTGGTCGCTGTCACAGGTCTCTATAACCTCCATGTCGTGGTGGTATGGCCAGAGGTTATAGTTGAGCATAACAAAGTTGATTCTGGATGAGTGGCCCGTCCTATTATATGTATGGGCACCCATGGGATCTGATTTAGAACGCCCATTCGTTGCTCTCAAGTTATACTCCATGCAAAGAGCATTTATATCGATCGCCCTTTGTGTCCATTTAGGGATCGGTTCGAGGTTCAAGATAGGGATACCCCTCCTGTTATCCTCATCGTTGGTATCCAGAATATCTTCTTTAGCTAAAGGCTCAAAACAGCAATTAAAATCGCCTGCCAGCAGGACGAGAGAGTCGGCGTCGCAGGCAGCCAGGTTGTTACTTAAGCCTAAAGAGTTTAGAGATCCTCCGTTCCTGTTGCCCCTTAAGTAGAGATTAAATAGTTCTAGTTTCCTTCCCCCTTTGTAATGCAGTGTTAGCCATTGAAGGTCAGATGTTTCGGTGGTCCTTTGAGAAACACTGAGGTCTAGTGCTATGTTGATCCAGATAAGAAGACCGCCGGACAGGCGTCCTTTAGAACCTTGGTGATGTACAGCCGGGACATAGAAGGTCGAAAACCCCACTCTATGTCTAGGTTCCTGGCACCATGTTTCCTGTAGCAAGCAAATGTCATAGGGTGCCAGGAAGGTGTTCCATTCCGGGTTATCAAAGTTACGTGCAAGGCCAGCCACATTCCAGCTTAAGATCTTCAGTGAAGATTCGCCAGATGTAGAGTGTTTAGGAGAATGAATAAATAAGGGAGGGTTATCCACAGCCGGAACAGTTGGTCTTGTAAGAATCTCGATCTGGTGGAGTGCTGGGGAGGCAGCTCTATCAGGCAGGTCGATCGCCATTGAATTAGATTGTACAGGAGGAGGGGGGATCGGGCAGAGGCTATCTGGCCTCGTTTCCACTCTTTTGCAATCTAAAATAGCCATTTTAGTCGGTTCCATGACACGGGGCAGGCGAGTCAGAAGCCCGCCTTGGCTAGTTGGAGGGCTGTGGGTTGGATTTCCAGCTATGTCTGTAACCTGTGGAGACGATGCTTTTTCTAGTTGTGAGCATGTTGGGAACATAGAAAGTCAATCGACCTCCTCCAGGCCTCCAAATCTATTGTAGGTTGGAAGGCCATTCCAGTGTAAAAGAGTATTCTTTTGCCTCGTGGGATGGGTGTTCCATGGGTGATGCTGCACCAAGGACCAGTTACCCGCTTGGGTATGCGCTTGGCGTGGAGGATAAAAATAGGATAGCGGCCTTGGTATGACTAAAGATTCTTCGCTGGTTGGCCAGGAACAGATATGGTGTGCCGTATGTGGGTCTTCGAAAGTTACAACTACACAGTCCCCTTGCTTAGATTTCTTTGTTGGGCCCACCCAGGGTATTCTACGGACCATCATTACTCGGCTTCTTTTACCATTGGGAATCGGTCTGTTGACGTTAAGCCAGTGCATAGTTTTATTTTTCAATGACCAGTGGTCTTCGTGTTGGTCAGTGCCGATCACAGGGACGCCTGTCAACACGACCACATAGTCATTGGCCTCTGGAGGAAGGTCTATATAGCCTCCTCTAAAATTTTCTTTTGGACGAGGACCCTGGGTTTCGACAGGATGGGGTCTAGTGGGTGCTACCAGGTTTGAGTTTGCTTTTTGAGGCTTAGAGTTCCGTGTGGGAATCTGCGGTTTGGTGGCCTGAGGTTTAGCGGTTATGGAAACTTGGTCCACAGCCACAGTCCTCGGCTTAGGAACAGGCCTTGCAGCAACAGGTACTGGTGGGGGGTGCTGCTCAGCTTGCAAAACAGGAGCTGGCGAATGTGGGTCAGATAAGGACAAGCCCTGGTTTTCAAGACTTCTCAGGCCAAGAGTGGCCAGAGCAATAATGCTCTTCTCCATCTCGAGTAGATTGTTTTCTATCCTAGACAATCTTAAGTCGAGTGGTGAGAGAAGTTTTTTTAATGTTTCCCAGACTTGATCTATAAATTCCTTATCATTCCTTCCCTGGTCCTGTACCTGCGCCCCCTCGTCTTCTGGAGTGATGCTGGCTGGACCCTCTCCCATACTTTGGCATACTGGCTGTGTGCTCGAGGAACCCTCAGGTAAAACATTACATGCCTGAGCATTGGTCATTGTGAGATGGTGGGAGACTGCCACCTTTGCCTTTTTACGAGAATAGGCTGAGCGTGATTGGCGTTTTCTCTTGGGTTGTGCACCACTAACACGGGAAGTAATTGGGAATACTTGGGGAAGGGGGTTAAGGGTGGGGGTCTGGGCGTGAGAAGGTGCAGGGAAACTTAGCTCTTCTATAATGTGTGGTTGTTCTAAGGGCGGAGTGAGGGTGGAAGTAATCGCGGGCTGGTGTAAATCAACCTGAGTGGTAATACTATTTGGACGGGCGGGGCGTGCTGGCGTGACAGCAGAGGCTATATGTCCCAGGGATGATTTTTTCGAGAGGGCAATTACCTCGGACAGCCTACGTGCAGCTACCAATTCTAGGGATACCCGGGTTTGAAGTTTGGATATTTCTTCATCGATGGCTATATTTGTGCGGGTGATGAAGTCGTCCATAGGGCCACAGATTTGTGAACCACCTTTGGAGGCCTTGCTACGTGTCATCCTAGTGCTCATGGTGCTTACGATGGGATCAGGGTCTTCACACAACTTACTGATTATGGAGCTTCAGTTTGAGTTTGCCTATCTCAGCACGATAATACAACAACAAGCAGGTTAGGAGCAATAAGGGGGGTGGGCCAGGGCCGTCCTCTGCCGTCCTCGAACAGCCTCAAACGGCCCGCTCTTTGCCCGGTCTTCGCCCCGGTCGCTCCCGCGCGCTCCCGCGCAGCGTGGGAGCTCTGTATTTGTAAGTCCAAGGGCCAATAAGCTGGGTGAAAGGGGGTGGGGCGAGGCGGTCAGGGAGAGCGGGGCCAGGTGACTCGGCCACACGCACACCGGGACTCCTGGGAATGCGAGTCCCGGTTGCCGCTCGCAGCCCTTCTACCTTCCTCTAGCCCCACCGAGGCACCAAGCACAGGAGATCCGAAGCGGGACCCGCGGAGCGGGTTCCGCGAGGCGTGGGTGAGTGAGCGGTCCTTCACAGCAGATAACGCCGTCCAATCTGGAAGGAAGAGTGTCCCAGGGAGCTGCAAGTCCAAGCCCCTTTTACAGCTGATGATGAGGGTGGGGCGAGGCGGTCAGGGAGAGCGGGGCCAGGTGACTCGGCCACACGCACACCGGGACTCCTGGGAATGCGAGTCCCGGTTGCCGCTCGCAGCCCTTCTACCTTCCTCTAGCCCCACCGAGGCACCAAGCACAGGAGATCCGAAGCGGGACCCGCGGAGCGGGTTCCGCGAGGCGTGGGTGAGTGAGCGGTCCTTCACAGCAGATAACGCCGTCCAATCTGGAAGGAAGAGTGTCCCAGGGAGCTACAAGTCCAAGCCCCTTTTACAGCTGATAATGAGGGTGGGGCGAGGCGGTCAGGGAGAGCGGGGCCAGGTGACTCGGCTACACGCACACCGGGACTCCTGGGAATGCGAGTCCCGGTTGCCGCTCGCAGCCCTTCTACCTTCCTCTAGCCCCACCGAGGCACCAAGCACAGGAGATCCGAAGCGGGACCCGCGGAGCGGGTTCCGCGAGGCGTGGGTGAGTGAGCGGTCCTTCACAGCAGATAACGCCGTCCAATCTGGAAGGAAGAGTGTCCCTACTACTGTTATTGTGATGTTAACTGTCAATAAAAATCTTACACCAAAAAAAAAAAGAAACAGCACAGGATCTTCTGCAAAAATTTGACTCTCCAGAAGGAAGCAGTTCCAAAAGGTGCTGAGGGCCTGGGTCGAGGCAAGGAATGCCCCTGGAAAGGATATTGAATTTGAGGATGCAGAGCAGCAGCTAGAGGGACCACTGGGTCCAGAAGGGAGGGGTGCAACCTCCCCATTGGGTAGCAGTGTTTCTGCCAGATGTCTGTCGCCAGAGGAGTTGGCAGACAGGAAGGAGACCAGGATGTGTATACCTGTGCCAACCAGAGACCCCCAATTCTAACAGGTGTTAACACCCTAAACACCCCTGGCGGTCAGCAGAGAGAATGTTGGTGCTATGCTATTAAAATAGTTTGTGTGAGTTAGTGTAAAAGTGAAGTGAGTTTGAGATGCTGTGTCCTATGCACGAGTATATTCAGCTATTTATCAAAACCGGGATATGTGCTTTACGTTGTGATTTAGTGCGTGTGAGGGCGTGTTATCTTTATGCTAGTTTTATTTGTGTGTTTTTGTAGTGCATTCGTATCCAAGGGCGTCTTCGCAGGCCCCTACTGTGCAGGGGGGAGAACCTTCAGGGATCACCCAGTCTAAAGCCTATGGATACTCGGGGGCTCTGGAGGCTTACCAACTTCTGCTGGGTGAGGCTTAATTTTGCGTTACACTGTTTATACTTGGTAATGGGGCCATTGGTTCCGCACTTTGTTGCCAACAATATGGCAACAGCCTGTATGTGAACAAAAAGTGTGTTGAGTCGATACATTAGTAATGGTAAACGTTTTGCAAATTGCACAAAACATATGTGTTTTATGCATTGAGTGCAGGCATTCGCCTCTCCGTACCAATGATGTCAGCATCTTCATTTTAGAATGAAACGCGAGCCTACCGTGCAAACACACATGCATCCATTAATACTTTCAGCACTTTGTGAAGGAGTTGTGCAGAATTGTACCTGATTTTTCAAGAAGACATATATTAAAAACATGCCTAGCATAACGAATACATCTTTGCGCAAGTTACACTTTTTTGCCATCTCTTTGTGAATCGCTCCAGGTGTGGAAGGCTGAGTTCTGTGGATGGCGCATCTTTCTTTCAAGGTATTTTGAGCGCTATGATGACTACGATGAAGGTGTGTTTTGTCCTCCTACGAGGCAGGCTGGTTGTGTCTCTTTCAGCGTTTGCCCGATTCAAATCCTCTGGGCTCACGTGGGCCCGCCGCTCGCTGCTCATTTACAAGTCATAGAATTTTAATAGGCAAAAAATACAACAAGTTGGCTCCAGTGAGCCGACGGGGAGAGGAAAAGTGAAAGGGCGTGATACGCCCGCTGACAGGAGATATGCACGCGTACGGAGTGCACATCTCCTGTCCGCGCATGCCACCTCCTGTCTGCCTTCGGGACAGAAAGCGGCAGCAATAGAGTCTCGCAAGCGAAGCAGCGCATGTGCTGCGTTCGCTTGCAAGACCTAAAAAGCGAAGCAATGCATGCGCTGCATTGGCTAGTTAGACCTAAAAAGGGAGAGGAAGCGTGTAAGAAAGGGGAGGAACAAAGTTCACATTAGCCATGCAGGCCCTTTAAACACTTCACTATCGTCAAAAGCAGGAGGAACAGGCCATGAGGAGGAGGCGATCCATGCGAATATCTCCCGGCTAATTGAATCAGCACCAGCAATTGATAATGCCAACACAAGCCAGTGAAGAACAAATCATCAGTCACGGAGGCCCCCACCGCCATCTGTGCGATTGCAGTAAAATCATCAGTGCCAAAAGGCGGCAAGGCACAGGCACCAGGGGCTTCCCAGCTACGTTTAAATTCACAATCAGAGTGACATCAAGTCAAGAACATCAAGGAAGAAGCAGCTCAACTCAAACCCAGAATCCAATAGGTCAGAACTCCCACTAAACATGGTTAGCCCCAGCATAAAAGGCAGCTCCTGAGTCAGGAAGAAGGAGCCGCAGTGGACAGACAGGATTCCTTCTGTTAAAGATTGCACGGATTTGTTAGCATGAGCCATTTTAGCTCGCCACGTGCTGTTTCCCTCTTCAGAGCCTTGCACATGCTCAGAGAGGCCTTGCTAGTAGAATGCACCTGCTCCTCTTGTATAACTGTCAGGCTATTTTTGTTGCTGTATGGAGAAGTAACTCTCCTCCCACTTTGTTGAGAAAGCAGATCTAGTATGCCCATATTAGTCATTTTGCATGCTTACATGTGCCAGGAACTCCCCTTGGTCTTATGCTGACTATGTAACCCTATGCAAACAAAACAGGTGATAGACCGAATGTGGATCAATGTCACACATTCACCCCAGTCCAAAGATCTGGGCCCAAATCCATCGTTTTTTTGCACTCCACACCACCCTGGGTTAGACAATGGCGATATGCAAATCAGCTCTGACCCTGTGCCCCATGGGAACAGTCCAGTCCGAACTACAAAAGCCATGTCCTTCCCAGAACGGAATCAAGCATCCGAGGACCGGACCGGTTTCGAGGTAACACCTCTCATCAGCCCGGCTAGCTTGACTCCAGTGGTGTGGAGTGCCTGGGACCCACGTCTGAGCATCCCCAGCGCACTTATGGCGAATATGCAAACAAAACAGGTGATGGACCGAATGTGGATCAATGTCACACATTTTGTTTGCAGACTATATTACCCTAAGCATAAATAAGCCCCTGTTTTCTGTAAATGTATATGTATGTATATGTATAGGCATTTATATAGCGCACTACTTACCCGTAGGGTCCCAAGGCGCTTCGACCGCTGCGAAACCCTTCCTGGCTTCCCTGAGAGATGGTCCCTTAATGGGTATCTCCAGGGTGAGACCAGGCATCCCCGGCGGTCTGGTGGGGCCGTTAGTGAAGATGAGGCAAGCTAATGCCCAGAGTTGCCGAGTGTGATCGCTGATCAGAGTGGGCACCGAGGCGAGAGAATTATCGAGTCCGCTGACCCTGGTCCAGAAACCTGCCACGCCGGGAATCGAACCCTGGTCCCGGGCCATCCTCTGCTCTCGGGTCTGCCGCCTCTAACCGGTGAGCCACACTACTTCACTTTCTGTACTCCTTAAACTGCCTCATTCAGTTGCTAAGGTTTCTGTGTGAAGTAGTCTCCCTCATTTGAGGTTATTAAAGATGTTACTTTTATATTACAGCTTCTGTGCCAACTTCTTCGTCGTTGGTTTAAAAGTAACAAAGTGTATCAGTGAGACCCCTGAGAAGGGCTCTGTTTTCTTCAAATGGCGCCCAATGTTGGGCTCAGAGAAATGGCTATCTAAGGGAGTGATCTTGTCAGGAGACAGGAATCTAGTGAGGAGGACAGGACAGGATTCTACTAAGGAGGTACTCTGTGCACGGAGATTCTGGGAATTCTCTGTCTCTGCAGCCCAGTATATTTCTGGTCTTCCTGATTTTGATCCTCCACATGATGTTTTACCACTCCTGACTGAGAACCTTGTTGGTGTGAGTATTCTAAAAACAACCGTTAGGTTATTCTGAACTTGGCAGTTAAAATCTGGACAACCAAGGGATTGGTAAGTGCTCTGTTGATGCGGCTTACTGTTGGTTTTGATGCCTGGGATTGGTAAGGTAGTTTAGTAATGCTTACTGTGGCTTTGGATTTGTGTTGGTCAATTTTTATAGTAGTTGTTGGTATATATGAATTGCAATTTGTGTATGCAGGTAATGAGGAGACTTTTCTCTACTTTGTATAAGATTTGAATGGCACAACGTACAAGTGTACTTTAAGTGCCACTTTGCGTATAATATTTGCATATTTTGCAATCTTTTTGGCATGCCTGTTTCAAGCACACATCGAAGAATGTGTTGCTTTTTGGAGGTACCATAGTGAGATGTGAAGTAAATTAGCCGGCTCCCCTGAGGGAATACCTAAATAGGTTTAGGTATAAAAACATATTTCTTCCTTGGTGACTTATCCCCATGGAATTAAAATATGGACATAATACAAACAAGGATCCTTTTCTGTGCACTTTTATAAATGGAGAAATGCAGAACGATTTTTTGGTGTTCTACCAACCAAAGCTAGTGAATTGAGTGTATTTTGGCTTCTTGAAAAAACAGTCTGATTGGGCTATTTTTTGAAGTCTTTTGGAATACTATTGAGAAGTTCTTCTTGTAAATCTGACTTACAACTAGTATTTACAAATGGTTTGGTTTAAGTACAGTCTGTGGGCTGTCCTTTGTTTCTGTCCTAAGTGTTGATCTGTGGGTTAATCGTGTGTTTAAATGTCTATGTGGTTTGTGGGTTCACATTGGTATTCTGTGAGTAAATAGCGATTGCGCTCTTTGTGAAATAATGGCTAGCCTTAAGCGCGCTGTATTGTGTGTTCTGAGTGTATGACCCCTTCTGTATATGTTTGGAATGAGCTCAATGTGTGTGTTTGTGATTTTTTTGCTGTCATCTGTCTGTTATGCAAAATGACATTTAATTAATATTAAATAAAATTAAATAAAAATCCAGAAATGAACCATATGATATGCTACTCAACTACATATTACTATTAAATTGATAAGAGTAAGCAACTATGCACATGTACAAACTGCCACAAAGCTTAAAAAGATTAAATTAGAATTCAGATTCAATAGGAATAAAATAGGCCTAAAAAGAACAAAATTGTGTGTTTGCAATAAATAAACAATTATAAGATGTTACAACATTTTCCTTAGATACATTGTATTATATATTAACAGGCAAACACATCATCTGAGTAAATTGAATGTTGCTGAACTAAACACACATTATGGAACTTGAAATGCCTCAGTTTTAAATAGACTGTCACTGTGCTTACATTTCAACACTAAAAAAAGCTGTCGTTTTGATTTTAGGCCATGGAGAGAAAGAAATGCTGGCTCAACTTAATCTTAATTCAGTGCAAAAACGGTGTAAAACCCTGCATTTCAGACTTCTGTTTTAAAAATTTACAAAAATCAGGTTTATTATTTTGGATAACAGGAACACATTTAAAGTAAAGATTTCCTTTCCTACAGCCTTTTTAAATAAGCACATTTGTGGTTCTGATGTTAAATAATGACTGTCCTTTAAAAAGTGGCGCAAAAATGTTCATGATTCAAGTTAGGCTTCTGTGCTTAGGCTTATGAATGAATGCGTCTAAAAATGATAGGCAAGGAAGGAAGATTGCTTTTCCTATGTGGAATTATCAAAATGATTGGTTTTATTAAAAAAAGTATTATTATGGAAAATAAAATATTAAAAAATAGGTGCTTTTAAATGTGTTTTTTAATATTTATAAAGCTTAATACTCATACTATGACCTCCTAGCATAAAAATAAATTGTAAGTAGTCTTGTACCGCATAATGAGGAAACTTGCATGTGAAATATCACTCTGCGCAGGCGGACAAAACTCATTTTTATAAGGGTATATATGATATATTTCTAATTTCCCATTCCTGGGCTATGTAGAGAACATTCTGAGGATGCCTATTATGCAACAAAATGATAGGATAATCATTTTTAAGTGCCCCAAATATCAAAGTCGAAATTAGGTAAAATTCACTAATTTGAAACAATTCTGCCATTCAGAGCAGCTTTTAAACTGCCTTAGGCTTCAGTAAATGCATACATTTAGGTTTAAAACAAATAGCTGACCTTTATATCGCTAGAAAAGTCTACTGCACACTGCTTATAATTGAAAATATGTATAAAAAACCAGCAGAAGTTATTCTCTTAACTCTAAACTGACAAACAGGGGAATGGGGCTGCATTCGCACACAGAATAGGACAGCTGATAAGAGTTAAAAGTCAATTCTATATTTAGATGCCTGGCAGGGCTCCTAGAGAAGGTCTACTTTGACAATTTGACCTCTGAAACTTTTTGAAAGACGACAGGGGAGAGAAGGAGAAGTTTTATTTATTTTTTGGCAAAGTCAAGCACTTTATGCACTCATGTGATAGAAAACTATATAATGGTATATGTGAACTTTGATTAACAGAACGTTTTGCCATATATTTATACAACACTAATACTTTTAGTCTGAGGATTACTGTGCAAAAGCTGAGGCAATTAAATTTAGTTTGAATTCATTCGCCCTCATGTTTCACTTGTACATTTGCTAAAAGCATTGGGGTTTGGGTATTCATGTTTTTTAGCCCTCTCAAAAGTGTTATGCACCTCCTATGACTTTGTTTATGCCCAGTTGCTACAAATAGGGGTTGATAGTGTTGACAGAAGTGAAACCTGTTTCAGGTTTCCTACTGTCAAAATGGGGGAAGGAGACTGGCTCCTCTACAAATTAAGGGAAACAATATGTATGTGTTTCTCTCTTTTTCTCAATTTTGTTTTTTAGCCTGTCTAAAATGAATAAGAATATATGTTATTTTACTGCCCATCCTGTTTGATGAAATTATGACAGGATCAGTAGTCTAGATTGTTGTTCACTTATTTGATCTTTAAGGGGAACTAGATGTGGGTAGTTTTTGTTCTACAAATCTTAGGTGATAACACCATTATTGTATGTTATTCTCATGCTACATAGTTTTGCAAGGGCATTGCTAGTTTTTATTAGCTTGTCTGTGTAAATAAACTGACAGTCCTTATTAGAGCTGATGTTGCATAGTTTGGATCATGGAAAGTAGAACGCAGGGAAGAGGCCCATGTGATCCTTAGCAAAAAATCTTTTTGAAGGAAATGTTGTTTTATAGATAAGAACCACTGTTAAATTAGCAGTTTTAGATTTTCCTGCTGCTCCTATAACATGAGAGCATGGTCCTAAGTGTGCAATGTAGGTGCTTTTATTAAGAGAAATCATTTTAGAAGTGTCTGCAGTCCTGTAAAAGTAGTTTAAAATCTATAAGTAAAAGTGTAGAACATTTCCTTTTTGGAGGGTGGGGGTTC
This sequence comes from Lissotriton vulgaris, assembly GCF_964263255.1. Lineage (NCBI taxonomy): Eukaryota > Metazoa > Chordata > Amphibia > Caudata > Salamandridae > Lissotriton > Lissotriton vulgaris. Next base: position 443,546 of record NW_028247260.1, read on the forward strand.
AGATTAGTACACAGGAATACACCAATGTAAGGATTTAGGGTATGTCTGTGTTGTTTTTCTCTTTTCCTCCGAGTTTAGTAAATTAATATAGACTTCCTTGGCAGCTTGGGATTGGGTGATGTATTACTCTTGTCAGTTCACCAAAGAGTTCCTTTTATACTTGCCAATAAGTCCAGGATGTTGTTTTTTTTTACTCTCTCATAGATAGATGGAAGTGGTTCTTGGGTGCCTTGCTAATATATGAGGCGTCTCAAGACTAGGAAGTATTCTGAGACTATCCCCTCTGTTGATAGACTATTTCTGTGCCTTGTCTAAAGACCTTTTGTTCTGTCCACCAATATATATTTGCTGCCTTACAACCATTGCCAGAGGTGCCCGGACATCAGATTCAGCCTGGGGAGTCAGCGTCAGCACCAGTCCAGCTTGAAGCCAAAGTGAAGATAACCAGCACCGGCATTGCTGGCAACAAGGACCTCAATGAAGGCGGAAGCCCTGTGATAAAGTATGTACCCCTGCCTCTGTCTTGGGCGAAAGACGGGGTCACAAATCAGGAAGGAGAAATAGTGGATCAAGTTTTTGATGCCCAGCTGAGAGTCACAGACTGACGAGAATGGTGAGGAGGCCTTGCTTGAGGTGACCCCTTTTGAAACAAGGGTTGCTTCAGAGATCCTAGCATCAGGCCTCTGAATCCTGGTCCCAAAGTGAATGCAAGTTTGCTCCTTTGTTGTTGGTCAAGAGGTGCCTGAGCACACTGGATGCAATGTGTGGCCCCAATGAATGAGCAGTGCCCCAGAAGAGCAATACAGGAGTTAGGGAAGGACTTGAGATTAGGGTTCAGGTGCTGTGTCTCTGGTGCCTGTTCGATTGAAGTGAAGAAAACGGGTGCACTGCCTGAGACACTGGACAGGATCATTGAGAGCATTTGCCCTGGTGGGTGACTGCCCTATCCTGAAAGAAGAGACTTTTTCCTTGAAACTGGGCTGTGATTCTTGAGTTGCAAGTTGTGCAGCTCCACCGAGGAAAGAACAAGAGCTTGCCTGTGAGTCTCAAACGGACACAGGGAGAAGACTCCGCTCTGGTTGGTTGTACAGCGGCTTCAATTTCCCCAAGGACGACTTCTTTTTTGTCAATAATGTACCCCTTTGGATGTCCCTTTTTTGAGGAGGAGCAGCCCTTTGCAGCTCTTTGTCCTAATTCCTATGGCCCTGTGTGGTGCTCCTGGTGCCAAATATAATTGATGTATTAGCCCTCATAAAGGGAACAATGGAAAAGTTTACTAAAAATGTTTTTATTAGAGATGTCCTTGAAATGGATGGTCACTGAAATGCATAGGAGCCCTGAAAATGTTTTTACTAGACGGTTTGAGGATTTGCTTAGGACTAGAAAAATGATAATTATGTTTGTGATAGTGGTCATTACTCTCTCCTGCAATCTGTATGTTAATTATGACCCAATGCTCCGTTCTCTTTGTATTCCTGCTCATACTTCATATATACCCGCTTAATGAAATGTTTAGAATGGAAAATGTCCACCTAGCAATGAATTAGAATATTGATAAAATTCTGAAAATTAATGTGCAAATATTTTCTGTGTTCCTATTGGATCATAGGAATGTCTTTAGCTCATGCAAAAAGGACCATCTGTAAAAGATTGCAGGGATTTGTTCGCATGAGCTGAAAGCCGTTTTGTATTTTGACAGCCATTTTAGGTAGCCATGTGCTCGCCATGTGCTGTTTCCCTCTTCAGAGTCTTGCACATGCTCAGAGAGGCCTCGCTCGTAGAATGCACCTGCTCCTCTTGTGCAAAAAACGATGGATTTAGGCCCAGATCCTTGTACTGGGGTGAATGTAAGACATTGATCTACATTCTGTCCATCAAATTGTTTTTTGTAATTTTCTCCCTGAGTGTACTGGGGTAGCTCAGACGTGGGTCCCAGAGCCTCCACACCACTGGAGTCAAGCTAGCCGGGCTGATGAGAGGTGTTACCTCGAAACCGGTCCGGTCCTCGGATGCTTGATTCCGGTCTGGGAAAGATATGGCTGTTGTAGTTCGGACTGGACTGTTCCCATGGGGCACAGGGTCAGAGCTGATTTGCATAAAGCCATTATCTGACCCAGGGTGGTGTGGAGTGCAAAAAACGATGGATTTAGGCCCAGATCCTTGTACTGGGGTGAATGTAAGACATTGATCTACATTCTGTCCATCAAATTGTTTTTTGTAATTTTCTCCTCTTGTATAACTGGCAGGCTATTTTTGCTGCTGGGTGGAGAAGTAACTCACCTCCCACTTTGTTGATCAAGCAGATCTTGTATGCCCATATTAGTAATTTTGCATGCTTACATGTGCAGGACTTCCCTTTGGTCTTATGCTGACTATGTAACCCTAACCATATATAAGGCCCCTGTTTTCTGTACTCCTTAGACTGCCTCATTCAGTTGCTAAGGTTTCTGTGTGACGTAGTCTCCCTCATCTGAGGTTATTAAAGATGTTACTTTTATATTACAGCTTCTGTGCCAACTTCTTCTTCATTGGTTTAAAAGGATCAAGGTGTATCAGTGAGACCCCTGAGAAGGTTTCTATTTTCTTCAATGATCCAGAAGCAAATAATGGGAAGGGACCTCCTTGGAACTGGTGATGAACACAGAGAGCGACTCCACACGCCTATCGGCCATCCAAGAGACTCTGGACATCGGCTATTATGGACTACGGAGTTCAAATCCAGGGGCCTGTCATGTAGATAGGATTTGCCTTCACACTGTGTTAAGTTAGCATGAGCTTATTAGAAGTTTAGACGCCATTTTTCCTTTCTGCTGCTTCTGCACACGGCACATATTGTTATTAATGCTTTGAGCCTAATAGAATATTTTGCTTCACACGAGAATAATATGTTTTCCTATAGTATCAGCTTTGCTTAGTAAGCTATGTCTGAACAGTGAGTGCCGAGGCCTTCAAGGTTATTTCAACACAGTGGTTGTTGTTCGGTCTGATCACCGCACGTCCTAGACATAACACATATGCAGCTGGGGCCAACTCTGGCTTTTGGCGCGTTTAATAATGCACTGCGCAGAGCATGCACACACACTTGATGAATATTTGCATGCAGAGAGCTGGTTAGAAGATGATGTGATCCCTTTCTACTAAGACCAGAGGTACGGGGCCGCCCTGCTAAAACCCAAAGAGCCCTTCTGTTGACATAATATAATATACTAGGACATTTTGCTGACCGTGCTGGTTGCTGCTATGGGCGTTCCTAGCCCTCCTTCTGCCACAACTTGCGGTACCCGCTTCGCGGGTCCCGCAGCGTTCCTTCTGCCGTCAGGAAGCTTTGGACAGTGTTTGTAGGGGAAGCATGTGCAGTGCAGGGCTGCGAGCGTGTGGGACCGGACTTCGTGTACCAGAAGCCTCGGTAACCCGCGCCTCCCGTCACCTGGCCGCTCTCCCTGATCACCACGCCCCGCCTTTACATTCAAAAGGATTTGGCTCTACAAACGGACTGGGACATTTTGCTGACCGTGCTGGTTGCTGCTGTGGGCGTTCCTAGCCCTCCTTCTGCCACAACTCGCGGTACCCGCTTCGCGGGTCCCGCAGCGTTTCTTCTGCCGTCAGGAAGCTTTGGACAGTGTTTGTAGGGGAAGCGTGTGCAGTGCAGGGCTGCGAGCGTGTGGGACCGGACTTCGTGTACCAGAAGCCTCGGTAACCCGCGCCTCCCCTCACCTGGCCGCTCTCCCTGATCGCCACGCCCCGCCTTTACATTCAAAAGGATTTGGCTCTACAAACGCACTGGGACATTTTGCTGACCGTGCTGGTTGCTGCTGTGGGCGTTCCTAGCCCTCCTTCTGCCACAACTCGCGGTACCCGCTTCGCGGGTCCCGCAGGGTTTCTTCTGCCGTCAGGAAGTTTTGGACAGTGTTTGTAGGAGAAGCGTGTGCAGTGCAGGGCTGAGAGCGTGTGGGACCGGACTTCGTGTACCAGAAGCCTCGGTAACCCGCGCCTCCCATCACCTGGCCGCTCTCCCTGATCGCCACGCACCGCCTTCACTCTACTGGTCCACGTATTTAAGAGAAGTGCTCTCCCCGCAGCGCGGAAGCATCCCGGGAGAAGCCCGGGACAAGGCCGGACCGTCTGTGGCCGTCCGGGGCCGGAAGAGGCTGGGCTGGGCCCCCCCTCTGATTAGCTCTGATTTTAGTCTTTTTAATATTAATGGGCCTGTACTCCCATCTACTACTGAGTTCCTCTGATAGTAATTCATGAAATAGTGTGTTTTTAATTGTTTATTGGTTGATTTAACTTGCCCACCTCCTGTTCATCACCCCTTTTTTCCTTAGGCATTATTTATTACTGTATCATTAATTAAGAATGTCTAGCCCTACTCCCAACTCTCTTCCTAATTGTGTGGGTGTATCTATTCTCGGCCCCCTTGATAAATATTTTGCTGGAGCCACTAAATATATTGATAGAGAGTTAGCTCTAGCTGAAAGGAGGGCCGAGCGTCGCCTTTCAATTTAGCTCCTTAAGAGACAGGCACCTTCTAATCACGAGAAGGTTGCTATAAGCACTTCGGTGCATGATGGCACGTATGTTGAGGCCGATGCGGAATTGTTTAACACAGATAACATTCCCTTCATTTTTCAAGAAAGCCCGCCATTATTGGAAGATTTGGATGTAGCTGTGGAAGGTCAAAGTAACTTGTCCACGGTCGCATCCAATAATCTTATAGATCTTAATACCCCTTCACCTTTAGATGCTGTTCCCCATTCTATTAGTAACATCTTACCTCTACCCCTGAAGATCCAAACTGAGGTAGTCATGTTTACATTTTCTTCTGTGGTTGAGGAGGTTATGCCTACCCTGGTGTCCCACCATGAATCTACCTCGAGGGATGATATGAAGACAATAGCTAATAATAATACAAATGATGTAGAGGACCCTCGGGCTAGTAATATACTCCAAAACCGCTGTGAACAACATAATGATGTTGTAGTTTATGGTAGAGATGGCGATGATGTTATTCATGGGAATACGGGATCTATGTATAAATCAAACCCTAATCCTGACTTAGATCAGCGGTGTGGAGACAACCCTTGTACATTTAGAGATATAAATACTCTTGATGTTGATGTGGTAACAAATGGTATAGGAAATGGAGTAGATGGGTGTGATTTAGCTCATCCTAAAGAGAAACCACTACATGGAAAAGAAGGTAATCGGGTGGAGGCTAGTTGCTTTCGTCTAATTTCTTGGAATATAGCCGGCCTTGGGCGAAGACTAGAGGATCCTGTCTGGCTCGACTATATTGAATCTTTTGATATTGCCTGCCTCCAGGAGACATGGAGTACTGTGGATCAGAGCTTGGATGGTTTTCAAATGTTTAATGTTTGTGCAACACCATCGCAGGCAGGGAGAGCTAAGGGTGGGCTTATGACAGCTATTTCTGTAAAGCATAACTTAAGACATGTGATCCGAGTGGTGGAATCACCTTGGTACCAATTACTTATGATCAAGGACCTATTTCCGGTAACCCTTCTTCTTATAAATTGGTATTACAATATATTTGATCCCCATGTAACCGTAGTTATTGATAACTTACAGGAGGAGATTGTTAAGGTGACAAACAGGGTCTTCCCTCTTTTCATTATATGGTTAGGTGATTTTAATTGTGAGCTATGTAAATTCAGAGGATCTAGGGTGTGTGGTCTGATGGATTTAACTGACCAACCTATGGATCATTTTACCCATTCCAAACAAGGGGAGGCTCTAAATAGTATTGTCATGAATAATGATTTATGTATCCTGGATATGTCTAGTTTTTCTGGTGCATTGAATATACCCACCTTCCAAGGTACAGGGGGCAGAATGAGTATAATTGATTTTGCCATGGTATCTAAGGGTTTCTCTCATCTTTTGAAAGATTTTAAAATTGAGGCGAACCCAGCTAGTGACCATAACCCCCTAATTTTGAGCTTTAACCTGGCTCTTGAGAAGAACCAGTTTGTGGAACAACCTATAGTATATAGCCAAAATCAGGGTGTCACTTTAAGGTGGGATAAAGTTCAGGTGAGGCAACTGGAAGCGGACATCTTTAAGGAAAATAAGGATAAGATAGAAATTTGTCTGACACACATATCTGACCCAGGCCGCATAATTAAAATTTTGAATTGGTACTGGGAAACGTCACTTCACACCTTGTAAAGACAGGGGGGAGGAAACAAGATCGAGGGCCTAAATGGTTTGATGCTGAATGTTCTTCTGCTCAAACACATTTAACAAAGGCATTACGCCGAGACCCACGTGATAGGGGTTTGGTTAGATCAGCTAGGAAAAGATATAGTGATGCAGTCAGTAAAAGGAAAAATGATTTACGGACTAAAGCATGGGAAGACTTTGAAAAAGCGGTTGATCTAAGGGATAATAGGCTTTTTTGGGAGATAATAAACAGGCCTTTTTTAAAATCAGGGGAAGAGAATACCATCCGAGTGCACATATCTGAAGACTCCTGGGTAGCTCACTATAGCAAAATCTTTAATCCAAATGAGATACTGCTGACTGCTACCACGGGAGCGGGTGATTTTAATTTTAATATGGTGTCAGCAAAATCACTTAGTGATTCATTAATGCTTTCAGAGGTAAAGATAGCTCTGACCAAGGGGGCTGCTTTAAAGGCTCCAGGCCCTGATGCAGTACCCTTGGATCTTTTTAAACATAATTTGGAGGTCTGGTCCCCATTACCTCTGAATGTTTTTAAGGCAATAACGTTGGGGCCCATTCCGACCTCTTGGAAAGAGGCAGTTGTGGTACCTATTTTTAAGAAGGGTGATAAGTCTGACCCACGCTGCTATAGGCCAATATCATTATTAGACGTGTCATGTAAGTTAATGGGTAGGGTGATATTGGCTCGCCTTGAAACATGGGCAGAGTCAGCGGGGGTTATTGTAGAATCCCAATATGGTTTTAGAAGAGGGAAAGGAACCACTGAGCAGTGTTTGAATCTAGCACTGATTATGGGCAAGTACATGGGTGCCAAGAATAGTTCTATTCATTTGGCATTCATGGACTTGTCCAGTGCTTTTGACACGGTATGTAGGGGTAAATTGTGGCGAATGATGGAGTCTATGGGGTTTGAGGAGCCTTTGGTTACTCTGCTTCGCAGGCTTCACGCCGCCACAATGGTGAGAATTAGACATGGCCCTTGGGGAGAGAAAACTAGACCTATATTATCTACCGAAGGTGTCCGCCAGGGATGTATTTTAGCCCCCTTTTTATTTCTGGTTTATACTAACGGACTAGAAAGTTTTTTGTTAGAAACCGGTGCTGATTTTCCTCAGGTCAATGGCAAAAGAATTCCAATGTTGTCATATGCAGATGACACTGTCCTAATGACCCTTACTCCCAATAGCATGCAGATTTGCCTGAATGCTTTTGATATGTTTATGGGAAATTTAGATCTTGGGGTCAATTTTACTAAATCTTTTGCCATGACTTGCGGTCCGAAAAGTGTTAAAATCCGCAAGTACATGGTGAGGGATTCAAATATAGAGAAAGTTGATAACTTTAATTACTTGGGAAACCTTTTTAATAAAAAATTGAACTGGGAACCTTTGATATTAGCCCGGGTTCAAAAGGTTACACAATCAATTGAAGCTCTTTTTCGCGTTGCCAGTAAATTAGGACAAGGACGTATAGCAGAAATAATATTTTTGTATAAAGCTAAATGTGTCTCTGCTATGACTTTTGGCGCTGGTGTCTGGGGGTCACAAAATTGTGAAAAGCTACAGATTATGGAGAATACATTTATAAAACGTCTCCTATCTGTCCCATCGGGCACGTCAAACATGTTTTGTCATGGGGAGGTTGGTATTGAGTTTGCAAGTGACATTATACACGTAGCTCCATTAGTATTATGGTCTAAAGTTTGGCAATCTGAGGAATTGAAATTGACAAAAGATATCCTACAAGATTGCCTTAAACTTGAATACTATAGGGAAATCCCATGGCTTCGATATGTCAGAGATACCCTTTATAAGATTGGGTTAGGCAACATGTTTACAAACCCTGGCATGATCAATAAGGATGCTAAGTTAACTATCAAAAACGCCTATAGTTCTAAATTGGGCTCCTTAAGGAACAGTGAATATGTATTACGTGTCCGGGGCAAACTAGTCCGACCCTTTTATTTATCATATATTATGAACACGCAATGGCGTTTCTATCTGACAAGGTTTTGCCTTAGTACCCTACACTTCCTTTTTGCCTTTCCAAAGCAGGGGGGGTGGAGTGAGAAGCTACCTTGTTGCCCCTGTAATGATAAGGTTTCGCAAAACACTCTGCACCTTATTCTTTTTTGCACTTTGTATAAAGTCCCAAGAAATACTTTTATTAAACCATTACTATTATCCTTTGGATCATGCTATTATAAAGAAGGATATGAATATTTATTATCCTTGTCAAGTGCAAACATCTGAAATGCTGAACTGAGTTTTATTAGATCAGCTCTTGTTATTAGAAGCCGATATTGAATGTTTATGAAAACCAGAATTATGTAAATATGTACCGTGGTTTTATTGTAGCTTGTGTTTTTATATATTGATGTATACTTTTATGATTTCTTTGTGGAATCGAAATAAAGTTATTTGAAATGAAATGAAATGAATATACTAGCAAGGGAGGGTAAGATTGAGGTGTCATTTCGCCTTCTTCCCTTTAGCATTTTAACATGCTTTCTCCCTTTGTATTTTATGGAATAGTAGTTATGCTGATAACCTTGTTGCTTATAATATGTTTGCTTGTATTAGCTAGGATACTGCACCTGAGAACACTGCATTAGAAATAAATATTTCAAACTTGCACGTGTCCTCATTTACTCCTGAGCTGGTATGCTAGTATAACGAAAGAGTGTTCATGTGTTCCACATTACCTGAGGTGTTTTAAGTCCATGCTCTGGGTTGTCTAATCATTGGGGGCATGGAAGAACCAATGAGACACTGATTTCTAGTCTGGTAGGGGATTTTGGCTACTAAGGTGAGTTTTGGTACACCCTAATTCACTGAGGTTCCAAGTCTCTATGCACAATTCTGTGTAGGAGCAGAATCCCTGCGACAGGCCCACAGGATGTCCAAAACCACACAAGTATTTTAAAATGAATAAAGGCATTACTGGGCCGAGGCCATGTTGCATCTGAAGGTATCTTTTCCTTCAAGTTTCTACCAGAGAAAGGTCGGCAGCACTCGGACCTGGCTACGGTCACTTCTGGGGACTCAGATCTTCCAGTTCAAGTGCTAGAGGGGAAAAGATGCTGAAAGCTTAGGGGATCGAAGTAATATCACTCCAGGGAACAGATACCCCTGTCTGCTATCAGCTGAGTAGCCTATTGATGAGAATGTAGGGACCACTGCCTCGGTGCTAAGAGTGGCACCTGGATGACATCCTCACACGGGCCACAACTAAAGCGTGTCAGCACATACCAATGTCTCGATTAAAGTAACCAGAGAAGAGGGGCTCTCTAAACAGTGACAATGTACAACAAACTCTGCATCTCAGGATAACTGCTGCTGGCTACCCACTTCTTATCAGAGGCTGCTGATTCCAAAGATTGAACAGTAGAAGGCACGTTATCTCCGAACGGGTTGGCTCAGCTCCTGGAATATAAGTGGGTTACAGGCAAAGATCGAGGACCCCGTGGTGATGCAATACCTGGGAACTTTCAATATAATACTGCTCCAGGAAACATGGGCCCGAGGGGGTATTCCACTAACTGGTAATGAAGAATATAGAAATCAGCTGAGAAAAGTAGTACATTGCGAAGGGCGAAAGGTGGGTGGCAATCTATATTAACACCGACCTGTCAGCAGAGATTGTGGAACTGTACATGGATGACCCATGCACCCTGACTCTCAAAATGAATGAGTGGGCCAAGAACTCACATGAATCTATTATCCTAATCAATGCGTATACAAACCCTTAGAGAATAGCAGAAAGGGTTACAGCGCACCCACTTCGCCTTTAAAACGCATAGCACTGATCCCACAGGCTAGTCTCTGGAGGCTTTAATCTCAATTTATTTCATTACCCAGGTGAGGAGCATGCGGAAATAGTTTGGTCACTTCCAGTACAAAACATGCCTTATAAAAAGCGAAATGACAAGATAGAAGAATTGGTAGAGGTATGCGAACTAATCAGCCTGCTTGTCCTGAATGGCCGAAACCCTGGTGATATCCCCCCGCCTAGACCGGTCTCCATTTTGGAGCACCCGCTGGTGACCTTCTCGCTGTACAAGCAAGTGCCAGATTTTAGAATCGGCCATCACGAGGAGAGTGACCATCATCCACAAGTAATTACAATAAATACATCTCCATACATATATGATGGGGTAACTGCTCTCTAGGGAGAGATTGGCAACAAAAAATCTGAAATGACTATGGCAAAATTCAAGCACAGTCAAGGAGCTGGCAGAAGACGCTGTGACGCGCCTTGAGGACAGGGCCTCAGGCTTCAATGGGATCTCAGTATGGGACGCATTCACTACCAAATGAGTACACTTCATGGAGCAGAGTCAGTAGAGGGAACAAGGAGCCCATCTAGGATCCTATAAAGTCATAGTTCTGCCGCAACCTATTCGGTTAATAAGATCTAAGGTAGGCTTCTCAGGCAGCTGCAACAAACCCCTGAAGAGTAAGACAAGAATCTATTAGAAAGTCTGGTAAGCAGAGAAGTCCCTGAGAAGTAAAGTATGATTCTTTAAAAAAATAAAGCATGAAAGAATGTTGGCTCAACTGCTACACACTTCAAAAACAAATGATTCTAAAACATTCTGGAAACTGAATAATAATATCGAAAAAGGGCCAAGAGCAGCCAACAATGCAAACATCAGCCAGGGTGATTGGGTCGAGTTTCTTTAAAATTATTTAAACAGCTTGGACTGGCCCCAAAATGACGGCAGGGCCACGGGGTTGTCGTGAATTTAGCACCTAAACCCGCAGAGGTAGTGAAGATAATTAGAAAATCGCGGCCTGGTTGTGCTCCAGTACAAATGGGCTGCCGCAAGCACTCTTCAAACACTCAACAGTAAGACAACTTTCCTGGCAACAATCTTTAAGCATATCCTGCAAATGGAGTTACGCCAGAAAGTTGGAAAGGGTCAATTATTAAACCCATCTTTAAAGGAGGCCAAGCTTCCTCACTCAGCAATGATCGATTGATTGCACTTTTGGACGTGGATCTTACATTTTTTCTACACTATTGCATCAAGACCTGTAGAAATGAGCTCTAATTAATGGGAGACGCCCATTTAATCAAACCGCCCTCACAAGGAGTCAAGGGACACTAACCAACCTCATGGCTGTGTGCCGGATACTCATCGGAGCACAGGTTACAGGTACACCTCTCTATATGTGTTTTGTCGACTTCAAGGCAGCCTTCGACTGTGTTCCACGTAACAGGCTGTGAGCCAAGCTGAAAAAATGGGGAATTGTGCCAAAATCCTGTGAGCAATCAGGCTGCTATCCTCACACACATATGCAGGTAAAAACTATTTGGAAGTAAAGCGTAAAAAAAAAAGTGTTTCCATTAAATTGCTGCATCTTTAATAACCGCATGTTGCAACTCAGTGGAAAAACAATAGATAAAGCATCGGCGTACGTGTTTCTAGGACTCAAAATAGATGCAAGAGGCACGTTTGCACCCCATAGAGAGGTGATTAAAGAGAAAGCGCAGGCGCTCAATCATGCTTTCTCAACATAGCCAAGACCCATCCGAGGCCGTAACCTGAAACCACTGGTGGAGGTATTGAAGGCTAAACTGCTACCAACTCCTGCAAATGGATCAGAAGTAATGTTAAGATGCTATAAACAAACCTTCCGTTTACCCAACTCTATATCGCCCGCTCAAGTTAGATTGGAGTTTTCATTAACAAAACAGACACTCGCCAGGAACGCGGCATACATTGAATGCTGCCACAAACAACGATCCGCCAGACCACGCGCTGGCTCAACGGGTCTGGTCCGAAATAAAAATTCGAATGGGCAATGGCGAATATATGAAATACCTTGAGAGCAGCATTGAGAAGCTCGAAATAAGCGACCTATGGGGCACAAGTATATCAGGGCTAGCTTTCAGGAAATAAATAAATCTATGAAATTACAAAGTTGGACGATTGATAAAGAAAAGCTGTTTGAGCGGTCACATGGGTGGCAGGTCCTGAAATCTTACACCACCCTAAGAGAATCCCTCCTTCTGGAAGCAACCTACCATTGGGAGCAAAACAGAGCTTATTAGCACTAAGACTCAGTGATATCCCCACGGTAGATTTCCTTCTAAAATGGAGGGAAGATGACCAAGGAGGGGGTAAGCACTGCCGCCTGTGCCACCAGGCAGAAGAATCCCTGCAACACCTTATATGGGTGTGCCCTGCCCCGACAACACCACGAAGAGGGCTGCTGACAACAGAGTTCAACAACCTAAGTGTCAGGGTCAGTGGATCTGCATCGATGGAGTCACTGGATCCAAGGAATGCAATGAGGGGGGAAAAGAGTTCAAGAACCCCAAGTGTCAGGACCGGTGGATCTGCATTGATGGAGTCACTGGATCCAAGGAATGCAATGAGGGGAGAAAAGAGTTCAAGAACCCAAGTGTCAGGGTCGGTGGATCTGCATTGATGGAGTCACTGGATCCAAGGAATGCAATGAGGGGAGAAAAGAGTTCAAGAACCCTAAGTGTCAGGGTCGGTGGATCTGCATTGATGGAGTCACTGGATCCAAGGAATGCAATGAGGGGAGAAAAGAGTTCAAGAACCCAAGTGTCAGGGTCGGTGGATCTGCATTGATGGAGGCACTGGATCCAAGGAATGCAATGAGGGGAGAAAAGAGTTCAAGAAACCAAAGTGTCAGGGTCGGTGGATCTGCATTTATGGAGTCACTGGATCCAAGGAATTCAATGAGGGGAGAAAGGATTTCACGAAACCAAAGTGTCAGGACCGGTGGATCTGCATTGATGGAGTCACTGGATCCAAGGAATGCAATGAGGGGAGAAAAGAGTTCAAGAAACCAAGTGTCAGGATTGGTGGATCTGCATTGATGGAGTCACTGGATCCAAGGAATGCAATGAGGGGGGAAAAGAGTTCAAGAAACCAAGTGTCAGGATCGGTGGATCTGCATTGATGGAGTCACTGGATCCAAGGAATGCAATGAGGGGAGAAAAGAGTTCAAGAAACCAAAGTGTCAGGAACGGTGGATCTGCATTGATGGAGTTACTGGATCCAAGGAATGCAATGAGGGGATAAAAGAGTTTTAGAAACCAAAGAGTCAGGGTCGGTGGATCTGCATTGATGGAGTCACTGGATCCAAGGATGCAATGAGGAGAGAAAAGAGTTCAAGAACCCAAGTGTCAGGGTCGGTGGATCTGCATTGATGGAGTCACTGGATCCAAGGAATGCAATGAGGGGAGAAAAGAGTTCAAGAACCCAAGTGTCAGGGTCAGTGGATCTGCATTGATGGAGTCACTGGATCCAAGGAATGCAATGAGGGGAGAAAAGAGTTTAAGAAACCAAGTGTCAGGATCGGTGGATCTGCATTGATGGAGTCACTGGATCCAAGGAATGCAATGAGGGGAGAAAAGAGTTCAAGAACCCTAAGTGTCAGGATCGGTGGATCTGCATTGATGGAGTCACTGGATCCAAGGAATGCAATGAGGGGAGAAAAGAGTTCAAGAACCCTAAGTGTCAGGATCGGTGGATCTGCATCGATGGAGTCACTGGATCCAAGGAATGCAATGAGGGGAGAAAAGAGTTCAAGAAACCAAAGTGTCAGGGTCAGTGGATCTGCATTGATGGAGTCACTGGATCCAAGGAATGCAATGAGGGGAGAAAAGAGTTCAAGAACCCTAAGTGTCAGGATCGGTGGATCTGCATCGATGGAGTCACTGGATCCAAGGAATGCAATGAGGGGAGAAAAGAGTTCAAGAAACCAAAGTGTCAGGGTCAGTGGATCTGCATTGATGGAGTCACTGGATCCAAGGAATGCAATGAGGGGAGAAAAGAGTTCAAGAACCCTAAGTGTCAGGATCGGTGGATCTGCATCGATGGAGTCACTGGATCCAAGGAATGCAATGAGGGGAGAAAAGAGTTCAAGAAACCAAAGTGTCAGGGTCAGTGGATCTGCATTGATGGAGTCACTGGATCCAAGGAATGCAATGAGGGGAGAAAAGAGTTCAAGAACCCTAAGTGTCAGGATCGGTGGATCTGCATCGATGGAGTCACTGGATCCAAGGAATGCAATGAGGGGAGAAAAGAGTTCAAGAAACCAAAGTGTCAGGGTCAGTGGATCTGCATTGATGGAGTCACTGGATCCAAGGAATGCAATGAGGGGAGAAAAGAGTTCAAGAACCCAAGTGTCAGGGTCAGTGGATCTGCATTGATGGAGTCACTGGATCCAAGGAATGCAATGAGGGGAGAAAAGAGTTCAAGAACCCTAAGTGTCAGGACCGGTGGATCTGCATTGATGGAGTCACTGGATCCAAGGAATGCAATGAGGGGAGAAAAGAAATCAAGAACCATAAGTGTCAGGATCGGTGGATCTGCATTGATGGAGTCACTGGATCCAAGGAATGCAATGAGGGGAGAAAAGAGTTCAAGAACCCTAAGTGTCAGGACCGGTGGATCTGCATTGATGGAGTCACTGGATCCAAGGAATGTAATGAGGGGAAAAAAGAGTTCAAGAACCATAAGTGTCAGGACCGGTGGATCTGCATTGATGGAGTCACTGGATCCAAGGAATGCAATGAGGGGAGAAAAGAGTTCAAGAACCAGAAGTGCCAGGATCGGTGGATCTGCATCGATGGAGTCACTGGATCCAAGGAATGCAATGAGGGGAGAAAAGAGTCCAAGAACCCTAAGTGTCAGGACCGGTGGATCTGCATTGATGGAGTCACTGGATCCAAGGAATGCAATGAGGGGAGAAAAGAGTTCAAGAACCCAAGTGTCAGGGTCGGTGGATCTGCATCGATGGAGTCACTGGATCCAAGGAATGCAACGAGGGGAGAAAAGAGTTCAAGAACCCTAAGTGTCAGGACCGGTGGATCTGCATTGATGGAGTCACTGGATCCAAGGAATGCAATGAGGAGAGAAAAGAGTTCAAGAACCCAAGTGTCAGGGTCGGTGGATCTGCATTGATGGAGTCACTGAATCCAAGGAATGCAATGAGGGGAGAAAAGAGTTCAAGAACCCCAAGTGTCAGGACCGGTGGATCTGCATTGATGGAGTCAATGGATCCAAGGAATGCAATGAGGGGGGAAAAGAGTTCAAGAAACCAAGTGTCAGGATCGGTGGATCTGCATTGATGGAGTCACTGGATCCAAGGAATGCAATGGGGGGAGAAAAGAGTTCAAGAACCCTAAGTGTCAGGATCGGTGGATCTGCATTGATGGAGTCACTGGATCCAAGGAATGCAATGAGGGGAGAAAAGAGTTCAAGAACCCTAAGTGTCAGGATCGGTGGATCTGCATTGATGGAGTCACTGGATCCAAGGAATGCAATGAGGGGAGAAAAGAGTTTAAGAAACCAAAGTGTCAGGGTCGGGGGATCTGCATCGATGGAGTCACTGGATCCAAGGAATGCAATGAGGGGAGAAAAGAGTTCAAGAACCCTAAGTGTCAGGATCGGTGGATCTGCATTGATGGAGTCACTGGATCTAAGGAATGCAATGAGGGGAGAAAAGAGTTTAAGAAACCAAAGTGTCAGGGTCGGTGGATCTGCATTGATGGAGTCACTGGATCCAAGGAATGCAATGAGGGGGGAAAAGAGTTCAAGAAACCAAGTGTCAGGATCGGTGGATCTGCATTGATGGAGTCACTGGATCCAAGGAATGCAATGAGGGGAGAAAAGAGTTCAAGAACCCAAGTGTCAGGGTCGGTGGATCTGCATTGATGGATTCACTGGATCCAAGGAATACAATGAGGGGAGAAAAGAGTTCAAGAAACCAAAGTGTCAGGGTCGGTGGATCTGCATTGATGGAGTCACTGGATCCAAGGAATGCAATGAGGGGAGAAAAGAGTTCAAGAACCCTAAGTGTCAGGATCGGTGGATCTGCATTGATGGAGTCACTGGATCCAAGGAATGCAATTATGAACATTAGACTGGTACAATCCTGGACATCTTTAAAACACATGTGGGATAGAGGAAGAGGTGAAGAGGCCCCGATAAGATCTCCCTTGTGTACCACGCGCCTGCCGGCTGGTAGGGAAAATAAACAACAGATTTGCTCTATAAAATTAACATCACCTTATCTGACCCTTGATTATTAGCGCTTTCTGCATAAATTTGCACAACTGCACTAATGCACTTTTAGCACAAATGTATTACGACTACTTTAGCAGGTCGCTAAGGACCACAAGCGTTGCCGTCGTTAACGTACGAAAAGTTGAAAAATATCATATTTACTACCCCTCTTTTCTGGTACCTAAACATTAATACTTTTTGCGTAAATCTGCACACCTCATACGCTCTGCCAGCTTTTTTTGCATTATTCACATTTGCCCCCTATGCAAAGCTGATCTCTGTATATGCAACACATTTTTTATTAATGACTGGTCCCCAAATGGGAATAAATATGTTCATCATCCATATCTATTTTTATGGGTATGTAACTGTTACCACACAACTTTTAGCAAAAAATACTGTTACCACAAATCTATTACCACGCAGGACTCTTTACCACGAATACCTTTACAACGCATTACACTACAACGCAGATACTATTACAACGCATACCATTACAACGTAAGTATAGGTAAGTTTATATTTTTTTTTAAACATTTATTAGGGGTATTGGGTTTGGGTTTTAGGGTACAGGGGTATTTTTAGGTTTCAGGGTTGGGTTTGGGTTTTGGGGTACAGGGGTATTTTTAGGTTTCAGGGTTGGGTTTGGGTTTTGGGGTACAGGGGTATTTTTAGGTATCAGGGTTGGGTTTGGGTTTTGGGGTACAGGGGTATTTTTAGGTTTCAGGGCTGGGTTTGGGTTTTGGGGTACAGGGGTATTTTTAGGTTTCAGGGCTGGGTTTGGGTTTTGGGGTACAGGGGTATTTTTAGGTTTCAGGGTTGGGTTTGGGTTTTGGGGTACAGGGGTATTTTTAGGTTTCAGGGTTGGGTTTGGGTTTTGGGGTACATGGGTATTTTAGGGTTCAGGGATAGGTTTGGGTTTTGGGGTACAGGGGTATTTTTAGGTTTCAGGGCTGGGTTTGGGTTTTGGGGTTCAGGGGTATTTTTAGGTTTCAGGGTTGGGTTTGGGTTTTGGGGTACAGGGGTATTTTAGGGTTGAGGGATGGGTTTGGGTTTTGGGGTACAGGGGTATTTTCAGGTTTCAGGGCTGGGTTTGGGTTTTGGGGTACAGGGGTATTTTTAGGTTTCAGGGCTAGGTTTGGGTTTTGGGGTACAGGGATATTTTTAGGTTTCAGGGTTGGGTTTGGGTTTTGGGGAACAGGGGTATTTTTAGGTTTCATGGCTGGGTTTGGATTTTGGGGTACAGGGGTATTTTTAGGTTTCAGGGTTGGGTTTGGGTTTTGGGGTACAGGGGTATTTTTAGGTTTCAGGCTTGGGTTTGGGTTTTGGGGTACAGGGGTATTTATAACATATATTTACAAATTATTTAAAAAAAATTAATATCATTATTTAAAATATTTAAAAATAAAATAATTATTAATTAATTAAAATAATTAAATTATTATTAATTACATTATTTTAAAATATTATATACTTACCTATGCTTACGTTGTAATGGTATGCGTTGTAATAGTACCTGCGTTGTAGTGTAATGCGTTGTAAAGGTATTCGTGGTAATGGGTCCTGCGCTGTAAAAAATGTGTGGTAATGGTATGCATGCCAAAAGTATGTGTGCTAACATCATATATCCATTTCTTATGTTATGTTATGTTAAAAGGATTTATAAAGCGCATGGCTACCCCAGCAACGGGGCGTCCCAGCGCTAGCAGATCGAGCGACGGAGATAAAGGTGAAAGCTAGGGAAAGGACAGCCCAGGTTGTCCAGTACAGGTGCAACGGGGCAAAGATGAAAGCGAATAGCCAGGTTTTAATCTGTTTTCTGAAAGATTTAGATTCTGTATTTTTTTTTTATCGTGTATTTACTTTGGTCGAAGTTTACAGTTTTAATTGACTAATAAACACATTTTTACTAATGCATGAGAGGAAGACAAGACATGATTTCTTCAAATGACATCCACTGTTATCACTGGAGATTAAATGTGATCTCATTGTGTCTGGCCATTTAAAGTAAGTACCATCACATCTCCACTTCATGCTAATAATGAACAATAACCAACCACTGTAGGGACACCACTGAGCCTTATTGTGTAACAGCAAGTATTGGTTGTTCTTCACAGTTTTCAACACAGTCACATGGAGTGACCCTCTGCCGATTAAAAAGTGTTAGACGACCAGCGCAAACATGTGCCCATCGATAACCATCTGTATTACTCTGAAACATTGTGTCACAACTGAACTAATGCTAGTCACAAATACAAGGGCAGAAGAAATAATGCAACCAGGTGTACTGTGTTATGGCTCAAAAACATAATTTGCAAAGAAAACAAAATCAATAGATGTTTTGATGCCCCAAGTAAAAATAATGTCCTAAAGTAAAGCGCCGGGACACTCTTTTTGAGTAGCCGTGCGCTATACAAGAGCGCTATAACATAACATAACGCTATAACATAACATAACAAGTAGCAAAGCGCAGGATAAAATGGACCTCGTGATATCGTGCCATTGAACAAAGTTCTGCAAAGTACTGGGCTCAGAATATGGCTACAGATTATTTGGTCACAAAATTTGACCGTAGAATATTCTTTGGCGGATTCAGCCACATAATCAGATACAGAGAAAAGACTATCATGGCTACAATGTCCTGTGAAGATGTTCAAGAAAGTGTTTTAGATTCTGTCCCTTTTTTTAAGGTTCAGTCAGAGTCTCCTTGGTGAACATGTGATCAGCATTTAGTCTTTTGTACTAAAATATTACAGCTTCAGCCATATTAAAGGGGTTCCTGCCCTTTTTAGGTCTCGCCTATGCACCTCGCATGCGCTGCATGTGTAAAAGATGAAAAACTAGTTGGCCCTTTGTTGAATGAATACATTAAAGTGAACCGTAGTTTATATTAATTTATGTCTGTCATCTGCCTGTAAATGATATGAGCCACTCATAATGGAAGGTAGCTCCATGCTGCACAAATGGTTAAAATTAAGTTGTCTGAAATTCAGCTGAAACCAGAAAGAATTGCAAGTGAACGTGTACGTGTCCATTCTGCTGTAACTCCAACTTGTTTAATGATTTACAAGCTTTTACCTGTGTACAGAGCCAGTTCAGCGAGCCAATTCCCAGAAAGGGCTCGCTGACCTAGGACGTGTCAAGTTTGCTCTGCCCTTGCCTGGGTAAGGTGAAGGGGTAATGTGTTTGTTCAGCACAAATAGCATGTGCGTCATTTGCATGGGGAAAGCAGAAAACACGGGCCTCTGCTGATAAGATCAAACAGTGCACATTGACATTTCAAGATAACCGACCAAGGCTGTAGGTCAGGAGGTAGTGGTGTAAAAGATTAACCAGTATCTGCATGGTCAGATGCGTCACGAATAATGTAAAGTGTGAACGTAGACATATTTCTGAAATGCACCATGATGTTGTAATGTACACGTGGCAGAGATGGTCACACCACAATGTAGTAGTTAATGAATAATGTGTCAGGGGTCTGTGAAAACATATATAAAGACTGATTTCCTCACTGTAAAACCAGATCACTTTGCAGTCCTGCAAATTGTCTCAGCTGCAGCTTATTGGCAATAAAGCCATTTTCATTTGAAACCTTGTATGTGCCCTTCTTGTCCCTATTCACAAATTTTGTGCTTTTACAGATGGTGCCCGTGACTCGGTAGGGACTGCTGGTTCCTGCAGGGGTTGATGAACTGCGGTCTCAGGCCTCTACGGGGGCCTTCAACATCTCGGTGTATGCTGCGCAGCTCCAGAGAGGACTTGTTTCCTGACACGCCCAGACGACAAGGCTCCCGTTGATAAGCCTTTGACACAAGACACCTGCAGCTCCCTTCGAGCCATCAGGAGGTTTTCTGCCACAAAAAGAAGGACGCATACAAAGGCATTACTGATCAGATGATCAGGTAGGCAGTGCATAATGCACTGAACTGACTTTTATAAATAGAATGTTGTTCTACTGATACCTCAAAGGGTAGACACTGGAATTCATTAGGAATTCCTAGGGGAGGTCTGAGGGTACCTTTAACATAAGTGCCTGAGGAGGACTGTCCAATCTGTGAAAGATCATAAGGATCCCAAGGACAGAGGAGGGACCGTTGGAGGTTGCCTCAGAGGGACCGTGGGTGGTTGCCTCAAGACAGAGCATGCTTCTGAAAGACGTCTAAAAAAAAATATGCATATTGTTGAAATAGGGTGTGCAACAGTGTATTTCTAGAAAAGAAATAAAATGTGATAAAGGAAGAAAAATAATTAAATTAGTAACTAAATAAAATTAAAAATGCTTAGCAAATTATTTCTGAGCACAGCTAAAGGCCGCAGGGCAGCGTTAGATGTCACTCAACCTACAGCCCCTCGCGGTACCCCAGCGTGGTACGTATCAAAGAAAAAGGGATACTCTGCAATTCTCCATCTAGATCAATGAACTCATTACACCAGGAAAAAAAATGAATTGCAATGGCCAGAATATGGCACATTTGATAAAGTTAAAATGCTTTATTTAGAAGATTGTTTAAGGGAACGTGAAAAGAAAGGGAAGAAGGTACGTTTGTTGCAGTGGGATGCTTTTCATGCGTGGGGATCATATGTAGCTTCAAGGTTCTCAAGTGAACCTAAAACTATGAGAGGAAAAGCTATGGTCCATGATAGGGAGAAAGGAGAAGAAAGACATGAAAGTCATTGTAGGGAAAAGGAAATTGAAGTAGACAAATGCTTCACAGTTCACAAGCCAATACCAGATATTTACCCAACTCTACCTAATGCTCCCTTAGAACAGGAAGATTCCGAAGACCCTGTAATCGAAGGTTTATTGACAACTCCACCACCATACAGCCCGCAAACAATGCAAGCTTCATCGGCACCACACACACACACACCACAAGTTACATCACAAACTAGTAAGACAATACCTATACAACTTCAAGATACGCCTCTTTCTGGCTCAGGTAGACAAGGGTTACGGACAAAAATATCAGACAAAGAACAGAAAGTGGTACACGAGTTGGTAATAGAGGTTATGAAAAGTGGTACTTCTACATGGCGTAATGCAAAAAGCCGCTTCCCAACTGATTTCACGCCTGCACTTCAACGCAGCGCTTTGGAAAAGTTGGACAAAAAAAGTTACAGCTGGTTTAAAGACTGGGACAAATATTGGCCTGAGGAAGACGGCTACCTCCAACCTGACAGGTTGTCCCATGTTCATAACGGCACAATATCAGCAGTAATGGACGATGTAGGGGCAACATGCACAGAAATATTAGATGCTGTCCAGATATTAGCTGAATGGATAGATACACTACTGATACTAGAACAAAAATGTACAAAACTTAAAAAAAGTAAACAGGAGGAAGCTAGTACTCTTTCTCCTACTCACACCATGCCATTAAGAGAAGTACCAGGAAGTCAGGAAGGGAAGCCCACTATTAAAGTTCACACACCATGGTCAAATGTTGAATTACATAGATTTGCACTTCAGTTTCCAGACATTAGACAAGAAAGAGAGGAATGGTATAGACAGACGGAAATAATATTAAGAGTGGGCACTCTAACACTAGATGACATAGAACAGATGTTTTCCATAATATTGCCACCAGACCTTTGGGGAAAGATAAGAAGAGAAGATGACAAGCTACAAGTTCTACAAAACTCGGCAGCCCGCCTGGTACTAAGGCTTCCCCGCCGAGCTCCCTCACGTCCCTCTCTAGCAGCCCTACACTGGTTACCGATCAGTAAGAGGATTGTTTTTAAAGCCATGCTCTGGTGCCATAAAATCATTCATCACAGAGCTCCGGCATATATGTCTGATTTGGTGTCTGTGTATGAACCTAACAGATCTCTTAGATCCAAAGGAATGGTTCTACTCAAAACTACCTGCCCAAAAAAAGCTAAAATGGGTGGCAGATCATTTCGCACCTTAGCTGCCAAGCAATGGAACCTCCTGCCCCTAGATATTAGGCTGGAGAGTAATGAAATTAGATTCAGGAAGAAGTTGAAAACCTGCCTCTTTGCTGTGTGAACTGGTTCGCTTCTTTTTTTTTCCTCTGCTGCTGCTCTCTTTCTCCATAGCGCGGGGACACGCCGGGAGGTGTTACCATGCGCTCTATAAACTCCTTTAAACTAAACTAAACTAAACTAAATGATGAATGCTTAAAAATAAAATGGGAAAAAATAACTACAGAGAAGAGGGAACAAGGAGAAGATATTTCAGAGGAAATTAAAAATTTGCCGGCTAAAATAATGGCTAAAATAAATATACTAGTACCAAGAAAACAAATTGACTGGTCAAAATTAAATGCATGCATTCAAGATACTGAAGAAACGGTATCCGGGTTTTTCTCTAGAATACAGAAGGTCTTCACAGCTTCAAGTGGTTTAGATACTGAAAAAGAAGCAACACGAGGCGCACTTGTCTCCTGTTTTGTAAATAATTTAAAACCTGCTATTAAAAGAGAGATTCTAGAGTACAACCCTACTTGGTCATGCAAACCTCTAACAGAGGTTTTACAATTAGCACAGTATTACGAAATGCTAGGGAAAAAGGATTTGGAAAATAAAAATAACAAAATAAAAGAATTAAAAACGAAAGTCTTGATTCAGCAGGCTCACCAGTATAGCAGCCGTGGTCCAAGAAGCAGGGGGAGAGGAAGAGGCCGTGGGGGCTCACAAAGGTCATTCTCTGCGCCCCCAACACAGCATACAACCACAAATGACTTAACACACACACAGGGATGCTTTAATTGTGGGGACCATGATCATTGGAGAGCGCAATGCCCACACCCCCTCAAGCAGTCACAGAGAGGTGGTGGGATGGGGAGATCAAGAGGTCGGGGAAGGAGCATGGGAAGAGCTGGATATCAACAGCAAGGACGCGACTCACAACCTGGCCCAACAGGGTATCCCCCCAACACAAATTTCTTTGATAATGAAGAAATACCAAAAATGCAGGTGCATCACCCTTATGATGGGATCTATCAGGAAGGGCCCCAAGGGGAATGGGACTATTATGCTTGTTAGGGAGGCCCGAGAGAGTTAATACAGAGGATGGTAATCCCTGTAGATCCCACTGGACCATATGTGAGGGGTAAGATTGAAGGTACACCTGTGGAATTACTAATAGATACAGGGGCCACCAATTCCTCCTAAACAAAGAAAAAGTTTCCAGATGTTCCTCTCTCGGGAAAAATAAATAAGTCAGTGGGATTCACCAACATACTTGGAACAAGCCCAATTTCAGCACCCTTGAAATACAGTATAGGCCCAATTCAGGACACGCATTCATTCCTTATATCAGACAAATGTGCATTTAATTTGTTAGGCTTGGACTTGCTAAAAAAAATGAATGCCACAATTAAGTGGACTGCAGACGGAGTTTTTTTGGAAGTAGATGGGCCAATGACAGAGGAAATGGGCAACTGTTTCCTATCAATAGGAATACACAATATTACAGCACAAATAATGTATCAGATAGATTCAAGGATATGGGCAAAACACAAAAATGACACTGGGAAAATGAACATCACACCTGTAACAATTACAGTCAAACAGAATGTGAAATTACCAAGAATACCACAGTACAAAATAGCTCCAGAGGGATTGCAGGATATAGTAGCTGACTTACTAAAAGAAGGGATTGTTAAAGAAATATCAGGCAGTCCTTGTAACAGCCCTATTCTTCCGGTCTTAAAAAAAGGCGATGGAAATATTGATGAAAAAAGTTACAGATTCATAGTTGATCTCAGAGAAATTAATAAAATTGTGGTGCCACAGTTCCCGGTTGTCCCAAATGTAGTATCAATATTGTCAACATTGTCACCAGAAATGACATATTTTTCAGTAGTGGATTTAAAAAATGCCTTCTTCTCAATTCCAGTAGATGAGGGTAGCATGTACCTCTTTTCATTCTCTGTAAGCGGGAGAACCTTCTGTTTCTGTTGTATCCCTCAAGGGTTCACAGAGAGCCCGAGCATTTACAACCAGGCCTTGAAAAGAGAACTAGACACATTCAACTTATCACCTAACTCTGTGCTAATACAATATATAGATGACCTGCTGCTTGGTAGCATCTCTGAGACACAATACAACTGACACCATTAATTTGTTAAATTTCTTAGCTGAACATGGTCACAAAGTTTCACCAGAGAAAATACAATTTGTTCAACAGGAAGTATCCTACCTAGGACACATCCTGTCGTAAGGGCAGAGAAGATTGGATGATAAGCGCATTAAATTGATTCTACAGACACCAGTGCCACGCACTCAAAAACAGGTGCGAGCCTTTTTAGATATGGCCAGTTATTGTCGACATTGGATTGCTAACTTTTCCTTGATTTCAAAACCCTTATTGGCCCTGACCCACAAGGACACGCCCGAACCCCTTCAGTGGTTGCCAGAACATGAACAAAGCTTCCTTGCCATTCGGCAAGCTCTCTGCTCTGCTCCTGCTTTAGGCCTACCAGACTATTCTAAGTCTTTCCAACTCTATGTTCATGAGTCCGACGGGAGTGCTCTTGGGGTTCGATGCCAGCAGTTCGGTGACCACAAAAGACCATGCGCATATTTCTCTGCCACCTTGGATACTGTAGCCAAGGCTTTACCTTCCTGTATACGTTCTGTTGCAGCAACTGCCCTATCACTACAACGTGCAGAAAGCATAATAATGGGACATGAAGTTGATGTCTATGTACCACATGCAGTGGAGCTGATATTAAATAAGACACGTACTCAACACCTCACAAATGCCAGGCTCACGCAGTATGAGATCTGATTATTTGCAGCACATGTAACACTTCACAAGTGTAATGTTCTTAACCCTGCCACTCTGTTACCTATTCCCACTGATGATCTAGTGGACTCAGACAATGATTGTATTTTGTTAACTGAGGAGCAAACAAAAGGTAGAATAGATATGACTGATACACCCTATGCAGATGCTGAAGGAGAATTGTGGGTGGATGGTTCCTGCCTTAGAACAGAGGATGGAAATACATCAGCAGCCTATGCAGTTGTAACAAATAAAACTGTAGTTGAGTCCTGTAAGATACCTGAGTTTTCTGCACAAGCAGCAGAACTTGTGGCACTTACACGAACTTGTGAGTTATCTGAAGGGAGGTGTGTTAACATATACACAGACAGCCAATATGCCTTTAATGTGGCACATTCCTTTGGAAGACTTTGGAAAGAAAGAGGTTTCATTACCCCACAAGGCACAAAGATACAGCATGGAGTGCTGATCACTAAATTACTTAACTCCTTGGCACTTCCAAAGAAATTGGCCATAATTAAATGCAGTGCTCACAAGAAAGTTACTGACAAGGTAGGCCAGGGAAATGCATTTGCTGACATAACAGCAAAACAGACAGCAAGAAATAATTCAGCACTAGTACTAACGGCCCAAGACTTACCTGATGAAGTGAAGTCACTAGATCTAACAACTGAAGGTATAAGACTAATGCAACAAGGAGCAACAGCAGAAGAACAGATGGGTTGGTCAAAGGACGGGTCATTTGTTCAAGGATGTTGGATGAATGACACCAAGGAGAAATATATGTTACCAGACAGGATGGTCTACTCCATGTGTTTGGCCATGCATGGCCCGGCACACATATGCAGGGAAGCCATAGTAAATTGTATGGACAAGTTCTGGGTGAACAAGAATATAAGGAAAACAGCACAGGAAATATGTCAAAGATGTATGGTATGTGCACAGTACAATGTGGGTAAGACTGCTCCAGTACCTAAAGGCCACTTTCAAAAACCAACAATGCCATTTGAAGCCCTGCAGATAGACTATGTGGAGATGCCACCTACAAATAAGTATAGGTATATCCTGGTGGTGGTGTGCATGTATTAAAAATGGATAGAGGCATACCCGGTAAAACACAATGATGCCATCTCAACAGCCAAGTGCTTGATAAAGGACTTGATCCCACGCTTTGGGGTCCCAAAAACCATATTTTCAGATAATGGCAGCCACTTCTGTAATGAAATAATAAAATTGACATGCAAAGCCTTGGGAATACAGCAGAAGCTACACTGCGCCTATCATCCAGAGGCGGCCGTAGTAGAAAGAAAAAATGGCGTGCTCAAGAGCAAGATAGCAAAAATATGTGCTGACACAAAATTGACCTGGATGGATGCCTTACCTATTGCCCTAATGAGCATGAGGAGCACACCAGATGCCAAGACTAAACTCAGTGCTCATGAAATAGTCACTGGGTTGCCAATGGTAGCTTGGGGAGTTCCAGACAAAAATGCTCTGCCTATGATGACGAATGAATTGTTGAATGATTACTGCATGTCACTTACACGCACTCTTGCTTCTATCAACCAGCACGTGAAGGGGGCCCTTCCAGAGCCACTGCAAGTTGAAGGACACAAGTTTAAACCCAGGGACTGGGTGCTCATCAAGGCATTCCAGAGGTCCAACTGTCTCCAAGCTCGCTGGAAGGGTCCACAGCAAGTCCTGCTCGCCACGAAGACTGCGGTAAAGTGCACCAACAACAAATCCTGGATCCACGCCAGCAACATCAAGAGGGCACCACCTGACACCACATCGAGCCAAGACCCAGGTCAGCAGCACATGCCAACACCGGAATTGATCAAAGAGGAGAAGAGGTACAATTTACGGTCAACAAAGAAGACAGAGATGAAATGTCAATAATACCTATAATTGATCCTCTTCAGGAAATAAATGAAGTATTACTGCTAGATATCATCCTAACAGATATGTTAACAAATATCTTTGACTTTGGGAATAACGGTGAAGAAAACAACGAAAGCGCACTACTGTACATCCAGGAATCATTTGATCAGCTAGAATATGAGCTAATGCGAGACTTAAACAGTATAGCATTACGAGAAGCTTTAGACAGAGTACTTTCTGACTGAGAAAATTCAACTAGGGTATATTGCACACTACCACCAGGAGTAATAGCTCAGTCGCAGAACAAGAAAAGTATAGCACACTTCATCAGGGAGTTCTTAGTAAAAAGTGGGCCAGAACAAGTTGAGTAGATGAACTGATCCAGGAGGTATTTGCGAGTCCTCCTGTAACTGCAAAGTGCCCGTGCCACTGCAGCAATTAGTAGATGAACTGATCCAGGAGGTATTTGCG
This sequence comes from Lissotriton vulgaris, assembly GCF_964263255.1. Classification (NCBI taxonomy): domain Eukaryota; kingdom Metazoa; phylum Chordata; class Amphibia; order Caudata; family Salamandridae; genus Lissotriton; species Lissotriton vulgaris. The sequence continues at coordinate 470,914 of NW_028247260.1, forward strand.
AGTCCTCCTGTAACTGCAAAGTGCCCGTGCCACTGCAGCAATTAGTAGATCAACTGATCCGGGTGGTATTTGCGAGTCCTCCTGTCACTGCGAGCACCCGTGCTGCTGCAGCAACCAGCAAATAACTTTTCACAGGTTGGCAGGACAGCCTGCTTTAAAAAGCTACCTTTAGGGTGAGGTACAGTGGACAAAATTGTAAAAATTAAGTAAGCTTGCACTAAGGGTTGAAATACGTGACCAAAGGGTCGTGCATTACAAGAATTACATGCATATCTTTGGGAGGCGAGAAGTACCAAGAAATTCTCAGAGGCCATCTGAAATATTAACGAATAGCTGTTCGCAATATATTCTGTGCTACAGCCTCACCTTATATGTGTTCATGCTTTTTTTGTGTTTAGCTTATATTATAGTAAAGATTCACAGTGATAATCCATAACATAGTGTCATCAATAGCACTACATCCAATTAAAGAAAGTATAGGAATAGATAGGTATGAATAGGAAATATACAGCTCTAAAAATTAAGAAAAAATGGTACAAGTCTAAAATGTGCATACCTGGGGTGATATTCTGTCTGTTATTGCTAGCATTAATTACTGTATACTTATTGGACGTGTTCTATCCCATGGAACAATTGATACCAACACCAACACCCCCTGCTATCATACCTGCATACACTTTGTCACCTGAAGAAATAGCCCACAGAGAAGATATGCACCACAATTCCTTTGTGACTTTGTTGCATCATACCAATAAGATATTAACAAGGGGAGATTGCTGGATATGTTTGCAATTCCCAGCTTCTGTAGACCAAAGTTTGCCACTGGTTAAAGTCCCACTGCCTTTTGCAGCATCCTGTTATGCCATTTATTTATTTATTTATTTATTTATTTATTTATTTATTTAGAAGTTTTCTATAGCGCTAACAAGACCCGAAGGTATCAGAGCGCTTCACAGTAGTGGGCATGAAAAAGAGAACAACATGAAACAAACCCAATAAAAGCAATCGGCGACAGACAATTTGGAAAGAAGAAAAGTTCGGACAGCAGGGCTTCTCAGTACTGGATTCAACAATACCGCATGGATTCTGAGACGTTTGCAGCTCCAAGTTATCCATAACCAAGGGAGCGGATCAGGCACAAGGATTTAAGTTGGCTCTTGAATTCTGCATAGGACGGTAGAGTTCTGATGTGCGGGGGGATGGCGTTCCATATTTTGGGGGCATTTCCTGAGAAAGAGCAGTCCGCAGTTCTCTTCCTTCTGGTTTTTGGTAGGATGAGCAGTAGGGAATTAGAGCTTCTCAAATTTCTGGCTTGGCCTGCTTTTTTGAGCTTGTTAGCCAGGTATTCCGGTTTGCCGGTGTGGAGGGCCTTGTGGGTTAGGCAGGCCGTTCTGAAGGTACTTCGCATTTCCACAGGGAGCCATTCGAGTTCTTTAAGAGCCGGGGAGATGCGATCATATTTTTTGCAGCCTGTGATCATTCTTGCTGCCGCGTGAAGTGTTGTTTTTAGTGGAGCCAGGTGGGATTTGGGGATGCCTGTTAGGATTGAGTTCCCATAGTCCAGTCTTGATAGAACTAGAGATTGCGTGGCTAGTTTGAGGTCCTTGTTGGGAATGTAAGGTTTAATTTTGTTCAAAAGTCTGAGGTTGAAGAATGCGCTTTTCGCCGAGTTCTTAATGTGATTTGTCAGGGTTAGTTTAGGGTCTAAGGTGAAGCCCAGGGATTTAACGGAGTCGGCTAGCGTGAGGTTACCCTTGAGAGCATCGATCGACTTTAGCCACTCGGTGATTTGAGGGTTATCTTCTTTGTTTGAGATGAGGAGTGTTTCTGTCTTATCGGGGTTGAGTTTCAGGTGATTCTTTGTCAGCCAGTCTTGAACTTCATTTAGGATATCGTTGAGTCTCTGGATGTCTTTAAGAGAGGAGATTTCCAGGTAAATCTGCGTGTCGTCCGCCTAGAGGTGGAAGTTGATGTTGGCGTTCCTGAGTAACTTAGCGAGTGGCTCCATGTAGATGTTAAAGAGCTGGGGGGAGAGCACCGATCCTTGAGGGACACCCTTGTTGACTTGCTGGGTATCGGAGGTGAAGTTCTTGATTTTTATTAGTTGCGAACGGTTGTGTAAAAAGGAGGAAAACCACTTGAGAACTACCTCGCCAAGGCCGGCTCTTTCTTGGAGAGTCGTGATGAGGAGCTTGTGGTCCACCGTGTCGAACGCTGCTGAGAGATCAAGGAGTATGAGGAGGCAGCACTTGTCAGCGTCAAGAGATCCATGGATGTCATCTATGATGTTCAACATCGCGGTTTCAGTGCTGCGGCCTTGTCTGAAGCCAGATTGGAGGGGGTCCAGGAGATTGATGTTGTCCAGGTGTTGCGTCAGTTAACAATAGTAAAAATAGAGCTAATAGCTGTTTTGCAGAATTTAAAGAAAAGTACTGCTGGTACAGGGACAACAATGGCTCCACCTGCAGGAACATTATATAACAAATATATGGCAGATATTCTGACACTGGGGAACTGCACGGAAGTAATGGAACAGAATGCAACATTCCCTCTGTCTGACATCTTTACTCCGCTCTTTCCAACTCAGAATACAAGCACTGGGATAGCAGGCCCATCAAAAGAGGCAAATAAGAATATACCATTTTTAAGTTAAAATTAAGAAAACACAACGCAATAGGGAGTATTTGTATTAAGAGTAATGAGACCGATCAGGTGGGCAATAGTACAAATTGTAACATGACATTTGAAATGACGGCCGAAAATATTAGCATTCCACTTTCCGTAGGTGACTCAATTTATTTCAATTGTGGAGAAAGGGCTTATACATGGCTTCCAACAAGTCAGAGTGGTTGCTGTCACCTAGGGTTTATATTAACTGCTATAGCAATAAAAGACACAAAGGAAGTACGAAGGGACATGCAAAGGCATGCACCACGGCAAGGCAGGAGAAGTGTGGATCAAAGAGATACAGCATCACAGATAGAGGGGTGATATATTTAAAGGGGTGATACCATGGATTGGTCCATCTATCAACTCAGGGGATATACGTAGATTATCCAGACTACTAGAAGCAACAGTAAATGAAACGACAAGTATACTTGAAAACATTACAGTAGAGCTTCAAGCTGTGAGATTAGTTTCGTTACAAAATAGAATGATTCTTGACATGATGCTAGCAGAAAGGGGTGGAGTCTGTGCAATTATAGGGGCGTCCTGTTGCACCTATGTCCCTGACTCCTCTGTTACTGTCAGGGAGGCAATAAAAAGATTGCATCATATAGGTGTAGAAGCGCATCAGGATTTTGGTACATGGGATATAGAAGGTTCACTTTGGAGTTGGTTGAGCGCATGGGGTTGGAAGATAGGAATGGTGTTCATAACAATTTTCCTACTAATAGTAGGCTGTTGTCTATTAATTAATTGCCTGCCAATGTGCTGTCAACTATTGGGACAGCTGACAAAATGCCAAGGGAGGAGATTAAAGGAAAAAGAAAGAATGCTGATGCAAACAGTCACTACTGAGTTGAAGAACATAGACATTTCTGACAATGATAAGAATGGACAATATAATTATTAAATTGTGATATGCTTCGTGATGAAATTATTTTAAACTAAGGTTCAAAGGGTCATATTGTAAAAGATGAAAAACTAGTTGGCCCTTTGTTGAATGAATACACTAAAGTGAACCGTAGTTTATATTAATTTATGTCTGTCATCTGCCTGTAAATGATATGAGCCACTCATAATGGAAAGTAGCTCCATGCTACACAAATGGTTAAAATTAAGTTGTCTGAAATTCAGCTGAAACCAGAAAGAATTGCAAGTGAACGTGTACGTGTCCATTCTGCTGTAACTCCAACTTGTTTAATGATTTACAAGCTTTTACCTGTGTACAGAGCCAGTTCAGCGAGTCAATTCCCAGAAAGGGCTCGCTGACCTAGGACGTGTCAAGTTTGCTCTGCCCTTGCCTGGGTAAGGTGAAGGGGTAAAGTGTTTGTTCAGCACAAATAGCATGTGCGTCATTTGCATGGGGAAAGCAGAAAACACGGGCCTCTGCTGATAAGATCAAACAGTGCACATTGACATTTCAAGATAACCGACCAAGGCTGTAGGTCAGGAGGTAGTGGTGTAAAAGATTAACCAGTATCTGCATGGTCAGATCCGTCAGGAATAATGTAAAGTGTGAACGTAGACATATTTCTGAAATGCACCATGATGTTGTAATGTACACGTGGCAGAGATGGTCACACCACAATGTAGTAGTTAATGAATAATGTGTCAGTGGTCTGTGAAAACATATATAAAGACTGATTTCCTCACTGTAAAACCAGATCACTTTGCAGTCCTGCAAATTGTCTCAGCTGCAGCTTATTGGCAATAAAGCCATTTTCTTTTGAAACCTTGTATGTGCCCTTCTTGGCCCTATTCACAAATGTTGTGCTTTTACACATGGCAAAAAGACCTTTTCCTATCGCTTTTGCTTTTCAGCCAAACACGTGCATGCGTTCTATTGCCATCAATGGCAACGCATGCACATGAGGCAATCTACTTGCGGGAGTGCGCGCCGCCAAATGGCAGCAATTATCACTCCCGCACGTGCAGGCCCTCCTCTTCCCCCCTTCTGCTGCGCCTTCTCCTGCTGCCCCGCAAGCGTGTTTTATTTTAATTTGCTATCAGTTCCCCCGGGGCACAAGCAGGCATCCACTTCTGTCTTTTTGCTGTGATCAGCTGTCCTGACAGAAGTGGATGCCTGCCTGTGTCCTGGGGGGAACTGCAGGACTGCTCATCGGCACAGAGTCTCTTGTTTTTATTTCAATTTATTAGGTAGCAAGAGTGCAGCTTGATGTAGCACCCGAGCATACTTAATTTCTTTATTATTGCACTATGAACTGTCTTCACTATTACCTCGACACGGGAGGGGACGTGCGGGTAACTATTCCCTCCGCTACCAACTGTAAAGTTATGAAAAAAGTTATTTCCCATCGAACTCACATCTCCCCACGTTAACTACGGATGTTTGGGCACGGGGGGTTTGTTCCTTGTTCAATGTTAAAACGGTGTTTTATTGCAAAGTGTAGCTGTCCAGAGGGTTAGAAATTAGATTACATGAAGGACACAGGAGAGAGAATATGAATATAAAAATCTGCGGATACGAAGATGTGTACATAGTATTAATGTACGGCCATGTTTACTTTGGACGTGCTCTGATCCCACGCCGCCCAACCTCCCGGGTGTGGGCCTATATGGCTGTGTTTTACCCTGAACATTGCATGTCGATAATTTTGCCCTTGATTGGCCTGAGAGGCTGTGTGGTCCTGTGCCTTCTATGTTTTCGCAATAAAAATATTTTTCAAAAAAAAAAAAACTACCGATGTTTGGATTCCACCTCTGTAACATGTATTTGCCTGCGTTACCTACCTCTCAAAAATTGTTCACATATCTGTGAAAGATGCTAGGTAGGATGCGCGCTCCGGAGCTCAGAGGAGGGAAGGGGGAGTGTCCCGTCCACGCAGGTCACCTCCAGGCTGCCTGCCAGCTCCGAGGAGGGATCGCAGAAATGTGATGGGGAGTTTGGTTGTTGTGTGGGGTTTTCTGCAGCCATTGCGTCCCCCGGACTATCGAATAAGCACCCACTAGGCAACATGAAGGTCAATGTGAATACTTGGCGCAGCATTTTTTATTACCATTTATTTCTGTTGGTGTTAATATATATAGCGCCTATGTCGCTTTTCAGTCGCACCCTAGGCCTACACCTTCGATTTTGTTAATATAGTGTGGAATTTAAAGTTACGTATGCTGTGCCAGCTGTTTAGTGCCAAGAAGTAGTTCACTGTTCTACAACAATGTGCAAGTGTATATCTTTGTCAGCTGTGTTGCACACAAAGGGGTGTTGGTGCAGCCATCCATTGACGATGATGTGTGTAGTTTCATTTTTAAGCAGGATTCTTCTAAATTCGTTTTCAAATTAGGAAGATTTTTCCTACACTGACTGAAGCGCGCAGTTTCATTCTACCCTGGGTTTTTTCTGCTTCGACCCAACTTTGTGCATTAATTGCAACGTGACCTTTAAACTGCAGGCGAGAGATTCATTGGAAATTTGATGCAACAGATTGTAGTAGCGTGCTCTAGTGTACGCACGTCACGTGGGCCACGTGACGTGCCACGCCCGCGCAAGGCTGAGCGCGCTGCGTAAATGTTTGGCGCGCAGAGCCGTTACGGCAGTTGAGGCTCGGCGCTCTTTAGAGGTAGACGTGTCTAATAAAGAAAGGTTAAATTACTACCAAGGTTGCAGTGTCATCATTGCTGGGGGGAACAACGACATTACAATGGCGACGAGGGTGGGATAGCCGATCCCCACCCCCCACAGTGAACACCGACGGCAACCACCAGCAGACACCCTGAAGAGCGCGGCAGGGCCAAACAACCCGAAGATCCCTAGAGGTCGAAAACGGCGCAAGATGAAGAAGACATGGCAAGCAGCACGCCAAACAAGGTCAGCGTCCACCGAGTCAAAGAAACGAGCTGGATACCCTGGTAAAGAGAGAGGGGGCTGACGCAGGTAGTCCCCAGGACCACGCATATAAGGTAGAACAAGACAGCGCGCCGGGAAGCCCTAAAGGCCAAACGAGCCACCAGCCCACGATCAAGAGCGAAAGGATGAGCGTGCAAACAGGATATGCGACAGCGCCGGTGCAGTTCCTTCCCAGACCGGGAGAACCGCTGATGAAGTGGGAGGACTGGAGAGAGTACCTCGACAACTTCATCGGGGTTCTGGAAGATGAGAGTGAAGAGACATTCAAACCATCAAGGAAGAAACGCATCTTGCTATTGAACTTAGGCCCTGAAGGGTTGAGAGTCTACAAAAGCCTGGTGCCGAAGCAAAGGAACAGCACAGATGATGATGTGTACGCTCATGCGATCGACGACCTCAATGAACACTTCAGACCGGCGGTGTGTGTGTCGGTGGACAGATTTAACTTCCAACAAAGAAAGCAACGCCCAGGAGAGACAGTAGAGGAGTACGTGGCAGCATTAAAACGGCTGGCGGCCACGTGCAAGTATGACAATTGGGAGGAAGAATTTATAAAGGACCAAGTGGTGATGCACACCACATGCACATCTGTACAAGACAAACTGTGGGCCAGTGGAGAAACCACCCTGAAAGACGTAATGGTCATTGTCAAGAGGGCAGAACTAGCGAGGAGGTGTGCGGACGCAACAAAGAAAGAGACGGCGCCCAGTGTCATGGTGAACAAGGTGGACGAGGAAGAGTCCCATAGGGACCACCAGACAAAAAGGGCAGCAGACAAGAGTAACACCAGGGGGAGCAGCAATGGCGGTCCGCCAGGAAGGCAAGCGGGAACTAACCGGAAACCATGCTACAGGTGCGGAAACTGGGCGCACAAAGCGCATGATAGGAAATGTCAGGCGTTTCGCGCCAAATGCATGTACTGTGGAATGATCAGTCACTTCGAGAAGGTGTGCAGGAAAAAGGCCTCCAAAAGCATGGTGAGATTAGTCAGCCACGACAGCGATACCCAGGAGGAGGTGTCGGTGGAAGATGTGGTCACGGTGCTATGTATATATGACCAGGTACTGGGAGGGGATGGACAAATAATGAGCATAGATGGCAAAAGAACCATGAAACCTGTTTTAGAGATGGCCATAGGAGGAATCACGATCAGCGTAGTGGCCGATACGAGCTCACCATACACCATCATCCAGAGGGCAGTGTGGGAAGAGAAGTTTGCACCACGACTAGGCCCGGAACTGGAGAGACTGGACATCCGCCCAGTCACGTACAACGGGGACCGCATACCAATGGCGGGCTTCCGGCCACTGAAATTTAAGTTCCAGGGCCGATCTGCCTATTGCAAGCTCTATGTATCAGAGAAGGGTCCCTCCGTGCTGGGGTGGCTGGACCAGGGCGATCTAGGCATCAAGTTAGATCCTGGAGGCAAGGAACAGATCTTGTTAACTGAACAGGGAATATGGTCGGACCTGGACAAATGGAGGAAAACATTCCCCAGGGTGTTCGGAGGCACAGTGGGGAAGCTAGAGAAATTCTCACACAAAATCATCTTGAAAGACAAGGCAGTACCCATGGCTCACAGGGCCAGGAATATCCCCATCGCGGTACGAGAGGCGGTCCAAGAAGAACTCCAGGACCTGGAAAGGAAAGGGATCATCGAGCCCATCACATGCGCGGAATGGCTGGCACCATTGGTGGTAGTCAAAAAACCAAACGGAAAGGTCAGGTTGTGCGTGGACCTTAGGGAGCTCAATAAGAACATTGTGGTGGAAAAGTTCCCTCTGCCAAGAATTGAGGAGATGCTGGCCAGCACCCGGAGCATCAAATGGTTCTCCACCATTGACTTGACTTCCACCTACCACCAAATTGCCCTACATCCGGAGAGCCGCCATCTCACATCGTTTATCACTCCGTTTGGGTGTTACCAATTCCATCGCATGCCATTTGGGTTAGCCTCAGCGGTCGCAGTGTTCCAGAAGTTAATGCACCAGCTCTTCCAGAAAACCACCGGTGTCCAGTACTTCCAGGACGACATCCTGGTGATGGGCCGAGACAAGCCGGACCATGACTCGAAACTGGAGAGAGTATTACAGATCTTGGAAGGTAAAGGCCTCACAGCGGAATGGTCCAAGTGTCGCATCGTAATGGCATCAGTAACATACTTGGGACATAAAAACGGGGCAGAAGGAGTAACCCCAAAGGCTGAAAACGTCAAGGCAATCTGCGATGCACCCCCACCTACCAATAAAGACGAAGTCAGGTCATTTCTCGGCATGGCCTATTATTACGGGAAATTTGTGCAACATTTCGCCTCGAGGACCCACCACATGAGGCAACTGACAAGGGAGAACACTGAGTTTCAATGGTCAGAAGAGGCACAGGGTGAATTTGAAGCAGTCAAAACAGCAATCACTGAGGCAATTCCACTCCAAGGGTACGACCCCCAAGGCAGAACAGTGTTGACCACGGATGCCAGTGATAAAGGTCTGGGGGCAGTCCTTATGCAGGACAGAGGACAAGGACAGATGGACACCATAAGCTTCGCCTCACGCACGCTGTCGGACACTGAGAAGCGGTACAGCGTAATTGAGAAGGAGATGTTGGCAGTGGTATGGGCTACATCGAGGTTCAGACAGTTTCTGTGGGGCACACGTTTCTTTTTGAGAACAGACCACAAACCCCTGCTGAAGGGTGCTGACGTCGATTGGACATGCCGAGGCCACACCAAGGATTTCAAAAATGTCACTGAAATTACTAGAGTTCCGGTATGATGTGGAGCATATACCAGGGAACAAGAATGGAGTGGCAGATTACCTAAGCAGGGCAGCCGCCATGGAATCAAGTAATGAGAACAATGCAGGAATGGAGGAATGGGTGGCGCTCACAGAGGACCAGGAGGCCTCCATCAGTCTCCCAGAATGGAAGCAGGCATATGACGAGGATGTGGCATTGAAGGAAGTGAAGAAGTTCGTTACTCAAGGGTGGCCCGAGAAGAGAACACTCGGAGGGGAGCTCAGACCCTACTATGAGATCAGAGAACTGTCGATGGATGACAAGGGAGTGTTCGTACACAGGGGTGAGAAGGTAATACCACCCGCGAACCTCATCAACAGACAGTTAGACACACTCCATGAGGGACACCTTGGGATCTGCAAATTAAGGTTGAGGACCAGACAAGACTACTGGTGGCTGGGAATGGACCTGAGAGCGGAAAGACATGTAAGGAACTGCAGCAGATGCCAAGGAGCTGATAAAGCCCTTAAACCGCTCAGCCCCGAACTGGGTAAGTTCGAACTACCAAAGAACCCCTGGGAGGAACTGAGTGTGGACATCCTGGGCCCGGTGCTGGACATAAGGGGAGTCCAAAAGTACGTGTGTGTCATGGTGGACCGGTACTCGAAATGGCCTGAGATAACCATAGGAGAAACCATGGACACGGATACCATCATCAAGTTCCTAGCAGATACATTCGTGAGGGAAGGCATTCCCAAGACAGTGCTCAGTGACAATGGACCCCAGTTCAAGTCAGAGAAGTGGAATAATTTCATGAACAGGAATGGCATTGTAGCCAAACACACTGCTATCTATCACCCTGCCGGGAACGGCTTAGTGGAGCGGTTCAATAGGGTGGTGATGGGGTCGATCCAAGCTGCCATATCCGACGACAAAGACTGGGAAGTGGAAATTTGGCACATGATCTGGGCCTACAGGATCACGCCCACAAGCACGGGCTACAGCCCATTTCAAATATTGAGAGGATGCAAACCATTTACACAAGACAACAGAGTGTGGAAGGAAAAAACAGTCACCAGTGAATGGTCTCCCGCTGTGGTGCGAGCCAACCTTGAGAGGGCCCAAGCAGCCTACACTAAACATTACGACCGCAGGCGGAATGTACGGAGTACGGGCCTGGAGGAAGGAGAATGGGTGCGAGTGAGGTTGGCCAATGCGCAGAGGAAGGGGGAGAGCAAATACAGCAAGCCCATGCAAGTGAAGGAAGTCCTGGGCAGGGCAGCCTTGCTGAGCGACGGGAACATGTGGTCGCAGGACCGCATGGCAAGATGTAACAAAATCTTGAGCTGGGACCAAAGAACCACAGACTTAGGGGAGGAAGAGACTGAGTCGGTTGAGCAGGAGCCCCCAGAAACAGCAGTTGAGGAGGATGGAGAAGGCTCACAAGAACTAGAGACAGTGGTACATGATCAGGAGCAGAGGGCAGGAGGATGTCGAAGAGAGAGAGAAGAAGGTGCGGCCGCGCAGGAGTTTGAAGGAAGCAACGAAAGTGAGAACGCCAACACCCCGGTAAGACTGACCCGCAGGGGCAGGGTGGTGGTTAAACCCGCCAGATTCAGAGACTATGAATTGAACAGTGGACTATAAGTAACTATCAGTGCGTTGGAAAAAGGGGAGATATGTAGTAGTGCGCTCTAGTGTACGCACGTCACGTGGGCCACGTGACGTGCCACGCCCGCGCAAGGCTGAGCGTGCTGCGTAAATGTTTGGCGCGCAGAGCCGTTACGGCAGTTGAGGCTCGGCGCTCTTTAGAGGTAGACGTGTCTAATAAAGAAAGGTTAAACTACTACCAAGGTTGAAGTGTCATCATTGCTGGGGGGAACGACGACATTACACAGATTGCGCTTTGAAATTGCATTAAGTGCGTTTCGCAATGCAGTGAAGAAAATCAGAAAGATGTGATTTGAAGGGAATGTCTGTGTCATGTATCTGTTTGCGGCGTCTAGGTGTAGGTATGTGTGTGAAGTAAGGGACAAGGGACAAGCTTTGATTATATGCTATGAAAATGTGCATAGCGCTTACTTCGCTTGGCGAGGCGCGGCAGCACTTTGCAGAAGGGCAGTACGTTACTCTGCGATGTCAGAGCACCTTCCTCATTTCCACTCACAAATGGGGGCTTTGCTTTGTGTTGCCACGGCTGCTACTAAGTTGTGTTGTTTCCCTGACTTGAAATACGGGATGTCCCCCGGTGCCATTTCAGAATGAATGTCTTTTTTTCTGGAGTGCTGTAAGAATTCTTAGAAAACATGCTTTTATTTGTATTTCTATACATCAGCAAAGACATGAAAAGACGGTACTGAAACTAGCGAGACAGGAATCGGATGCAAAAAAAGTGAAGTTCAGAACTTCTGCGAAGTATGTGGTGCGGGGGGTAGCTCGGTGAGTTTAGTGCCAGTGCTGAGAACGTATATGGGATTTTGTTTATGTAACCTTCTTGAAAAAGATTCCAATATTTTAGGGCAAGTTCAGTTGTTCAACCTACCAGGGTCGATAACATGAGTTTTGGGGTTCACATCATTCTTCATTATTTTTTTATTTTTATTTTTTAAATATTTTTATTCAATTCCCCCCCCCCCACAATTTTTCTGATAAGTCCAATACAGTTTTTTCAGTACAGATTTGATTTTACAAAGTTATACATATGAAATTCGACAATCTTCATACCTAACAAAGAAGGGAAAGGGAAAAAGAAGGACGAAAACAAAGGCCCAGATAGTCCACGGAGAGCCAAAAGCAAGAAACAAAAAAAAAAACACCTCATATACTTTTAATTCTTCCTGTTCTTCCATTGCTCGATGGGTAGCCAAATCCTACCCCCCAATGCCCTTGCCCTTCTGCCTTTCCTATCATAGATAGCTTTCTCCAGATTATATGTAGAAAGTAGCCTTGCTATCCATGTCTGAAACGACGGTGCTGATTTATCAATCCAGGCTTTCGCAATAATGATCCTAAAAACTGCTGTAGCCATAAACAAGAATTCTGGGTGTATGTTATTATCTCCTATACTCATCCGTTAATTTAGATTTTAACCCCAGAGAGTTCTCCAAGAATTCCTCTATTGCCAATTTTAGAGTGTAAAGTTGTGGACATTGTGAGAACATATGAGTAATGTTGGCGCTTGTTGAGTTGCAACGTGGACAAGTTATTCCAGTGCTTCCCCCCCACTGGGCAATTCTAGCAGGTGTATGGTATAACGAATAAACTGTCTTGTAATGTTGAGTTTGTAGCGTTGCTGAGCACAGGACAGTTCGGCCTAGGTCTAATGAGGCTTGCAGAGCTTCAGGATGAGCCATTACTTGTTTTCACCCATTTATTGCCATATTTCTCTCTATCATCTGTTTTGTATTCCTGTAGTTCTGCGTACAATTGTCTAATTGAGCACTGTAGGCTGCTCCCCAAGTAGTCTATTATCCTACAACTTGTCAATCCTGCTGTCCCCCCCTGTTTTGTATGAAAGTAGCTCCTCACTTGTAAATATTTAAAGAAATTGTTCCCAGATATTTTAAATTTGTATTGGATATCTTGGAACAGTAAGAACCCTCATTTTACATCCAATAAGTCTCCTAATTTCTTGATCGCCCTGCCATCCCATTCTTTCATGACTGCATCCCTAAAAATCTCTGCTGGGAGCTCGTTATTCATGTACAGCCTCAGGTATCTATTATACCTTCCCAATCCTAACTTTTTCTTAATTGCCCTCCAGATTTTATATACCGCGCTCAGGGTCTTGAACCTCGTGTGTTTCAAATAGGCAAAATCCACAGTTGTGACTAAAGCATTCTCTGCCGCCTTTCCCAAAAGTGCTTCGTAGACGTTCGCTGGACACGCTCTCTCATCCTGTTGGTCACTTCCTCCTAATAACCCCTTAGAATATTGGAGAGCTGCCGCCCAATAGTAAAATCTAAAATCCGGTGCCCCCCAACCTCCCTTCTCTCTTGATAGTGTCAAAAATCGATATGCTCTACATGTCTTCCTCTGTGCCCAAATTAATCTATTCACTGTTGATTCTATTCTATTAAACCATGTGCCATCAAAGTATAAGGGAATTGCTCTAAAAATATATAAACATTTTGGGAAAGTGACCATTTTAATAAAATTAATACGGCCCATTAAGTGTCAAATGTAGATTGTTGACTCTCTCCATGTTTCTTTTAACCTTCCCTAACAGTGGTTCCATGTTAATCTCTACTAGTTTCTCTAAGTCCGCAGTCACCCTGACTCCCAAGTACATTGCTTCTGAAACTACTCTTGTGTCTACAAATGTTGTATATCTATTCTGTACTACTTGTGTCTTTCCTCTGTTTATTAGGTACCCTGAGACCGCTCCGAAGTTCCTTGCCTCCTGTTCTATTTCAATCAGTGCCCCCTCCGGTGCTGGTGTTGTAATAGCCACGTCATCCGCATATGCGAATAGTTTGTAATCCTTCTTGTGCAGTGTAACTGGGGGGATCCTGATATTATGTGTAAGCCTTCTTAAAAACGGGTCCAAATATATGGCAAATAGTAAAGGCGAGGCTGGACAGCCCTGCCTAGTCCCTCGTCTAATCTGTACCGCCTTTGAATAGGATTTATTAATTCTTATCCTGGCTAGGGGTTGTTTATAAAGTGCCTGGATTGCTGTTATGTATACCTTGCCTATACCTGCCCATTCCATGGCTTTCCATAGATAAGCCCAGGCGACCCTGTCAAAAGCCTTCTCGGCATCCAAAAAAATAGCCGCGACAGGGTCTCCTGCAGCCTCCGCTGCATCTAAGATGGTAATCATCTGCCTAGTATGTTGGGTAGTCCCTTTACCAGGTATAAAGCCATGTTGCGCTGGGGATACCACCCCCTCTATAACCTTGCTCAACCTATTAGCTAATGATTTGAAAAATATCTTTGCATCGGCATTTAACAACGTAATTGGCCTATATGAGCCCGGTTCCATTGGAGGTTTATCTTTTTTTAGTATCACTATGATATCCGCGCCGGCCCAAGATTGTGGGACTATTCTGCCCCCCTGTGCCATACAACAGATTGCCCACATGTCCTTAGCTAACACATCCCAAAAGGTTTTGTAGAACTCTGCAGGTATCTGGTCTTGTCCTGTTGCTTTGCCAGAGGGGAGACTAAATGCCGCATCTCTTACCTCCTGGACTGTTAGCTGCCCATCTAACTTATCCCTCTCCTCTGTGCTTAACCCTACCTGTGGTACTTGTAACAAATATTCCATACTTTCTGTCTCTAGATTTCCATTGTTTGTGTCTTGTTCGTATAAGACCTCGTAGAACCTTCTAAACACCTCCTGTACCTCCTCTACCTTGTTGACAATCGTCCCAGTGCTATCCTTAATTTCTCTCCTGCTGCTAGTGTTTGTCTGGTCCTAATTGCCAGAAGATGACCCACCCTCTCATTAAATTCATAGCATTTCTCTTTTTGTGCTAGATAGTTCCTTGCTGTTTTCTGCGCCAATGTAGTACCTGATTCTGCCTTCTGTACTTCCAAAGCCAACAGGATCTGTTCAATAGGTTCTTGTCTACCTATTGCCTCCACTAGAGCCTCTTCTAGTTCCACCAAAGCTCTGATCTCCTCTTCCATCTTCTCCTTTTCCCTCTTACTTCTTAATAGTGTGTAACTTAGTGTCTCCCCCCTCACTCCTGCTTTAAAGCTATCCCATACCATATCCGCTGAAGCCGAATATCTATTCATGTCCCAGAATTGTGTTATCCAATCTTGCATTCTTGTAATGTACTCCTTCTCCTTCAGCAACCCCCATTCAAATGTCCATGTGGTTATTGGTCTTTCCTTATTTTTGGGCACTGATATACTTAGGACCAGTGGATTATGGTCTGAAACTATTCTGGGAAGTCGTTCTATTCTGGCACCACCTACAAGTGAACTAGATGTAAAGAGGTAATCCAGTCTGGCTATTGTTTTATGTGGGGCTGAATAGAAAGTACTTCCTGTACCTCTTGGGTTCATTTCCGCCCACATATCCACCAACGCATTATGTCGGACAAGATTTTGTACAGCTTTATATATCTTTTTTTTCCTCCCTTGGTATCTACCCCCATTCTTATCAGTTAGGCCGTCCAAACCATTAATGTTAAAATCCCCACAGCATATCACGGGTTCTGGCCACAATGCTAATTCACCATCCATAAATTCAACTAATTCATGTTCGTCCTCATTTGGGCCATACAATGAAGTAAGTGTAAATCTTTCTGCAACAGTTTCCATATCCAGCATTACCCATCTCCCGTCTCGGTCCTCCTTTTTCTTTTTAATTTTTACAGTGCCTTTCCTAGCCAAAACTGCCACTCCCTTACTTCTCCCTTCCTGTCCTGTATAAGCAAGAACCTCAAATCCCATTTGATCCAGCATAAACTTGTCTTTGACGACTACATGCGTTTCCTGTAAACAAATTATGTCAATTCTCCAGAATCGTAACAATGCAGAAAGCTTTTGTCTTTTCTCTCCGTTATTTAGACCACAAATGTTAATCGTGATTATCCTGATTGCCATAACTCATGTTTTACTTTTACCATCCCTTCAACTGCTCTCTTGAAGTTATCCACGCATTTTCTCTCTTCCTTATATATTTTACAAATCTGTACTGTATTGCTACACCAACCATCACCAGTACCATTGCACCCCCACCGCCCCCCTTTCATTCCCCCCTCCCAATCTGCTGACCCACCCCCCCTGCGACAGGCAAATAGGTCATTCCTGACCTATGCGTGACCACTGAGCGTTGTAGTGTCGCCCCCCTCTCCTCCCCTCAGCACTCTTTCACCCATTGATATTCCTAACTACCAGGCTCATTAAGCTGATTATCTTCTCCCATTACCCTTCTCATTTTTTCACTCTTTGTAATTTCTTTTTTACTTTCTTCTAGCTCCCCCTTGTTCTGTTAGTTCTGCCAAAAATTCTCCTGCTTTAATCTCTGAGAAGAACATTCTTGTTCGACCTGCAGAGATAACTTTTAACTTTGCTGGGAACATTAAGTAAGCCTCTGACCCTTGGCTCTGAAATGCTGCAATCAATTGTCTGAGTCTCCATCGCCTCTCAACTGTTACATGGCAAAAGTCTGGTCTAGCAAAAAAAGTTATTCCTTCGACAGTCTTCCTAGAATCAGGTCTAGCTTTCTCCATCAGTTCTTGTCTTGCTAAAAAGTTTCCAAAAAATACTAACATGGCCCTTGGAAGTGCACCCATACCCTCTTCTCGCCTTTTCTTTACTGTGAGCGGGAACCTATGGGCTCTCTGTACTTCTTGCTCCCAATGCCATGGCACCTCCGGGAAGGCCCCTTTTAGCAGCTTGATAACGAAGCCTCTGGGGTCTTGCCCCTCAACCCCTTCCTCAATTCCAAGGAGTCTGGCGTTATTGCGCCTCTGGCGGTTTTCCAAATCCTCCACCTTCCATTGTAGATCCTCCACCATCTTTGTCTGCTCCTCTCTAGATGTCTGCCAGTCTGTAACTTCATCCTCTAGTCTACCAGTTCTCTCTTCGACTCCTATGACTCTCTCCTCCACTTCCTCAAATTTTTTATTTATTTTCCTGATTGACGCTTGGATTTTTTTTGTATCGTGCCTAGCTCTCCGACTTTCAGCTCTAGCTTCTGTTTGCATCTGTTTTAATGTGGCAAACATTATATCCAATTTTCCTCCTTCATTTTGAACTTCTTGACCATCCTCTTTGTACATATTAGAGGTAGCAGAATAGTCCCAATACAGTTTCTTATGTGTATTCTTATATGAACTCAGGGGGGAGGCTGCTTTTCTCGATGCCATCTTGCGCCTTTTTTGAGTACCTCTTCCCCTGGAGCTGCCGCTGTCTCCAGAACTCGAGCACGAATCCGAAGTGTTTCTTTCCTCATCGCTACTTGCCATCGTTGATTCAGACTCTTCAGGGACCGAGAAGAACCTGTCCCCCTCAGCTCCCTCCGTGAAATCCGCCTCTGCCTGGTCTTTCTGTGGTCTGGGGCTCGCTACACCCCCCCTCTTTGTGGCGCTATCTCTTTGTAGTTGGGATTGCTCCTCGAGCATCTCAGCCTCCACCTCTTTGAGGGCGTCTAGCATTTGACCCATGTTCAAAACCTCTGCCCCGCCAGCAGCATCTCTCACCTTTCTCTCAGCATCACTCCACTCGTCTTGGCTCCCCTGCTCCAGCTCTCGCCCAGCGTCGTCCGTCGAACTCGCTAACGGGAGCTCCGCGGGAAGCGTGAGTTCTGTGTATCCTGGTTGCCTAGCGACGCTTCCGCTTGCGTCCTCTAGGACGTTACTGCCTGATCCATCGGGCGGCAGGGTTGCCGTGCTCGGCGGGGTTACCGTGACAGATCCTGACGCCCCTGTAGGTGCCTTGACGCTGAAGACTTCTGATACTGAAGGCTGCCGGTAAGTGGGGTCTTTCTCACTCTTCTTCTTTTCTGGAAGGTCCCGCGCCGCTTGATTGCTGTTACCGCTTCGTGTATCTTTGCCCTGCTTGAGCTCTTTATCCTTCTCGCTGGCTCTCTCCAACTTGCGCTGTTGTGCTTTAGTTGCTGTAGAAATTGTGGGAGTCGATCGTTTGGCAGGAGGTGGCATTTTAGTTTTCGGGATGGTGCCCGATCTCCCGGCTTCTTTCTGGCATGTTTCTTTATTTAAGCCGCTAGGCATAGGCTGTTGCTGTTTGTCTTTTCCTCGGAAAGCCATCTCTGCCTGAAATGCTTTGCAAAGTGAAACAGACAATGTCTTCACTTTTTCCAAAATGCGTGTGAGACTGCAAAACACACCGTTGTACTTCTTCGATCTTGACCTGTTATCGCTCCTTTGATGGCTCCAAAAGATAAGTTGCATACTGCTTTCACAAGTCCATCTGATGCCTGGGACTAAGCATGGGTCGGAGAGGGGTTGGAGTGCGACTTACTCCTACAGCGCTTCAGCGGCCATCTTGCCCTCTTATCATTCTTCATTAAAGTCAACCAGGTGAGCTTCCTGGCAGTCATTAATAATGGTTAGTTTGAGGAGCATTGTGCAAAGTATCAGTGAATCGGAAGTCTGATCCTGTGCTCACCTCACCACGATGTGCGATCTTGGGCGAATCACTGATATGCCCCTGTAGCTGGTTTCACTTGTCTGCCAAAAAGTGGGGGCTCTTAAGAAGCCAGTCACTTGTTTAATTATGGTGTATAAATGGATTTGAAATCTGCACAGATAATAGTCCTAGCTGTCCTGGTTAGCATCAAACTTCTATTTGTTCTTAACACGTAAGGGGATGAGGGTAAAGGTGGGGTGATGATAACTTATCCCGACTTAGAAGCACGGCCTAACTTGCAGCCACTGCCTGGCCAGTCCATACCTGGTAGTGCTGTGTATATCAGGCAGCACAATTGCCTAACTCAGTGCCGCTCATTTAATTTACCTCAGAAATAATCAAATATTCACTGCAAAATTTTCACATTTTGGCCGCACATGCATTGATCCACTGAGCTATTTAATTGACTTAGTACCCAGGCCTTAATCCAATCCATCACTTTCATGCTAAACTGATTTTTCTTATCACCTCCAAAGTTATGGCATACTACACACAGATGAGGTAGTCTTTTTAGAGAATCCATATTTAATATTTCATTACCTATATATATAACATTTGATTACCCTAGAATGTTGCACAACACCCTGTCCCATATAACACTCCGGCTGCAGAGCTCTGGCACCCTTCGGAATGTTCCCTAGAACCAGGCCTCTGCTCAGCTGTCAGTTTTAGATCCCATGACGTCACCACTTGGCAGGCCCGCCCCCTGCACTTCGAACAGGAAACACAAAACACTCACAGCTGGAACCATTTCTTTAATGTAAAAGGGAAATGAGCACAAACACCCCAGGGCTTCTTCCCAACAGGAAGAGAAAGAGAGGCCATGAGAAGCGTCCAAAGCACCCGAGTCCATGTTTAATGAGACTCTGAAGCTTTGTTTACATTTTCATAGTGAGTGAAATGCCATTGGGCCAAAAGAATGCATTCATTCCAGGAAGTGTGTCCTGCTTTGCCTAGTATTCAGTACAAAAGGGGGTGGTGATGGACGGAGCATCTGAATCAATCAAACACTCACACCCAGTCAAAAGATCTGGGTTTGATCAATCACCGTTCTTTAGCCCACTCTGCCACCCCAGT
This sequence comes from Lissotriton vulgaris, assembly GCF_964263255.1. Lineage (NCBI taxonomy): Eukaryota > Metazoa > Chordata > Amphibia > Caudata > Salamandridae > Lissotriton > Lissotriton vulgaris. The sequence goes on from NW_028247260.1 coordinate 490,370, forward strand.
TCAGACATGGCTATATGCAAATCAGTCTGACCCTGTGCCTCATGGGAACAGTCCAGCCCGAACTGCCAAGCCATGTCTTCCCTGGACCGGAATCAAGCATCCTAGGACCGGTTTCTGGCATTACAGCCGTCTTCAGCCATGCCTAGTATTCAGTGCATGAAATAAAACAAACCTACCCAATTAATATCATGCTGGAAAGCTTTCTTTGTGACAGATTTCATAGAAAAGAAGTGTGCATGGGGAGAACCACTTGCTATTGTCACTATTACCACTATTTGGGGGCAGTTGTATCTAATCCAGGTCTCCAATGCTTCTTTACCTGCGTAATATCCTTTCCAAAAAATTCCAGTTAGCCATTTACAAATGTTTTTTTACTGGATATTTGGCAAATGCCTATTTTTTGACTCTGCACGGACATCTGGAAAAAGTACTAAGAAATTCTGAAACCCCAGTAAGAACTCCCACTGAACTAAGCAGACACAGTGACACCCACATAAACAATGGTGATCCCACATAGCAATGCAATTCAGCAGATGTTAAAAAAACGATCTACCACCAGCTGCCTTCAGGGAAAACCGTTTTCAGCTGCAATGTCCGCTTGGATCAGGATCCAGGCTAGACGGATGGATGATGCTGGATACAGTGGGGCAGAGCCCTTGGAATGATGCCATTCTGCAGCTCTGGCATTACTGCATAATTATAGATTTGGCTTCTTTGCCACCCAATCCCTCACCTGCTGTATCATCTCTAGATTTTTATCAAAAACGTATTTCTTGCTCAAACAGATCAAACGTTACTAAAATTGCTGCCACCTGTGTTGTGCAATGGAAGGCCCTATACACAGGGTGTCGAGTCATCTATCACTTGCTTATTATTGTATGTGGAAGTTACACTGGTACTAATAGGATAAAATGTTTGCCCAGAAGTGTCAACACGTGAAAAAATGACAACATTATGAAGTAGTTCTGCCACAAAATGTACCACATTGTAGTGTAGTTCCTATTTTCCCTATAGGCCCTGCGCATTGGAATAAAAAAAACAGCAGTGTAGGCGTAGAAATGTGGTCTTCTAGGTCTCTACTGACTATGTTAGACTTAATTGGGTTTGTACCAGCTAGCTCAGAGGTCACTGGAAACTTTCTTGACTGAATAGGAAGTGATCAGCTTCCCAGGCACAGACAAGAAGGGATTCAGTTTTCCAACAACCGCATTAACATGACAACTTTGCTCCTCAGAATAAGAGTCAATCTCTAGAGTCGTGTGAAACAATCGACAGCTATTTCACTCAGTCAGGTGTGCAGAATTACTTTCACCAGTATGCAGAGAATAGAGAGACGGGCGTTTTCAATAAAAGGTATTATTTATTGAAGAGTCTTTCTTCTCATACAAGAGAAATGAATTGCCACAATTGCAAGACTTGTTATTATGAAAAGTACGTACAGTAAAAGGAGTATTGCGAAATAATACTGTAAAAGCATTGATATGGTTTCTTAGCCATACGATAGTTAAAATGAATAAAATATATACATTTAGCTAACGTACTCAACTGGTGCTTCTAACTAAGCCTACCCCAGTGTACCTGTCTAAGCCTAATACGTGGGAGGGAGTAAGTAGCAGTTTAAGTTAAGTTGGTTTTGCCAAGGGTTTGCTTCAAGAATTCTCTCTATGGGTTTAGTCAGCATCGTACCTCTGGAATAGAATGTTGGAGGTCTAGTATCTCCTCTCAGGACTCGATATCCCAGTCACCCGCAAGGGTAGGCTGGAAACGCCGGAGATGGATTTTCTCGGCAAGAGAAAAGACAGCGTCTCTCTCAGTGCGTCAAGGAGGAGGAAGGGCAGCGTCCGTGGGATTCTCGCATCTGCTGGGCTCTGCAAGGGACAGCTGTTCTGCTCCTGTATTCTCCACCACTATCGCTGTGTTTGCTTAAGGCAACGTTGGTATTATTTATACCTGGAAGGTGCCTTGTTTGACGTAAGTTTTTGGACATAAGACGCCAATAAAGATGTCACTAAGAACTGGTCGTTCTTACAGTGCTCGTTAGACTTCTATTACTAATCAAAACAAAGCAAGCGGGGCTTTCCCAGGTTGCTGGTGGTTTTATCTGTTGAAAGAACTCGGTGTGTTATCTAGGAATCTTTAGGAAGTGGCTTCTGCTGTGTCATGTACTGTAATGAGCTGCAGAGACGAGTTACTGAAATATGGCTCTGATCGTTTATGCCATTATATGGATACCTATTGATACCTATTGATTATAGCCGTATAGGGGCATTTATTTATTTATTTATTTACTGACATTTATAGAGCGCGAACGAATACCCGTAGGCGTCTCGGCGCTAGACTACAGTACAGCATGAGGTCATAATATTGATAGGGGTCCTAGATAGAACACAACACCCACTCCACGAATTTATGTCCATCAAATTAATAAAAACTAAAGCAATAAGATGCGCGTGTAATACTTCCCACCCCAAAATACATATTGCAGTTGAAATGGCATATTTGAAATACATGAAAACATAGGTACTGTACGTTTTTTTAAGCATAGTAATCATTAAAAAATTATTGCATATGTAATCAGTTGAATAATTTTGCGAAAAATTACACATGAAATGTCTCTAAATACAGAAAAGAGGGCGAGACTATTTCATCACATGTAAATACAATTGCTGTAAAATGTGCTAGAGGCTGAGGTAAAGTTTTTGTCTCTAGATCTACTAAAAATAGAAGTTCTGTTCTTTTTGAATAGTTCTACTTTAAGCAAAAGTATTTGTGCAAGAAAAAAGTTAAATATTTTGAAAACTGTTCAATTAAAAAAAAAAAAAATTCTCGTGGTGAACGGGGGAATAGAGTTCCAAACGCTTTTCAGTAGTTTTTGTTGATCAAAACTGAAGGCCAAATTCAGAGTTCATGGGAACGCTGTGCGCCGGAATGTGTTTCCAAAAATTCATTCAAAAATTCATTGTTGCTGTTCAGGCGAGAACATCATATCAGACAGGCTCTTAAAGAACAGGTCTACATATTCAGGTGACAGTTCGACCAGGTTCGAAAGTGCAGTGACCTGGCAGTTGTGAGAATGATTGCTATCATCGATGTTTGGATCAGCAATGCTCACAGAAGGTCAACCCTGGGTGATGCTGCTTTCATTTACCGCTTCACTGTCGCCACCTAGTCGTAACGCAGGAGTCTCAATGAATGCCGTCATCAGGATTGGTAGCCGCTGGGGACAACACGATGCATGAGCCGTTACAGGACTTAGCAACGTATCGATATCCATTGGTACTGCTGATGGTAGTGCAAGACAGGTGTCTAACACACATTCTTCTCCGCATAGCATACATCGAAGCACAGGTAAGATGCAGGTCTGCCATATAGGTCTGAATGAAAGAAACCAGGTCATGTTCAGATCTCTCAGCCGGGCCAATCCAAGGACTCTAGTTATGCGGTCCCGGTAGCGTACTGCTAGGATAGTTTCTTCCATCCTTGCCGGAGTCATGTCTGTGTTTTGGCTTGCCATATCGGAGCAGGAGGGTCAAAAATAAAATGCCTGCTACAAGTCCCAAAATTAGGGGTATGCCGCCAAAGACTGAATGGACAAAATTTGGTATTATGCCCAGGACTGCTTTGAAGGGTGTTAACAGTCCCGAAAAAATAGTCTTAAATACGTTTGAGATACCTACGGCATCCGACATATTTAGAATTTGGCTAAGCATTTCTGTGAAATGCACGGGGCAATTTGTTATTAAAAGGTCATGTATCTCTGATGCTGTCCTTGCAACTTGGAGATCATACGTCTCTTTCGATGATGTGATGGGCACTGTTGTCTGTAAAAGCACAGACTTCATTCTGCTTAAAGTATCAATTCATATAGAAGAGACATTCAAAGGAGGCCAAATCGGTGTCTCTGATTCTTCAGGGCCGTTTGGAAACAATGCTTGCATACAGCAAGTGACCATGGAAGTCACGCTTACGAGATATGCTTTCCCTGGCATCAAGCCACAACAGCTGTGATCCGTTATTAGAATGTAACTTCCGTTAGAAAGTTGCTTAAAGAAAGGCTCTATCTGTGTTGCAGGTGTGACGTGCTGGTGGCATGAGAGGTTGTTAAAAGTCCCTTAACAGGCCCCATGTAAATTAATACCCTGGCACAAAAGTATACCGCTTAGTGAATGTTTGCAGGTATTACCACTAAGAAATACATTTTTGTTGTTGTCACTGTAGCATGTGTGTGTATATGGTAATTTCCATGATGACTTAATGTACCCTTTACCCAATCGTTCATACTGGCCAATCGATATATACTCAAGGCAATTTTTAAATTGGAAAGTTGTTATCGGAATTGTGATAATCCCGTGTATTATCCATTCAATGACAGGTCTTTCTGACATTGTCAATGGTAATCTCTCAAGTTTTTCGATGCTCAGGATTGTATAGTCTGCTCCTTACTGTGCCAAGCTGATTTTTTTATCAGTAAGGTTAAAGATGGAAAACAATGACGTTGTGTTGATTAAACGCCATGGCACATAGCCTGAATGAAGATTTTGCAGCATCCAGCCTAACTGTACAATAGAACATAATTGCGACTGGCCATGTTGTAACATTAGCAAGTCATTATCTATTATATCGATGGCAGATGATACAATACTGTCCAGTGAATATATTCTGGAGGACAGAGTCATTAACCCATTGTCCACAACAGAAAGTGATTTTTTCAAATTAATATGATCAATTTCTCGTATTTTTTCTGCTATTTCAATTTGTGTTACTTTACAAGCCTCGTTGTATGCCGCATATATACTTGCTGCTATGAAACGTTTCTGATGCTGTTTGCTTGGTCCCATTATGAAATCGCGCAAATCAGCACCATCTTTAAGTAAAGATGAGTGTTGCTTAATTTCTGCCAGTGTGGATGTTTCTAGCCATTCGAGGCAGAGTTTCCCTACACTGTATGTTGTTACTATCCCTGGATGTTGTCTCTGGGAGTATCTAGGGTCTGGTCTGGTCATTGTTAACCCCTGTGTTTTATTCAGGAATCTATCTTGACAGTTATTCGTGTCAGTAGGCCAGATTAACCACTTTATCCAATCAGGATGTGTTCTGTTTAGATGTAAAATTTTTGATACGTCTATTTCAATATCTGTGGTTGCATTATCAGGTATTGGTTTCGGAATAGACGGTCTGTTAAATTCTTTAATCTTAGCTAGGCCAAGACAGGTTGCTTGGTGAATTGTGTCATTTAAAAACATTATTTGTTCTGGGATCATGCAGGCTCGAAATAATGCTTCTAGGCCTTGTACCTGCCAATCTTTTGTACCCCAGATGGTTTTTGTTTTAATGTTGTTTTTCCAGAAATCAAAACCAAATGTCATCATTTTTTCATAAAATGCTTCTGAATATATTAATTTAGTATTTTTCAGCATTGTTTTCATCCCTGTTTTATCCAACAGTTTATAATAAAACGTTTCTGCATCACTTGTGTTAAACCCTGAGAAGTATTGGAATTTCTCATAGAATGTTTTTGAACTACTTTTAGGTGGAGTAGCACAATGTTCCCATTGGTTATATTTAAAAACATTTCTAGGCTGATCAGATTTATGTAAGTAATGGTCAGCGTAATGTGAGAAACAGTACATTTGCTCATAATTAGATGACCCTTGTAAATAATCATGTTCTGTAAATTTTGCTGACAACACTAAATCAGACATCATATTATTTATATTTTCAAAATCCCAATCATCAGAGAATGTACTTGGTTTAACAAAGTCACTTAAGGAAACCTTGAACTGGTGAGGATATTTCAAGATCTCGACCGGGCCATATATTTTATAGTCAGTCTTGTCCCAAACTACCCCGCCTGGTATTGGAATGGCTGTGACATTTACTGTTGATTGTTCTCTTTTCTTCACGTGGGATGATCTGTGTGGTTTTAGAACTAAGTTGATGTTCTGACTTGCTGTGTCCATTGAACTGTATTTTCCCTCAATTAATTTTCCCAAACAAAGTACCATGATGAGCCAAAGCAGGAGGAAAAATACACCTAGACCAAACCAAAACTCTAACCAAGGAGAGATAAGATAAGTTTCCTTGAGTTGATGAAAGAGTTCTGTTGCTTTTTCTTTAAAAGTCTTTGTTTCTGGTATTACTTCAGGGTTGCTTTGATCTTCAGAAAAGTTATCGAAATTGATGAAGTAACCAGAGGCAGTTCTGTCAATTGTTGGAATTATTTTCTCAATATGTCTTTCATTAGCACATTCTGATGCCACATCATTGTACACTGGTGTTTCATGATGAACTGTTTCAATCTGTGTTTCAAGAGGCACGAGTTCCATGGCATTATTGCGTAGTCCTTCTCTGTGCACTGCAGGTTTATCAAATGTGATTAGTCTTTCAGTTTGAACCTCTTGGATTGTTGCAAATTTGGGTATTCTGTTGTTTCTTGGGAGTCCACTTGGCCTACTGTTGATTATAGGCCACAAGATTGTGGTTTTACCAGGTCGATTGATACAACTCGGTTCTCCTTTTTACCAGCAAGGGGTGGTAATACTACTGATCTTGTTCCGTTGATTGCTAAGACAGGTACTGCTTTTCTGTAAGAAGGCCCAAATTCCTTCTTCACCGCTATTTTTTCTCTGACCAGATCCCCAATCTTTGGAATCCAGACAGGTCTTGCTGGGTCAGGTGGTGTGTCTTCAGTGGTAGTTGGCTGTTGCTTTATTTTTATGTTGCTTAAGGATTTTCTTGTTACATTCAGGTCCTGTAAGATAGCCAAACGAGCTTTGATGTCAAAGTCATTATTTTCATTTTTTACCACTGAAGCCTGACTATCAAGATTCTGAACATACATTCTAGTTCCGAACAAGAGTTTGTACGGGCTGAAACCTTTTAGAGAATTTCTTGGCAAATTATTAAGACTACGTTGGACACTTATTAAATGTTTGACCCACCCATCACCCGAACCTAATACCTTTGCTGTTATAGATTGCTTTATGTCTCGGTTTTTTCTTTCCACTACACTGTTTCCTTCAGGGTGAAATGGACAAGAGAACCGCAACCCAATGCCCATACTGGTCATGGCCTCCTTATAAGCTTGAGAGCTGAAAGCAGGACCCTGGTCAGAATGGAACATGGCAATTGCGTATGTGCCGATAAAGACTCGCAGATCTTTTATAACAGTTTTGCCGTCAGCCGAGCGCTGGGGCCACATTTTTAAGTGAATGTAGTCTTAAACAATTAATAGGACGCTGGATTGCATATAGAGGTAGCTCTATGCTACACTCATACAAGGTCATGGCATTACTCCGCTCGACTCATTGCTGCGATCTCTGTCGCAGTCCGGGCAGTTCTTTACATATTTATAGTGGTGCAGGCTCATCCCCGGCCACCAGTACTCTGATTGTAATTCAGTCAGATATTCTTTGATCTGTTTGTGCCTTGGACCTTCACCCATGTGTGCGTCTGCTACTAATAACTTTCTCCGGTTCATGTTTGGAATTACCCTATCCCCCACTCCAGGGAATTGAGCAAAAGGAACGGAGTTTGCATCAATTACGTATGCATAATTGAGTAGATAGTTCACGGGTAGTGCTGCACAGCTGCCTTTTGAGGATGTTTTTACTGCCAGCATGGTTTCCCCGTCTATGTATTTTTCTGAACGCTTTTTTGTGGCTACGGAAGCCGGTTTAGTTGCTTCCGCTGTGGCTGTTTTAGCCAATGAATTCCCTGCAACGTGAACGCCATCATGTTGATGACTCAGAGTGTGTCTTTTGTTGTTCTTTCTGTAAAAGAACTACTTGTTTCCAAAGCATTTTATGCTTGATTGTGGCACCTGTGTCATCTTTGAAATCATTTTGAATCCAGCTCTGTAAGTCATTATTGTATGAGTTGACGCAAAAATGCGAATCGCACACGATTAGTGTCGGGAATTCACGTTCAGCATTTTCAAGCGCCATCTTTAAAGATCTGATTTCAGCTCTCTGAGCCGAACATTTTTTCAATGATTCAGTTTTTGTTATTTTCGGTCTGAATTTACCGCACAGCCAGCGACCTTTAACAATCGCACGAGCTGCATCGTAGCATTTATTTTTTACGTTGTAATGCTGTATGAATCTATCTGTATATATTATACAGGTGTATTGTTGGAGAGGCAGAATTTCGAATGGCAGAGGATATTCTTTTTCATATTTTAAATCATTCAGTTTTTTCATGTGCGGGGCAAAATAGTATTTCACGTCTTCCGCAGCAAGAGAATTTTCCCACTGTATCCATTTCGGATCCAGTGACACTGTAGGCAGGTTTACTGGGCTGAAGAGTGCCTCGAAGGCGGATTCTGCTGTGAGAACATTGATCCCTTTGCCTTGTGCTAGTTCTCGTTCTTTAGCTATAGCAGTCTGGACTGTTTTCACAGTATTTCCTGTGAGACTGAATATTTTTTCCACTTGTGTGTACAAGTGAGATTTGTAAGCTATTGGTACCGTTTCTCCCTCATTAGAGGTCAGGTACGTGAATCCGCATCTTCCTGGGATGACTCGGATTACAAGGTTGATTTTATTGTCACGTGTATCTAATTTTGTTTTCACTAACATGTCTGTTTGAAGAGATCTCAAAATTTGCGTGTGTTTTTTAGTCCAGTTGATTGGTTTAAAATCAGGTTTAATTAATTCGTAGAGAGGTTTAACCCCTCCGCATAATTTAGAATGTAAGTTCTTCTGAAATTCAGGAAGCCTAGAATAGATTGTAGGTTCTTCAGCGTTCTCGGTGCTTGGAGTACAGTGCACTTCTCTAAGAAGTTATCCGCTAGGCTTTTTCCTTCACTTGATAGTTCATATCCTAAAAATAGTACTGTAAGATGGGCAATTCGAGACTTTTTAAAGTTGAATTTGTAACCCTCTGCTGCGAAACCAAGTATTATGGTATTCACCCTTTTCAAGTGAGTTCCCAAGTCGTCGTCCGTGAGATAGATGTCATCGACATAAGATAATGCCTCATCATCATATATTTGTAGTAACTCTGTTACTCTGGCTGAAAATAATCCTGGGCTGTTCTTGAATCCCTGTGGGAGCCTACAGAAATTTTTCTGTGACCCCATTATTGAGAAATCGGTCAAGTACCTGCTTTCTGGTGCAATATTTTGACAAAAGAACCCATTAGATATGTCTAATGTTGTTTTATATTTGTTCCTAATTATGTTATTCATTGGTGCCGCACTATGCGAGTTCTGTACCGCAAAGGTTTTGCAACACGAAATAAGACTAGATGATATGAGTTGTCTGGTTTGGAGACAGGAAACAAAGGATTGTTCATTTGGGAGGTGCATGTTTCAATCACCCCCTGGTATTCAAGTTGATCTAAAATCTCCCTGACCTGTTTTTTAGCTTCTCGCTTAACTGGGTACTGCCTTTGTGCAGTAGGTTGGCATTTTAACTGGATTTTGTGAGGAGGAGAGTCCTACTCCCATCCTACATGGTTTTTATATAGTACTGGTGCCTGGGCTACTGCCCATTTCCTTGCATATATATATTTAGTGTGAATCGGAATGTGATTCGAGAAGGCAGGCATAATCCTTTCTTCGCCACGAGGGCACTCCCTGACAAACTCCGCTAACAGGATGTCATAGCCTTTTGAGAGGTTATCCCAAAATAGACCCCTTATTTTTCTAGTCTTATCTCCCTCTATACGTGGAGAAGTGTGGCTCACTGGTTAGAGCAGGCAGACCCTGAAGCAGAGGTCAGACCCGGGACCAGGGTTCGATTCCCGACGCGGCAGGGTGTTGAGCTCAAATGTCCACGGACTCGATAATTCTCGCTTCGGTGCCTGACCTAATCATGGGTTCACACTCTGCAACTCTGGGCATTAAGCTTGCTTAATCTCCACAACGGCCCCCCTGCGTCGGGATGCCTGGCTTTCACCTTGGGGATGCCCTGTAGGGGCTATCCCACAGGGAAAAGCCAGGATGGGTTCCCAAGGCAAGCGCGGAGATACCCCTTCGGGGGTCGATTCTGGCGCTATATAAGAAATATAATAATACGCAGTGTTATTTCGTATATCTTATGAGGTTCGCTAACTCTGGTGTCGGCAGTTTCTACTTGAATGTATTCATTCGTGTCCACTGTCTCCAGATGACTCATCAGGATCTTGCGAGCTATGGTGATTTCTGCTGCACTGTCAAGCATTGTCTGTGCCCACTCCCTGTTTTTCAGCTGTGTCCTCAGTATTCCCGGCATGTTCGATTACTCTAATACTGGCTACCTTCTTTCTTGGAAATTGTAATTTTTTACTTTGAGCACGTTCCTTGTCTTTGGACTTGGTGTGCTCTTCTGGGTCTGACCGTCCTCTTCTTTCCGATTTCTGCGAAAAAGATCGAGAGGGACGTGTATCAATACTTTGATATCTATCAGGTTTTTTCAAGTTATCCCTATTTCTAAGGTTCTATCTTTTTTCAGAGTGTTCCCTCTGGGGAGACTGTTGTTCTCGAGTCGGAGTTCTTTCCCTCCGTTGAGGAGACCTTCCTCTGGACTGGAAAACTTTTTCCTTGGGAGTGGACTGTTTATTTCCATCCCAATTTTTCTTTGGAGTATTTTGATTATTCTTAATAAACAATTTTTCAGGATTTTTGAGTAGTTGGGGTTTTACTGGTTTCCCACCTAAACTATCTCTTCCTAGTTCCTCATAGCATTTTTCTATGATTCTGGCGAGCTCAATTGGTTGATCTGTTATATCTGTTTCTTTCAATTTCTGGCGGATCGCCACAAATGCTGCTTCTCCTTTTATATTGGCTAGTAATATAGCAGAGACCTGCTTGAAGTCTTTCAGTAATTTCATACCAAGAGTTAAAGCAGGTTCTGGACCGTATTCATTCTGAATCTGTTTTAGCACATCTGGTATTACCGCCATTGACGGAACACCATGTGTTTTTGTGTAAATGGAAGCAAAGACTGTACCCCAAGTGTCACAGTCCTCCACGTGTGGTGCGACCCCCATTGGAAGGCAGATGGTCAGAGTTCTGTGTTTCTCAATAGGGGTAGTATTCGGAAATACTGCCTTTAATTGAGTAATTTTCTGCGCTAACCAGAAAGGAATTTTTTCCCGTTTTATGGGTGTTTTACCAAGACATGATCGTATGTTCTGTGGTGTAATTTTATTTGTGTTCCCATGATGAGGGGTCAGCTGTGGAACATTAACAGCTGTTTGGACTGTTGCAGTCCGCATTACATATTGGACTAACTGTCTATGTATTTTAATTAATGTTTTTAGCTGTGCTAACAGCTCTTTTTTAGACATTTTTTCAATGTCTGGATATGGTGTGTAGCTGGCTAGAACCGGCCACATTGCTCCTGGTCTACCTAGTGGACCGAGCCTGGTAATATGATCATTGTCTTTTAGGGCGCCTTTAAACGAGAGCAGGTGCTCTTGGAATTTTAATGGGATTTCAATCTCCTCGAAAGGAGCGTACTCTTCCGGAGGTTCCTCTATTTTGTAATAGTGGAATTCGGGTGTTGCTGCGTTTGCCGCTGGAAATTTTATGCAAGAATAGAATACCTCTGTCTGCCGATATTCATGTGCCTCTATCACGAAGACGACTGTGCCACCTTGTGTGGTCAGTCCGTTTTCTATAAGTTTTAACGTTATAGTTTTTCTTATGTTGACCGGGATGATTATCGCACCTGGTTCATTAACACCGGCGTCCCGTTGATTCGCATCTACTGCGGCTTCAGCGGTCCCGTTGTCCAGTACTGACATTGTATAAATGAAAGTTTTTCAGAGCAGGTTTCCAAGGAGACAAAGATTAGGTGCACAATATTTTGGAACACTGTATCCTTCAACGTTGAAAAAACCAGAAGCTTTACATAGGAATCTCTTCCTACTAAGTTCGGGCGGATTTTAACCATTCACCCACTCCAGACGTCTATTGGAGTATTTACGGGAGAAAGGGTCTGTGTGAAAAGGCATGACTGAGTTACTCTAACGTCTTGCGTTAGTTTTATCTTCTTACCAAACGTTGGGCACCATGTAGTGTAGTTCCTATTTTCCCTATCGGCCCTGCGCATTGGAATAACATAGAGAGCAGTGTAGGCGTAGAAGTGCGGTCTTCTAGGTCTCTACTGACTATGTTAGACTTAATTGTGTTTGTACTAGCTAGCTCAGAGGTCACTGGAAACTTTCTTGACTGAATAGGAAGTGATCAGCTTCCCAGGCACAGACAAGAAGGGATTCAGTTTTCCAACAACCGCATTAACATGACAACTTTGCTCCTCAGAATAAGAGTCAATCTCTAGAGTCGTGTGAAACAATAGACAGCTATTTCACTCAGTCAGTTGTGCAAGATTACTTTCACCAGTATGCAGAGAATAGAGAGACAGGCGTTTTCAATGAAAGGTATTATTTATTGAACAGTCTTTCTTCTCATACAAGAGAAATGAATTGCCACAATTGCAAGACTTGTTATTATGAAAAGTACGTACAGTAAAAGGAGTATTGCGAAATAATACTGTAAAAGCATTGATATGGTTTCTTAGCCATACGATAGTTAAAATGAATAAAATGTATACATTCATATATACATTTAGCTAACGTACTCAACTGGTGCTTCTAACTAAGCCTACCCCAGTGTACCTGACCTAAGCCTAATATATGGGAGGGAGTAAGTAGCAGTTTACGTTTAGTTGGTTTTGCCAAGGGTTTGCTTCAAGAATTCTCTCTAAGGGTTTAGACAGCACCGTACCTGTGGAATAGAATGTTGGAGGTCTAGAATCTCCTCTCAGGACTCAATATCCCAGTCACCCGCAAGGGTAGGCTGGAAAGGCCGGAGCTGGATTTTCTCGGCAAGAGAAAAGACAGCATCTCTCTCAGCGCGTCAAGGAGGAGGAGGGGCAGAGTCCGTGGGCTTCTCACATCTGCTGGGCTCTGCAAGGGACAGCTGTTCTGCTCCTGTATTCTCCACCACCATCGCTGTGTTTGCTTAAGGCAACTTTGGTATTATTTATACCTGAAAGGTGCCTTGTTTGACATAAGTTTTTGGACATAAGACGTCAATAAAGATGTCACTAAGAACTGGTCGCTCTTACAGTGCTCGTTAGAGTTCTATTACTAATCAAAACAAAGCAAGCGGGGCTTTCCCAGGTTGCTGGTGGTTTTATCTGTTGAAAGAACTCGGTGTGTTATCTAGGAATCTTTAGGAAGTGGCTTCTGCTGTGTCATGTACTGTAATGAGCTGCAGAGACGAGTTACTGAAATATGGCTCTGATCGTTTATGCCATTATAGGGATACCTATTGATACCTATTGATTATAGCCGTTTAGGGGCATGAGGTCATAATATTGATCTGGGTCCTAGATAGAACACAACAACATTAGGTCGCATGACTTGCCTTTTCTTGACGCCTCGTTTAGCCCATACAGCTGCACAATGTAGTCCTTCCTTGCCACATAATTCCACTGACACCCCCCCCCCCCACCTGTATAGAGTTTGCCTCTTCTTCCAGAGCACAGCCAAAGGCATATTGTTTTGCAACGACTGCAGTTGCTGATCTGTTTCTGTATAATTAATAATTTACTGTGTTTAGCGCATAATTCACAACAAAGTCCAAAAAGTGCGGATTTTAACAAAAAATATTTAAAGCTGCAAGGAATCGAAACTAACTTAAAAAACACCAGACTTGGTACTGGTCAGTTACCTGGTCATCTTTCACTTGCTGATGCCTGTATTCATGTGTTTAACTGGTAGTAATATGTTACAACATTTGCCTATGTCATGTTAATATATGCCCAATACAGTAGCCATACACAGCCTCACAATGCGCTGCATTACGCTACATTGTTTGCCTTTTCTTGCCAAATAATTCAGTCATTTGACTCTCCAATATACTTGATACTGGATACTTTTACCGTCCTTCTGCAGATTGAGGGGCCAGAGCGGAGGAGGAGACCAACAGCAACTGCTTGCCGCACCCGCTTTGCGGGTGCCGCATCGCCGCATTATCGGGACCAGCTTTCTGGGCAGACTCGAGGAACAGTGTGTTTGGCAGGCAGAGAAGCACTGCAGGGACTCGCTCTCCCAGGAGTCCCTGCTTGACCGTTTACACCTGGTCTGCGCTCCCTGCCCAACACGCCCACAGCCCATCACACGCTCCATTTGTTGGACACAGGCCACCGCTGCGCGGGAGCGCGCAGCAGTGCGCCGGGCGAAGCCCGGGCAAAGGGCGGGCCCTCTGAGGCCCTCAGAGGACGAAGAGGTCTGGTTGGGTGAACTCCCATAACGACTGTATTCCTCCACCTTCCAGGGCTCTTTATTTTTATTTGGTTTTTATTTTTATTTTATTTGCTGTATTCCTGAAGACTGCTGACCCAATACTACATTGTCCTGTGGATACCGGGTCCCTGTTAGATTTATTCCAACTAAGATAATTACACTTATCCCATTATGTCTACCAGAGGAAGCAGAAGTAAGACAGCTGCTGGAGGGGCATCTGTGATTGGACCAATAGATAACTTCATAACAAGGACTAATGATGCAATCGAACTCAGCATCTCCCTCCTTGAGCGTAGGGTCTTGCAAGACCTAGAAATTGCAAAACGATATTCCCTTGGGAGCATTATATCAGCAAGAACCCCAGTCAGCTCCAAAAATCCACACACAGGTTGTACCCGCGAAACTCGAGTTGATCTCCACACTTTACCTAATGAGGTTAACCTATCGGCATCAAACCCTCTAATCGGTTCCGATCCAGATTCAAGCAGAGAACTAGAAAGGACTCCAGAACTAAACATTGATTTTACACCAGAAAAAGTACTGGGAAATAATGAGACACATTCAAGTGGTAGGCAAGAGGGTGCAATTCGAAAGCAAACAAAACAAACAACCCAATCCATTACCCCTGCTGCTAGAACACGTAATGTAAAAAAAAGTACAACACAGGAAAGGCATAAGTAAGCACTTAATCGCTAATGGAACAACTCCATCAATAGAGATAGTAAGTGAGGACTATCAGGGGATCCCCCATGTGCATGGGGACAAGCCTGATGCAAGTACAGCAAACGATCAACTACTTGAAAGATTTGGTGACCTTCTAAGTATCTTTATGTCACCAATCGAATTCAAGCTTGCCCGTATTGAAAAACAGCTAGAAGAACTCACAGTCTATAACAAGAAAGCTTTTAGTGCTACCCCAAAAACTAATGTAGGCTTGAAGACAAGTATTAGTAAACCAACACCTTCCAAAATGAAGATCACCCCAGTCTCAGATACTGTGACAAAACCAAATCCTACTATTTCTTTGCCTAAAGAAGTTGCTACAAATAAACCTGCACCAACCAGCAGCTCTACTTCTAATACTGACATGAGCATTCGCACCTCAAACACGCAGACAGGGAAGATGCAAACAATATCCCAAAGCGGAAGACACCTAACCAAACTAGCGACACGGCGCCAACTTTCCAAAGGCTGCGGACGGCTCACGATCCACCTTACAACTCAAGGCAGATTCCTCCACGTATTAGTCTGCCACCTGAGTGTGGGGCCTATGTGTTAGTTTTGGTTAATGTCCCGAAACTGAGGTATGATCAAGATGAAACCTCCTCCTCATTAAAAAATAAGACCTTACATTGGTTAATAGCTAACTGCAATTTCCCAATGGAATGTTCAGGAGAGATTATTCATACTCAGAGAGTAGGATGGATAGGTCCTTTGAAGAAAAAATTTGAGGGGGATTGTATAACTGTCAATTCAAAAACCCGCAATGGGCTGAAAAAACTCTGGCCAGGGCCCCCCCTCCCTCCACTTGGGAATTCAATACTACCCTTCTCCCTCTGGGTTATTTTTATAGACACTTGATCACTACCCATTCTATCATGGCAACCAATCCGATTACTCCCTTTCATGATCAATACTTGTCATCTGAAAGTAACTCTCCTTTCTTTCTCCAGAACCCTAAATTTACTTACCCGAATGGTCTTGCACAGTGGCACCAGGGCCAAATTCACTCACACTTGTCAACTCATCCTTACCTGTCTACAATGCCTCACTATGAGCATAGAGATGTTCGATGGCGCCAAGTTGCCGCAGCACCAGGTAACTCTTACAGTATCCCGACCCACAATAGATTCAGTCCATTGTCCGGTTTGGACTTTAACGATTGACTGAATCACGACCAGTTCATAGGGGTAAATGTGCACACATGAAACACAGGGGAACTCCCAATACGAAAAACCCCAGACATAGAGGATACAATATAACACTCACCCTTGGAAAACATACTTCTACTGCTTCCTTGCAATATCGGTCGGGCGACTTGGTTAATTTACCAGTAGCAGCTGCCAATCTGAGGTCAATGGATAACTCAATGGATACAACAATCTCTCCCAGTTTTAATTTATCTACCTCCCAAGTACACTTTACATTCTGGAACATAGCTCGTTTGTCTGCTAAACAGACAAATCCTAATTTCCTGAATCAGGTAAATCTGAGTAACATCATCTGTCTTCAGGAAACTTGGGCCACTGTCCCCATACATATATTGGGGTACAAGACCTACTTTTCTGCAGCCAAAAAATCATCTTCTGGAAGAAGCAGAGGTGGTTTAGTCATTTACATTGCAAACACTTTACATAGTGAGGGCACTCTCCCCTAAAGCTAGAAGAGAACTATCAGTTAATACTCCTAAAGAGATCTAAACAAAAGATATCTGTAATAGTAAATTTCTACAATAATTTGAATGTAAATGACCTAATCAACCTTCTGTCAGAGATTTCCCTAGTGCTCCAAGACCTTCTAGTACAGTACATTAAGAAGTCATGTACAATAGTGTGGGGTGGTGACTTCAATCTTCATCTATGCAGAAATAACAACGTCGATAATTGTGGAATCAAAGAGGATGACGGCAATAGTATTACACACTTTTTACATTTGACTGAGGGTGAAAAAATGAATGAGATCATGACAGAATTGGAACTGGGTTTTGCCAATGAGATAAAGACCTCCCCAGTAGCCTTTACGCCAACATTTAATGGCAGGGGATTAACGAGCCTGATCGATTATGTCCTGATTTCATCATGTAAGGGCCCAAACATCGAACTATTCGAAGTAATTAAAAATCCATTGAGTGATCACTTCCCAAACACCATCGTCTTATATGAATCAAACTCTCAACAAAAAAAAAACCTGATACAATGAACATCTTGGGTCAGCAAGAACTCGAATTAGGTTCTTTAAATGGTTACACACCAAAATGGGGAAAAATTGACCAAGGTGCTGCAACTGCAAAAATAGTCAGGCATAGCCAGTCAGACATAATAAACTGTCTTGACTCCAGGACAAAATCCAGAGAAGTTCTGGCTAGTTTTAATATTATCTCTCAAAATATGAAGAAAGAACTCACCAGAACACACAAACAAAAAAGTCAGGCAAAAAAGGCTGGTTCAGCCCGGCTTGTACAAAAGCATATTCACGATTAAAGGAAGCCCTAACCAAGGGAAAAAGTGACAGAGGGGAGGTCATTAGATTAAGAAAAGAATACGCCATAGCCTTAAAAATTAGAAAGCAAGAGCTAAAAGCTGACCTATGGGATCGTCTAAGTAGAAGTTCAGAACTAAAAGATAGTGCAGCCTTCTGGCAAATAGCCAGATCTCCTTTTCTAACAGGCAGAGAGGACTTACCATCCATTGATGTGGCGATTAGCGACAGTGAATGGGTGAACTATTTCTCTAAAGTTTTTAGTAATGGGAATATACGGGGTATGGACCATATAGATTCTCTGACCCAGGTTACCTACCCAATAACATTGCACTTTACACATGAAGAGGTACAAAAAGCAATAAAATCCTCGAAATCAGGTAAAGCTCCAGGCCCAGACGGGGTTCCAGTGGACATTTTTAAACATGAAGTAGATCTCTGGTCCCCGTTACTGACAAACGTCCGAAACGCCACCATAGACGAGGGTTTAATAGAATCATGGAAAACCTCAATATTGGTCCCCATATTTAAAAAAGGGGACCGAAATAGCCCATCTTGTTATAGACCTATTTCGCTCCTGGATTCGCTCGGGAAGATGGCAGGTCGGATCCTTCTCGACCGACTGCAGGAGTGAACAACAAGCCAGAACATCATATCGGCAATACAATACGGGTTCCGAGAGGGGCTAGGTACAGTAGACCAAGCATTAAACCTGTCTCTACTGGCAGGAAAATACATGGAGGCCAAGGGGACCGCGTTGCATATGGTCTACGTTGATTTATCCGCAGCGTTCGATTGTGTACTACACTCGAGGCTGTGGAAAATCATTTTAACAATCGGTGTGGACCCCTCGGTTGTGGACTTTCTACGGGAGCTATACACTGGAACAACAGGAAGAGTAAGATTATGGACCAAAGGACAACTCACAGAAAGTTTTAGGGTGGAAAAGTGGGTCAGACAGGGATGTGTGCTGGCCCCCTTTTTATTCGCCCTATATACAAATGGGCTAGAAGTTGCTATGCTAGAGGGAAGTAAAGATCTCCCGTTAATTAGTCGTCAGCAGATACCAGCTTTGTTATATGCCGACGACGCGGTTATTCTAGCAAGAACTCCTGTTGAGTTGCAGCGAGCACTAGATAGATACTGTGCCTTTATGTCGAGCCTAAACCTGACCCTGAATGTAAAAAAAAACATACACGATGCATGCAGGGAAAAAAACTGCAAAAATTAAAAGCTTATATGTGCAAGGGGAGGTACTGGACAGAACTGCAACATACCCATACTTTGGAATTGTAATTGATGAAAAATTCAAGTGGAAGGCAGTGATCAATGCAAGGAAACTGGCCTTTGTAAGAGCAACCACAGCATTAAAATCGTTTGCACAAAGACTGGGTAAGAGACCACCATTAGAACTACTAAAAATATACAATGCAAAATATGTTAGTACTGCTACGTATGGAGCTGGGATATGGGGTCTTGCAAATGTGGACGAACTGCAAAAAATTGAAAATTCTTTTGTAAGATACTTACTTGCAGTACCAAAGAGCTCTTCCACACATGCCTGCCACTTAGAGCTGAGCATAGATTACATATCAGACACCATAAAAACCCAACCAGTAATGCTGTGGCGACGAATTTGGGTAACTGAACAGTGTCACTTAACAAGGTCAATTGTACAAGATATTCAGACACTTGATCACTGTGGAAAGATAAAATGGTTGGCATATGTCAAAGCTTTATTAACAGACCTAGGATATGAAAAATTCTTTGCAGAGCCATCAACAATAGCAGTGATCTCAAAGGCGGATCTGAAAAAAGCATGCCTGGCACATTTGGACCAGATACGCCTACTAAAAGAGATAGGGAAACCTTCTGTCCAACAGGGCTTATTAGCACAGACTGTGTTTTCCATTGAACCCTACTTGATGTATAGACTAAGTCAATTTGAAAAATTGTTGTTGACACGTTTCAGACTCAATATGTTTCATCTAATGGTTTCCTTTCCCTCTCAAAATGATTGGTCATCAAAATCATTCCCATGTCCTTGTGATTCCGTTTCGTCACAATCGACCATACACACAATTCTTTTTTGTAAATTTTATACAATACCACGCAGGCTTGGTTATTGCCCATACTGAAAATCTGGGGCCTGCGCCAATGCCGTCCAGCATATTTGGCACTTCAGTTCCTCGAAGACGAAATAGTAGCAAAAGCGATGGCACGCTTTCTTAAATTCTGTATTCATCATTGTTTAAATCTGTGATGAAGACTAGTCATCTTGTCTACATATTAAGAGGACTGATGAAGTTATTGTAAAAATTGTATGTCATGTTATGGTCATATTTTCATGAATTGTGACTTATACGTAAATTGTTTTTATTGTATAGTAATAACTATATTTTAATTGAATTTTAACTAAGAAAACTGTATAAAATGTATTTTATGAACTTTTATGGTATTTCTACAATCATGAAAAACCGAATAAAGTTGGTTTTGATTTGATTGATTTGACTCTCCATTGCCACATAATTCCAGTGATACAAAGTTCTTATTGATGGTAGAGTTGCCAATTCCTTGTCCTCTTTGGAGCCTTGGAGTTGTCTGTGGGTTTCTTGTTTCTTCCAATGAGGGAACTGTGTAGGAAGTCGGTGCTAGGATCTTGCAGACTTCCACCTAACCCACGTCAGTGGGATGAGTTCCATCCTCAGAGGTTGGATTATCCGACCACCGGGGGCTCAGTAGGGTAAGAGCGAGGCGCGCTTCCAGATGGCAGGGTTGAGCGTCATCAACGTAGGATGATGGTTGTGCTTTTCCCCCAGTGTCCTGTGCTGCCCATGGGCAATTGTGTCCTGTGGCATGTGTGAGCTTGCTCCATGGATCTCGAGTTAGTGGGTGTGCGAGTCAATGTTTTAGGTAGGGTGTGTTTGGGTCTTCAGCTGGTCATGTCACCTCCCACTGTCCAGTGATCACATACTTTGTTATTGGAACCCAAGGCTTGACACAAAAACTCAGAGGACAATGATATGAAAAGCACAGACTTCTGTGGTGGTGACCTCATTTTGAGGTGCACCAGAACCATTGTTTGGATCGTCCAGCCATGAGATTTCTCATATGATCAATTCTCAAGGATTAAAGATTTAGTCATTCCTTAGGCTTGTCTTGTATCCATCATTGGAGGCTTCACCACTTGTAACTGTTTCTTCTTCTCTGCCATTGCACCCAAACTAGGGTATCTGTAGGAAGGTAGATACCTGACTATGGTTACCCCAGATTTTTTGCCTAGTGTTTAGCTGGTTTTCATCTTAGTTGGTCCGGTATCCTGCTAATCTGGGTCCCAGGCTATCTGCTCTCTCAGTAAAATGGACATCATGAACCCTAGGTACATCACCAATTGGGTATTGGGTCACCTTATCAGCCCCTGTACAGTGTACCATAGGTACCCAGGGCATAGGTATCCAAGGCCTTCCAGGGGCGGCAGCATATCTTTTGCCACCCCTGGCTGGCTATCCAAACTGACACAACTGGCTGATCACTCAGCTGGGGCAAGGTTGTGTAATCACCCCTTGCTAAGATATAATATACCTATATCTAAACCTATATCTGGACACATATACACCTATAAGTCGCTCCTATGGCAGGCCTTAACAATCCTGGAGGCAGAGTGCTTGGTTTTACTTGAGATGGTGCTCTAGCATGAGCTGAGCCTGTCTGCAGCTTTCGGAACCAAGTCCCTTAGCTGTTCTGGGATATTGCCATACGATATACTCTTAAGTGCATTATAATCCTCGCGGTAACTTGCTAACTTTGGTTTGGCTTTATCAAAACATGTCGTGTAAGGTGTCATACGCTTTGGAATACTACCCCCTCGCCAGTCTTGGCGACGGGGGTAGCATTCCACCCTTCTAGAGGGAGAAGAAATGTTACTTTGCTTAAACGCGTTTAAATCTAACCAGAGCCCCAGCATCACAAAATGGATGCTGCTGCCACAGACACGAGTCTGGCCTCCTGCTGCTGACCGAAACTCCGGCAGGGGAGGCCTGGACAATAGGTTTCCTGAAACAGAGAAGTGTTACACCACCCCAGACAGGAGATAGTGGATTATAGCAGGGAGGGTTAAATAAAACTAGACACTGACTGGGGTGCACAAGGTGTCCAAGGCCAAGCCCAGTTCAAACCGGTGCTGGGGCACTCCAGCCCCAGCTCTGGCACAAAACTGGACAAAGGGAAAGGGGTGTAACCACCCCCTTCCTGGGTCCCACCCATAGGAGTGACCTAGCAGGTGATCCAGCCCCTTGATTTGAAATAAAGGTAGGAGCTGTGCCAATGCAAACTAGATCATCCTGACTGACACTTTAAAACAAAACTCTGGACCCTTCGACATCCTACTCAACGTAGAAGACTGAAGAATCTCCCTTGTGGTCAAGGAGTGGCCACCCTGTGCAAACAGCCAATTAACAACACGGGTCTGGCGTAAAGCACAGTAAGGCTGCGCCAATTAGATAATGAACAAAACAGGTTGCCAGTACTGTCCAACAATTTTTTAAGCAATAGATGAATGAGCGAGTAATTGCTCATTCCCAAATGACCACTCTTTCAGTCAAAATTCTAGTAGAAAAATAATTATACTTTTATTTTTTTGTTTTGAAAATGAGAATTATTTTTGAATTTTTAAATTTCCTTGTTCTCAACAATAAGCATCAAACATTTTTGAACAATACGGAGGAGTGGAGCATATTCATGAACAAGAAAAGTGGTTGTGGGGG
Source organism: Lissotriton vulgaris (assembly GCF_964263255.1). Classification (NCBI taxonomy): domain Eukaryota; kingdom Metazoa; phylum Chordata; class Amphibia; order Caudata; family Salamandridae; genus Lissotriton; species Lissotriton vulgaris. Next base: position 512,572 of record NW_028247260.1, read on the forward strand.
TGGATTACACAAACATTTGACACAATACTAGACAACATAAATGCACACAAGACAATGAGTGAACTAGGAAGTAAAGAGTCATCTCAAATTTATATTATGCAGTTAAAGAAAGGTTTTACAGATTATAAAGCTCGAACATTTCGTTCAGACCTTGGATAGTGGTGTTAAATTTCAGAATCAGCATTGCTTCTCGTTGTCGCAACCTGGCCTCTACGTCTCCTCCTCTAGGATCATGGTCTATTTTGGATATTATCGTCCATTTGAAATCTTGTTCTCCATGTGATTGATCGATCCAATGTTAGACCAACGGAGCTATGAGAACTTTTTTCTTTATTCTGGACTTATGTTGGGACATCCTTTGTCTTACTTCCTGAGTTGTTTTGCCTATGTATAGTTTGTCACATGAACATAGTATACCATAGACCACATTCCTGGTTTTACAATTGGTGAATTGATCATGCTTCCACGATATCCCTGCATGTTGAAAAAGGTTTCCTTCTTTAGTAGAAGAACAACAGAGGCATGTGCCACATTTGCGGTGGCCAGTTATGGGCGGAAGATTCACATAATCACGTAATGTGGGTGCTTTTTGCTTAGGAATGGCTGCTCGAACGATATGGTTCGCTATACTTTTATCTTTTTTGTATGCAAAAAGAGGAACGTTTGTCAGCTGGGCATCAAGTCCACGGGTCCAGGGGGGTCCAGGGGGTCGGTAGTTCTGCCTTTGATTTTGTAAATCGCTCCCGTTTATGGTCCTTCCTACTTAATTATGGTTTAGATGATTATTTAGTTTACTTTTTATCTTACCTCCATAGCAACCTAACCACACGGGCGAAGTTTCCAGTGATATTTTAATCCGCAGGGTGGTCAGACAGGGTTGTGTTCTGGCCCCTCTGCTTTTTATCCTATACATTAATGAGCTGAGTAGTTCCCTGAGTACCCTAACAAAAGATGTACCGTATGTAAATGGCACTCCCATACCTACCCTTCTTTACGCGGACGATGCACCCCAAAGGCACTGCGTATCTTAATTTCAGGTTTTGTTACTTTTATGGCTGATTTAGGTTTAACCACAAATTTAAAAAAATCACTTATTATGACCTGTCCAAAAAAGTATAAAATTATTGAGATCATGTCAGGGGAAAATGTTTTAAAAAGCACCTGCACTTTCCCATACTTGGGGCTGTTGTTCTCTAACACTGGTTCTTGGCAACCACATGTCTCCTATGCGAGGAATAAATTAGGTAAAGCGATCAACTCAATCATTTCCCTGCGCCAACCTAATCATGCTGATGTGATCACGCCTTTACTAAATATCTATCAAACCCAATGCATCCCAACAGGTACCTATGGCGCAGATCCAGACAGAAGAAAATAGATTCTGTCGGAAGGTGCTGGGTCGAGTCATCTGTGCCTCAAACTACATATGCCACAGTGAATTAAATATCCCTTATATAGAGGACTTTGTCAGATCAAGACCGGCCCTTTTTTGGCTAAAGATATGGCAGAACCCTGCAGCCTCATTGACACGTGACATAATTTTAGATTGTTTAAAATGTGACAGGGCACATTGTATACCATGGTTGAAAGCCGTGAATGAATGTCTAATAAGTGTAGGGCAAGGACAACTGTTTACATCTCCCAATCTCATAGACCGCTCACATAAGATTCTGATTCAAAGGGCTCTGTATAACCTTTATAGAGAAGAGCGGGAAAGGAACGATTTCCCAAAGTGTACAGTTGCGAAGTATATGGGCCATTTGGAGCCCCCTGCTTGTTACCCTGCCCCGCCCCAGAAATACCTACGTTTAAATCTTGGTAGATGGAACAGGAGTTTACTGTTCCGTTTTCGGGACGGGAGCATCGTAAATCTGCTAAACTTTCCTTTGGGTTGATGTAAATATATAATTTACCGTCTTAATTTCTATGCAGGTAAGTACTTAATCAATAATAACTCAAATCGGAAAGAAAAAAACAGAGTCCGTGGTGTTAGAGTTCTTAGGGGTTTTATTCCTTAAAAAGGAATGGTCAGGACCAGTATATCATGTTCTTCCCACCACAGGGGTGGAAGAAGGGATAGAGCGCGCTACATTTTATTGACAGTACATAGCTTATATACTTAATTCATGTCATAGAAAACAGTATAGTAGGCGTAACAGCTGAGAGAAGACAAGATAACAGTATCCACGTGTTACTAGTACGTAATCAGAAGGCGTGGACTAGGCGTGAACTGGAGGTGTGTACTACAAACGTCACAGGTAGGTGTCACAAAAGGGGTGGCACTAACAGAAATGTTGCAATGTCAGCAGAAATCGGAAGCTTGGATGCGCGCGCAGCTGCATGACGTGTGATTGACGTGAAACTGGAGGGTGCAGGGGACTTGACATTTACACTGACGGAAAGAGACAGAAGTCTGGCATGTCAGATCAACTTGTACTTCTATCATATCTGATATCTGATGTTTGGGAACCATATTATCTGAACGGAAAGGTCTCTGGAGCAGAAGCTACTCTATACTGACTATGGATGCGTGTGTAAGCGCCTGAGTGTCTGCGTGAGAAGCGTGGGGCATGGGGCCTTCCATGGGAGCATGGTAACAGAGTCTATGAATTACTTGCACGGAGACAGGTCGGCCCTCTGCTCTGCAGATGAGGGGGATGTTTACTGAAGCTAGTAGGCAGGAATGTATCTTCGAGGAGCGGAACAGATAACTCGAAGGTTATAGTCAGTCTTGGCAGGCAGCAGGCTGAGCTGAGCGCGGTGGGCCGCGCTGGAAGTAAGTCAGAGTTCACGGGTACAGAGGCAGCCTGGGCTGAGGTTTTCGGAGTCAGAAGCCAGAAAAATGGCTCGATGGCAGAAATTCAGGGCCTACTTTGCCAGAGCAGGAAAAACGTGTAAAGTACATTACAAAAAGACGTTGGCATGGCATACTTAGGAACGGACTAATTAATCCATTCAAGGTGGGTCTGAAAGAGGACATGTTAACGTTGGACGCAAATGTATTTGCGTCTTCATAGCTGGCACAGGAGGGAAGTTACATGCACTTTAAGCTGGTACATGGAGACGGTGGGGTACGCGCTAGGGAACACAATTTGACCATAAAATTTATATTTCCTCATTCCCTCCTTGTTCCCTACGGACCCTTCATGATATATCGATCCTCATGAATCGATCAGTTTGTTCTTGTAACATCATTTGCTCTTCTTTCTTTCTTTTACGTTGTGAGAGAAAACTAGAATGTTCAATACATGAAGTGGCACACAGTCCACAAATCGCTGGCCCGCACTGCAGGCACAGGCAGCAACTGAAAACTAGGACTAGGCCAATGCCTAGGAAGGATAGGATCTTCCATCCCCAAGCGGTTAACGTTGTCCAGAACCAACCGGACCAAGTCCAGGTGGCTGGATTCTGATGTATCTGATTTGCAATTTTATGAAGACGTGTAATAGCTTGATATACAGATGGTGCGTTTTGTGGAATGAAAACACAGCAACTTGACCCGATGACCTTACAGGCTCCACCTCTATCTGCCAAGATGACGTCAATAACAAGACGATTCTGAAGGACAACAACCCGCATGGCGGACTGCTCTTCGGTTAAGTTACCTAAGGCGGAGGCAGTTTCATACACTACTGCTTCAAGTGTTCTAGTTAATCTGCGTATTAATTTACTATTTTGGACAGGGCCTAAAAAGAAAAAGAATCCTTTATTAAAATCGGTGTACTGTTCCCATGCCGTTTCTGTGTAGTCGACAAGTGGGATATCTCTTCTGAGTCTATTCTTTACTAGATTTGCATTTCGGTGGTAATCAGGAGGAGCTAGAAAAACAGGTGGCAGAAGGAATGCAATATAACAGGTACCATCCCAATCTGGAGGTAAGCGTATGTATGCGGTATGACCACAAACAAAATAGGAATGACGGATAGCTTTAAAGGACGATTTACCATGATCACTGAATTCGACCACAGTAGTACATTTACTATGACCTAAGTGTATTGAACCTTTCTTCCTGATACATAATTCACCAGTGACTGGTAATACTGACATAACGGGTAGAACTGGTGCGGCTTCGGATTCAACAGTGAGAATCATAAGGCTAATTGTGTAATTACCTAATCCATATACTTCATTTTCTAGATCAGTTCCGATTCTAGTGGGGAGTCCCTCCTTATCAGGGTAACAGACGTCGAGCAGGACCAAGTTCAGGTTTCCCCAAACCCAGCCCCCGTCGAAAACAGCAATATCAGGGTCTAAGGAATTAATTATTTTAAACCATGCACCACAGGAACCATTGTGAGTGAACGGGTACGGAAAGAGGGGCAGAGCTCCCTTGTAATTCTGGTAGGGAGGGAGTCGGCCACATATCCAGCAGTCTGTAGCGTTGTTAGTCTGATGGGAATGATGTAGCATACTAATGAATGTGTTGTTGCGCAGCGCAAGTCTGTAGGACAGTTCATGTGGAGGTAACTCACTAAAAGTGTGTTCAGCAGAGACATTGTAAGCAGATTGTTCACGCTTGAAAATAGGGTAGTAGACAGGGAGAAGTATACTGGCAACTATTATCAGAAGGCTTAGAAAAAACATTATTAACAATGTCACTATACAGTGACTACGTAGTAATTTGCAGTATGTACGTTTCTTGAATTCTCTCTCTCTCTCTCTATCTCGATCTAGGGGATACATGTCAGAAACTATTTAACCGATTCACCTAGGGGAGGACTTAAACAATTAAACTGTCTGACTTGCTAGATCGGAGCTTAAGTCTGTATTCCTCTTGGGGAGTTTTCTCTCGTTCGGAAGTTTTAAAGTCACTGGGCTCGATACAGTCTTTGGAAGGGGTGGATGAGCCTGGGTCGGATTTCAGTTCATTACACAGTTTAACATGGCTCATGTGGACCCACCCCTTCCTGCCCTCCACCTTCACCGCTGTCCTCGTAGTAAGTAGAACGGTCTTCGGCGATTTCCAGCGGGGCTCCAACGGACTTTTCCGGTCGAAGTTCCTTATGAGGATTAGATCACCTGGACGGACATCATGTGGCTTTACATCAGTGTTGTCAGGGAAGGCTGCAGCAACCTGTGAACGACATGATTGGAGTGCAGACATCAAGGAGGCAAGGTAATCTGTCAACATATTACAATCAACATCAGTGATTTTCTTCGGAATGGGCGTCCCCCACATATTCGGTGGTCTACCAAAGACCACTTCATACGGGGATAGTCCTGATCTCGAGTGGGCAACCATCCTCATGTAGAACAGTGCCACTGGTAGGGCGACGATCCAGTCGACCCCTTTCTCTTTACATATTTTTGCAAGACGGGTCTTTAATGTCTGGTTATGCCTTTCTACAAGGCCTGCGGCTTCGGGATGTCGGACACAATGGAATTTCCACTGGTATCCTAGCAATAAAGAAACTTCTTTCATTAATTCGGATGAGAATGGCTGACCGTTATCTGAATACACGACACGAGGCAAGCCGTATCGTGGGAAGAATTCACGAACCAACTGCTTGGCAGTGGTCGGAGCAGTGTAATCTGGGACTGGGTATGCTTCGGTCCAACGGGACAGAGCACAAACTATTACGAGGACATATTTGAATCCTCGACAACGGTCCATCTGGATATAATCCATCTGGAGGACTTCAAAAGGGTGATCGGGAGGATGAAATCCACCTTGCTCTACAGGAACGCTTTTACCTGGATTAAACTGACAACAGATCATGCAAGTACGCACTTTCTGTTTTGCTGCTGCTCGTAAGTGTTTATTGCTCCAAAGATTTTGTAAACTGTCTAACATCGCTTTTTCTCCTAGGTGTGCTGGACTATGTGCTGTGTTAATCATGACTTGAACCATAGAATCAGGGAGAAACCATGTAGATTTTCCCTTCGTCATCCAACCTTGATCTGTCTGGATCCCTCCTAGTTCAGTCCATTTCTTTATTTCATCTGGAGTAGCATGTGCCTGAATATCAATTACATCTAGTGTGGGATCCCTGACTGTCATGCAATTTGTCGGTCCTATTGTCTTTGTCACATCCGTTGTCTGAGTGTGAGTCAGTGCTGTATGTTTTGCTGTCTGGTCTGCCAGGTCGTTACCCTGGGAAACAGAATCTGTAACTTTAGTATGTGCTTTACACTTCATGACGGATATGCCTGAAGGCAGATGTATTGCTTCTAACAGTGCTTGAATGAGGGGACCGTGTTGGATCTTGGCACCATGAGAGGTCAGAAAACCTCGTTCTTGCCATAACATGCCGAAGTCGTGTACAACTCCGAACGCATAACGGGAATCAGTGTATATGTTGACATTTCTGTTCTTGGCTAGAATACAGGCTCGGGTCAGGGCAATAAGCTCTGCTGCTTGAGCAGACAGTGTGTCAATACGATGTGTTTCTTTAACTTCGGTTTCAGTGGTCACTGCATATGCGGCCACTAATTCTCCTGTACTTGTTCTCATACATGAACCATCCACATAAAGTGTCAGGTCTGGATTTGTCAGTGGAACATCTGTTAAGTCTCGTCGAGGTTTTGTTACTGCATTAATGATCTCTATACAATCATGCGGGGCTGGATCTGTCATAATTGAAGGTAATAATGTTGCGGGGTTCAGAATGCTGCAGCGTCTGATTTCTATGTGTGGCTGGAATAGCGTCAATTCGTAACCTGTCAGTCGTGCTATGGTCAAGTGTTGAGTCTGGGTTCTGTTTAACAGAACCTCTACAGAATGTGGAACTTGTACTGTTAACTGATGGCCTAAAACAATTGAGTCGCTCTGTCTTATTGCTAACGCTGTTGCTGCTACTGACTTTAAGCACGCAGGGAGTGCCTGGGCTACTGAGTCCAATGTACTAGATAAATAAGCGCAAGGCTTATGTGAACCTGCTTGATCTTGAGTGAGGACAGACAATGCTGTACCCTCACGTTCTGTAACAAAAAGTGTAAACGGTTTGCTGTAACATGGTGTCGCTAAAACTGGTGCTTGACATAATGCTTTCTTTAGTTCCTCAAAGGCTTGTGTATGTTCCTGAGTCTAAGGGAGGACAGTCGAAGTCGCTGCCTCCTGTGTCGTTAACTGGATGAGTGGTTTAGCTAGAAATGCATATTGAGGAATCCATTGTCTGCAGTACGAGGTGAGGCCTATGAAGGCCCGCACTTCCTTTTGTGTCTGGGGTCGTGGCATATTTACAATTAGCTGAATGCGATCGGGAGTGAGCTGTCTCCCCACTTTGGACAGCAAGTGACCCAAGTACACAACTTGCTGAACACAGAATTGTAACTTCGAAGGGGACACCTTGTGTCCCTTGTCTGCCAGGAAATGTAAAACTGTCAGTGATGCTTGTTCACATTCGGGCTCACTTCGTGCGGTGATCAGCAGATCATCGACGTATTGCAGTAAAGCGGTGTTAACTGGCATTTGAATACAATCTAGTTGTCTTTTCAGTGCTTGACTATAGATGCTGGGGCTTTCTGTGAATCCTTGAGGTGCGCGGGAAAATTTGAAACTTCGTCCATTTAAACTGAATCCGAAGAGATATTGGCTCTGTGGATCAATAGGTACACTAAAGAAGGCGTTCTTGAGATCAATTACAGTAAAGAACGTTGCTTCTGAATCAATAGCAGTCAATAGGGAAGAGATATCGGGGACCACAGGGTACTGTGGTACAATATATTTATTCAGCTCTCGAAGATCAATCACCAGCCGATATACTGGCGGTGCATTGGGGTCAGTACGTTTAAGAATTGGAATGATGGGTGAATTACAGATATTGGAGTCGGTCTCTACGACCACTCCTTGGGTAATGAGTTCTTCAATGATTTTCAGTAAAGCCACTACAGCATCGGGTGGTAACTTGTATTGTCTGATTCGTGGTAGAACAACTCCTGTCTTGAGTGTAACACGGTATGGTGTGATATGCATACAACCTACATCAGTTGGGCCTTTTGCCCACAAGTGATCTGGTACATTTTTCAATCTGACATCGAATTCTCGTAGGACATAATGACCCTTGAAATCCCGCAGAAAGAGTCTAACTCCCTCCGGGGAACAGCAGATTATGGCTCCTAGAGCCTTCAATGTTTTGATTCCTAACAGATTTTCTGGGCATGAGTTCGTAAGTAACAAGTCTGTAACTCGTGATAATGGACCCACAGCCAAGGGTACTGGTTCCGATACTTCATTTACAATGGGCTGTCCTGAAAAACCAAGGGAAACATTCTGTGAGCCTGAGAGGGGTGCCCCTGGGACTTCATTATGGCTGATTGTGGTGCGGCTTGCCCCTGTGTCAATTAAAAACTTTCTGTCTTTTCCCAATACTTGACTGTGTACATAAGGACCTTCTTGATCTACAGGAATTTCAATAAGAGGCAAGCCAAATTCCCTCTCTAGGCTGTTTCATGTGTATCGTTGATACTCTGGATAAGCAGATTGGGCATACTGGTACATCTGTTGGGAAACTTGTTGGGTCGTAGCAGTGGGCTGTGGTACCGCTACCGTCTGTGCTGTATGAGATGAAGCATGCATAGGCTGTGTATTCTGCATGGGCTGTGCATTCTGTGAAGTCTGTTGCTGAACCTGATCTTGTCTAGGTGGATGCGGTCTCTCTTTAGTTTTACCTGTCGCTATGTTATGTTTCAGAACTGGACATTCATGTACGTAGTGGCCTGGCTGCTTGCAATAATTGCACGTCCCTTTAACAGGACCTGCGGAATGATTTGTCTGATTCGTACCCTTTCTGTTTCCGTCGGTATGTACCGACTGGGCTACTAACATTTTCATTTTCGTGTCTTTCATACGTTTCTGTTCCTGATCTTGTTCTTCTCTAATTCTATTCTGATGGTATTGTAACATCTGTAACATCTGGGATGGCGTATTTGCCTGCCATGTACTCTCAACCTTGTATACACGATTTTTGACTGCTAACAGAGAGTTTTCAACTAACTTTGATACAAAAAGATGCGGGTACGATTCGCTACTTGGTTTAAGACCACTATTAATAATAAAACATTTCTCGAATCTTGAATAAAAGTCACTAGTATCTTCGTCGGGCTTCTGTTTACATGCTGAGATTGCATCCCAGTCTTCTTTTCTAGTTGCCAGTAATCTTGGCAGAACCTGTACTATCAAACCTGGTAATGCTTTTGTTTTGTCCCCGAGGCCTACCCCTGGTACACGTTTATTCTCTTCGTCTTCTATTTCTGCCCATGCAATCTTTTTGTCTCCCACCTCCCATTCTTTTCCCTTTAGTTTCTCGTAGATGCCCGTGGGCAGCAGTACCTTTAACATTTTCATGATATCATCATATGTGTAATCCCCCATCAGTAACATGTCTTTAAGCTCTCTGTGGAAACCTGCAGGGTCTTTATCATGGCTCGGGACTAGTTTCTTCATTTCTAACAGTTCTAACTTAGTCAGTGGCGTGTGTACATACACGCGTTTCAAGAGATGATCCTCACCCATAACTGGGTGTACTTCTCGTAAGGGGTTCTGACTTTCAATGCCACTCAGGCATTGCATGTGATACGTTTTCCTTTCTGGGGGCGGAGCGGGAACATATTCAGAGCTTATAAAAGTGTTATATCTATGTCGCTGTTCTAGAATTATTTGTATTAACTTGGTACTTAAACCTCTCCATCTATCCATGAGTAGTGCTTCTAATGTTTCATGTAAGGGACCTGGATCAGAATGTTGGTTTCTGTATTTCGTTAGGAGGTGCTGAATCATGTATATACCTGCTAGTTTCTGTTCGTCTGGGGAGAGGTTCAGAAATGTCTGTGCTAGTGTATCATCATTATACATATCCGGATTTTCAGCCCATATTATGGCTGACCGGGCTAATTCCTGTTCATCCATTGAATTTAGTATGTGGTACCCCACTCGGTCTCGGAGTCTTTTATCAGTCTCCTGGAACTAGTGTTCAGAAGAATTCGGGTTGGTTAAGGCGGAGAGAAAAACTCTCTTGCTTTCTGGACGGATACCTTTCCTAAGGTAAGTTCCCTTACCTACATACGCTATAGTATCTGTAGTCTTTTCTGGTTCTTCAAACTCTTCTTCCTCCTCCTCGGAAGCCTTTTCCTTCTCTTTTTGGTGTATTTCTATCACTGTTTTTCTAATTTTCTTGTACATACTGGCTATGCAAGTCCCCTTATCATGTTTTCCTTCAGATATATTTTGACCCCACTTGTTTAGTGCATCTAACTCGCTCTGATCTGTCCCAGGCCTGTCTCGTTCTCTTATTAGGCAATTTATGAAAAAACGTAGTATCTGTGCTTGAACGTCAACTTTCTGACGGTCCATGGCATCCTGAATACTATCAGGGTCTTTCCCCGTCTGAATAAACTCGTATATTCTATCTAGGCGCTCCTTCATACCTGCATAGCATAGCAGGAAATCAGTAGCAGATCTTAACCGTAGTGATGCCATCATCATTATATTGTCTTTACCGGGTACTGGATCATATCTGCAAACTGAAAGGTTTTCCTTGAATATATCAAGGCTAGGAGACTTGAACGTAAAAGGACTCCGAAAGTCCCTGAGCTGTAACCTGCGTGTCAATGGCGGGGTGTGTAGACCCCGTTCCGCACCCCCTGAGGCGGAAGCTTGGGCATTATCTCTCGGCGGAGTCTGTACCTGAACTTGAATTTTTCTTTTAGTAGGATCAGGTAGAAGTGGTTTCGGTAGATCAACTTTAGGTACGGGAAGTGGTGGAGGTGGTGGAACAATAGGATTCTGTTGTGGTACTGGCGGAATTTGATCTTGGGGCGGGTTACCACCCCCGTCCCTGTCGTTAGGCAGGGCGCGGACAGGCAGATTGGTGTAAGCGGGTGCTACATCCTCTAGATAGGAATTCAGGAATATGTCTTTAGTAGTCTTATGCATTACTTTAGTTGGAACTAATGGTGGTGGCAGATTTTTCGGTATTTCTGAGATGGCCTCAGGCGAACCCTCGGCCGCGAGATACATACCGTTTACGAGGTTATTTCGTGCGCGGTCTACTTGCTCTGTTTTTACTCGGATCCCCTCGGTAACTAACTCGTTTTCTTGGGCCTTGTCTGATTCTCTAAGTCTGTCTTCTCTACGGAGTGCTTTTTCAGCACGCTTATGCGATTCCTTACGCCAAAACTCTATGGCGTCTTTCTGGGATTGTCTGGCTTTCTTTTTCCATAGTACTTCCTCCACCTTCATGATGCACTCGGCATCCCATGTTCCGTTAACAGGCCATCTGTGTCTTTCGTCAAGGTGCTTAGTATAGTCGGCCCATAACTCTAGAAATAATATGGCATCTATGCCATGCTTGTGGTACATGAAGTTTCCTGGAGTGTCCCTAGGGGGGATAGGAATTGCTTCCTCTAGTATCCCTTTCCTAGTTCCTATCTGCTTTAATTTGTCGAAAAACGGCATCTTGTTTACTTAATACTGAATGCTTAACCCTAACTACTTAATACTTATAGCTAGTTATACAAGAACACAGTAATGCACATAAAAAAACAGTCACATTCATACCACGACATTAATCACATGAAAAGACATTTGAGACATATATCACTACCCTATATAACGGATGTGCTGCTAAACAGTACAGATACACTGCCTAAAAACAGTGCAGACCGGACTTGTGTACCCAAACCCGTCTTGATACGTCCCAGCAATGGTACTCACCGGGAAGCACGGAAACAGAAGGCCTCGGAAAACTCGACTGGACTGGACTCGGCTCGACTTCGGAAAACTTCGGAAAACTTCGGAAAACTGGTGGGCCTCTTGACACCTCGGACCTTGCTTCTTTCGGCTAGGCTCTGGTCGGGATCCTCCGCACTCCTCACCGCCTCGTCTGGGTACTGATCGCAGTCTTCGTCACCTCCGTGGGCCAGAGGGAGATGCAGGAAATCCTGCCGGTACGCGTAGTTTCCTTCTAACTGATGGCAGGGGACAGAGCTTGCAACGCACCAACCGGCACGTGAGGTGGGGGAGGGGTCCCTGTTCGGGCGCCAAAATGATGTAAATATATAATTTACCGTCTTAATTTCTATGCAGGTAAGTACTTAATCAATAATAACTCAAATCGGAAAGAAAAAAACAGAGTCCGTGGTGTTAGAGTTCTTAGGGGTTTTATTCCTTAAAAAGGAATGGTCAGGACCAGTATATCATGTTCTTCCCACCACAGGGGTGGAAGAAGGGATAGAGCGCGCTACATTTTATTGACAGTACATAGCTTATATACTTAATTCATGTCATAGAAAACAGTATAGTAGGCGTAACAGCTGAGAGAAGACAAGATAACAGTATCCACGTGTTACTAGTACGTAATCAGAAGGCGTGGACTAGGCGTGAACTGGAGGTGTGTACTACAAACGTCACAGGTAGGTGTCACAAAAGGGGTGGCACTAACAGAAATGTTGCAATGTCAGCAGAAATCGGAAGCTTGGATGCGCGCGCAGCTGCATGACGTGTGATTGACGTGAAACTGGAGGGTGCAGGGGACTTGACATTTACACTGACGGAAAGAGACAGAAGTCTGGCATGTCAGATCAACTTGTACTTCTATCATATCTGATATCTGATGTTTGGGAACCATATTATCTGAACGGAAAGGTCTCTGGAGCAGAAGCTACTCTATACTGACTATGGATGCGTGTGTAAGCGCCTGAGTGTCTGCGTGAGAAGCGTGGGGCATGGGGCCTTCCATGGGAGCATGGTAACAGAGTCTATGAATTACTTGCACGGAGACAGGTCGGCCCTCTGCTCTGCAGATGAGGGGGATGTTTACTGAAGCTAGTAGGCAGGAATGTATCTTCGAGGAGCGGAACAGATAACTCGAAGGTTATAGTCAGTCTTGGCAGGCAGCAGGCTGAGCTGAGCGCGGTGGGCCGCGCTGGAAGTAAGTCAGAGTTCACGGGTACAGAGGCAGCCTGGGCTGAGGTTTTCGGAGTCAGAAGCCAGAAAAATGGCTCGATGGCAGAAATTCAGGGCCTACTTTGCCAGAGCAGGAAAAACGTGTAAAGTACATTACAAAAAGACGTTGGCATGGCATACTTAGGAACGGACTAATTAATCCATTCAAGGTGGGTCTGAAAGAGGACATGTTAACGTTGGACGCAAATGTATTTGCGTCTTCATAGCTGGCACAGGAGGGAAGTTACATGCACTTTAAGCTGGTACATGGAGACGGTGGGGTACGCGCTAGGGAACACAATTTGACCATAAAATGTATATTTCCTCAGGGTTATAACAAACATTTGGAAACCTTAAGCTGTCTGTGTAACCCGATTAAGAAACAAAGTCTCATGCACTTTATGTTCTTTTGTGGTTTTTATAAACTGTTTACTATCCAATATTTAATGCCATACTGTCGGAAACATGACCTGTTGGATTTTAGGATAGCGCTGAGGAATTTATTAATGTTAGGATCAGATGAAATAATATTCAGAGTGAGTTGTTTCCTTAAAGCCGCCGTTCGCTCGCGAGCTACTTTGCACATTGACTGATAAAATGTGTACATTGCACTTTGCACTTTGTATCGCTTAACAATTTGCACATCTGTAATTTGCACATACATCTGTCCGGATTTTACCTTTGTCTTTGTCCCACATTTTATAGTTGTCGCTATTTTTAAATGATCTAATTTTTAAATTACATATATTGTCCTCTTTTAATATGTACCTGCATTGTTGTAGAATTAGATAAACTAAATTTTAGTTGTTTATTTTTGTATTCATTGCCATTGTATTTGTTATGCACTTTTATGGATGTTTTATTCCGAATAAAGATCTTTGACTTGACTTGATATAAACAAAGCTTAACATACTTAAGTTCTACTGAACTTAGTGGTTGTAGACCAAAGGGCTTAGCACACCCTGACTACAACCTCTAGAGAAGTCCCAGTTGGAAAACAAATAGCGTAGGTAGGCGCACCACTTACACCTCACTAGTCATGCCTGGCACAGGTAAACCATCCAGTTCTCTACCTGTGGGTGACCCTCCCAAGGCACCATCCAGTTTTGAAAAACTCAGACACAAAGACTTGAGTGCCCTGTGCACTGCAAGAGGGCTGAAAAGGGGTCACAACCCCACCATCCCTATCCTCATAGCAAGAGAGAAAGCTGATCTTGAGAAGGAGGCTGTGACAGGTTCTTCAGGTAAGATAGGAGAAGGAAACCCCCCATATGATGTTGAGACCCATACCCCAGAAGTTGATCCTGAAGAGGTAGACAATGATGAGGATGGAGATGAGTCAGATGATCCGGGAGATGACCAAGTTCAGGTTAGAAGCTTGAGCATCCCCATGTAAGCCTACATGGGGATGGAGAGGTGTCCCACCTCCCAGGCCCAATAGTAGACTTAACCCTGGCAATAGAAGGGTTAGATCTCCTTCCAGGGAATCTAACCAGTCTAATGCCTCCAGGAGATCTCAAAGGGGAATGACTTCCCCCCAGAGAAGAGAACATGAGGCTAGGATGAGAGCTGTCCAACTCCAGATTGAAAAGGAAGAGGTATCCCTGGCCCAAGCTAAACTTGCTTTGGCAAGGGAGCAAAGATTGAGTGGATTAGATTCCACTGGTGGCAGCAGTATCCCTACGGATAAAGACAGGTCCTATGACAATAGACACCTGAGTAAGATTGTGCCCCCCTACAGAGATGGGGATGCAATCCACAAATGGATTACTGCTCTAGAGAGAGCCTGCATGGTATGACAGGTTCCCCAAGATCAGTGGGCAGCAATCTTGTGGCTCTCCTTTTCAGGAAAAGGGAGAGACAAGCTCCTCACTGTTAGACATGAGGATGCAAAGAACTACACTGTCCTAAAGAGTGCTCTAATTGATGGGTTTGGCATAACCACTGAACAGTACAGGTTAATGTTCATAGATACCCAGAAGACACAGACTCAGGACTGGACTAATTTTGTAGATTGTGCTACTAAGGCCCTGGAAGGTTGGTTGCATGGCAGCAAAGTACATGACTATACAGGATTGTATAATTTGTTTATGAGGGAGCAGATCCTTAGTAATTGTCAAAACCAGCTATTACACCAGCACCTGGTGGACTCAGATCTGACCTCCCCACAAGAATTGGGTAAGAGGGCAGACAAATGGGTCAGAACAAGGATTAGGCCTAGAAATCAGGATAATGACCAGAAGAAGGAGTCTACCAAACCTCAAGAAAAAGGTGGGGATAAATCTAAAGACAAGACTTCCCCAGGGCCCCAAAACTCCATGGATGGGGGTGGGTCCCAAGACACTTCCTCTACAGTGAAAAAGCCTTATTGCCATGCTTGTAAAAAGCCTGGCCATTGGAAGACTGACAGAAGTTGCCCTAAGGCCAGCAATAAGGAGAATATTCCTCCAAGTAATACTCCAACACCTCCTGTTACTACTAGTAGTAATCCCCCAGATGGTGGGAGTGCCCCCAAAAATTTGGTTGGGTTTACTTGGGGAACTCAGGTGGACTCTGGCCTAGCCAGGTCCC
Organism: Lissotriton vulgaris; assembly: GCF_964263255.1. Lineage (NCBI taxonomy): Eukaryota > Metazoa > Chordata > Amphibia > Caudata > Salamandridae > Lissotriton > Lissotriton vulgaris. The sequence continues at coordinate 528,026 of NW_028247260.1, forward strand.
CTACCACAGCTACTCTTGTCTGTGAAAATGGCATGGGGTTTGCCAACTTCACTGCTTGTCCCAACATTTTGAGCAAGTACAGGCAAGAGCCCCTCATCAATGGTCTAAAAGTTGAGGCCTATAGAGACACAGGGACAAGCATCAATATGGTGACTGAGAGCCTAGTTCCCTTAAGGCAACTTTTACCTGGAGCCACATACCAGGTGACCAACATTGATGGAGTACAAAGAGATCATCCCATGGCAGTAGTTAATCTCAGCTGGGGAGGTGTCACTGGCCCCAAGAGAGTGGCAGTGTCTACAAACTTGCCTGTGGATTGCTTACTGGGGAACGATCTGGAAATCTCAGCCTGGGCTGAGGTGGAACAAGATATCCATTCTAAAATGGTAAATCTCCATGGTAAGGTTAGTGGGGCTGTAATAGCCACAGCCCCAGTCCAAGATATCCCCCTTGAACAGGTTAGGAGGGCTGTGCCAGTGTCAGCCCAATCTTAAGAAGATTCCTTCCATGAACAGGTTAGCAGGGCTGTGATGGTAACAGCCCATACGCAAACTGAGTCCCTTCCTGAAAAGGTTGGTGGGGCTGTGATGGCCACAGCCCAAACAGTTTAATGTGTTGTGAAGCCTGATACTATGGATCACCCCACACAAACCGAGAGCATTGAGGAGGAAGAGAAATCTCCCTCCCACCAGACTTTAGGAAATAATCATCCTCCTCAGGGAACTGATCTTACCCCTGGTGAAGGAACTGCCCCAAAGGTGGTTAGGCCTAGCCTGACAGAGCCCCTGAAGTCAGTTGACCCTTCCCAGGTGGGACCCAGTCTGGAGCAGGTTACCTGCCCCTCTCTACCCTGCCTCAGTCAGCCCAGGGCTGTAGAGGTCAGGGAGGCCAGTGGTGGACCCCAAAGGGCCCCCTGTCCAATAAAACTCCCCCATTAGCAGATTAGGGGTACCAAAGCTAGCAGCTCTAGCAAGGTGAAAACTTTAAAAACTTTTGAGGGATCTCCTTTACACTTAGTTAGGAGCCTCCCCCAGATGGACACTGTTGGGCACAGCCAAACATGGGACCCAAAGGCCCCAAACCTGACCTGTCCCTCAAGTAAGCCAACAAAAGGGACCCAGCCTCCAGCTGTAGGCAGCCAGAGGTTGACCCTGAGAGCACTGTGCAACTCAGTCATGGAAAGAAAGGCATCCATGGTGGATAGAGATTGGAGGAAGCTGAGCCCTACATTAGTGGAGCCTCACTTCAATACTCCATTCCCACACCAGCCTTTTACTTTGCCAAAACACACCACAGGTAGTGATTCCCTATGTTGGAGACCCTCTGATACCCCTAGGGAGAGGGATTGCTTAATGGAACATGAGACAGGAGGTAACCATGCAAGTGCAGGTACTTCCTTATATGGCCACTTAGGCAATATAGGCTTACCTGGTCAAGGATAGCCTTATCTCCTTTCATTGGGGGGGGGGGGGTTGTGTAGAAAGGTAGATACCTGACTATGGTTACCCCAGATTTTTTGCCTAGTGTTTAGCTGGTTTTCGACTTAATTGGCCTGGGATCCTGCTAATCAGGTTCCCAGGCTATCTGCTCTCTCTGTAAAATGGACTCCATGAATCCTAGGTACATCACCAATTGGGTATTGGGTCACCTTATCAGCCCCTGTACAGTGTACCATAGGTACCCAGGGCATAGGTATCCAAGGCCTTCCAGGGGTGGCAGCATATATTTTGCCACCCCTGGCTGGCTATCCAAACTGACACAACTGGCTTATCACTCAGCTGGGGCAAGGTTGTGTAATCACTCCTTGCTTAGATATAGTATACCTATATCTAAACCTATATCTGGACACATATACACCTATAAGTCACTCCTATGGCAGGCCTTAACAATCCTGGAGGCAGAGTGCTTGGTTTTACATGAGATGGTGCTCTAGCATGAGCTGAGCCTGTCTGCAGCTTTCGGAACCAAGTCCCTTAGATGTTGTGGGATATTGCCATACCATATACTCTTAAGGGCATTATAATCCTCGCGGTTGCTTGCTAACTTTAGTTTGGCGTTAACAAAACATGTCGTGTAAGGTGTCATACGCTTTGGAATACTACCCCTTCGCCAGTCCTTCCACCCTTCTAGAGGGAGAAGACATGTTACTTTGCTTAAACGCGGTTAAATCTACCCAGAACCCCAGCATCGCAAAATGGATGCTGCTGCCACAGACACAAGTCTAGCCTCCTGCTGCTGACCGAAACTCCGGCAGGGGAGGCCTGGACAATAGGTTTCTTGTCACAGGGAGGTGTTACACCACCCCAGACAAGAGATAGTGGATTGTAGCAGGGAGGGCTGAATGAAACTAGACACTGCCTGGGGCACACAAGGTGTCCCATGCATATCCCAGTTCAAACTGGTGCTGGGGAACTCCAGCCCCAGCTCTGGCATGAAACTGGACAAAGGGAAAGGGGTGTAACCACCCCCTTCCTGGGTCCCACCCATAGTAGGGACCTAGCAGGTGATCCAGCCCCTTGATTTGGAATAAAGGTAGGAGCTGTGCCAATGCAAACTAGATCATCCTGACTGAAACTTTGAAACGAAACTCTGTACCCTTGGACATCCCACTCAACGTAGAAGACTGAAGAATCTCCCTTGTGGTCAAGGAGTGGCCACCCTGTGCAAGCAGGCACCATCAGCGCATCAAGACTTTCTTTGCCGTTGCTCTCGCCGGAGCTCAAATGACAGAGACCGACAAGACCTGGACTCCCAGACTTCCAACAACCCGATCCACAGTCCTAGCAAAGCTTAGACCCGTGGAGGCGACGTGAGACGTGGGACCGGCCATCTTGAAAAGTCAATGAAGTGCTTCCTGTGCAGCTCCTGAGGCACCCTCGATGCTGTGCTTTGGGGTTTGAGAAGCCCCTTCTCCAAGCAGCCTGTGCTCCAAAGATGTCCTCTCCACACTCACCGAGTATTGCGTGGGGCCCTTTTGCACTTTTCCTGCTTGACGCATTGTCCGGTCACTTGCCTGTTGGCTAGTGGCCTCTGTGATGACGATTCATCAAAACTACACTGCTGGTCTGGTTGCTCCAGACTGGCCCCAGCTCCCCTAAAAAAGGAGCCATCGGCCTCACCTTCCCGGTCCGATCCAGAAGAAATCTTCGAGTCCTGCGTGGGTTGCATTTGCCAAGGCTTGGTGACTCCGATTCGAGAACCGACACCGCCGCCAGGGAGAGCCTTTATGGGACAGCCCGTGTTCAACTCCTGGTTGTCATGGATACTTCCTGGTCCTTGTGGCAGCGGAGACAAACACCTCGACATCACCTGATCACAACCCAACATCGCCTGGTTCCTTCCTGGTTCCTCGCTGGTCACTGGATAGTGACCTGAACTCTGTCCCCTCTGCTTTCAGGTACTCTACATCTTCGATCCACCCTTGGATCCAACCGGACTCTTCTCTCCTGGCCTCCTGCAGAATCTTCCTCTCCAGGCTCCATAGAACTTCACGACGAAACCCGACACACTTTGGCACCTATGCACCCGCTTCCTGTGTGTGAGGTAACAAGTTAACTCCATTGCTCTTATAGTGGATTACACCTCTAGTGTCCTAGTTTTAAGTGGCTAAGTTCTATTCCAGTCGGAAGACTCCTAAACCTATAACTTTCTGATTTTTACGCACCATTGACTTGTATGGTAAACACGGTTGCCTATAGACACTGCACCCGCATCCTGTGGGCCTCCTATGTCCTAACCTTTGTTAGTCCAGTGTAGGCCCAGCGATTCCCAAGGCCCTAGGCCTGCTTATTGTTTGTGACTTGGTTCTTATACCACTTTCTTAATATATGGTTTAAGTGGTCACCTGGCCTATCCATAATTGTGCAGCTTATTGTATGTTATACTGCGTTCTTTGTTTAACGCTTGTGCTTCTGTGCTCATAAAGAGTATAGGGGATTATTTTAGTAATAAATCACTTATGTGGTTTCCTTTCATTTGGTATTAAAAGGATTGCATATGGTAAAACAGCTGGCTTCACATTCCCTCTTGAGTTTAGCCTAAGACTGCTTTGTCCACGCTACCATGAGGATAGCTGGCCTATAAGGTTGACTTACAACCAATCACCATAAGGGTCGTTTGGACTGGTGCAAGGTGCTCACTAGAATAGTGAACATCATATACCAGGCCAACTTCTCACAGTATTCAAGCGGCACAGGATTCCAAGAATTGTTTCCGGTGGGAATTTCAGAACCCTTAGAATTTCCCTGGAAATAATCTATTTGATTCAGAAGTAGAATTACTGCATGCAGAAAATAACATTTTCTAGGGTCTGGACTACCTCTCTCGTCATCTCTGTCCCCCTCATCCTTCCCTGTCTCTGGTCAGATCACCACCTCATTACCTTCTCCTTAGCAATGTCCTCCCCTATCATTCCTGCCCGCCAATCCAATTTCCTGGCACGTAATTGGAACAAAGCTGATCTCAACCATTTTACTGCCCTCCTGAGCTCATCGTCCCCATTCATCACTGGCCCCAACACCTCCACTGACCTTCAGTCTAAAACCCTTACACACTGGCTCACCACCGCGGCCGACACTGTGGCACCTTTAAAACCGGTCAAGACAAGGCGCAGACATGATGCCCAAAAGTGGTTTACCGCTGAGCTCAGTGCACACAAACTCAGTCTCCGCCAGGCAGAGAGGCGCTGGCACCGGGACTACTCCCTTGAATCAAAAGAGACTTTTTCATCTCGGTTGAAGGAGTACAAGAAGGCAATTACTGCGGCCAAATCATGCTACTTCTCAAGCAAAATCCTGAACTCCTCCAACAAATCCAAAGATATTTTTTCTATAGTGGATGAACTATCTAACCCGGAAAGAGTTGCCCTAGCCCCCCTCCCTTCCCAATCCCTGTGCGACTCCCTTAACCAATTCTTTGTGGAGAAAATCATCAAAATTAAAGCCAGTATCTCCATTTCTCCACCTGCTCCCACACCTTCTTGTGTTCCCAGCTATTCTTACACTCAAACTCTCACTCAGATTCCCCTTATCTCAAAGGAGAACTTTCTGTCACTCCTACACAAAGTCTCCTCTGGCTCTCCCAGTGACTGTTGCCCTCCCTCGGTCCTCCGAGAAGCTTTTACTTCCTGTCCAGACCCCCCCCTTGCTCTTTTGAACAACTCTTTGACCATAGGGGAGGTTCCTGGACCCTTCAAACAGGCCGAGGTGGTTGCCATCCTAAAGAAACCCTCGGCAGACCCTTCTATTATGAGCAATTATCGTCCAATTTCCCTTCTCCCTTTTCTCAGCAAGGTCTTAGAGTCGCACGTCACTCAGATTTTTAGTTCTTTTGTGGAAGACTCTAGTGTACTGGACCCCCAGCAGGCTGGATTTAGACCCGCGCACTCAACAGAAGCCGTCATCCTTTCTGTCATGGAGGAACTGCGCAGGGGTGCGGACGCTAACACCTGCCAGGCTCTGGTCCTCCTGGATTTGTCGGCCGCCTTTGACACGGTCGACCATGATATCCTGGTCGACCGTGTCGGGGAGGCAGGCATCCAGGGTTCTGCCCTGGACTGGGTCCGCTCCTTTCTGACCCAACGCCATCAAGCTGTCAGACTATCCCAGTTCTCTGCTTCCCAGGTTAAACTTACCTATGGTGTCCCACAAGGCTCTTCTCTTTCCCCCCTCCTTTTTAATTTGTATCTTTCCCCACTCATTCGCGCCCTCCGACAGTTTAATGTCACAGCGTTCAATTACGCTGATGACATACAACTAATTTTCAACATTGATTCCTCTGCTGATTCCATTTCTACCTTTCAAAACACCCTCTGCTTCATTAGCAATTGGATGAGCTCTAACCATCTGAAGCTCAACCCCGACAAGACCGAGCTGGTTCTTGTCGGGGGTTCTTCCAATCCTTGGGACTCTTTCTTCTGGCCAGTCAGCCTTGGCAGTCCACCCCGCCCTGCCAACTGTGCCAAAAGTCTGGGAGTCGTCATTAGCAGCGACCTCTCCATGACGCCCCAGATTAGCGTGGTAGTCTCCTCCAGCCATTTTCAATTAAGAAAAATTAGGAAAATCTCCCGGCTACTCACTTCTGAGGCCCTTACCCTGGCCCTGCTTGCGCTAGTAATATCGAGGATTGACTACGCCAACGCGCTCTATGTTGGCATTCCAGCCTACCAACTTAGGCGGCTCCAGCTGATTCAGAATCAGGCTGCCCGCCTGATTCACTCCCTCCCAAGAGATCAACACATCCGCCCCTTTCTAAAAAGCCTCCATTGGCTTCCGGTAGCTGCCCGCTGCAAGTTTAAGTTGGGCTGCATTATCTTCAAATCCCTTGCCGGTCAGGGCCCCCTCTTTATTTCTTCCCTCCTTCAACCCTACGTCCCTCCTCGCACTCTCCGTTCTTCCCAACTGGCCTTGTTATCCACTCCTAGATACAAAAGGAAGAAACACGGTGGGCTCAAGTTCTCCTTCCTGGCCCCCACCTTTTGGAATTCCCTCCCTCTGTCTCTCAGATTGTCTACTCCGTATCCCAAATTCAGATCTTCCCTCAAAACTCTTCTTTTTACTGAATCCTACAAATAAATGTTCTCTGTTGCTCCCTCATCTGCTCTCTTCATTATGGCGCCAAGAAACCTAATGGTGTTAGTTGCGCCTTACAAATTTGTTTAACATAACATGTTTAACATAACATAACATAGGGTGGCCTTGTAAAATAGACAGTCCTTTCCCTTATCCTATTGAAAGGATGGACAGAGTTGGCGACAATCTTCGGGTGAGGATCAAAGAACCAACAGTGGGGTGCCACCAGCATGAGATCTGTCAAAACAGAGGGCGCAATGACAGGATAAAGAGACAGAGGACCACTAGATGTGAGTTTATAAACCTTGGTCAAGCAACACCCAGTCATACAAAACCCACCAGTGGGCTGGACATGAATTTCCGGGCTCCAGCAGAAGTATCATCTGTGGATTGCCTCCAGCTGCAGGAGGTCATCTATCTATCTATCTATCTATCTATCTATCTATCTATCTATCTATCTATCTATCTATCTATCTATCTATCTATCTATCTATCTATCGACCAATGTCACTAGTGTTGCCTCAATGGTCGAGCCAACAACTCCACGACACACTTCTCCCCATTCTATTCAGGAAGCTTTGCAGAGTTTGTTCAGAGGGTCCTCCACCAACAATTATGGTGCATATATGCCCTGAGGTACTCACTATCCCAGGGCCTATTCTAATTGCCTTGCCAGAGGCCTGAATAGCCAATGGGGAAACTTGGGCCATGTTGGCAGGCCAGTAGCTCTGATTAAAGAAAAAACAGTTGACTTGGACACAAATCCGCAGCAAGTCGAGCATTAACAATTAACAATGCATGTGTCTCATGTCCTCAGCCATTAGGACTCAGACACCCCCAGAATAACCCAAACAAGAGACCAACAGAACTTACAGAGACCGTGAACTTGGTGGAACAGCTTTTATTACAGACATGTCTAAAGAGAAATGTGGAAAACACATTCATGTAAGAAACCTACTTGGGTCAAATAATAGCAACACATCATGAAAAATTACACAATTGTGAAGAATAAAAACATCACACATTAAACCGTTCAATATATTCGGATTCATGAACATCAACAGCACCAGAGACCTTCGCAATCCTAAGTGCCATTGGATCACACAGGTGAAACAACCTGCATCAGTGAGGGTGGTCCTGCCTGACTGTTCCTTGTCCTCATCACACGTGACTGCCCCCAAACACCAAGCTGCCAAATAGGCTGCACTGAGGTGGCCAGGAGTATAAGGTCCCAAAGGCGAGACCTATTGGCAATGCCAATGCTTGTTTAAAGTTGTTTTTATTCCTCACCTTTCTTTTAGCTTTATTTTATGTTACCAGTAGACTTCTGACCTGAGGGGACACTGTCTCAATAATTGGGGGTTGCTGGACCCCGAGTTGGTTGTTTTCCCTCTCCACTTCTTTTTTAGCATTAACACGCGGCAGAGTACTGAAACCACTCCCCTCTGCCACGCCCTCTTGTATGGTGGGCTAAAACCAGGGCAATAGAATGCGTCCACCTCCAAGTTGTGTGAAATCTTTAAACTGATGCCTAGGGCAGGCTTCTTTCCTCCCTCCTGGAAGAGAGCATCGCTGCTTCCAATAATCAATAAACCCTCCCTCAATCCTTTGGGCACAAACAGCGACCGCCCCATTTCACGGCTATCTCTGCCAGCCACAACTGTTGAAAATATTTTCAATAAATAAATGTCAAATCAAATCCAGCAAAATAATTAGACCCTCCCCAATGTGGATTTCGCAGCGACCACAGCACGGAGTAACCGTTAGTTAAAGCCAAGTTCGGATCGTCCCTCAATCAGGGAGGCAGTGTAGGCCCCATTCTCTTTGATCTATCAGCGGCCTTTGATACTGTTAACCACCGGCTGAAGACAGATCGATTGGCCGAGATTATCATTACTTCAGCAGCCTGGGACGTGTTAAGTTCATTCCTCCTGGGGATAAAGGACATTCAGCAGCTCTAGGTGATTACCCAACCTTTCTTACTTCCTTGCAGGGTCCCCCAGGGGTCCTGGCTGAGCCCCACTCTGCTTATTGTCTATGTAACACCATTAGCTGAAGCGATTGTATGATGGAGGTCACTACCTGGATGAATAGGAACTGTTTAAAACTGTACTCAGGAAAAACTGAGGTTTTGCTATTGGGATCTCAGTCGCCTTTGTGGACCCCTAGTCGGGGACGCAGGACTATGGGTACTTCTGACACTGGTTAGTAAGGCCCAGAATTTAGGGGTAATAATGGATGGCATACTCACAATCACAGTTCAAATAAATGCAGTGACATCCTCCTCTTTCATACATAAAAAACCATTAAAAATATCTTACCTGTCATCCCCACAGATCTGCAAAAAATGGTAGTCAGTTTGTGAGTACTTTCAAACATAAATTACTGTAATGAACTGTATGTAAACTGCATCAGCGCGTAGTGAAAAGGCTGAGATCTCTTCAAAACGCCACAGCACTGTTATTGAGGATTACAAAAATCCGTCAGTGTCTAAATCTATCAGGAAGCTGCATTGGCTGCAAGTAAGAAAATCACTTTCAAAGCTCCATGCACCACTTACAAAGCGCTTCACAACCAAGGTCCAGATTTCCAGAAAAACAGTTTCTGCTGGTAGTTCCCAGGTAGAACATTATTGTTTGCAACAGCCAAACATGCAGTAATGTCCAGGTTTAAGAGATCTTCCTAGGATGGAAGAACTTTTGTATTTGGAGCATCAAAGGCTTGGAACTCTCTCCACTGCACATTAGAGCCAGGCCCCCACCACTGATGTTTAGGAAGGCTTGGAACTCTCTTTCCTGCACATTAGAGCCAGGCCCCTCCACTGATGTTTACGAAGGCTTGGAATTCTCTCCCCCGTGCATTAGATCCATGCCCCTCCACTGATGTTTAGGAAGGCTTGGAATTCTCTCCCCTGCACATTAGAGCCAGGCCCAATCCACTGATGTTTAGGAAGGCTTGGAACTCTCTCCCTTGCACATTAGAGCCAGGCCCCCTCCACTGATGTTTAGGAAGGCTTGGAACTCTCTTTCCTGCACATTAGAGCCAGGCCCCTCCACTGATGTTTAGGAAGGCTTGGAATTCTCTCCCCCGCGCATTAAATCCATGCCCCCTCCACTGATGTTTAGGAAGGCTTGGACCTCTCTCCCCTGCACATTAGAGCCAGGCCCAGTCCACTGATGTTTAGGAAGGCTTGGAACTCTCTCTCCTGCACATTAGAGCCAGGCCCAATCCACTGATATTTAGGAAGGCTTGGAACTCTCCCTTGCACATTAGAGCCAGGCCCCCTCCACTGATGTTTAGGAAGCTTTGGAACTCTCTGCCCTGCACATTAGAGCCAGACCCAATCCACAGATGTTTGGGAAGGCTTGAAACTCTCTGCCCTGCACATTACAGCCAGGCCCAATCCACGGATGTTTGGGAAGGCTTGGAACTCTCTCCTGCACATTAAAGACAGACCCCCTCCACTGATGTTTAGGAAGGCTTGGACTCTCTCCTGCACATTAGAGCCAGGCCCCCTCCACTGATATTTAGGAAGGCTTGAATCTCTCTCCCCTGCACATTAGTGCCATGTCCAATCCATTGATGTTTAGGAAGGCTTGGAACTCTCTCTCCCTGCACATTAGAGCCAGGCCCAATCCACTGATGTTTAGGAAGGCTTGGAACTCTCTCTCCCTGCACATTAGAGCCAGGCACAATCCACTGATGTTTAGGAAGCTTTGGAACTCTCTGCACTGCACATTACAGCCAGGCCCAATCCACGGATGTTTGGGAAGGCTTGGAACTCTCTCCTGCACATTAGAGCCAGGCCCCCTCCACTGATGTTTAGGAAGGCTTGAAACTCTCTCCCCTGCACATTAGAGCCATGCCCAATCCATTGATGTTTAGGAAGGCTTGGACCTCTCCCCTGCACATTAGAGCCAGGCCCCCTCCACTGATGTTTAGGAAGGCTTGGAACTCACTCTCCTACACATTAGAGCCAGACCCCCTCCACTGATGTTTAGGAAGGCTTGAAAATCTCTCCCCTGCACATTAGAGCCAGGCCCCCTCCACTGATCTTTAGGAAGCTTTGGAACTCTCTCCTGCACATTAGAGCCAGGCCCCCTCCACTGATGTTTAGGAAGATTTGGAACTCTCTCCTGCACATTAGAGCCAGGTCCCCTCCACTGATGTTTAGGAAGGCTTGGAACTCTCTCTCACTGCACATTAGATACAGTTCCAATCCACTGATGTTTAGGAAGGCTTGGAACTCTCTCTCACTGCACATTAGATACAGGTCCAATCCACTGATGTTTAGGAAGGCTTGGAACTCTCTCTCACTGCATATTAGATATAGGTCCAATACACTGATGTTTAGGAAGGCTTGGTACTCTCTCTCACTGCACATTAGATACAGGTCCAATCCACTGATGTTTAGGAAGGCTGGACACTCTCTCCCCAGCGCATTAGAGCCAGGCCCCCTCCACTGATGTTTAAGAAGGCTTGGAACTCTCTCCCGTGCACATTAGAACCAGGCCCAATCCACTGATGTTTAGGAAGGCTTGGAACTCTCTCTCCCTGCACATTAGAGCCAGGCCCAATCCACTGATGTTTAGGAAGGCTTGGAACTCTCTCCCCGGCGCATTAGAGCCAGGCCCAATCCACTGATGTTTAGGAAGGCTTGGAACTCTCTCCCCGGCGCATTAGAGCCGGGCACCACCCACTAATGTTTAGAAAGGCTTGGAACTCTCTCTCCCTGCACATTAGAGCCAGGCCCAATCCACTGATGTTTAGGAAGGCTTGGAACTCTCCCTTGCACATTAGAGCCAGGCCCAATCCACTGATGTTTATGAAGGCTTTGAAAACCTGGTTGTTTAATGCAGCTTGAGCTTTAATCTTCCATTTCTTTACCGGGTGATTCTTGATATCATTAAAGCTAGCGCCAAGACACCTACGGGCATTCAAGCATTCTTATAAATGTTATCAACATAACAATACTCAGGGTATAGTACCTCTGACCTTGATAATACCCGTGCTTACTCTAAAAGCCCTACATCATACCAAGAGCTCTCTTCTGAAACCACCCTTTACCGCTCTGAGCTCTGCTAATAATACCCTGAGCTCTATCCTGATACCACCCAGTGCCACCCGGACCTCTGCTACTAATACCAAGAACTTGTTTCTGATACCGCCCAGTGCCACTCAGGGCTCTCCTACTAATATCAAGAACTCGTTTCTGATACCACCCAGTGCCACTTGGGGCTCTGCTATTAACAACATGAATTATTTTCTGATTTTACCCAGTGCCAATTGGCGCGCTGCTGTTAATATCCCTCAGAACTCTAATATCAGTAATAAAGACACATTCAAAGCTCTTTATAAAACTCACTCTTTTCATAGTTTGCGTATGAAAATAAATAAACCTAAACAGAGTTCTGCTCTTGATACCACCCAGAATCTGTGACTCGGAGCTCTGTTCTTTACAATATTAGATTATTTCAGTTCACTGTTATTGAGAATACCAGTAGCGACTCAGAGTTCTGTCCATAATGCTGCATCATCGAAGGCTCTGGCCGGTATAATACCAGTCACACGTTTCAGGTTCAGATCAAGGTGAGCCAGGGGTTTATTTAAAGTAGAACCAGAGTCACTCAGGGGTCTTCTTTTGATAATACAGACTCTCCCAAACTTTGGGGCAGCTTCAGAGTTCGGTGACCAGGTTACTCCATCACACATCAATACAGACACACGCAGACCCACACACACATCTCCACAGACAGAACATCTACCAGGTGCACCTCATGAAGTGGGAGACTTCAACAAGAAACCCACCCACCCTGGGAACACTTTGTCAAACCAGCCAGTCCCTCACCAACGAGGGGAGCCCCTGTCATTCCCTCACCGTACAACATCAAACTTGAATCAATCAATCAATCATTGACACTTATAAAGCGCGCTACATACCCGTAGGGTCTCAAGGCGCTGGGGGGGGGGGGGGGGGGGGGGGTGCCGCTACTGCTCGAACAGCCAGGTCTTCAGCTTCTTCCTGAAGGAGAGGTGGTCTTGGGTCAGGCGCAGGTCGGACGGGAGGGAGTTCCAGGTCTTGGCGGCCAGGTAGGAGAAGGACCTTCCTCCTGTAGTCGCTCTTCGGATGCGGGGGACGGCGGCGAGGGCGTGGTTGGCTGATCGGAGGTGGCGTTTGGGAGCGTAGAAGTTGACTCGGCTGTTGAGGTAGCTCGGGCCTTGGTCGTGTAGGGCTTTGTGTGCGTGGGTGAGGAGGCGGAAGGTGATTCTCTTGTTGATGGGGAGCCAGTGAAGGTCTCTGAGATGTCCGGAGATGTGGCTGGATCGTGGGATGTCGAGGATGAGTCTGGCTGAGGCGTTTTGGATCCGCTGGAGTCTCTTCTGGAGCTTGGCGGTGGTCCCGGCGTAGAGGGCGTTGCCGTAGTCCAGTCGGCTGGTGACGAGGGCCTGGGTGACGGTCTTCCTGGTCTCTGTGGGGATCCACCAGAAGATCTTCCGTAGCATGCGTAGGACGTTGAAGCACGCCGAGGAGACGCTGCTGACTTGCTTGGTCATGGAGAGGGAGGAGTCCAGGATGAAGCCCAGGTTTCGTGCATGGTCAGTCGGTTTGGGTGCGGTGCCCAGGGCGGGAGGCCACCAGGAGTCGTCCCAGGCGGAGGGAGAGGAGCCCAGGATGAGGACCTCCGTCTTGTCCGAGTTCAGTTTCAGGCGGCTGGTCGTCATCCACTCGGCTACCTCTTTCATCCCTTCGTGTAGGTTGGCTCTGGCGGCGGCGGGGTTGTTGGTCAGGGAGAGGATCAGCTGGGTGTCGTCGGCGTAGGAGATGATGCTGAGGTGGTGTTTGCGTACGATGGCCGCGAGGGGGCTCATGTAGACGTTGAAGAGGGTGGGGCTCAGGGATGATCCTTGGGGGACGCCGCAGATGACTTCGGAGGCCTCTGACTTGTACGGTGGTAGGCGGACTCGCTGTGTTCTTCCGTCGAGGAAGGAGATGATCCATTCCAGCGCCTTGTCCTGGATTCCGATGTTGCTGAGGCGCCGTATTAGGGTGCGGTGGCAGACCGTGTCGAATGCCGCGGAGAGGTCTAGGAGGATGAGGGCCGCTGTTTCTCCATTGTCCATCAGGGCTCGGATGTCATCGGTGGCGGCGATGAGGGCGGTCTCGGTGCTGTGTTTGGCTCGGAAGCCGGACTGTGAGGGGTCGAGGGATCCGTTCGTCTCGAGGAAGGCGGCCATCTGCTTGTTGACGGTCTTCTCGATGACTTTGGCTGGGAACGGGAGAAGCGAGATGGGGCGGTAATTCTTGAGGTCGGTGGGGTCCGCTGTTGGTTTCTTGAGTAGAGCGCTGAGTTCGGCGTGTTTCCAGCTCTCGGGGAAGATGGCGGTGTCGAAGGATGTGTTGATGATGTCTCGCAGGTGGGGTGCGATGACAGCGTCGGCCTTGTTGAAGATGTGGTGAGGGCAGGGGTCGGTTGGTGATCCGGAGTGGATGGAGTTCATCGTGCGGATGGTGTCTTCTGTGCTGATCGGGGTCCAGGCGTGGAGGGTGGTGGTGGGGGGGGGTGGCTGATCGGTCGTGGTGTGCGTTGGTTGGTTGTTGAAACTGCTGTGTATGTCTGTGATCTTGTTGTGGAAGTATGAGGCGAGGGAGTTGCAGAGGTCTTGCGATGGGGTGATGTCGTTGTTTCCTGCGTTGGGGTTGGAAAGCTCTTTCACGATGTTGAAGAGTTCCTTGCTGTTGTGTGCGTTGTTGTCCAACCGGTCCTTGAATGCTGTTCTCTTGGCGGCGCGGATCAGCTGGTGGTGTTTCCGGGTGGCAAGTTTGTAGGAGGTCCTGTTGTCCGGTGTCGGATCCCTTCTCCAGGCTTTCTCGAGGGCTCGGCAGTTCTTCTTGGAGCTCTTGAGTTCGTCGGTGAACCATGGGGCCTTCTTGCTGCCGGGTCTGCTAGGCGGGGTCCTCAGCGGGGCGAGTTCGTCCGCGCAGTTGCTGATCCACTTCGTGATGTTATCGGCGGCCTGGCTGGGGTTCGCTGAGCTGGCAGGAGGGTGTTGGCTCAGGGAGGTGGCGAGCTGGTCTGCTGTGATCTTGTTCCAGCTTCTGCGGGCGGTGTGTTGCTGGTGTTGGTGGGTCGTCGTTCTCTTGAAGGTGAAGTGGACGCAGCTGTGGTCCGTCCATTGAAGCTCTGTGGCGTGGCTGAAGTCGACGTCTGTGCTGGAGGAGAAGACTGCGTCGAGTGTGTGTCCGGCGAGGTGGGTGGGGGTGGACACCAGTTGCTTGAGTCCCAGGTTGGCGAGGTTGTCGAGCAGGGTGCTGGTGTTGTGGTCGTTGTTGTTCTCCAGATGGAAGTTGAGGTCTCCCAGGAGGATGTAGTCAGCGGAGGGGAGGGCATGCGGGCTGACGAAGTCGGCGATGTCCTCGCTGAATTGCGTGCGTGGTCCAGGGGGTCGGTAGATCAGGGTGCCTCTGAGGGTGGTGTTCGGGTTGGTGTGGATCTGGAAATGTAGGTGTTCGGCGCTGGTCAGGGTGTTGTCGGTGCTGGTCGTGAGACGGATGGTGTTCCTGTGGATGATGGCGATGCCTCCTCCCATCTGGTTGGCGTTTCGGTCCCTCCGGACGATCTTGTAGCCCTCTGGGATAGCGATGGCGATGTCGGGAGCTGATGAGGCGTTCATCCAGGTCTCCGTGAGGAAGGCAACGTCAGGGGCTGTGGTGTCTAGAAGGTTCCAGAGTTCGATGGCGTGTCTGTGGATGGAGCGGGTGTTGAGGAGGATGCACTTGAGGTGGGTGCTGCTGGAGTTCGACTTGGCGGGTGCTGGAGCGGGGCTGGTCCGGATGCAGGAGAACTTGCAGGCGTGGCAGCTGAACGGTCCGTTGGTGCGTTTTGGAGTGGCTTGGTGGCATTCTGGGCGTCGGCCGGTGTTGAGAGCGATGAGGGTGGCGGCTGAGTACGTCAGGCGGGTCGGTCGGGATCTTCGGGGGCCAGGGGTCCTGGCGCTGGTCGCGATCCGGTCGCGGACGGGCGTAGACGGGCTTACCTTTGGCGCGCCTTTGGCGCACAATCGGCGCGCCCGCTGCGCGTGACCGCTGCGCGTTCGCACGGTCGCCATTTAAGGCGAAGTGCGCGGGTGGGCGGGGCAGCTGGGAGGCGGGAGCGGGGAGGGTTACAGAAGACAAAAGGGGCGGGGACAAGCGGCGGTGGCGGGAAGGGAGGGCGGGGGGCGGCGCGGTAGGCGGACAACAAGGAAGGAGAGCAGACACGCTCAAATACAAAAAAACAGGCACAAATTACCGCTAAAAGCGGCAACAACAGAGATAAACAGAGTTAAACAGGCAAGCACAAATGAATGACAAAAACAAGGCAAAAAACCACTCGCAGCGGCGGCGGCCGGCAAACGAGGCAGCAGCGAGGCAGGGGCAGGCAAGGGGCACACGCAGCAGCTGGTGGCCGTGCGGCGCGGGGGTGTCCCACAAGTGGGTCACACTCACCTGCGTCGCACGGTCGCCATTTAAGGCCAAGTGCGCGGGTGGGCGGGGCAGCTGGGAGGCGGGAGCGGGGAGGGTTACAGAAGACAAAAGGGGCGGGGACAAGCGGCGGTGGCGGGAAGGGAGGGCGGGGGGCGGCGCGGTAGGCGGACAACAAGGAAGGAGAGCAGACACGCTCAAATACAAAAAAACAGGCACAAATTACCGCTAAAAGCGGCAACAACAGAGATAAACAGAGTTAAACAGGCAAGCACAAATGAATGACAAAAACAAGGCAAAAAACCACTCGCAGCGGCGGCGGCCGGCAAACGAGGCAGCAGCGAGGCAGGGGCAGGCAAGGGGCACACGCAGCAGCTGGTGGCCGTGCGGCGCGGGGGTGTCCCACAAGTGCAAGTTGAAAGATGCGACACATGTATACCAACTGCTTTGTGTCATTTTACATCAGAAACCTGCCCTTGAAGGTACACTATTAATCAATTATACTTTTAATGTACATAAAGTATCACAATCTTATCCCTGATACTTCTTGCAGGACCAAGCTTCATCTTACGTTTTTCTAACATTATTGATTGCAAGTACTAATTGTGTTATAATTATATTGTGTTATTGTTTTATAGCTCCTAAAAGTGTGTTTTCTATAGTAAACTATATGTCAATGGCTGTCTCCTAAGAGTACCTGATACTGTATAGACAAAGTAAAGATGAGAGTTATGATATGCATGTATATATAGATATATTACCTACTGGCGGTCGCCAGTAGGTATATATAGTTAGGACCTAGTTTCCATAGGAAATCCGCAACATTCTATTGGGCATAACTTTGGCGCCGGTTGATGAAATTTCGCGAATTTCTCAAAGAAGATGTCCCACTCCGCTCCTTCCCTGAAAGTTTTGGGGGGATTCGTCAAGTGGCGGCTGAGAAAAATGGTGGGTCCCAAAACGTGTTTTTCCCATGCAATTTTCCATAGGACGATTAGACACGGCTACAGCCCGAACCGCTGGATAGATTTCCTAGTAATTTGGCAAAAAGTTAGAGTCTGATTCGCAGATCGCCCTTTTGTTTAAATGGTTTAAATCCCTCCAGTAATGTTGAGAAAATTGAGTTTAAAAAAAATTATATATCTATAAGCGGGCACCGTGCGCGCACTGATGCGCGCACCGGTGCACGCACCAGGTGTGCGCGAGCTGAATTCTGATTTGCTGTTAGACGTCTGTCAACATTATATGCGGACGAAATGAGGAAGTGTTGGCCGGGAGGGGATGCTAGGTAAAAAGATCGACCTATCCCCTACCCTAGCAATCATGGGCATTGATTTTAATCAAAAGTTGGGGAAAGAGGTAGAAGCCCTTGTTTTTATTTCTGTGGGTGTGCTCAGGATCTTAATCTCAGCAGGTTGGAAGGATGTGGTGGCCCCGTCCTTTCAAATGTGGCTTTCTAGGTTTCTGGGAATCCATAATATTGAATTGTGCTTGTACGAACAAAAAGGGGCGAAGCTAAGAGAGTTTGGAAGGGAGATATGGGCCCCAGTAACTAATTGGAGGCAGAATAAGTTGTAATTACCGGAGTTTTACTGGTTCTTATTCTATTTTCTGCTTTTATCACCCCGTTTTATATGATGAGGCGATTTGCATTGTAAGATAAGATGTATTCTGCTATTTATTATCTATGGATTGTATTTATGAACTGTTGTTGATACCCGATATATGATTATTTTTTTATGACTGGATTAATTTATTAATACCTGTTTTTTCCTATGATGCACTGTAAAATCCCCCCCCCCCAAAAGGAAGTGTTGGCCGCCATTTTTTGTCAGAGGCAGAGGCCAAAAGTGGAAAGTGTGAAAAGGGGGCAGGGTAGAGCCTCCCTGACCCCCAGGCCTTCTGAGGGGGTCCATGAAGGACCCCGAAGGGCAAAAAAACATTTTTTTTGTTTTAAAAAAGTCCTGAGGTGCGCGCACCTTGCTCGCACCCTATAGCCGCCATTTTGTGTAGTTTTAAAAGAGAGTGACAAATAAAAGTAGAGAACCTAAAAAGGGGGCAGGGTAGAGTCTCCCTGACCCCCTAGGCCTTCTGAGGTAGTCCCTGAAGGACCCCGAAGGGCAAAAAAAACATTTACAAAAAATAAAAAAAGTCGCGAGGTTCGTGCATGTTGCGCGCACCCTATAGCCACCATTTTGTGTAGTTTTAAAAGAGAGTGACAAATAAAAGTGGAGAACATGAACAGGGGGGAGGGTAGAGTCTCCCTTTTTTTTTAAATCGCGAGGTGCGCACCGTGCACGCACGTCAGAAAGAAAACTAAAAAAAAATACAGTTAAATAACAAGTTAGAGTGTTTAGATATTGGTTGGCTCTAAAAAGAGATGTTGTGTTCATTGAGTGTTTTTTGTATCTATAAGTAAGTACCGATGCAGAGTCTAAAGTTTAAAGGAAGACTCTATTCCCCTCATCTGTGAAATGTACACCATCTCTCCTATAGATGCCTTGCATGTTGTAACGCAAGTTGTTGTGATATATAGAACCCATACCATAGTCTCTGAGGAAAGCAGAAACAGATTTATTCACATGTTTCCTTGCTTTCTCAATCTGTGGACAATATTGGTTGGACCAGTTCCATTTTTGCCTTTGGCATATATTAGAATATACCAAGGCAGTTTGTGGAAAAAGTGTCATCAATTGCCCAAAGGTGTCCTTTAAAAGCATTTCCAGACCTACCCCAGTCAAAGTGCCTAGGTCATTGCCACCACAGTGCACAATTATGAGGTCAGGGTGTGGGATGATGCAAAAAGGATTTTACCAATGGCATCAATTGGTGACATCTCAATACTCTTTGGCCAATCCACATAATATCCACATTTGGTAAATCAAGGTTGAGAAAGCATCTATTTGCTGCATACCTTTCACTCCAGAAAATATAGCTATGTCCTACAATCCATACTCTAAGCCTCTAGGAGGCAGATCTGGTTGTACTCAGATGGGCTCTGGAGATGAAATGGCAGTTTGAAAATTAGGAGTTTAGAAAAAAATGTGTTTGAGATTCAGTGCACTTGAAAAACAATAAATAATTGGTGGTTTCTGATAATTTAACATTGAAAACTAGGGTGCATACTACTGTTTTTTAAAAGGAATAATACTATTGGTTTAGAAAAAGTCATTGAAAAGAACATTGCATAGGATAAGCTGGAATATTGAGAAGTCAAACACACTTGCTGCTTTGGTTTGCAACATTGAGAGATGAACTTTTCACCTTTTGAGTTTAGTTAGGTGTTCTATGGAGAGTTTATGTGAGTAAAAAATCCTAGGCCATCAACTAAATAAGTGAACAATTAACCTAAACCAGTGGTAAAAGGAACAGTCGAAAATAAAAATTATATAAAAAACATGTTTTTAATTGGTATATTAAAAATCATATAGAAACTGAACAAAGGTCAGACTATATGATGAGAATAAAACATAAATCATCAAACAACATATACAAGCGTTATAAAAATAAGTACATTACATATAAATAATACAGAATACATTTCAAAATACATTCAAAGTCATAGTTGGTGCCTAAAGTGCTGGAGAAACATAAAAACTCAACGCACGTTTCGGCAGAAAACGCCTTCCTCAGGAGTCGCAGGTGATACTCTGGAAATATATTTACAAGAAAAATATATGTCAGACTACCGTATATACACATGAAATTTTACATAAAAGTTACTGGCAATGTTTAAGTAAAATACAGATGGCATGAAGAGAGGCTAACAATCTATAATTCAGACTCGAAAGTCCTTAGTACCTATCCGGTCTAATCTACTAATTTGTTCACTCATTGTCGTATGGTAGACAGATAATATCCAACAATTGTACAGTACTTGACTAATAATATACAAATTATCAAAAGTCCATTCGGGATACAATATTAGTTAAATTGATGTAAGTTGTTACAAAAAAGCTATTAAACTAAAACATAACACCGTGAGATACATATTGATTGAGCATGTAATTTTACATAGATATAGACTTACATTAAAAGACTTTATTTCAATGCAGTACATCAAAAGAAGATGATATCTTCATATATTCATGAATAATAAGTCCCTCGATAAAGGCTAGTTCCTGATCAAAAGAGAAACACAATAGTGTTTAATAATGTTTAAACATGTACTTTCATCTATGAACAAAAGGGACCACACAACTAACTAAGCATCAAAGTATGGATGTGGAATTTTAGTTTGCGATCTAAACATCATCTGCGCCAGCTTGTCACCCACGTACGACGTGCACGACAGCCATTTTAGGTATCATGGTCTCCCTGTCCACGATCGATCGCCAGCGCGCCCCTCTGACCCAGCAAGCATCCTCCACGCACCCTGGCTCCCCCTCCCTCCCCCTCATGAGCATAACCCTTCTGCATGACCCTGTCCTTGGGAGTCACGCCTGCGCCTGACCAGCATCTCCTCTCCTCCCATGAATGCCCCTCTGTTGATAAACCTTCCCTCCGCGCTCGATTGTCCACACGGCATGAATACCACTCCTTTGATGACCCCTTCCCCCGCGTCCAGCTGTCCACACAGGTCCGAGGCCATCGCCTAAGCCGGAAGATATCATTTACTGCCCCTTATTGTATGAAGTCGATCTTCTTCAAAGGACCCTCTATTGATCAAGGCCTCCCCACCCCCTGGGATATGATCAGGCGCACACATCCTAAGACTCGGAGGAATACTCAGCTGCGTGATGACCCCCTCCTCTTATCAGCAGGTTGAGGACCTCTATTGTGGAGGTGTATGGGGGTGGGATTGACACGAGGATTACGGGGATGTCTTTTTCCTTACTTCACAATGTTCTGATTGTAATAAAGAAAGGTCACATGCCATAAACCAGTGTATAAGAGGCCAGGCCTCCGAGAGGCTGTTAGAGCACCTCGAGACGATACCTTGTTGTCTGATCTGATGTGTTCTGCTCCGTCGGAATAAAACTTCTGTTTCCTGCCTTCTGGTCTCCGGCGCCTGCCTCATTGCTTGGTAATTTGAATGGTACAAAGGCGGTTAACGCCGGGCAAATCTTGAAAAAGGTCATAGCCCTACCTTTTTCCACAATTGGCGTCCCAAAGCGTGGGGCCCATCAGCGACACGTGGATCCAGTGGGAGAGGTCCCGACGACAGAGTGAACGACTGCAACGATCGGGAGAGCTCGTGTCCGATAGACCCTCGTCTGACAGCCGATCATCCGACCTTCACTAGTTCCGAACAGACCTCTCTCGAGTGATCTACGGTCCTGAATGGGAACCATCAGGAGTGCCACGAACATCACGAAGAAGAGAGGACGATCGGGCGCTGGATTCGGAAGACAGGAAACCGTCCATGCGGTCCGGGTAAGGTCGTGTAAACACGACAAATTGAGAGATGATTGTTTGGTTTGGATAATACTAGTATTACGCTTTGTTGATCCCTCTGGAGATTCACCGTCTGCAAACGGAGAAAACAACAGGCTCTCTCTTTGCAAACAGTGAAGGATAGGTAACGCAGACTTTTGTCCCCATTGTAATCCGTCGTGCCTATCTTCCTCCCCCACTGTTTTCCCGAACTGTCGTTCGTGGATTGTTGTCTGGAGATTCTTTGTCTGCAAACAGGGAAGAACAAGGTCTCTCTTTGCAGGTAGAGAAAGAGTGGGTAACGCAAAACTTTAACACGTCGTACCCACTTATTCTCCCCATTGATTGTTTGATTGGCCGTACATTAAGTGTTCGGTATTGGTTCTTTTGAGGTATTCACGGCCTACAAACAACGTAGAATAGAAATATTCTGTCTAGTCTTTGTCCGCCGTGATAAGATAGGTAGTGCAGACCTTTGTCCCCGTTGTAACCCGTCATGCCTATCTTCTCCCCACTGATTGGTAGCCTGTACAGCCCGGACCGCTTATTAGAGAGGAACCATCCAGCTCCGCTGGAGGGCACCCCTAATTTTTTTTTTTTTTTTTAAATATATTTTTATTGCAGGAAACACGTATGAGTACAACATTGGCACCTGAAATGTAATCCGGGTTCGTGTTGGTTACAGTAACATTACGCCTATACACGGCCATTCAGCCCACAACCCGGAGGTCGGGCGGCGTGTGCCATTCTGCTGTTGTTGATTTGTCTCTGTCCTCACCGGTTTTCATAGGTGATAGAATAAATCACTTCTGCTTTTCCAAACACCCCAACCCAACATATCCCCCCTCCCTCCTATCGCCTTGCCCCCCAGAGGAAGAAAAGTGTCCTTCATCATGGTACAGGATTCTAATATTTAACGGAAGTGATCGTCGCTCCTCCCCCCCTATCCCCCACCCACCTCCCCCCTCGTCATCGGTAGTCTATCTCGAGGTTGCATGTCGTGTGCTGTTAGCTGTGATTGTCTATGTCGGGGGCTCTCCAGCAATAGCATCTTGTTGGGAATCAGGCTGCCCCCCATCAGTGCTATCTGAATCGGTGAGTGTGTCAATGTCGCGCAGGGCCTGCACTATCGTTTCCCAAGCCTGCGCCGCCTCTAAGGCCCGCTCATCTCGTCGCCGTCCCGCCTGCTGGAATCTCAATGTGCTTTCGCTTCCCGCCCACTTGAGGAGTTCATTGCGCCATTTAGCGCCCGTTGGACCAACTCGCGCCTTCCAGTTTCTGGTAATTTCTCGTTTGGCCAAAAGTAAACCCAAATCGATGAACTTGCTAGTAAGTTTGTTTTTAGGGGTGTGTGGGAACCAGTGTAGTAACCCTGCCGCCGCATCTATCTGCAATGATCTGTCGGTCACCTCTGTCAGTGTATCTCCTACAATTGACCAAAATGGGGTCAGCCTTGGACAGGACCACAGCATGTGGAAAAGGTCCGCCGTGGCTGTCCTGCATCTAGGACAATCTGCCGTCTCCAGGCCGAAATATTTCTGCAGCTTCTCCGGGGTCAGATAGGCTCTATGCAATACATAGAAGTGGACTAGTTGAAACCGGGCGCTTCGCGTTCCCTTCCATGCCCGTTGCAATAGCTGGGGCCACGTGGTCTCTGGAATTTCCTTCCCCAAATCCGCTTCCCATCGGGTCTTAAGAGCCGTTAGGGGGGTTAGTCCCTCATCGATCATTCTGGAGTACAAGCACGACACTGCCTTGATTGTCCCTGCAGACATCATAGTATACTGGCAGGTTACCGATGTCTGTGGTTCCTCACGCCCAGTCCTCCAGTGTGCTTGGAGTGCCCTCGTGATCGCCGCGTGGAGCAAAAAGTCACCACTAGGGACGTCGTAGCGATCTCGATGCTCCTGGAAGGGCAGTAGTGTTCCCTCTTCGTAGAGGTCGCCTATGGTCTGCACACCCATTTCCTCCCAGACCCCCAGCCGGGACCAATCTCCGCCGTGGGGCAACGCAGTGATCATTCCCAGAGGAATCCCTGGGGCATAAGGTCTCGGTCTGCCCAATTTGCGGTACACTCGGTTCCAGCACGAACGTATGGTACTTTCCTCCTGAGTGAGGCCTCTCAGCTCGAGCTTTTGTTGCATCGCAATGAACGATAAGACATGTCTGGGTATGCCATTGCCTCGGGATTCCTCCGGACCTCGGAACTCCCGCGCCACCTCCTGGGTGTAGAACTGTAGTTGGGCCGCCAAGAAGTACTTCTCGAAGTCAGGCGCTGCTAATCCCCCCTCCGCTCTCGGCCTCATCAAGGTCCTAAGTGCCACTCTGTGGCGGCCCGAGCCCCACAAAAACAACACTATCATAGAATCCAGGCTTTGGAAGATGGAACGGGGGATCCATACGGGGGAGTGTTCGAAAGTAGTACAGTAGGCGGGGCAGCGCCACCATTTTTAACAGTGCTATGCGCCCTGCCACCGATAAGGGGAGGGTGGACCAAAAGGACATGCTACCCCTGAGCGCCCGGATGGCTCTGGAGATGTTACCCTCTAGTATATCAGCAGGGCGGTGGTAGACATACACCCCCAGGTATTTAAAACAGGCCGGCTCCCATCTAATCTCCCTATGAGTATCAGGCTGGGGGCAACCCCTGCGGAGCGGAAATAGGCAGGTTTTAGCCCAATTCACCCGGAGTCCCGATACCTCACCAAAAGTCGTGAGTACCGTATCTGCTCCGGTCAAAGCCGTTCCAGCGTTTTCAAGGAAAAGCAGTAGGTCGTCAGCATACAGGGAGATGTGTTGGTAACCCGTTGGAGATTGTAGCCCTCTGTAGTGGGCCCCCGTACGAATCGAGATAGCCAGCGGCTCCACCGCTAGGGCGAAGAGCAGCGGGGACAGTGAGCAGCCTTGTCTCGTGCCTCGCTCCACTGGGTATTGCTGGGATATCAACGGACCCGATTTCACCCGAGCCACCGCCGAGGCGTACAACACCGTGGTCCATCTCAGGAATCCCTCTCCCAAACCAAATTTCTCAAGGACCCTGTGAAGATACCTCCATTCCAGGCTGTCAAAGGCTTTCTCCAGGTCTATCGAGAGAATCATAGGATCGGGAGCATCTGCGTGATCGCCCTCCAGGAGTCGAAACAAGCCTCGGATGTTCATCGTGGTGTTGCGTTTCGGGATAAAGCCCGCCTGATCGATATGCACCAGTGAGCTCATGTGGTCAAGCAATCGTGTGGCCAATATGCTGCTCAGAATCTTGTAATCGACTGTGAGCATTGAGAGCGGTCTATAGGACGCTGGGTCCACTCCCTCCCGATCTGGCTTAAGTAAAGGAACCACCAGGGCCTCGCGCATCGAGCCCGGTAGCCGACCCAAGGTCTTCGCCTCTTTGTAAACCCTCACGAGCCTGGGGGCCAGGATATCTATGTATGTGGAATAAAACTCTACAGGTAGTCCGTCAAGGCCCGGTGTTTTATTACGTGCCATGTTTTTTATCGCGCTCCTGATCTCCCCCAGCTCTACATCTTGACCTAGGTCTTTCGCCTGTTCTTCCTCTAACGTGGGGATCGGCGGATCCTCCAAGAAGGTGTCTGTCGTGGAAGTGTCTGGCGGCAACCGACTGCGGTACAGCCTCTTGTAGTACCTCCAGAAGCAATTAAGGATTCCGGGTTGGGTGTAGACCTCCTCATTGCCTGTTGTCCTCATTGCCACAATTGGCGAGGTCCGTCTCGTAGGGTTAGCAAGCCAGGCCAACAGGGCACTCGACTTGTCACCCTCCGCCAGCGACCTGGTCATGTAAGCTTTGTGGTCATAACTGCGCAGGCGCTCAACCTCCACAGCTACCGCCTCCTTTGCCGCCACAGTTTGCTGTTGAAGTTCTGGATGGCCAGGGCGTGAAAGTTCCAGTGCACGGAGGGCACGATCAGCTTTGGCCAGGTCCTCCAGTAGCACCCGGCGCACTCCAACTTTCTGCGTGATACAATAACCTCTAATCACCACCTTAAAGGCGTCCCATTCCGTGGCCCTCTCTGCAGTCGTACCTTCGTTAACCTCGAAGTACCCAGCGATCTTGTCCTCTAGGGTCCCTCGGAACACCGGGTCCTCTAGCAGCTCGGGCCGCAGCTTCCAGGTAGGTACTTGCGGTGTACACTGGAGCCACCTGAGATCAATCAGTAAAGGGTTATGGTCGGAGAGAGTCCTCGACAGATATTCAGACCGCACAGCCGAAGCAACCACCTCTCCCGATCCTAATAGGCCGTCTAGTCGCACATGTAGTTCGTGCATGCCCGAAAAGTGGGAGTAATCTCGAGTGTGTGGGTGGTGCGCCCGCCAGATGTCTGTCAGTCCCCAACTAGTCTGCCAGTGTAATCTACCCTTGGCCACCCTATGTGTCGGGGAGTCTGGGAGGGGAGGATGAGACCTATCAAGGCCAATGTCCAGCACTGAGTTAAAGTCGCCCCCTAGTAGGATGGGACCTGAGAGGTATCGGGCCAAGGATCCCGACAGCCCATTTAGAAAGGCGATTTGGTCCACGTTGGGCGCGTAAAGACAGCAAATGTTTAGATCCCGTCCCCCTAGTCTCCCTGCTAATGCGACATATCTTCCTTCCGGGTCTATAGTATGGCTAACTACCTGCATGGGTACCCCCGCCCTTATCCATATTAGTGCGCCTCTTGCGTAAGCTGAGTAGGTGGTGCAGTATACCTGTCCCCGCCATCTACGCTGCAGCGCTATACCCTCAGTCTTGGTGAGATGCGTCTCCTGCAGCAGCGCGATCTGCACTCCTCTGCGCACTAAGTAAGCATGGACCTTATGACGTCTGGACATAGTGTGCAGTCCCCTGACATTCCAAGTAACACATTTCAGATTCGATAGGTCAGCCATTGTCCCATTCCACATCCTCCTGTCCCTCTGAGCCCCTCACAGCTATGGTGAAGTACCCACTGAAATCGGTACTGATGACGAGTTCCCCCTTTAACAACTGTAAAACAACTTGCAAACATAAGCCCTTGTCCAACCCCCCCAGAATAGGTTCCAAACAGTACCATCCAGTCCCCATCCAAACTGCGTTCTCTATATCCTCCCCTCCTATGAACCTAACGGTAGCCACCGTAGGCATGCCTTAAGGGCAACGTGGGGGCCCGAGCGACAACGCGGGGTCCCACTGCTAGCCGCAACGCGGCCGAGCCCGATGGAATCAAGCTCCATCTAGAGAGCGCCTGCGACCCCTTCCAGAATCAGTGCACAGACAATTCCCCTTAAGGAGCCCAGTCCTCCCCGCATTTCCTCCCTCAACCCGTAACCCCGCAATCAGCACTGTCTCACCCGATAGCTTCATTGTTCGTCAAGCAAATCTTCGGCCGTCCCAGGGGTGACCTTCGGGAGCTTCACACTGTCCAGTTCAGAGCCCTCCGTGTCCGATTGTCCTCCACTCTCTCCACGTTCCGATTGAGCATTTCCCTTGCCGGGCTGGGGACCAGACATGGATGAGACCATGACCAGCGCGTCTCTTCGTTGCGCCGCAGTCTCCGTCGTGGAGGGGCGGGCAGTCCTGCCCCTGCGATGTCTGAACCTCTTAGGTTTCCGCTGCAGAATGTCCTCCCTCGTGGATTGAGAGGAGGTTCCAAATCCGTCTGCGCCCGCCCTGTATAGTTCAAGCCAGCTGCACACATCGTCTGGAGTATCAAAGAATTTGGTGGAGTCGTCCACGATGATGCGGAGGCGCGCCGGGAACAGCAGGGAATACTGGATGCCTTCGGCTCGTAGTTCCCTCTTGACGGCCAGGAAGGAGGAACGACGTCTCTGTGTCTCGTAGGTATAGTCCGGGAAAATATTCACTCGGCTGTTGTCCACCTGGTAAGGACCGTTCTGTCTGGCCGTTTGCAACAGGAGGTCTCTGTCGCGAAAATGGAGCAGCCGCGCAACCACCGGACGGGGCGGTCTGCCCAGTAGCGGCGGCTTGGCCGGCACTCTGTGCGCACGTTCCAATGTATAGAAGGGGGATAACCCCTCTGGCGCCACCGTCGTCCGCAGCCAATTTTCAAGGAACGTCACCATGTCCCCACCTTCACATTTTTCCGGAAGGCCAACGATTCGTATGTTATTTCTCCTGTTGCGCCCTTCCGCATCCTCCGCCCGCTTCTCCAGTGCGTCTATGCGGGTTAGAGCGTCTTTCATTGTGGCTTCCAAAGTTTTTTGCGCTGGTTCCAGTTGTCGCACCGATCCCTCCACCTCTTTCACTCTGTCGGATAACTTGCCATGATCCGCTCGGAGCAGTCCCAGGCCCGTCGCGACCTGTGCAATATCGTCTCGGAGGGCTGATCTAGTTTCAGTGAACGCCAGCAGGATTTTATCCAATTGTTCCTGAATTTGCGGGCCCCCTGGCCCCTCCACGTGAAGTCGCTCTTCATTGTCCGGCGGCTCCGCGTCAGACGCGGGTTGGGTGCCTCCCTTAGCGCCTCTCGGTTTCCCCATGGTGGGCAGGGCCTCCAGTTAGGCCTCAGCAGCGGTGGGGTCAAGCAAGTCGAGGGCCGGTACCGCAGCGGTGCGGCCCCCAGAACCTCCGCTCCCAGGGGCCCCCAGAGGCCAGCAGCGGTCAGGACGGGCGTCCGTCGGTAGGCCAATCCAGGAGCAGTGCCGGTCGACAGGAGCCCCGCACGTCCGGGCGTGGCGGTAGAGCCGGGGCCGTCCAGCCTCCACAGCCCCCCTGGGTCGTTCACTTGTCCCCCGGCTCCTCCCGGAGGTTCCGCAGCTGCAAAATGACATCCCTCTACGGGGCCGGTGATAACGCCGGAATGGCGGGTCGCCACACCGAGTTCCCCCCTCAGCAGCGCCCGAGCTGGCACTCCCTACTCCACTCAGCTCTTCCACCCCAGTGGGCGCACCCCGGTCAGGGCTCCACGCAGCAGTCGCTGTCTCTCCCAAGGGGCGCCGCACAGCCTCGCCTCGTGGTGTCAAAGGCTGCAGTCTCTTCGCGTTGGGGGAACGCGTGGGTGGTCTGCAGTGTCTCTCCGCGCTGCCAGGGTGCAGTCCATGCACCCCCAAGCTGTCAGGACCAGTGTTGCGGGCCGTCGTCGCAGCTAGGAATCCTCACCCCTCCCCCACTCCGCTCCAAGAGCGCGGGTGGCGTTGGTCACCTTCAGGGGTCACCAGGGGTCAGGTCGCAGGGTGCCGCTCCAATAGGGGGGGCACGCTTGGTCCGTCGGGGGGGTCAGGGCTTTCGGTTCCCCCGGTTCCCCGTCCGTCCTCAGCTCCGAGGAGGCGAGAGAGGAGCAAGCGCCATCTTGGGCTCCGTATCGCCGAGCGTTCCGTCCGTCTACACTCGGCTCTGAGGCCGCCACGGACCTCCTTTCACAGGCGGGTGGTGTCCGGGTCTCCAGGGGGCTATTCCCGGGGTGCAGGTGTCGCAGGGGCCCCCCGGTAACAGGATAAGTGAAAGCTCGGCCGCGGAGCCGAGACGCTAGGCGACCTCCGTCATCGGCGCTCAAGCCACGCCTCGAGGGCACCCCTAATAAGGACATGTTCACTAAGCATGGACTAGTCGCTATAGCTTATACTAAGCTATGGCATGAATATACAAAGAAGAACCCTGAAAGTCAGTGGCCACTGATAGGTTCCTTTGATGAAAATAAAATAAAAACATTGGAAATAGCGCTCCAGAAAAATAAGACCACGCCCACTATGCTCGATAGTATAGGCATGTGGCGCAAAGAAACGGAACAACGAAAGAAAAGAGAAGAAGCAAAAATAGGGAAAGAATTACGAAAGGCAGCCCACCTAGCCGCTAAGCAACTAGAAGAAGAAATAAAAGAAAGAAAAGAAGCTGCACAAAACCAAGAATCAGGGTCGACAGGTCAATGTCCTGTTAGGACCCCCTCTGCGCTCTACCCTGAATTGCCCTCCAAACAACGGGCGAATGATGAGTTACTGCTAGGTCCCCCGATCATCTACATGCCCCCTCCATATGCCCCCTGCCAACAAAGCTTGCAAGCCCCGAGTGCGAGCGAAAGTGACCTTAGCGCTAGTGCACCAGCCCTCACGGCCTCCGCACCAGCCACATTAACACCCTCGCCAGATGACCCAGAGGCTAGCAAACAACCACCAGCCAGACCGAATAGGTTGAGCAAAGATGAGCGGGATGGGATCGACAAAATAGCAAAGACACTAGTAGAACGAAGGGAAAGCGAAGAATACACAATGAGCATGTATAACTCGCATGCCGACAGCCACAGACGGCATTTCATTTTGAGATTCAGCTACCACACCCTGAACGCATATGAGGATAGGTATCAGAGTAAGGGCCCCGCTAACCTGACAACGCTATATAGGAAGGTTGATGTTGGAGATGGGACTGAATGTGAGGCGACGGAGCTCTTCATGCAGATGCTTGAGGTCTTCCGCCGCCTCATGGAACAAAAACCAGAAGCCAAGGTTACAGTCCCTGAAACGACCTCAGTAGAAGTAGCCAATACTATGATGCCCATCAGAGAAGCGGCCCCTTACTGGATCCCGCCACGTGGCCAGGGAACAAGCGATGATATTAATCATGCAGATGCAAAAGGAAGGGTTGTGTACAATTTGGTTTACCAACCATGGGACCGACAAGATATCCTAACCTTTAAACAAACTCTGCCCGATTTAAGAAAGAACCCAACAGCATTCTATACCGAATTAGGCACAGCCTTGGGTTCGACGATAATGACTTTAGCGGACATTGACTTGTTTTTCGGGTTATGCCTGCCAGCTGACGTGTGGAAGCAAATCCGGAAGGCTGACCACACGGATCTGTTTGGACATACCTGGGACCAACTCAGTAAACTAGATAGACAGCGAGAGCCTGGAAGGAAACCAGTAAAGGACATATTAGAACTCCCAGACAAATTAGTTCAGAAGTTAAAGACACTGATCCCAGAGAAAAAGGTAGATTGGTCGATAGTCACGGCCTGTCGACAGAAACCCCAGGAAGATGTGTCAGAATACTTCTCCCGATTCAAGACAGTGTTCTCCGACTACAGTGGCCAAGACATGACCACCGCAACCGGACAGCACCTGTTCGTACAAAATTATGTAAAGGGCCTATCACAAGAGGTCTCCCAAAAACTGCAGACGAGTGAGAGTAGTTGGGGGGCCTCCAAACCCGCAGCTATCCTTCAGATGGCTCAGTATTACGAGCACCAAAAGAATGAGAATGATAGGGCGTCCGAGAAAAAGAAGAAAGATTTAAAAGAAAGGGTGATGATAGCCCAGATACAAGGTATAGCGGTAGGACGGGAACACCAAAGGGGGAACTACCAATCGACCACCCCCAGAAATCTACCTCCTAAAGATCACACCCCAACACCCCACACTGGACGTAGAGACATTAGCAATGACCAATGCGCCTTCTGCAAAGGATTCGGCCATTGGAAATCCCAGTGTTCGGTTCTGCTAGAGATGAATAGAAATAGGGACCCCAGGGATGTGGCAGGTGGTCCGAGAAATAGAGTACAAGGACGAGGGCACACAAACGACACCAACAATGACAGATCAGGGAGATTGAACACATTTGACCGCCCCCGACAGAACCAATATCAACTGTCCGATGGTGAGAATGCCCCAGATTTTGCATAGGACTGCCAGGGGCAAGGGAGGGATCCAGTCGAGCTCTGTGTTGACCAGCAAGGTCCTTATGTCACCGCTAAGGTCCTGGGTACAGAGTCTCCATTTTTGGTAGACACTG
The DNA here is from genome assembly GCF_964263255.1 of Lissotriton vulgaris. Lineage (NCBI taxonomy): Eukaryota > Metazoa > Chordata > Amphibia > Caudata > Salamandridae > Lissotriton > Lissotriton vulgaris. Next base: position 559,152 of record NW_028247260.1, read on the forward strand.
GGGCGACACGTAGTGTGTTATCGAAACGACTGGCACCCTTGTCTGGCTCTCACATTACATCGATAGGTTTCGATGGAACGCCCTCCACTAACCCCCTGTCCGTACCTATCACCTTTGACCTAGAAAACAACACCACTGACGCGACATTTCTGCTCTCCTCCAACTCCCCTGACGCCATCATGGGCATTGACTTACTGAAACATTTTCGAGCTACCATTAGGTGTTCCCCAGATGGGATCCGAGTCATCCTGTACGACAACCCAGACATGCCCAAATCTTGCCCTGCACGACACATGTGCCCCATAACTGATGCTGACCTGTCCTTGCTTGATACTCTGCCTCCGTACCTATGGGCCAAAAATGACTCTGATGTGGGACGAATGATGATTGACCCCATTCATATAACTGTAAGACAGGACACTATGCTCCCGAAACTCCCACAATACCGGATATCTCCCGAGGGCGAGAAGGCACTGGTAGCGATCATTCAATCTCTGGTGGATGCGGGAGTGGTTGAAGAGTTGGTTAGCAACGTCTGCAACAGCCCAATCCTACCTATTGTTAAGAAGCAAGGCGAAGGAGATGAGAAAGCATACCGCTTCATCATCGACCTGCGAGAAATTAACAAAGTGGTTGTACCCCAATACCCTGTAGTCTCCGATATCACCACCATTCTGACCCTCATCCCGTCCACTGCCACCGCCTTCACTGTTATCGACCTTAAGAATGCGTTTTTCTCTATCCCCATCCATCCAGACAGCCATTATCTCTTCGGCTTCACTTTAAAATCCCGCTCATACCGATTTTGTAGAGCTCCCCAGGGATACACTGAAAGTCCCAGCATTTACAGCCAGGCCCTCAAAAGACAGCTGGATGCCTTCCAGCTACCAGATGGAGTGGTGTTGATCCAATATGTCGATGATATCCTTTTGGCGGCCGACACCACCCCCCTCGCAACCACAGCCTCTGTCCAACTCCTACACTTTCTTGCAGAAAATGGCCATAAAGTTTCCAAAAAGAAATTGCAGTTCTGCCAGCCACAAGTGACATACCTAGGCCATCTCCTGTCCAAAGAAGGGAGGAAACTTACACCTGACCGAATCCAAACCATCCTAGACACCCCCGTCCCAAAAACACAAAAGCAAGTCCGCTCTTTGGTTGGCCTAACCTCTTTTTGCAGACAGTGGTTACCTAATTACAGCCTCATTGTGAAACCACTACTTGCCCTGTTGACCAAAGATGTCCCCTCCCCGCTTCCTTGGACCACTGAGTGTCAAGCATCCTTTAAGGAATTACGGGATGCACTCTGTTCAGCACCCGTCCTAGGAACCCCGGATTACTCCAAACCCTTCTCCCTCTTCACCCACGAAAGGGAGGGGTGTGCATTGTCTGTCCTAACTCAATCAATTGGTCCTAAGCAGCGCCCTTGTGCCTACTTCTCCGCCACTCTTGATCCTGTAGCCAGAGCTTTGCCTGCCTGCCTTCGAGCAGTAGCTGCCGCTGCTGTCTCTATCCGCCAGAGCGAAGAATAGTACTTTCAAACTCCCTCACCGTGTTAGTACCCCATGCTGTCGACACCCTTCTGAACCAAACCAAGACTCAACATTTGACTAGCGCACGACTGACAGGGTACGAATTGACGCTACTTGCACCCCACATCACAGTAAAGAGATGCACGACTTTGAACCCTGCCACATTACTGCCCCTGCCTGAAAATGACCCCGACGTTCCTCCCATACACGACTGTGTGACCCTCACGGACGAACAAACTAGGAGTAGAGTTGACCTCCGAGACACTGCTTTCACTGACCCCGATGGAGAGCTATGGGTAGACGGCTCATGCATCAAGCTCCCAGATGGCACCCCTTCAGCTGCCTATGCAGTAACGACAGCCCGAACAGTAGTTGAAACAGCCTGCATCACACAACGATCTGCCCAGGCAGCAGAGCTGATAGCCCTCACACGAGCATGCATCATAGCCACAGGGACCACCGCGAACGTATATACAGACAGCCAGTATGCCTTCGGGGTGGTTCACCATTTTGGGCTCCTGTGGAGGGAGAGGGGATTCCTGACGTCCCACGGCACCCCTATCCTCCACGGAGATCTAGTCTCCGCCCTGATTGAAGCAGTTCTCCTCCCCAAACGATTAGCGGTGATCAAATGTCAGGCACACAAAAGGGTGACAGACTTAGTCGGACAAGGGAATGCACTGGCCGACATCACTGCACGAACCACAGCTGAGAATAGGACGGTGACACGCATGTATGTGACCAGGTCACAATCAGAGAAATGGATTGACACAAGGGAAATGATCAGAGACATCCAGTCGTCCAGCACCCCTCACGAACTGATTAAATGGGCAGGGGTGGGTTTGAAGGATGATGAGGGCTGCTGGCGAACGAAGGATGCCAACAGATGGTTGCTGCCCGACTCATACCTGATCCCCATACTGACAATGGCTCATTCCCCCGCACACATAGGATCTGCACCCATGATCTAACTCATTTCCAAAGTCTGGCACAACGACAAAATCCCCGACTCAGCCAGACGCCTAGTCCAGCAGTGCCTTATCTGTCTGCAACACAACCCCGGGAAAGGGACTGTGGTACCCCGGGGAGGGTTTGGGACCCCCAATCACCCCTTTGAGGTCCTTCAGATGGACTACATCCAACTAGAGAGATGCCGAAGCTTGAAGTATGTACTAGTCATCGTATGTGCCTTCAGCAAATGGGTAGAGGCCTATCCAACCCGTGACAACACTGCCATGACAACTGCCAAAGTACTATTGAAAGAATTCTTCCCTCGCTATGGCCTTTGTCGAATTTTATGGAGCGACAATGGCCCCCACTTCATAGCTGAGGTTATCCAACTAATCCTAAAAGGATTGGGGGTGAAACAGAGATTTCACGCAGTCTTCCACCCCCAATCCGCCGGCCTGGTGGAACGCCATAATGCCACACTGAAGTTGAAATTGTCAAAAGTAGTGGCAACCACCGGACTTAAATGGCCAGACGCTCTCCCTTTGGCCCTGCTATCAATGCGCTCTACCCCCACCAAACACCATTTGACCCCCTACGAGGTTGTATTCGGGCGACCGATGAACCTCTGGACCGCTCCCAAGCCAACCACCATTCATGACGTCCCGGACGTCCTACTATCTGATTATTTGTGCAAGTTAACTAAAACGTTGTCTGTCATTCATCAACAGGTGCAGCAGGCCATCCCCGATGCTTCCAGGGGCCCCGGCCACGACATCCAACCGGGAGATTTCGTTCTAATACGAAATTTCCAACGGACCAAGAGTCTGGAACCCCGGTGGACGGGCCCCTGGCAAGTGCTGATTACCACACGGACGGCACTTCGAGTGGAGGGGAAGAGGCACTGGCTGCACGCGCATCACTGCCGGAAGGTCTCTGCAAACCTGGCCACGACAGAAAGCGTCAGCACCCAAGAAGAGCTCCTGAACAAAGACCGACCGACATTGAACTGTTATCCCGATAATGAGGCACTCGAACTTGCAAAATTCTCTGATCCCACTGTGCCATCTAGAGAAGGGTATTTCCTGCGTCGAAAGGAGGGAGCTTCGGCTAAGTAGGCCACGGACTAAGTTGAATCTCAGGACGGTGACCTAAGCACAACCAAGGGTTGCCGGGAGAGAAACTAAACGAAGTCTGTGGTTCTGCCCGCTACCGAGCCCCTTGAAGGTGATGGAAGCGCCAGATAAGAAGATGATGGAAGCGCCAGATAAGAAGATGATGGAAGCAACAGGAAATACCCACTATAGAAACCCAAAGACTGACAATTTGTACAAATCAAAGACAATCGCCCTCTTTATTGTCTTTCTCTTCTGCCTCCTCCTCATGACCTCCTTCTGGATTCTGGAGGAAAGCACACCGGCTCATGAGGCATTGCTACCTACTGCACAACCAACACCCCTGAAAGAGCATCACCTAATCTCCCTGTCGCCTCAGCTCCGAGAAAGGCGCAAGGAATTCTGGAACAATTCCTTCGTGCAACTGTTGCACCAACACAACCTTGCTGCAAATGCTACGAACTGCTGGATCTGCGGGTTGCTCCCGCATGCCACTGGACACTCCATCCCCTTCATCCCTTCTCCTTTCTCAGTTCACGGCTCCTGCCTCGCCTGGTTAATCCTCATGCAAGAGAGCCACAAGGACAACGCCACTTCCAGCCAGACAGTGTCGCACTTCTACTCTGGGTTCTGGCTGAACAAAACCGGAAAGACCTCTGCTCCCCTGTGTCCTGCGCTCACAGGCGCCACCTTCCTTAAAGACATTCCAGCCAAAGAACGTGTTGAAGTACAGGTACTCCACAATCCAGCTAGATCCACCTTCTCTCATCTGCAAAAACAAACCACCGCCACTCTGACTGTGGCTCTGTCTGTCATCAATGTCACAGGTCTTGTGTGTCTCGAAGGCCAGGGAACACAGCTGGTGGGTCACAGTTCCTGCCGAATCACCAGAACATTGAACTCAGTTGATTCCCCTTCCTTTGTTGCTTCTCCAAATATGTACTTTGTGTGTGGCACCAAAGCTTACACCTGGCTCCCGAAAGGTTGGAAAGGTATCTGTTACATTGCCTTCGTTCTTCCATCCACATATGTAGCCCCTGCCAACCATCACCGGCAGAGGCGTGCAGATGACATCGGACGAGCCGACTCCACTGGAGCCCAGTTCCTAGATGCAGCAAAGGGACTTGTTCCTCTGTGGGGCCCAATGGCAAACAGCCGCGCTATCCGACACCTGACCCAGGCAGTAGAAACAACGATCAACATCACGGCTGGCATCCTCGCCAACAACACGGCGGAGCTTCAGGCGGTCCGCCTTGTGACCCTTCAAAACCGCCTTGTCCTAGACGTGGTCCTAGCCGACCGAGGAGGAGCATGCCGCATCATCGGATCTAGCTGCTGCACCTACGTGCCAGATAACCCGCCTTCAGTCTACAAAGCCATTGAACACCTCCACAGACTTTCCTCAGAGGTTCACCAAGAGCAGGAAGGATGGTCGCTTGGGAGCTGGTTTTGGGACACTTTGAGGAACTGGGGTTGGAGGTTGTTTTCCTTCGTACTGATACCTGTTGTGATATTATGTGGGTGTTGCTTGGGTATTCAATGTCTACCCTCCTTGTGCAGCTTCGTTTCTAACTGTATGTGCCCAAAGACTTTGGACTTCCGAACTGAGCACATGAGTCCCCTCTACGAAGTAGAAATACGTGGCCTTATGGGGATAAATCCAAACTGACAAGTTGGCGAGACATGTTAAAAGGGAGGACTGTGGAATTTTAGTTTGCGATCTAAACATCATCTGCGCCAGCTTGTCACCCACGTACGACGTGCACGACAGCCATTTTAGGTATCATGGTCTCCCTGTCCACGATCGATCGCCAGCGCGCCCCTCTGACCCAGCAAGCATCCTCCACGCACCCTGGCTCCCCCTCCCTCCCCCTCATGAGCATAACCCTTCTGCATGACCCTGTCCTTGGGAGTCACGCCTGCGCCTGACCAGCATCTCCTCTCCTCCCATGAATGCCCCTCTGTTGATAAACCTTCCCTCCGCGCTCGATTGTCCACGCGGCATGAATACCACTCCTTTGATGACCCCTTCCCCCGCGTCCAGCTGTCCACACAGATCTGAGGCCATCGCCTAAGCCGGAAGATATCATTTACTGCCCCTTATTGTATGAAGTCGATCTTCTTCAAAGGACCCTCTATTGATCAAGGCCTCCCCACCCCCTGGGATATGATCAGGCGCACACATCCTAAGACTCGGAGGAATACTCAGCTGCGTGATGACCCCCTCCTCTTATCAGCAGGTTGAGGACCTCTATTGTGGAGGTGTATGGGGGTGGGATTGACACGAGGATTACGGGGATGTCTTTTTCCTTACTTCACAATGTTCTGATTGTAATAAAGAAAGGTCACATGCCATAAACCAGTGTATAAGAGGCCAGGCCTCCGAGAGGCTGTTAGAGCACCTCGAGGCGATACCTTGTTGTCTGATCTGATGTGTTCTGCTCCGTCGGAATAAAACTTCTGTTTCCTGCCTTCTGGTCTCCGGCGCCTGCCTCATTGCTTGGTAATTTGAATGGTACAAAGGCGGTTAACGCCGGGCAAATCTTGAAAAAGGTCATAGCCCTACCTTTTTCCACATGGATTCTCACAGAAGATGGTAGGAGGGACAGAAAAATTGATGTCGATAGATGGCTGAGTTATATGGGATTATACAAGGATAAGGGGATGGTCTAAGCGATCACTGCAAGGGATAGAGATACGGTGAAATAATAACAACAATGTTGGAATAAAATTCATCCTATCATATTATATGAACCAACAATATGTCTACATGTATCCACGACATTCAGGACTACTATATAGAACAAGAACCAAGATAGAAAAATTTAATCATTCCGATTATCAGGCACTATGTTGTGAGAAATCGGATAGATATCCCTACTATATTCAGAGTTCTCATAATGATGAGAGGGGGCAATAAGGTAATGGAGCTCTAAAAAGAACATGAACATGATGGAGACTCCTAGATAGCCTATTCTATTACTTAGCCCTGTAGTTACTATATTCATTTACCTGATAGAGTCTGCAAGCTTCTTGTTGTAATATATATTAGGATGACGATGATAAAATGCACAGAAAATGTGTAGAGCAGCGAGATATTTATTAAAAAGACGTCGTCACACATGTCGGTAATTGGAGGTGAAACTAGAAGAAAAGGGGGGCGGATGATACACCAACAATTAACACTAATAGAGTAGTAAAAAAGGAGGCGTATTTTACATATAAGGAAATGCTAAAAAGTTACTAATATCATGAGCGTTCAAATACCTTATTTATTTAGAGTAGATAGGATGCGTGATATCTGATATACATCAGCAGGCGGGGACGTCTAGTTTCAACAGAAATTTCATAGCTGCAAAGGTGAATCATATAGATACCCTAGGTTAGTGAGCCAGGGTAAAATATAAGTTGAAGACAGTCTAACTAGAGAAAAAGCGGCGATAACATATGTTAGCGTTAACAGCTCTATTTACTGATGTTCGTTAGCTCTTACCTTAAAAAAGTAATTAGTTGGCGGACAGCAAGATGGTGCTGTTCCGACGGTTGTGGAATGGGGTTCGGTCCTCAAAGGCAAAAGGGATAAACACCGGAATACAAGCGCCCTTTTTAAAGCCCTAAAACGGCGCGAAAAACTAAATTGGTGCTGTCAATGACCAGATAGCGAAACGGGACTAGTACGACTATCATCTCAGAAACGCGCCCCAATCCAAGATGGCGCGCGTGCATCAGGTCAAAGCGTGATAGTGTGGTGCACACGAAAACGGACAACGTTCTGAGCCCGAAGAGCGAGAATCATCGCAGACTAAGGATTATCTAGAAACAGATGCCCGCATCTACATGCGTGATGCATCCTATCTACTCTAAATAAATAAGGTATTTGAACGCTCATGATATTAGTAACTTTTTAGCATTTCCTTATGTGTAAAATATGCCTCCTTTTTTACTACTCTATTAGTGTTAATTGTTGGTGTATCATCCCCCCGTTCCCCCCCTTTTCTTCTAGTTTCACCTCCAATTACCGACACGTGTGATGACGTCTTTTTAATAAATATCTCGCTGCTCTACACCTAATATATAATACAACAAGAAGCTTGCAGAGTCTATCAGGTAAATGATTATAGTAACTACAGGGCTAAGTAGTAGAATAGGCTATCTAGGAGTCTCCATCATGTTCATGTTCTTTTTAGAGCTCCATTACCTTATTGCCCCCTCTCATCAATATGAGAACTCTGAATATAGTAGGGATATCTATCCGATTTCTCACAACCTAGTGCCTGATAATCGGAATGATTAAATTTTTCTATCTTGGTTCTTGTTCTATATAGTAGTCCAGAATGTCGTTGATACATGTAGACATATTGTTGGTTCATATAATATGATAGGATGAATTTTATTCTAACATTGTTGTTCTTATTTCACCGTATCTCTATTCCTTGCAGTGATCGCTTACACCATCCCCTTATCCTTGTATAATCCCATATAACTCAGCCATCTATCAACATCAATTTTTCTGTCCCTCTTACCATCTTCTGTGAGAATCCATACTTTGATGCTTAGTTAGTTGTGTGGCCCATTTTGTTCATAGATGAAAGTACATGTTTAAACATTATTAAACACTATTGTGTCTCTCTTTTGATCAGGAACTAGCCTTTATCGAGGGACTTATTATTCATGAATATATGAAGATATCATCTTCTTTTGATGTACTGCATTGAAATAAAGTCTTTTAATGTAAGTCTATATCTATGTACCATTACATGCTCAATCAATATGTATCTCACGGTGTTATGTTTTAGTTTAATAGCTTGTTTGTAACAACTTACATCAATTTAACTAATATTGTATCCCGAATGGACTTTTGATAATTTGTATATTATTAGTCAAGTACTGTACAATTGTTGGATATTATCTGTCTACCATACGACAATGAGTGAACAAATTAGTAGATTAGACCGGATAGGTACTAAGGACTTTCGAGTCTGAATTATAGATTTTTAGCCTCTCTTCATGTTATGTTATGTTATGTTATGTTAATATATATTTATTAAGCGCTCGTACGCCCGGGGGCTTCATGGCGCTATAGGAAAGGAACACAACACAACAGTTAAAAGTGAAATTCAACTCAGCAATAGGCCTGCATGAACAGCCAGGTTTTAAGAGAATGTCTGAAGCTAAGAAGGTCTCCACTCAATTTCAGTTGTAGGGGAAGCAAATTCCAAAAGGTGGCTGCAAGATGGTCAAAGCAGCTGCCACCTAGACGCTTCCTTTTGAAAGAAGGAACAATCAATAAAGATTTTTGAGCAGAGCGAATATTTAGAGATGGATTGTATCTAGAAACAAGATCTTTTATAAACTTCGGGGCTGAGTTTTGTAAGGTTTTAAAAATAATACACCCGGTTTTAAATGCAATTCGCTGCGCAACAGGTAACCAGTGTAGTTGTTTCAAACCAGGTCTGATAGGTTGCCACTTTGTAAGTCCAAGAATAAGCCTGGCGGCTTGATTCTGGGCCAACTGAAGTCGTTTTAGCTCACCCGCTGGGTGTCCCAAGTAGAGACTATTAGAGAAATCCAGTCGGGAAAGGACAAGGGCAATTATGACCTGGGTGAGAGCGGCCTGCGTAAGAAAGTGAGCTATTTTCCTTATTTTTTTGAGTTGAAAGAAACTGGCCGACACTACAGTACCTACTTGTCTTTTCAAAGAAAGGTCCTCACTTAATGTTACTCCTAAGCTTTTGACCGAGGACGATCTCGTAGGTGGAGCCCCCATGCTAGAAGGCCAAAAGCATGGGCTCCAGCTTAGTTCACTTTGCCCAGGCAAGATCAATTCAGTCTTGCCTGGGTTAAGTTTCAGATGATTAAGACTCATCCATCCCTGAATGTGTGTCATGGTGTTATAAAATTCTACCACAGAGTCCATGGTGTTCAAAGGGAAGATGAGTTGTAGATCGTCCGCGTAGTTATAGATGGTAACTGTAGCATTTCTTAGGGAGTACAGTAGTGGGCGAAGATACAAATTAAAAAGCAGAGGTGACAAAGATGAGCCCTGGGGTACTCCACATGTGGTGGAAATAGTAGGAGCTGTAAAAGGGCCCAATCTTACTGATAAAGGAGCGAATCCAACTCAAAGCGGGCCCCCTAAGGCCAGCTTGTTCGACACGGTTGACCAGGATGGAATAGTCAACAGTGTTGAATGCTGCCGAAAGGTCGAGTAGTACCAGGGCCTGGTGGATTCCTTTATCCGCATTCCGTCTTAAAGTATTTTGTACCGCCAATATTACAGCTTCCGTTAAATGATACGAACGGAAGCCTGCCTGATTGGGTTCAAGATATTCAGTTTGTTCTATGAAATTAGACACGTTAGCACAGACATGGGCTTCCAGTAACTTAGAGGTATAAGGCAGCTGTGATATAGGCCTATAATTTAACGGATCAAGCGGATCTGCTCCAACTTTCTTGATCAGAGGGATAAGCAAGGCCTTCTTAAGGCTACTGGGGACTTTGCCCTGTGAAAGTGATCCATTTAGCAGAGGAAGCACGCCCACAGGAATGGCTGTCCCCACCTCTCTCAGGATGTGCGGAGGGCAGGTATCATCAGGTGAGCCAGATTTTACCCTTGCGAAAAGGTTGGACAAAGTCTTTCCATCAATAGGGGGAAAGATTTCTAAAGTGTGAGGATTATAGTAAGCATCATCCAAAGAAGGGGGGGCAAGGAATTTAAGATACTCTGTTTTATGGTGCAAATTTTGTTAAAGAAAAAAGCATTCAGTGAGTTACAAAGATCCTGGGTAGGGGTAACCGATGGGGTGGTTCTGTCACTACTACTGAGATCATTCACAATATTGAACAGGTCTTTCGTCTTGTTACGAGAGTTCAATATTTTTTTGGAAAAGTAGTCAGTTTTTTGTTTTAGGACAAGTTTTTGGTAGGCTTTACGGGCCTTGCAATAATTGGCTTTATCTTGTGTCAAATACCCAATTCTCCACTTCCTCTCTTTTTGACGCACTTCCAATTTTAAAGACTTCAAATGTGGAGTAAACCACTTATGTGCGTCATTAGGGCGTGAGCGGGGAATGTTTATACAAGGAGCGTTGGCGTTAGCTGCCTGACGTAACCAGTTAGAATAGGCTTCTTCAATGGCATTGATGTCCTTGGCCATGGGGGGGAAGGGACAAAGCCAAGGTGTTTAAAAAGCTGATGTATCAATGTCCTTCCATGTCCTTTCATGCCATCTGTATTTTACTTAAACATTGACAGTAACTTTTATGTAAAATTTCATGTGTATATACGGTAGTCTGACATATGTTTTTCTTGAAAATATATTTCCAGAGTATCACCTGCGACTCCTGAGGAAGGCGTTTTATGCCGAAACGCGCGTCAAGTTTTTATGTTTCTCCAGCACTTTAGGCACCAACTATGACTTTGAATGTATTTTGAAATGTATTCTGTATTATTTATATGTAATGTACTTATTTTTATAACGCTTGTATATGTTGTTTGATGATTTATGTTTTATTCTCATCATATAGTCTGACCTTTGTTCAGTTTCTATATGATTTTTAATATACCAATTAAAAACATGTTTTTTATATAATTTTTATTTTCGACTGTTCCTTTTACCACTGGTTTAGGTTAATTGTTCACTTATTTAGTTGATGGCCTAGGATTTTTTACTCACATATGTGGTTACCCTGCCCTAGGAGTCCATATACTATCACTACCCAGGGGGTCCTTGTTTTTCTCATCTGTTCTATGGAGAGTTACCATGGTAACAGGCAGAGAGAGCAGTGGGAGGAAGGTTGATAGTGTTGAAATGTACAACCAATTAAAATGTTAGTTTGGTTTTGAATTTGTGTGGGAAGAAATTTCATTGGTTATGTACAGGGATATGTGTGAAAAATGAGATTGAATCAGTGCCATTTGTGGTTGCAGTGTCTCAGGTACATTTCAGAGATTCTGCTTAAGTACATCTGGTGTGTGATTGACACTGTTCTAAATCTTCAAAAGCATTTTTGAAGGTAAGTTATTAATTTGTAAGGAGATATATGTTGTGTACTGTAAGTTAATAATTAAAATGTGTTGTAATGTGGAAGTTACTCACTTTCCCTGTCTTTCATTCTCTCTCACTGTCTTCCTTTCTGTCCACCACTGTTCTTTTTCCTTCTTTTTTTCTATAAATCCTTCTGTTTCACTTACTCCTTTTTCCTTTTTCTTAATATGCTTTTTTATCATTCTTCTTTCCTTACTCTCATATCTTTTTCCTCACTGTCATTATCCCTTTCCTTTACTCCTATTTTCTATCTCCCTTTCTCCATGTGATTTACTTTCTTTTGTTTATTCCTTCCCTCTCATTGTCTCTCTCTCTTTCTCTCTCCCTCACCCTTGCTCTCTTTATACAACACTACTAGCAAGACCCCCTTCTCCCCCCTTTCACTGTAGTAATCATTTGACTGAATTGAAGGATTTCTTTTATGTGTCTAAAGTCACAGTGTGAGTCTCATGTTTGGATGTAATGCTGACAAAAAAGTAATGCTGTAAATTGGAAATGTATTTTGAAAATGACTCTGGTTTCTGCACTGTAATGTAGTCTCTTAAACGTTTTACTGTGGTAAATGTGTTTTGGTAAAAAGTTTGGTTTTAAACTTTTTGTCCAGTATCACACTGAGTGTCTGTGTAAATTAAAGAATTATATTTACACCTTTTTGTATAATCTCCTCTGTCTATCCTCACAGTTTACCTCTCTCTGCTTATACTGTGTTCTTTCTTCTGATATTGTGTCTCATGTTTGGATGTAATGCTGGCAAAAAAGTAATGCTGTAAATTGGAAATGTATTTTGAAAATGACTCGGGTTTCTGCACTGTATTGTAGTTCTGAAATAGATAGGCTGTGTTCTGTCTCTTAAACCTTTTTGTGTGGTAAATGTGTTTTGGTAAAATGTATGGTTTTAAACTTTTTGTCCAGGATCACACCAGAATTATATTTTCACCTTTTTGTATAATCTCCCCTGTCTCTCCTGACAGTCTAGAAGGTTTCCTAGAGGGTGTGCCACAATCTCACTCCATTGTGCTATTATATAATTTCTCTGGCTACTTTTGTGCAGGCACCCAACTAAGATGTCATACGAAGAGATTGCCAGCGCCACTGCGAATCGCGCTGAAACATTTGGTTTCACTCCAGAAGAAACCAGTCGCATATACTCCTTGATCCAGGAAGTGTATCCGTCCCCCACGAGTACATTTTCTAACCCCAGTATGTTAAGACAGCTACTTTATACATCCAAAAGAGTATACACCTACACGCTGGCACCCTCATAAGGTATCATAAAGATCAACGCATCCCTAGAGGTTTGCGCATCGCCCTGAAGCCTACTCTCTGCAGGAACAATCCGAAATTCAAAGAACGATGGTACGCCATGCTCATTCGTTGTTCTCTAGACCTAATCTCACTAATAGTAGATGAACTTTCGAAAGTCATCGACGATCTGGAGAAAGAAATCTCACAAATTCAACAAAACTTGGATAAAAACATGCCCAAAGAAGAACTGGAAAAAGCTTTGGACGCCATTAACATTCAATTGGACAAATACACAAAGGAAATTAACGATAGAAAGATCAGAAAGTATAAACGAGATACCGTGGACTATAAACTGAGGGTGGTCTATAGTTGGGCTGAGGTCTATGCTCAACGTAGACAGCAAAGACCTTACAATAATCCCTCATCAGATGAGGGCAGTTCAACTGATGGATCTACATAATACAGAGGGGGCCCACCCCACGGTAGACCCCCAAGAAATGCTCCACCTTCCAGAACCACTGAAAACGTTTCCCAAACCACCGCCTCAACATCTGGTGTTTCTTTTTTAGAGAAAGGCCCTGTCATCGTCGTCGAACCCGGAGGAGCAAAAGCTACAAAAGAACCAACCACATCTATAGCCCAGGCAACCAGGAGCAAAAAACCTTAGTCATTAATATCTGTAAATCAACTTTAACCAATTCTCAAATGACCATACTGGAACGGGGCACATCATTTGTTCCTACTTACAACGCCACTGAATTGGAAACTGAGGTGAGCCTATACAAATTCATGCGCAATTTGCGACTACGCCATTTTTTCATCAATGTCAGTCATCCCACGGGCCCACCCGTGGCACACACATGCAAAGAATTAAAAAGTAAAAGCACCTTTCAGGCTCCTGTCAGCCATAAGATTTTTGATTCTTACGAAACGATCACCATGAATGCCATTAAGGATTGTTTAAAAAAACCCGCCCCAAAACGCAACAATTTCAACCACAGGGAAAGTAGAGCGTTGAATCAAATTTCTTGCAACCAGAGCATTGTTTGCTGCAAAGCTGATAAGGGGGGAGTATTGGTTGTTATGGACAGCGATTACTATCTTGAGAGTGTGACAGAGCATGTTCACGATGCCAATTTATACATGAAGTGGACCCAGGACCCGACTGACACCTTTTCTCATATTTTGAAAAGTATCCTTGATAAAGCTGTAATGATGGGAACCATCACTGATAAAGATTGCAAATACTTAATTCAACCACACCCTAAATGTCCGAGCATACACATGCTACCAAAGATCCACAAAAATTTGCACCAGCCTCCTTTTCGCCCTATTGTATCCACCAAGAATTCCATACACGAACCAACTGGGAAATTCATAGATCTGTACCTACAGATCCTAGTCAAAAACATGTCAATGTATTTAGGCGACACCACTGACTTTTTGAACCGTCTCCAACAAGTGACTCTTGAACCCAACACCACCTACACCTTAGTCACCATTGACGTGTGTGCATTATACCCCACAACAGATGTATTGAGGCCATTGAATCATTCCTGTTGAACCATCCCATTGCCGATGACTTGAAAGTCCTACTACTAGAGCTACTACAATTAACACTCTATCACAGCTACTTTTCTTGGAACAATGATTACTACTTACAGCTAGTTGGTACCTCAATGGGTAATTGCGCTGCACCTAGCTACGCCAACCTTTTCATGCACCGCATGGAACTGGACCACATTTTAAATAACAACAAATGGATAAAAACATCCGTACCCTGTGGCGGTACATCGACGACATTTTTTTAATTTGGATTGGTCAACCTGAGGAAGTCTCTGAGTTTCTTATTTACATCAACAACCTAGATGACCACATTAAATTCACTCACACCGTAAGCAACATGAGTCTACCTTTCTTGGACATTCAGGTGACATTGCAGGACAACAAACTAGTCACTGACCTGTTCGTGAAAGCGACGGATAGGAATAATGCTCTATTCTACACCAGTTGTCACCCCACACCTTTGAAGAAACATCTACCTTACTCTCAGTTATTAAGGGCTAAAAGAATTTGTTCAGAACCTTCATCATATGAACCCTCCGAGCAAAAGATCCTACAGAAGTACAGAGATTGGAGATATCCAGAATCTACTTTACTAATGGCCAAAGCACGCATTTCGCCCAAGACTCGCCAGGATCTCTTGACCCCACATATCGCACCAACTAGCGATCAGAGACCAGTGTTTGTGTCAAAATACTCCAGCAGAAGTATTGCCATCAAAAAGATTATCTTGAAAAACTGGGACATGATCAAATACGAACCTGACTTTCACGGGATCTTCAACCATAGACCACTCTTCGCATATCAAAGATCTAAAAACATCAAGAATCTTTTGGAGTCGCGACACACCGAACCACTCACCCATTTTACGGGTACTAGACCCTGTCATAACTGCAGCCACTGCCACAATATCATCAAAGGTAACACTGTGAATCACCCAACATCGGGTAAAACCATTAAACTCATGACCAATGCCACTTTTGACTCTAAAAATGTCGTGTAGGGGGCGTGGCCAAGATGGCGGGGTGAGCGGACGCTTCCTCCCGTAGCTCCTCCGGCCCAGCTCAGCTCGAGCCCCGATTCCTGCGCTTCTCTCCCCCCGCGGCTGCACTGCGGGCGAGAGAACTGTGCCGGAGTTCTTGGGGCACATTTTGATACCACTTTGCCTTCTGTTGCCCCGGGGGAAGTCCCCGAAAAGTTTGTTCAACGCTCGATTCGAGGAGTGGAGCCTGGATCGCCCCGAGGAGAAGGGCCTGGAGGCGGAGCGTAGTGCGGCGCTGTCCGCGCGCCTCGGCTGGGCCGAGTGCTGAAAGCTGGGGATCACGAGGGAACGGACTCGACGGACTCCGTGGAGTGCGGAGGCTTCCTGGCCGGCGGCCTGGTGGCCAGAGTCATCGCTGGACGACAGACCCCGGACCTGCGTCGGCGATCTACCCCCCTGCCATGGGTGTCGGTGTGGGACGCCTTGCGGACCCCGAGCCTGGAAGCGAGGGACATTGGAGTTTGTGCAGTGCCGAGCCGGGCGTACTAGCTGGTGAAGCTGAGGGACACTGGTTTCGCACTTTCCCGACCCATGGCTGTTTGAGGGTCGCCCATAGACTTGCTGGCCTGGGCTGCCCCCCTAGGTTCCGCCCTCCCGCCATCTTGTCATTGAGGAGCTGGTACTGGTGACCCTCGCCCGCGCCCTTGTCATACGGGCGCTCGGTTCATCTTGGTGCCTATGCATCTGCCGCCCTCCCTGGAAGCATGCGGCTGAGGGCCTCCGACCTGAACCTTGATTATCGCCCTGACTGGCTCGATAGTCGTCTCGCCCTGGCCCGTGCCGCCATTTTGTCGCCTGTGACGCACAACCCTTGTCCTCGGCGAGGTCTTCACATCTGGTGCCCACGAGCGGCTGAGTACATTTGCAGCGGCCAGCTCTAGGCTTCACCCACCGCGGAGGCCAGGATGGCTGGGAGACGAGGCGCGGCATGGGGAGATCGCACTCTGCCGGACATGCTCGGCAGGGCCCAGCAACTGCGAGACAGGGCGCAGCCGTCCCCGGGGTCCTCCCGGGCCTCAACAGACACCGCCGGAGGCGAACCACCGGTCACGAGGTCCTTCATGGAGGACTTATTCAGCTCCCTCAAGGAGGAATTCCAGACTCTCAAGACCGAGGTGGCCGGAGAGGTCCGTGAAGTGCGTAGGGAAATCGAAGGCCTGGGCGAGCGGGTCGACACTGTGGAAACGGCGGCCCAACGTCGCGATGAAGAGATAGTTCATCTCCAGCAAGACGTTCTCCGCCTACGGGAGCAGTGTGTCGAGCTCCAGGCCCACTCTGAGGACCTCGAGAACAGGTCCAGGCGGAATAACATCCGGGTGCGAGGCGTGCCGTCCGCGGATGAGGGTGCGGACCTAGTGGCCTATCTGCAGGACCTGTTCCGCGACATCTTGGGAGAAGGAGCGGACTTCCCGATCCGCATCGACAGAGCACACAGGGTGGGCCGCCAGCGCCAGTCATCGGCACCCCCACCTGATATCCTGGCATTCCTGCCGGATTTCCCCCTGAAGGAGCGCATCATGACAGAGGCCCGCAGGAAGCAGCCGCTGTCCTTCCGAGAACGACCTGTGGCGCTCTATCAAGACCTGTCCGCCATCACACTGCAGAAGCGCAGGTCTTTCCGCATCGTCACCCCTTCCGTCTTATCTTCCGATGGAATGGGGTGCTACATCAGCTGCGCTCCTTACAAGATGTCTGTGGGGTGCTGGGACTCACAGCTACAGAGGAAGAAGGGGCGACACCCGCATGGAGGCGCCCCGAGCGGCGGGGCCGACGGAGATCGAGGAGGCGCCAATCGTCGGCGACGGCGAGTCGCCCTGACTCCCCTACCATCAGGGCGGATATGGCGGAGGCCCTGAGGACTGCGGCCTGGAACTTGCCTGAATCTAATGGCGTGGCCCAAACGGCCTAACTTACTCCGGGGGGAGAGACTCTTAGCTTCTGCGATGCTGGGTTGGGGCTGGGGGTTGGGGGGGAGAGGTTGGAGGTGTGTGGCTGGACGTCCACTTGACTGGTTTCTACAGACTCGCCCACTTGGGCTAGACTGAGACAATGGGGTGTTTTTTCTTGTTTTTGGTTTTGGCTGGTTGCCATGGGTTGGTTTTGGGGGGGTTCAAGAGCTGGTTTGGTGTTGGGGGGGTCCCGTCCGATATTGTCCGAACACATGCGAAGCCGACTCTGGCCTTCCCTGCGCCCCTGCCCCGCGCGCCCCCTCCGCTGATCCCTCGCTTGCTGCATAGCGCTTTGCCTCCCTGGGAGCGATGCCGTCCCTGAAAGTAGTGACCCTTAACGTTAAGGGTCTGAATAATCCTGTGAAGCGTAGGGCGATCCTCTCCCTGCTAGAAGGGTCGCAGGCGGATATCTGCCTCCTGCAGGAAACCCATTTACTCTCTAAAGATTGCCATAGGTTGCGCTCTGCCAAGTTCCCCACGCAACTCTTTTCCTCGGCTGCGACTAAGACTGCGGGGGTAGCCATTCTTCTAGCCAGCTCCTTCAGGGGTGAGGTGTTGTATAAACATGCCGAGCAGAAGGGGAGGCTTCTGGTGTATCGCATGCGTCTGGGGGGTGTTGCCTTCACGGTTGGCTCCGTGTACAGCCCAAATGACCACCAGGATCGCTTCCTGGAATCTGTGTTGGTAGACGTTACTGCCTCGCCCGATCGCCACGTCATTCTGGGGGGAGACCTGAACATGGTCTTCGACTCCACTTTGGATAGGTCTGCCCAGCGCTTTCCGCAGACGGGGAGCTTTCTAGAGCGGTTCAGGACCAGATTGCAGAGATGGATCTGCATGACCTCTGGCGCACCATGCACCCCGCCGATAGGGACTACTCATATTTCTCCCACGCACACCGCACTTATTCGCGGTTGGACTACCTCTTGGTGAGCGGACCGCTTCGCTCGGCCGCCACGGCGGCAGACATCGGGGTTTTGTCCCTGTCCGACCATGCGCCGGTTTCCGGAATATTTGCTTGGCCGGCGGCCCCCCCCTCTAGAGGGATGTGGCGGCTTCGGGACACGCTTCTCCATAAGAAATCGGTGGTGAAGCGAGTGGAGGAGGTCATTCAGGAGTACCTGACCCACAATAACAACTCCGACACGTCCCTAGCAACGCAGTGGGCGGCTTTGAAAGCGGTCGTCAGAGGGGAGTTTATCTCCATTTCCTCGGCGGAGAACAAGGAGCGGCAACGTAAGAGGGAGGAACTAACGGCGCAGGTCAGGGAACTTGAACAGGTTCACCGCCGGACGGGAGCTCCTCGAGTTTGGAGGCAGCTGAAAGCGGCGCGGAAACTCCTCTCTGCGTTGGACCTGGACCGGGCGGAGTATGCGGCGTTGCGCTTGAAACATGCCTTTTACACCGGCGGGGACAGATGCGGTAAGCTCCTGGCCCACCGGCTCAGGGCTGCGCGGCAGCGCAACGTGGTAAAGGAGCTGGTGGGAGCGGACGGGGTCCCGATTTCCGGTGACGCGGAGGTGGCGGATTCCTTCCGTGCCTTCTACGAGGCGCTGTACGCTGCAGAGCCCTCCCCACCGGGAGAGGCTGAGGCCTATTTGGAATCAGTATCCCTCCCAGTCCTGGATCCCGCCCAGGCGGACCACCTAGAGAGGAACATTCATGTGGAGGAGGTCATCTCCGCTATTGCACGGTTGAAGCACGGCAAGGCCCCGGGCCCGGATGGCTATACGGCCTTGTTTTACAAGACCTTCTGTTCCACTATCGCGCCTCTCCTGGCTCGCTTATTCAATTCCTTCTCTGAACCGGGAGCCATCCCACCGGACCTCCTCTCGGCGACTGTGTCGGTTATTCCGAAACCGGGGAAGGACCGGACTCTGTGCGGCTCGTATCGGCCCATCTCACTTCTAAACGTGGACCTCAAGCTTTACACGGGGATCTTGGCGGCCAGATTGGGTCTGCACCTACCAGGTCTGGTGGAGGCGGACCAGGCCGGTTTTGTGCCCGGTAGGCAAACGGTCGACAACACCAAGAGGGTGACGCACGTGCTTGAAAAGGCCTCACGCGTCCCGGGGGAGCGGATGCTGCTATCGGTCGACGCGGAGAAGGCCTTTGATAGGGTTCATTGGCCGTACCTCGAGCTGGTTCTCGGGAAACTGGGGATCGGCGAGAAGTTCCGCACTATGGTCTTTAATTGTTATAGGAGGCCGTCAGCATCGGTGCGTGTCAACGGACACAGCTCCTGCAGCTTTGCCATTGAGCGCGGCACGAGACAGGGCTGCCCCCTCTCGCCGCTCCTGTTTGCCCTCTATATGGAGCCGTTTGCCCAGAGGATTCGCGATAACCCGGATGCCATTGGGGTGAAGATGGGGCAATACACCCATACTGTCAGCTTATATGCGGACGATGTCTTGCTGACCCTGGATGACCCCAAGCGGTCGCTCCCTGCCTGCGTCCAGGAACTGAACTCCTTTGCCCGCGTGGCGGGCTTCAAAATGAACATGTCTAAATCGGCTGCCCTGGATGTGTCACTCTCTGTCGACACTAGGCGGGACCTCCAGCGCCTTTTTCCTCTGCAATGGTCCTCCTCCACGGTGCCTTACCTGGGGATTTTGCTTGCACCCTCCCTACCTGCAATGATCACTGCCAACTATTCCTCCCTGGGCAAAAAGATCAAGGAGGAACTCAGCCGATGGAACAAAGGCGTGCTCTCGTGGCTGGGCCGTATCGCAGCGGTGAAGATGACGATACTGCCTCAGATCCTGTATCTTTTTCGCGCTCTACCTTTACAGCCCCCTGTGGGTTGGATACGGCAGGCGCAGGCTGACATCTCCCGCTTTGTGTGGCAAGGCCGTAAGCCTCGGATGAAACGGGTCCTCTCCATGCTTGCCCCGGAGGCGGGGGGTCTCGGTGTCCCGGACCTCCGGAAGTACTTTCAGGCGGCGCAACTTCGATATTTGGTGGAGTGGAGCCGGTGGGAGTCGGACAAGCACTGGCTCTTTCAGGACCAGGCAGTTGCGGGCCGTACCCTCCAGGAGGTCCCGTTCCTGCGGCACACTCACCGCCCGCCTAATCTCTACGCCTCCTTTATCACCCGGGTTCCGCTGCGAGTGTGGGACGCGGTGTGTGAGCTTCGTGAGCTCACCACTTTTCCATCACCGTTTACTCCCATTGCTGGCAATCCAGACTTCACTCCGGGTCTGGAACCGGGAGCCTTTTCCCACTGGGTGAGCGCGGGTTGTAGGGCGCTTTTCCAGATCTACGGGCCGGAGGGTGTGCTCCCCTTCCAACAGCTCTGTCAGGAGTTTGGCCTAACGGAGGGGGACAGACTGCGTTATATGCAAGTCCGCCACTGGGCTCTTCAACCCCCAGTGCGCGATGTCGCTGCCCGTTCGATTACGCCCTATGAGCGGTGGCTGGTAACCCGGACCTCGGATGCCAAGCTTATCACCGACTTGTATAAGTTTCTCCAACCCCCGCCGTTTCATTACCATAACCCTGGGAGGGAGCGCTGGCACAGGGAATTGGGCAGGACCTTGAGCCACAAGGAATGGGACAGGATCGCGTATCGGGCGAGGCACTCTGCGTACCACACTGGGCTGACGGAGACCTTTACCAAGGTGTCCACCTATTGGTATTACACCCCGGAGAGGCTCTACGAGATGCGCAAAATCGGCGATAAAGGTTGCTGGCGCGGCTGCGGACAGGAAGGCACCCTCACGCACATTCTCTGTGAGTGCCTGGTGCTGTCGGCCTATTGGAAGGAGGTCTTGGATGAGGTGGATAGGCATTTTGAGATCGAGCTCCCACGCTTCCCTGCGTATGTCTTGCTAGGCCTCCCCAATGACCTGATGTACCCGCTGAAGTCCCGCAGGGGTAGACAGATTGCGATTGCGCTAGGCTCAGCGGTTCAAAACATCCTTGTACTCTGGCGTACCCCCACTGCCCCCTCTATCACTGGCTGGCTGCACCGGCTCTGGCAGGTACTGGGTATGGAGAAGATGTCGCTAACAGTAGCTGGGAATGTAGACCAGTTTGAAGAGCTCTGGCACCCCTTTTTAGCACTGCTGTCCACGGAATTTCGCGAGCTCACGTGTCCACGGTACCTGCGACTCCTTAGGCTGACGCCGCCGGCGGCTCCAACGGAGTGAATGTGGCGGGATCGGGGGGTTTGGGCTGGGGGTGGGGGGCGGGGTTACATGCTTCTAAATGCTGACTTTCGGACGGGGATGTTGGGGTATTGTTTTCTTCCTTTTTCTCCTTGCTTTTTTTTCTTCTATTTTTCCGGGGACGGAGGGTTGGAGGGATGGTGTGTTTTTTCACTGTGTTGCGGAACGCTACTCCAGCTCGGCCTTGCTCGGGGAATGGGGGTCTACTGGAGGGTCATTCGCACTGCCTTATTGCCTTATGACTTATGCCCTGTTACCCTCCGGGGCTGCCTGCCTCCCTACTTTCCTTCTGAATCGCTGCAATGTTTCGCGTCTTGTACTGTATGTTCGCTTGACCTCCTATTCCCTTCCCCATGTTTTTTGTACCTTAATAAAATACTTTAAACTTAAAAATGTCGTGTATTTGCTCAAATGCCCATGCGGACTACCTTACGTAGGCAAAACCGAAAGGAAAATAAAAGTACGTTTGACCGAACATAAGAGTACCATAAGGAACAAGACGACGAAAGCACCCCTCGCGGCCAATTTTACCGCGCACCATCACAACGTCAGCCAACTACGGTTCCTTGTTTTGGAGATTGTACCTTTGAGACCAGGCACAGATAACAGACAAAGACTTCTACAAAGAGAAATTGTTTGGATGAAAAGACTTGATGCGTGCCAGCCGAAAGGCCTTAAAGACAGAATTGAATACATCTGTTTTCTTTGATTTACCTGTTTTGATATACTGATTGTTATTCTCCTGTTCTTTCATACCCATTCTTTATTTTTTATTCTCTTTTTTGCCTTACCATTCTCTGCTACCTTTTCACTCTTTATCTCTTTTTGTCTCACCATCTCTGTACTCATCATTTTTGTACTGTACATCTTGCAACTTGCACCACTCCATGTCTCCAGATTTCACCAGTTTTTAGGTTTCGCCTGTCAAAAGCTGCGCAAGCTGCGTTTCGCGCAGGCGAAATCTTTTGTTTAGAGTATGTGTGTGTAGTCCGCCCCTCTGTTCCATTGGTTAGCTCCTTAAATGGAGGCTAGCCATTGGAAAGGAGATCTGCTCGTCATTCTGCGAGCAGATTCGTGGGCGTTCCTGAGATTTTTAGGCTTTCCGCCACGTCATGCGGCAGTGGGCGGATGTAATTTATTTTTCCAGGCCGGCATCCTTCATCACACCAGCCTGCTCGCTCTCCCTGTGAGGACACAGACCCAACCCGCTCCCTACTCTGAGCAGGGGTGGGCTGCGCCATTTCACTTTTCTTGTTTTTATTGAGCTTGTATTATCTCGGTCGTGAGTTTCAGAGAGCGTTTTCGACTGTGTAGATGAAATATTATAAGGAGTGTGCATTCGGTGGATCAGTTTGGGGCTTCTGGAGTCGAGCACAGTGAGGCTCCAGACCCCTCAGTGAAGAACACACTATTAATATTTGTTTTTCAATATAACGCAAATAGCACTCTTACATATCCGCCGCATCAGGGAAAAGGGATATCGTATGAAATCGGGCACCTTCCTAAAATCGGGCAGGAATTGAACGGCTTTCTTTTCGCGGAAGTATTGCTCTGCTGATTTCGCATCCCCGGTGTTGTGCTGGTCACAAGACAGTGTGGCTGAGTTCCTTTGCCCTCGGTGACCTGTCCAGAGTCAAGCACTTATTCCACAATCCAGTGGACCTTTTAATTTGCATGCGGTGGGGCTGCAGTCGGCGTGGAGCTGTTTATGTTGGATGGAAGGCAGACTTTGCAGAATGTGTTTGCTGAGTTGATTTCTGTGTAAAATTGAATACCGAGGCCCGGATTTATAAAAGGTGTTGCGTTGTCTGTACTTTGCACAAGGCAATGCAAGGCAGAGTGCAGAGTGAGTGTGTAGAGTGAGTGTGCAGAGTAGTGAGTGCAGAGTGCAGAGTAGTGACTGCAGAGTGCAGAGTAGTGAGTGTGTAGAGTAGTGAGTGCACAGTAGTGAGTGTGCAGACTAGTGAGTGCAGAGTGTGAGTGCAGAGTGCAAAGTGAGGGGTCGATTAGGATCGCGGACGGACTTGAGTCCGTCAGCGACCCCAGAGTATGAGGGAACGTCCGCAGGGGCTGCGGCGTTCCCTCATGTGCGATTAGGATGTGACCGCCACCCTGGCGGTCACATCCTGGATATTTAACATTGCGGCGGGTGCTGCTTCAAGCAGCACCCGCCGCAATGTTAAAAGTGCATGTTTTACATTTACATGCACAAAGCGGCAGGCACCGCGCGGTGCCTGCCGCATTGTGCATGTAAATGCTGGGGGGTACCATAGGTACCCCCCATGTGCACCCCCCACCCGCCAACACCCTGGGGGCCCGCAACGGGCCCCCAAAATCAAAAGTACACATGCTTTTCCACGGCGGAAAAACCGCCGCGGAAAAGCATGTTTACTAATGCTTCCTAATTTGGCTGGCGGTGTCTGATAGACACTGCCAGCCAAATGAGAGCTTTTCCGCCGCGGTTGTAATCCGACCGCGGCGGAAAAGCAGCGGACAGAAACCAAGACCCACCAGCCATCGTAATGCGGCGGTGGGTCTTTGGTGAGTCCGCAGAGGATTTTCCGCCTCCTCCGGGCCGGAGGTGGCTTCCGCCGGCCCGGAGGAGGCGGAAAATCCTCCATCCTAATCGGCCCCTGAGTGTGCCGAGTAGAGAGTGCAGAGTGAGTGAGCAGAGTAGAGAGTGCAGAGTAGAGAGTGCAGAGTAGAGAGTGCAGAGTAGAAAGTGCAGAGTAGAGAGTGCAGAGTGGTGAGTGCAGAGTGGTGAGTGCAGAGTGGTGAGTGCAGAGTGCAGAGTAGTGAGTGCAGAGTGCAGAGTGACTAGGGAGTGCAGAGTGACTGCAGAGTGTTAGGGAGTGCTAGGGAGTGCAGAGTGACTAGGGAGTGCTAGGGAGTGCAGAGTGATTGCAGAGTTCTAGGGAGTGCTAGGGAGTGCAGAGTGACTAGGGAGTGCTAAGGAGTGCTAGGGAGTGCAGAGTGACTGCAGAGTGCTAGGGAGAGCAAGGGAGTGCTAAGGAGTGCAGAGTGACTAGGGAGTACTAGGGAGTGCTAGGGAGTGCTAGGGAGTACAGTGTGACTAGGGAGTGCTAGGGAGTGCAGAGTGACTAGGGAGTGCTAGGGAGGGCAGAGTGACTGCAGAGTGACTGCAGAGTGCTAGGGAGTGCAGAGTGACTGCAGCATGCTAGGGAGTGCAGAGTGACTGCAGAGTGCTAGGGAGTGCAGAGTGACTGCAGAGTGCTAGGGAGTGCAGAGTGAATAGGGAGTGCTAGGGAGTGCAGAGTGACTGCAGAGTGCTAGGGAGTGCTAGGGAGTGCAGAGTGACTAGGGAGTGCTAGGGAGTGCAGAGTGACTAGGCAGTGCTAGGGAGTGCTAGGGAGTACAGAGTGACTAGGGAGTGCTAGGGAGTGCAGAGTGACTAGGGAGTGCTAGGGAGTGAAGCATGACTGCAGAGCGACTGCAGAGTGCTAGGGAGTGCCAGGGAGTACAGAGTGACTGCAAGTGCTAGGGAGTGCAGAGTGACTGCAGAGTGCTAGGTAGTGCAGAGTGACTGCAGAGTGCTAGGGAGTGCAGAGTGACTGCAGAGTGCTAGGGAGTGCTAGGGAAAGCAGAGTGACTAGGGAGTGCCAGGGAGTGCAGAGTGACTGCAGAGTGCTAGGGAGTGCTAGGGAGTGCAGATTGACTAGGGAGTGCTAGGGGGTGCAGATTGACTAGGGATTGCTAGGGAGTGATAGGGAGTGCAGAGTGACTAGGGATTGCTAGGGGGTGCTAGGGAGTGCAGAGTGACTAGGGAGTGCTAGGGAGTGCAGAGTGACTAGGGAGTGCTAGGGAGTGCAGAGTGACTGCAGAGTGATAGGGAATGCTAGGAAGTGCAGAGTGACTAGGGAGTGCTAGGGAGTGCAGAGTGACTAGGGAGTGCTAGGGAGTGCAGAGTGACTAGGGAGTGCTAGGGAGTGCAGAGTGACTAGGGAGTGCTAAGGAGTGCAGAGTGACTAGGGAGTGCTAGGGAGTGCTAGGAAGTGCAAAGTGACTGCAGAGTGTTAGGGAGTGCTAGGGAGTGCCAAGTGCTAGGGAGTGCAGAGTGACTAGGGAGTGCTAGGGAGTGCAGAGTGACTAGGGAGTGCTAGGGAGTGCAGAGTGACTGCAGAGTGACTGCAGAGTGCTAGGGAGTGCAGAGTGCTAATTAGTTCTAGGGAGTACAGAGTGACTGCAGGGTGCTAGGGAGTGCTAGGGAGTGCAGAGTGACTGCAGAGTGCTAGGGAGTGCTAGGGAGTGCAGAGTGACTAGGGAGTGCAGAGTGGCTAGGGAGTGCGGATTGACTAGGGAGTGCTAGGGAGTGCAGAGTGCTAGGGAGTGCAGAGTGACTAGGGAGTGCTAGGGAGTGCTAGGGAGTGCAGAGTGACTAGGGAGTGCTAGGGAGTGCAGAGTGACTGCAGAGTGCTAGGGAGTGCAGAGTGACTAGGGAGCGCAGAGTGGCTAGGGAGTGCTAGGGAGTGCAGAGTGACTGGAGAGTGCTAGGGAGTGCTAGGGAGTGCAGAGTGCTAGGGAGTGCAGAGTGACTGCAGAATGCTAGGGAGTGCAGAGTGACTAGGGAGCGCAGAGTGGCTAGGGAGTGCTAGGGAATGCAGAGTGACTAGGGAGTGCTAGAGAGTGCTAGGGAGTGCAGAGTGCAAGGGAGTGCAGAGTGCAAGGGAGTGCAGAGTGCTAGGGAGTGCTAGGTAGTGCTAGGGAGTGCAGAGTGACTAGGGAGTGCTATGGAGTGCAGAGTGACTAGGGAGTGCTAGGGAGTGCAGAGTGACTACGGAGTGCTAGGGAGTGCAGAGTGCAGAGTGCCAGGTAATGCTATGAGGTGCTAGGGAGTGCTAAGGAGTGCTAGGGAGTGCAGAGTGACTAGGGAGTGCAGAGTGACTAGGGAGTGCTAGGGAGTGCAGAGTGACTAGGGAGTGCAGAGTGACTAGGGAGTGCTAGGGAGTGGAGAGTGACTAGGAAGTGCTAGGGAGTGGAGAGTGACTGCAGAGTGCTAGGGAGTGCTAGGGAGTGCAGATTGACTGCAGAGTGCTAGGGAGTGCTAGGGACTGCAAAGTGACTGCTAGGGAGTGCTAGGGATTGCAGAGTGACTGCAGAATGCTAGGGTGTGCTAGGGAGTGCAGAGTGACTGCAGAATAGTAGGGAGTGCTTGGGAGTGCAGAGTGACTAGGGAGTGCTAGTTAGTGCAGAGTAACTAGGGACTGCTAGGGAGTGCTAGGGAGTGCAGAGTGCAAGGGAGTGCAGAGTGCAAGGGAGTGCAGAGTGCAAGGGAGTGCAGAGTGACTAGGGAGTGCAGGGTGTCTAGGAAGTGCTAGGGATTGCAGAGTGACTAGGGAGTGCTAGGGAGTGCAGAGTGCTAGGGAGTGCAGAGTGACTAGGGAGGGCTAGGGAGTGCTAGGGAGTGCAGAGTGACTAGGGAGTGCTAGGGAGTGCTAGGGAGTGCAGAGTGACTAGGGAGTGCTAGGGAGTGCAGAGTGACTGCAGAGTGCTAGGGAGTGCAGAGTGACTAGGGAGCGCAGAGTGGCTAGGGAGTGCTAGGGAGTGCAGAGTGACTGGAGAGTGCTAGGGAGTGCTAGGGAGTGCAGAGTGCTAGGGAGTGCAGAGTGACTGCAGAATGCTAGGGAGTGCAGAGTGACTAGGGAGCGCAGAGTGGCTAGGGAGTGCTAGGGAATGCAGAGTGACTAGGGAGTGCTAGAGAGTGCTAGGGAGTGCAGAGTGCAAGGGAGTGCAGAGTGCAAGGGAGTGCAGAGTGCCAGGGAGTGCTAGGTAGTGCTAGGGAGTGCAGAGTGACTAGGGAGTGCTATGGAGTGCAGAGTGA
Organism: Lissotriton vulgaris; assembly: GCF_964263255.1. Taxonomy (NCBI): domain Eukaryota; kingdom Metazoa; phylum Chordata; class Amphibia; order Caudata; family Salamandridae; genus Lissotriton; species Lissotriton vulgaris. Next base: position 586,601 of record NW_028247260.1, read on the forward strand.
CTAGGGAGTGCTAGGGAGTGCAGAGTGACTACGGAGTGCTAGGGAGTGCAGAGTGCAGAGTGCCAGGTAATGCTATGAGGTGCTAGGGAGTGCTAAGGAGTGCTAGGGAGTGCAGAGTGACTAGGGAGTGCAGAGTGACTAGGGAGTGCTAGGGAGTGCAGAGTGAGTAGGGAGTGCAGAGTGACTAGGGAGTGCTAGGGAGTGGAGAGTGACTAGGAAGTGCTAGGGAGTGGAGAGTGACTGCAGAGTGCTAGGGAGTGCTAGGGAGTGCAGAGTGACTGCAGAGTGCTAGGGAGTGCTAGGGACTGCAAAGTGACTGCTAGGGAGTGCTAGGGATTGCAGAGTGACTGCAGAATGCTAGGGCGTGCTAGGGAGTGCAGAGTGACTGCAGAATAGTAGGGAGTGCTTGGGAGAGCAGAGTGACTAGGGAGTGCTAGTTAGTGCAGAGTAACTAGGGACTGCTAGGGAGTGCTAGGGAGTGCAGAGTGCAAGGGAGTGCAGAGTGCAAGGGAGTGCAGAGTGCAAGGGAGTGCAGAGTGACTAGGGAGTGCAGGGTGTCTAGGAAGTGCTAGGGATTGCAGAGTGACTAGGGAGTGCTAGGGAGTGCAGAGTGCTAGGGAGTGCAGAGTTACTAGGGAGGGCTAGGGAGTGCTAGGGAGTGCAGAGTGACTAGGGAGTGCTAGGGAGTGCTAGGGAGTGCAGAGTGACTAGGGAGTGCTATGGAGTGCTAGGGACTGCAGAGTGACTGCAGATATTAAGCTAATGGCAATGTAAATGACAATGCCATTAATGTATCTGTTTTCAAAACCAACACATAAATACAAATTATGTCATTTACAATGCCAATAGCTCTAACTTTTCAAAAGGCAAAACCATTGCATTGTAAATGCTTGTTTCTACTGTTATTCTTTCGTGATGACTTTCTTTGACTTGGGTCCTTCCCTCACCCAATATGGCCGCCCTCATTTGCCTGTCCTTCACGTTTTTATTCCCGACATTTGCTATGATTGTTTTTTTCCTCAGACTGAATTTCTTTCACTTGTTTTTCACCCTGTGGATCGTATAGTGTGTTTTTTTGTCATGATTTTATGTTGTTCCGCTATGTTTTCCATGTATACCTTCGCTCAACCCGAGTCCTTTGTTTGTTTGTATTACGCACACCACGTCGTTACCTCTATTTACTTCCGCATTCTCAGCCAGGTTTCGTGCACGCTCGAGAGCCCTCAGTGAAATTGTTCCACAACTATCCGGTAAGCTTGCACCATTCACTGCTCCTCCTGTCAGCGGTTACATTGGTGACCGATGCACGCATATCACGCACTTTTCATTGTGGACGCCACATTTATTTTTACTTCCTTGTTTCCTCAATGGGTTTACTGTTGAACGCAATCCATTCGGCCGTTTTTCACCCCTGGTTCCTTGATTCCTTTTGAACACCCCACGCTTTAACCACAATCTCGTCTTCACCTGTGTTCAGCCATGACCCGCCCTGGGTTTAAAACTCTTCTTCGCATGAGCCCGTTGGTGGGTTTCGTGTTCACTTTGCACCATCTTCGTTCAGGCACCTGTTCACTACTGTTCGGTAACCCTTCACACCATCTTATTTCCCGGCATGTTTCAGTGTCCAACTTCGGTCTATTTGGCATATTTTTTTCATTTTTTTCCCGTTTTGATGTACTTGTCCCGTGGAGGTTCTTCCACTTCTTGACACTTTGCTTTTCATATTACAGATTGCGAACTGTCCCCTGAAGAAGGGAGATAGTCCCGAAATGCATAGGGACACCATTATTGCAATTGGATACTTCGAATTATAATGCAATTATACTCCATCCGAATTAAGTTGCTTTGATTTAAATATGTGACTCTTCAAATAAATCCACTACTATGCATGATTGATGATCTGCGTTTTTTTCATTCATTACATCGGCTACATTCCTAAAAATCTTTTGAAAGAGACATTCTCTCCACCGGGAGTGCCACTGGAAACAGTGTAGGTGCCCCCTACACTCCCCCTTTTTCTTTCTTCAAATTTGGAGTCCCGACTGGCCAGGAGGGACACATTCCTCGGCACCCGAAGATCACACTACCCTTAGACTAATCTAACTCAGTTGAACTTTCCTAGAGGGTGTGCCGTAATCTCACTCCATTGTCTCCTTACAGTCCACCTCTCTCTGCTTATCTCATTTTCTGTCTGCACCAACCCTCTCCCACTGCCTGAATCCTCTTATGTGTATCTGCAGAGGCCTATTATGATATGGCTGCTGGTGTGTGTCAGACAGCGCTTACATGTTAAATCTTTTTCTTCTCTGCCTGTAGTCTCGCACTCTCTGTGTGTATCATTTTATCTCTGTCTTCACTATCTCTCCCTCTCTGTGCTCCAATTAGTCTCTGTATGTAACATTTCTCTCACTGTTTCCAGTATTTCTTCTCTGTTGTACCATTTTATCCTCTGTGTGTACCATGTTTGTGTCTGCTTGCACTATCTGTGTTTCTGCTTGAACCATTTCACCCTTTCTCTGCACCACCTTTTCTCTGACTGCACCATCTCTTCCTCTGCCTGTAGCCCTGCATCATCTATCCTGTGATTATACCAGTTTACTCTCTGCCTGCAGTATCTCATTTTCTATCTGCACAAACCCTCTCCCACTGCCTGCACCCTTTCATGTGCATCTGCAGAGGCCTATTATGATATGGCTGCTGGTGTGTGTTAGACAGCGCTTACATGTTAAATCTTTTCCTTCTCTGCCTGAAGTCTTGCACCCTCTGTGTGTACCATTTTGTCTGTTTGTACTTTGTCTCCCTCTGTGTGCTAAATCACCTACATCATGAAGTGAGTATTGGTTTAGGTGATGTAGTTATAGAAAGTCCTATGCAGTATGTGTTTCAGGCCTCTCAATTTTCAAATTGGGTTTCTGCTGTGCAATTTAGATGCTGGGTGTGCTGTTGAAATGGAAAAGCAACTGTGTCTGTAGCATGTAGTAATCATTTAAGTGAATTTTCATTTGTACATTCTCAGTCTTACCTTAATTCACTACACTGCTTTAAGTTCACTTCATTGTCCTAAACCCTGAAACTCCATTCCTAGAAAAATATTCAAAACTCTTGCAACACAACTGCAGTGCTTTGATTAAATGTTGGTATAGAAATAGTGCTGTAAATTAGAAAAGATGGTGCAGAAAGAGGGTAAAATGGTTCAAGCGGAGACACAGATAGTGCAAGCAGACACAGACATGGTACACACAGAGGATAGATGGTGGAGGGCTGTAGGCAAAGGGACATATAGTGCAAGCAGACACAGACATGGTACACACAGAGGGTAGATGGTGTAGGGCTGCAGGCAGAGGGACAGATGGTGCAGTCACAGAAACGATGGTGCAGAAAGAGGGTGAGATGGTTCAAGCAGAGACTCAAATAGTGCAAGTAGACACAGACATTGTACACACAGAGGATAGATGGTGGAGGGCTGTAGGCAGAGGGACTCAGCTAGTGGTCTCTCTTGCGCAAAAGAACTGCCATCAGCCACAAGCCAGCTTGACAACCTGCCTAGAACAGATCAAGAGCTGGATGACACAGTCATGTCTCAAGCTCAACGGTCATAAGACCGAGCTGATGCTTATGGGTCCATCAGCTCCCTCCACCTTGGAGCTGCTATGGCCCGTTAGCTCAGGCGCACCCCCCACACCCAGAGACAATATAAAAAGTCTCGGGGTGTGGCTGGACAAAACCCTGACCTTTAACATCTAAGCAACTAAATTGTCTGCAACTTGCTTTGGTCTCATCAGGATGGTGAAAAAAATCCTCCCGCTCCTTCCTTTTGATGCCAAGCAGGTAGTTATGCAGGGTCTTATCCAGTCCCGTTTGGACTTCAGTAACGCCCTGTATCCAGGGGCGCCTGATTACTGCCTACAAAAACTCCAGCGAATCCAGAACTGTGCAGCACGCGCATTGCTTGGCCTGCCACGCAGAACATCGGTGAAGCCTGGACTGAGAACCCTGCATTGGCTGTTAGGGAGAGAATTGAACTTAAATCTATGTGCATCTCCCATCAAGCATATTGGAAATCCGGCCCAGTAATTAACCATACGCTGATCACCCCTTATCGACCCAAAAAACAGCTCCGTTCTCTCCACGCCTTTCTGGCGGTAGTACCCCGGATTTGGAGATCCAGAGCTGGAGGACGGTCATTTTCTTACAACGCAGCCAAGCTATGGAACTCACTCCCCCTTCATCTAAGATCCAAAATCTAATTTGACGACCTTCCGTAAACAGCTTAAAACTTTTCTTTTTAATAAATCAGGTTAACCCCCTGCTTGTTCTTACTGGAGGGTATTGACTCAGTCTGTTAGCGCCTGGATGCCTCAGGGCAGCAACCACGCTTAATAAAACTCCTTTTCATTTCATTTCATTTCACAGATAGTGCAAGTAGACACAGACATGGTACACAGAGAGGGTAGATGGTGGAGGGTTGTAGGCAGAGGGACAGATAGTGCAAGCAGAGACAGACATGGTACACACAGAGCGTTGATGGTGTACGGCTGCAGGCAGAGTGACAGATGGTGCAAGCAGAGACAGACATGGTACACACAGAGCTTTGATGGTGTAGGGCTGCAGGCAGAGGGACAGATGGTGCAGTCACAAAAAAGATGGTGCAGAGAGAGGGTGAGATTGTTCAAGCAGAGACTCAGATAGTGCAAGCAGACACAGACATGGTACACACAGAGGATAGATGGTGGAGGGCTGCAGGTAGAGGGACAGATAGTGCAGTCACATAAAAGATGTTGCAGAGAGAGGGTGAAATGGTTCAAACAGAGACACAGGTAGTGCAAAGAGATACAGACATGGTGTGAGATTACAGGCAGTGAAGGGAAAGATTAAACATGCTAGCGCTGTGTAATACACACTAGCACTAGCAGGTATATCATAATAGAACTCTATAGATGCACATGAGAGGGTGCAGGCAGTGGGAGAGGGTTGGTGCAGACAGAAAATGACATAATGCAGGCAGAGAATAAACTGGTACAATCAGAGGATAGATGGTGGTGGGCTGCAGGCAGACGGACAGATGGTGCAGTCAGAGAAAATATGGTGCAGAGAGAGGGTGAGATGGGTTAAATTGGAAATGTATTTTCTGTCTGCACCAACTCTGTCCCTCTGGCTGTACAGAGGATAGATGGTGCAAGGCTGCAGGGAGAGACATAGATAGTGCAAGCAGACACAGATATGGTACACACAGAGGATAGGTGGTGCAGTGTTGCAGGCAGAGGGACAGATAGTGAAGGAGATACAGATATGGTACACAGAGGATAGATGGTGCAGGGCTGCAGGCAGAGGAACAGATAGTGCAAGCAGACACAGTCATGGTACACACAGGGGGTGTGAGACTACAGGCAGAGAAGGAAAAGATTTAACATGGTAGTGCTGTGTAATACATACCAGCAGTCATATCTTAATAGGCCTGTTCAGATGCACATGAGAGGGTGCAGGCAGTGTGAGAGGGTTGGTGCAGACAAAAAATGAGATAATGCAGGCAGAGAGTAAACTGGTACAATCAGAGGATAGATGGTGCAGGGCTGCAGGCATAGGGACAGATGATGCAGTCAGAGAAAATATGGTGCAGAGAGAGGGTGAAATGGTTCAAGCAGAGACACAGATAGTGCAAGCAGACACAGACATGGTACACACAGAGGATAGATGGTGGAGGGCTGTAGGCAGAGGGACAGATAGTGCAAGCAGACACAGACATGGTACACACAGAGGGTAGTTGGTGTAGGGCTGAAGGCAGAGGGACAGATAGTGCAAGCAGACACAGTCATGGTACACACAGGGGGTGTGAGACTACAGGCAGAGAAGGAAAAGATTTAACATGGTAGCGGTGTGAACCCTCTGCCTGTACCCTCTCATGTGCATCTTTAGAGGCCTATTATGATATGGCTGCTGGTGTGTATTAGAAAGTGCTACCATGTTATATTTTTTCCCTCTCTGTCTGTAGTCTTGCACCCTCTGCCTGTATCATTTTGTGTCTGTTTGTACTTTTTCTCCCTCTGTGTGTTAAATCACCTTAATCAAGAAGTGAGTAATGATTTAGGTGATGTAGTTGTAGAAAGTCCTATGCAGTATGAGTTTCAGGCATCTTAATTTTCAAATTGTGTTTATGCTGTGCAATTTAGATGTTTGGTGTGCTGTTGAAATGCAAAAGCAACTGTGTCTGTAGCATGTAGTAATCATTTCAGTGAATTTCATTTCAACATTCTCAGTCCCACCTTGACTCACTACACTGCTTTAATTTCACTTCATTGTCCTAAATCCTGAAACTCCATTCCTAGAAAAATATTAAAAGCTCCTGCAAAACAACTGCAGTGTTGTAAAGCCTAAAAGAATATTCCCAGCAAGACTTTCTTTGATTGTAGTAATCATTTTACTGAATTGGAAGGGATACTGTTATGTGTGTAAGATCACAGTGTGAGTCTGTTTTCATTTAAGACGAAGGTGGCAGAATAATTTGCGTAGTTAGTGTGTTTAAAAATATGGGAGTATATGTACTTATGAAATTGATAAAGGTAGTTTTTTATTATCTATTAGAGAAAATGATATAATTAAGTGTTTATTTTTTTTGCAAGGTCCAACAACATTATCATATTGGTGCAATGGAAGAGCATCAGGAGAACTTTGTTTTAAATTTTGACATGTCAGACGAACTAATAGAGGACCTTATAGATGGACCTTTGGCAGAGGAAATTAATAAAGAAAATGCAGATTTCTTTGATGAGACTTTGGACAGTGAATTACTGGAAGCGGTGGAAGATTTTGAATTTGAAGATCAACATTTTGAATTTGAGGAAAATCAAAATGAAATACCGGACGGTGTGATGTTGGAGGTTTTATTGGAATATGAAATGTTGGATGAATACATTTATAATTTTTAATTAAAAATTATTCGAGTGAGTCTTTTTGTAGTATTGTAATAATTTAGTTTGTTGATGTGTTTAAAAAAATAGCTTGACTCCAGTGATGTGGTGAGCCTGGAACTCACATCTGAGCAAACGCAGCCCACTCGGGGTGAAAATTGCAAAAAACACAGTTGATGGACAGAATGCAGAACAATGTCTTACATTCACCCCAGTACAAAGATACATCCCAGGCTCTCCACATCACTGGAGTCAAGCTATCCAGGCTGAAGAAGGCTGATAGCCAGAAACCGGTCCTTGGATGCTTGATTCCGGTCTAGGAATGACATGGCTTGGTAGTTCGTGCTGGACTGTTCCCATGAGGAACAGGGTCATGGCTGATTTGCATATAGCCAGTGTCTGACCTAGGGTGGTGTGGAGTGCAAAAAAACGATGGATTTAGGCCCAGATCTTTGTACTGGGGTGAATGTAATACATTGTTCTGCATTCTGTCCATCAACTGTGTTTTTTGCAATTTTCACCCCGAGTGGGCTGGGTATGCGCAGACGTGAGTCCAAGGCTCTCCACATCACTGGAGTCAAGCTATCCAGGCTGAAGAAGGCTCATAGCCAGAAACCGGTCCTTGGATGATTGATTCGGGTCTAGGAAAGACATGGCTTGGTAGTTTGGGCTGGACTGTTCCCATGAGGCACAGGGTCAAGGCTGATTTGCATATAGCCAGTGTCTGACCTAGGGTGGTGTGGAGTGCAAAAAAACGATGGATATAGGCCCAGATCTTTGTACTGGGGTGAATGTAAGACATTGTTCTGTATTCTGTCCATCAACTGTGTGTTTTGCAATTTTCACCCCGAGTGGGCTGGGTATGCTCAGACGTGAGTCCCAGGCTCTCCACATCACTGGAGTCAAGCTATCCAGGCTGAAGAAGGCTGATAGCCAGAAACCGGTCCTTGGATGCTTGATTCCGGTCTAGGAAAGACATGGCTTGGTAGTTCGGGCTGGACTGTTCCCATGAGGCACAGGGTCAAGGCTGATTTGCATATAGACAGTGTCTGACCTAGGGAGGTGTGGAGTGCAAGAAAACGATGAATTTAGGCCCAGATCTTTGTACTGGGGTGAATGTAAGACATTGTTCTGCATTCTGTCCATCAACTGTGTTTTTTGCAATTTTCACCCCGAGTGGGCTGGGTATGCTCAGACGTGAGTCCCAGGCTCTCCACATAACTGGAGTCAAGCTATCCAGGCTGAAGAAGGCTGATAGCCAGAAACCGGTCCTTGGATGCTTGATTCCGGTCTAGAAAAGACATGGCTTGGTAGTTCGGGCTGGACTGTTCCCATGAGGCACAGGGTCGAAGCTGATTTGCATATAGCCAGTGTCTGACCTAAGGTGGTGTTGAGTGCAAAAAAACGATAGATTTAGGCCCAGATCTTTGTACTGGGGTGAATGTAAGACATTTTTCTACATTCTGTCCATCAACTGTGTTTTTTGCAATTTTCAACCCGAGTGGGCTGGGTATGCTCAGACGTGAGTCCCAGGCTCTCCACATCACTGGAGTCAAGCTATCCAGGCTGAAGAAGGCTGATAGCCAGAAACCGGTCCTTGGATGCTTGATTCCGGTCTAGGAAAGACATGGATTGGTAGTTCGGGCTGGACTATTCCAATGAGGCACAGGGTCAAGGCTGATTTGCATATAGCCAGTGTCTGACCTAGGGTGGTGTGGAGTGCATAAAAACGATGGATTTAGGCCCAGATCTTTGTACTGGGGTGAATGTAAGACGTTGTTTTACATTCTGTCCATCAACTGTGTTTTTTGCAATTTTCACCCCGAGTGGGCTGGGTATGCTCAGACGTGAGTCCCAGGCTCTCCACATCACTGGAGTCAAGCTATCCAGGCTGAAGAAGGCTGATAGCCAGAAACCGGTCCTTGGATGCTTGATTCCGGTTTAGGAAAGACATAGCTTGGTAGTTCGGGCTGTACTGTTCCCACGAGGCACAGGGTCGAGGCTGATTTGCATATAGCCAGTGTCTGACCTAGGGTGGTGTGGAGTGCAAAATAAACAATGGATTTAGGCCCAGATCTTTGTACTGGGGTGAATGTAAGACATTGTTCTACTTTCTGTCCATCAACTGTGTTTTTTGCAATTTTCACCCCAAGTGGGCTGGGTATGCTCAGACATGAGTCCCAGGCTCTCCAAATCACTCGAGTCAAGCTATCCAGGCTGAAGAAGGCTGATAGTCAGAAACCGGTCCTTGGATGCTTGATTCCAGTCTAGGAAAGACATGGCTTGGTAGTTCGGGCTGGACTGTTCCCATGAGGCACAGGGTCAAGGCTGATTTGCATATAGCCAGTGTCTGACCTAGGGTGGTGTGGAGTGCAAAAAAACAATGGATTTAGGCCCAGATCTTTGTACTGGGGTGAATGTAAGACATTGTTCTACATTCTGTCCATCAACTGTGTTTTTTGCAATTTTCACCCCGAGTGGGCTGGTTATGCTCAAACGTGAGTCCCAGGATCTCCACATCACAGGAGTCAAGCTATCCAGGCTGAAGAAGGCTGATAGCCAGAAACCGGTCCTTGGATGCTTGATTCCGGTTTAGGAAAGACATAGCTTGGTAGTTCGGGCTGTACTGTTCCCACGAGGCACAGGGTCGAGGCTGATTTGCATATAGCCAGTGTCTGACCTAGGGTGGTGTTGAGTGCAAAAAAACGATAGATTTAGGCCCAGATCTTTGTACTGGGGTGAATGTAAGACATTTTTCTACATTCTGTCCATCAACTGTGTTTTTTGCAATTTTCAACCCGAGTGGGCTGGGTATGCTCAGACGTGAGTCCCAGGCTCTCCACATCACTGGAGTCAAGCTATCCAGGCTGAAGAAGGCTGATAGCCAGAAACCGGTCCTTGGATGCTTGATTCCGGTCTAGGAAAGACATGGATTGGTAGTTCGGGCTGGACTATTCCAATGAGGCACAGGGTCAAGGCTGATTTGCATATAGCCAGTGTCTGACCTAGGGTGGTGTGGAGTGCAAAAAAACAATGGATTTAGGCCCAGATCTTTGTACTGGGGTGAATGTAAGACATTGTTCTACATTCTGTCCATCAACTGTGTTTTTTGCAATTTTCACCCCGAGTGGGCTGGTTATGCTCAAACGTGAGTCCCAGGATCTCCACATCACTGGAGTCAAGCTATCCAGGCTGAAGAAGGCTGATAGCCAGAAACCGGTCCTTGGATGCTTGATTCCGGTTTGGGAAAGACATAGCTTGGTAGTTCGGGCTGTACTGTTCCCACGAGGCACAGGGTCGAGGCTGATTTGCATATAGCCAGTGTCTGACCTAGGGTGGTGTGGAGTGCAAAAAAACAATGGATTTAGGCCCAGATCTTTGTACTGGGGTGAATGTAAGACATTGTTCTACATTCTGTCCATCAACTGTGTTTTTTGCAATTTTCACCCCAAGTGGGCTGGGTATGCTCAGACGTGAGTCCCAGGCTCTCCAAATCACTGGAGTCAAGCTATCCAGGCTGAAGAAGGCTGATAGCCAGAAACCGGTCCTTGGATGCTTGATTCCAGTCTAGGAAAGACATGGCTTGGTAGTTCGGGCTGGACTGTTCCCATGAGGCACAGGGTCAAGGCTGATTTGCATATAGCCAGTGTCTGACCTAGGGTGGTATGGAGTGCAAAAAAACAATGGATTTAGGCCCAGGTCTTTGTACTGGGGTAAATGTAAGACATTGTTCTGCATTCTGTCCATCAACTGTGTTTTTTGCAATTTTCACCCCGAGTGGGCTGGTTATGCTCAGACGTGAGTCCCAGGATCTCCACATCACTGGAGTCAAGCTATCCAGGCTGAAGAAGGCTGATAGCCAGAAACCAGTCCTTGGATGCTTGATTCCAGTCTAGGAAAGACATGGCTTGGTAGTTCGGGCTGGACTGTTCCCATGAGGCACAGGGTCAAGGCTGATTTGCATATAGCCAGTGTCTGACCTAGGGTGGTGTGGAGTGCAAAAAAATGATGGATTTAGGCCCAGATCTTTGTACTGGGGTGAATGTAAGACATTGTTCTGCATTCTGTCCATCAACTGTGTTTTTTGCAATTTTCACCCCGAGTGGGCTGGGTATGCTCAGACGTGAGTCCCAGGCTCTCCACATCACTGGAGTCAAGCTATCCAGGCTGAAGAAGGCTGATATCAGAAACCGGTCCTTGGATGCTTGATTCCGGTCTAGGAAAGACATGGCTTGGTAGTTCGGGCTAGACTGTTCCCATGAGGCACAGGGTCAAGGCTGATTTGCATATAGCCAGTGTCTGACCTAGGGTGGTGTGGAGTGCAAAAAAACAAAGGATTTAGGCCCAGATCTTTGTACTGGGGTGAATGTAAGACATTGTTCTGCATTCTGTCCATCAACTGTGTTTTTTGCAATTTTCACCCCGAATGGGCTGGGTATGCTCAGACGTGAGTCCCAGGCTCTCCACATCACTGGAGTCAAGCTATCCAGGCTGAAGAAGACTGATAGCCAGAAACCGGTCCTTGGATGCTTGATTCCGGTCTAGGAAAGATATGGCTTGGTAGTTCGGGCTGGACTGTTCCCATAAGGCACAGGGTTAAGGCTGATTTGCATATAGCCAGTGTCTGACCTAGGGTGATGTGGAGTGCAAAAAAACTATGGATTTAGGCCCAGAACTTTGTACTGGGGTGAATGTAAGACATTGTTCTGCATTCTGTCCATCAACTGAGTTTTTTGCAATTTTCACCCCGAGTGGGCTGGGTATGCTCAGATGTGAGTCCCAGGCTCTCCACATCACTGGATTCAAGCTATCCAGGCTGAAGAAGGCTGATAGCCAGAAACCGGTCCTTGGATGCTTGATTCCGGTCTAGGAAAGACATGGCTTGGTAGTTCGGGCTGGACTGTTCCCATGAGGCACAGGGTCAAGGCTGATTTGCATATAGCCAGTGTCTGACCTAGGGAGGTGTGGAGTGCAAACAAATGAAGGATTTAGGCCCAGATCTTTGTACTGGGGTGAATGTAAGACATTGTTCTGCATTCTGTCCATCAACTGCGTTTTTTGCAATTTTCACCCGAGTGGGCTGGGTATGCTCAGACGTGAGTCCCAGGCTCTCCACATCACTGGAGTCAAGCTATCCAGGCTGAAGAAGGCTGATAGCCAGAAACCGGTCCTTGGATGCTTGATTCCGGTCTAGGAAAGACATGGCTTGGTAGTTCAGGCTGGATTGTTCCCATGAGGCACAGGGTCAAGTCTGATTTGCATATAGCCAGTGTCTGACCTAGGGTGGTGTGGAGTGCAAAAAAAACGATGGATTTAGGCCCAGATCTTTGTACTGGGGTGAATGTAAGACAGTGTTCTGCATTCTGTCCATCAACTGTGTTTTTTGCAATTTTCACCCCAAGTGGGCTGGGTATGCTCAGACGTGAGTCCCAGGCTCTCCGCATCACTGGAGTCAAGCTATCCAGGTTGAAGAAGGCTGATAGCCAGAAACCGGTCCTTGGATGCTTGATTCCGGTCTAGGAAAGACATGGCTTGGTAGTTCGGGCTGGACTGTTCCCATGAGCCAGTGTCTGACCTAGGGTGGTGTGGAGTGCAAAAAACCGGTGGATTTAGGCCCAGATCTTTGTACTGGGGTGAATGTAAGACATTGTTCTGCATTCTGTCCATCAACTGTGTTTTTTGCAACGTGCTGTAGAAATGCCATAGCAAGTCTCTCTGTAGCATGTAGTAATCATTTCTCTTCCTCAGTGTATGTGTTTTAAGACATGGGAATACATGTACTAATGGAGTGAGTTAGAGTTTAAGACATGCAGTGCTTTATACTCCTAGCCCTTGCATGATACTATACACTGCCCAAGCACAATTGTATTGCTCTAAAGTCAGAAATATGAATCTCACCATGACTTCCTACACTGTCTAAACACCACTGCACTGTTCAGAACATTGAAACACCATTCTAAGAAAATTCCCCTATAATGTTGAAACACCACTGCACTGCCATAAATTGAGAAACAGCAGTGACTGTATGATTTGCTACTCTGCTTAGACACTGTTGCTGTACCTTCAACTTACTTATGAAATGAATCAGTGTTTACATCATGTAGTTGTTGAAATTGCTATGTAGTATGTTAGTAGTGGTGTATAACATGTTTTTTTCTTCACTTCATTTGGGTGACTTTAGGTCTTGCAAGAACACAAAATCGAGTTTTGAAATCTGTACAAGAAATTGGGTATTTAGCAGAGAGAGAACCAAACAGTACAGATATTTTGAAGACAAATATGTTGGATACATACTATCCAAATAGAAGTAATCATCTTGACAATTTTTGTCTCTATGAAGTACTGCAAAGCTATACTTTTAAGAAGAACATTACAGACGATATCAATAAAGGAGTATATGCTGTGATTGGTTCTGAAGGATGTCTGGTGAAACAAAGAAAAGGACATTTGATTAATCATCGAAAACTGAGTTGCGAAACTGCTTACAAAAGGGAATTTTACTATTTAGCTCTTTTGCAACTCTTTAAGCCGTGACGTACAGAAGAGGAACTACTTGGAGATTTTCTTAGTTATGAATATTCATTCATCGCAATCAAACATACTATAGAATGTCCTGTTTTTACTAATTAACTCCAAATGTTGAACGAGGAAATACAGCAAGAAGCTACAATTGCCGCAGAGATTGCTAGAGACAGTTCTCAAGACAGTCAAAGTTCTACTTCGTTGAGTCAAGATCCACTAGGAGGACCAATTATCCAAAATGAAGCAGCTACTGACATGGATGAGATGGAAAGAGCAATGGAACAAGCTCAGGAGGATGTAATACACTTAGAAGAATTGGAAAAACAACTAAATGTTGAGCAAAAACAAATATACGATGAAGTGACAGAGCAGATTGAGCATGGTTTATGTCATGATAAAAAAGAGTGCTCATGTACATTATTTAAACCTGTCCAACTGTACGTGAGTGGAGAAGCAGGAACTGGAAAAAGTTTCCTAATTAAAGTAATTACAACTAATCTACAGAAAAGAACAGAGTCGTCACTCTCTTGTGTTGTTACCGCGCCAACTGGGTTGGCAGCACATAACATTAAAGGGATTACTTTACATCGTTTATTGATGTTGCCAGTAGAGCACGAAAATAAATTAGAATACCACAAGCTATCTGGAGAAGCTTGTTGTGAAGTTTCCAGAGTATTGAAAAAAATGAAACTTCTCATTATCGATGAGGTAAGCATGGTATCACATTTAATGTTTGCCTTTGTGCATTTAAGAATGCAACAAATTCTTAAAACAGAGTATGATGTGTTATTTGGAGGCAAACATATCATCGTGTTTGGAGATCTACTACAGCTAACTCCTGTGAAAGGACAACCAGTGTTTAAAACCGTTACACATGAAGATACCAGAAAGTGCCTGGGAAGCATTGGAAATGTTAATATATGGTTATATGTCAAATATACAGAACTAACTCAAAATATGCGACAGGCAAAGAATGCTGATTATAAAAGTATTCTTGAAGATATAAGAATTGGAAAAGTGAGTGAACATGGCAAAGAAGCTTTACAGGCACGATTACTTTCAAAAAATTTTCCAAAGGAAAATGTTGGTGCAGAGAATATATATAGAAAAATTGCTGAAAATAAATCAATGATATGCTTAATCCCAACTCTGTAAGAATGTGCAATCTTCAATGAAACAATGTAGAAAATGAAGACATTATAAAATTGGAAGCTATTGATAGAATAGAGCATGAAGGAGCTACTATTATTTTGTCAGAAAAGTTAAAGTCAAAATTGGATTCTTTAGACAAATCAATATCTAAAACAGCTGGTTTAGAAAAGAATCTATATGTATGTTTAAATTTTCGGATAATTGTACGACGTAATTTACATGTGGAAAGAGGTTTAGTAAATAGAGCAATGGGATATGTTGTTGGTTTTGTGAATTACCCAAATAGAGATAACATTGAATTTTTGAAAATCAAATTTGCTGATATTGAAGAAGTACAACAATTGAGTCGTTGTTCGACTCGATTTTTGCTAGTAAAAGATTTATATGTCAGCCGAAAACAGTTTCCTGTTTGTTTGGCATATGCGGTGACTATTCATAAATCGCAAGGTTTGTGTGTAGATAGTGCTTTGGTGATTATTGGAAGCACTGTGTTCAAAGAGGGTATGGCATATGTTGCTTTATCTTGAGTCAGAACTTTATCTGGATAATACTTGATTGATTTTGATGAAACAAAGATTAGTGCAGATCAAAATTGTGTGAAAGAGTACAATAGGTTAAGAAGAGAATATGCTCCAAATTTACCTCAATATCCTTTATTTGAAAAGCCTGTGGTACGTCGAAAAAGAATATATGAGAAAATATGTAGTGAGGTTGTAGAGTGAATCCCAGGCTCTCCACATCACTGGAGTCAAGCTATCCAGGCTGAAGAAGGCTGATATCAGAAACCGGTCCTTGGATGCTTGATTCCGGTCTAGGAAAGACATGGCTTGGTAGTTCGGGCTGGACTGTTCCCATGAGGCACAGGGTCAAGGCTGATTTGCATATAGCCAGTGTCTGACCTAGGGTGGTGTGGAGTGCAAAAAAATGATGGATTTAGGCCCAGATCTTTGTACTGGGGTGAATGTAAGACATTGTTCTGCGTTCTGTCCATCAACTGTGTTTTTTGCAATTTTCACCCCAAGAGGGCTGGGTATGCTCTGACGTGAGTCCCATGCTCTCCACATCACAGGAGTCAAGCTATCCAGGCTGAAGAAGGCTGATAGCCAGAAACCGGTCCTTGGATGCTTAATTCCGGTCTAGGAAAGACATGGCTTGGTAGTTCGGGCTGGACTGTTCCCATGAGGCACAGTGTCAAGGCTGATTTGCATATAGCCAGTGTCTGACCTAGGGTGGTGTGGAGTGCAAAAAAACGATGGATTTAGGCCCAGATCTTTGTACTGGGGTGAATGTAAGACATTGTTCTGCATTCTGTCCATCAACTGAGTTTTTTGCAATTTTCACCCCGAGTGGGCTGGGTATGCTCAGATGTGAGTCCCAGGCTCTCCACATCACTGGAGTCAAGCTATCCAGGCTGAAGAAGGCTGATAGCCAGAAACCGGTCCTTGGATGCTTGATTCCGGTCTAGGAAAGACATGGCTTGGTAGTTCGGGCTGGACTGTTCCCATGAGGCACAGTGTCAAGGCTGATTTGCATATAGCCAGTGTCTGACCTAGGCTGGTGTGGAGTGCAAAAAAACGATGGATTTAGGCCCAGATCTTTGTACTGGGGTGAATGTAAGACATTGTTCTGCATTTTGTCCATCAACTGAGTTTTTTGCAATTTTCACCCTGAGTGGGCTGGGTATGCTCAGACGTGAGTCCCAGACTCTCCACATCACTGGAGTCAAGCTATCCAGGCTGAAGAAGGCTGATAGCCAGAAACCGGTCCTTGGATGCTTGATTCCGGTCTAGGAAAGACATGGCTTGGTAGTTCGGGCTGGACTGTTCCCATGAGGCACAGGGTCAAGGCTGATTTGCATATAGCCAGTGTCTGACCTAGGGTGGTGTGGAGTGCAAAAAAAATGATGGATTTAGGCCCAGATCTTTGTACTGGGGTGAATGTAAGACATTGTTCTGCATTCTGTCCATCAACTGTGTTTTTTGCAATTTTCACCCCAAGTGGGCTGGGTATGCTCTGACGTGAGTCCCATGCTCTCCACATCACAGGAGTCAAGCTATCCAGGCTGAAGAAGGCTGATAGCCAGAAACCGGTCCTTGGATGCTTAATTCCGGTCTAGGAAAGACATGGCTTGGTAGTTCGGGCTGGACTGTTCCCATGAGGCACAGTGTCAAGGCTGATTTGCATTTAGCCAGTGTCTGACCTAGGGTGGTGTGGAGTGCAAAAAAACGATGGATTTAGGCCCAGATCGTTGTACTGGGGTGAATGTAAGACATTGTTCTGCATTCTGTCCATCAACTGAGTTTTTTGCAATTTTCACCCCGAGTGAGCTGGGTATGCTCAGACGTGAGTCCCAGGCTCTCCACATCACTGGAGTCAAGCTATCCAGGCTTAAGAAGGCTGATAGCCAGAAACCGGTCCTTGGATGCTTGATTCCGGTCTAGGAAAGACATGGCTTGGTAGTTCGGGCTGGACTGTTCCCATGAGGCACAGTGTCAAGGCTGATTTGCATATAGCCAGTGTCTGACCTAGGGTGCTGTGGAGTGCAAAAAAACGAAGGATTTAGGCCCAGATCTTTGGACTGGGGTGAATGTAAGACATTGTTCTGCATTTTGTCCATCAACTGAGTTTTTTGCAATTTTCACCCCGAGTGGGCTGGGTATGCTCAGACGTGAGTCCCAGGCTCTCCACATCACTGGAGTCAAGCTATCCAGGCTGAAGAAGGCTGATAGCCAGAAACCGGTCCTTGGATGCTTGATTCCGGTCTAGGAAAGACATGGCTTGGTAGTTCGGGCTGGACTGTTCCCATGAGGCACATGGTCAAGGCTGATTTACATATAGCCAGTGTCTGACCTAGGGTGGTTTGGAGTGCAAAAAAACGATGGATTTAGGCCCAGATCTTTGTACTGGGGTGAATGTAAGACAGTGTTCTGCATTCTGTCCATCAACTGTGTTTTTTGCAATTTTCACCCCAAGTGGGCTGGGTATGCTCAGACGTGAGTCCCAGGCTCTCCGCATCACTGGAGTCAAGCTATCCAGGTTGAAGAAGGCTGATAGCCAGAAACCGGTCCTTGGATGCTTGATTCGGGTCTAGGAAAGACATGGCTTGGTAGTTCGGGCTGGACTGTTCCCATGAGCCAGTGTCTGACCTAGGGTGGTGTGGAGTGCAAAAAAACGATGGATTTAGGCCCAGATCTTTGTACTGGGGTGAATGTAAGACATTGTTCTGAATTCTGTCCATCAACTGTGTTTTTTGCAACGTGCTGTAGAAATGCCATAGCAAGTCTCTCTGTAGCATGTAGTAATCATTTCTCTTCCTCAGTGTATGTGTTTTAAGACATGGGAATACATGTACTAATGGAGTGAGTTAGAGTTTAAGACATGCAGTGCTTTATACTCCTAGCCCTTGCATGATACTATACACTGCCCAAGCACAATTGTATTGCTCTAAAGTCAGAAATATGAATCTCACCATGACTTCCTACACTGTCTAAACACCACTGCACTGTTCAGAACATTGAAACACCATTCTAAGAAAATTCCCCAATAATGTTGAAACACCACTGCACTGCCATAAATTGAGAAACAGCAGTGACTGTATGATTTCCTACTCTGCTTAGACAATGTTGCTGTACCTTCAACTTACTTATGAAATGAATCAGTGTTTACATCATGTAGTTGTTGAAATTGCTATGTAGTATGTTAGTAGTGGTGTATAACATTTTTTTTCTTCACTTCATTTGGGTGACTTTAGGTCTTGCAAGAACACGAAATCGAGTTTTGAAATCTGTACAAGAAATTGGGTATTTAGCAGAGAGAGAACCAAACAGTACAGATATTTTGAAGACAAATATGTTGGATACATACTATCCAAATAGAAGTAATCATCTTGACAATTTTTGTCTCTATGAAGTACTGCAAAGCTATACTTTTAAGAAGAACATTACAGACGATATCAATAAAGGAGTATATGCTGTGATTGGTTCTGAAGGATGTCTGGTGAAACAAAGAAAAGGACATTTGATTAATCATCGAAAACTGAGTTGCGAAACTGCTTACAAAAGGGAATTTTACTATTTAGCTCTTTTGCAACTCTTTAAGCCGTGACGTACAGAAGAGGAACTACTTGGAGATTTTCTTAGTTATGAATATTCATTCATCGCAATCAAACATACTATAGAATGTCCTGTTTTTACTAATTAACTCCAAATGTTGAACGAGGAAATACAGCAAGAAGCTACAATTGCCGCAGAGATTGCTAGAGACAGTTCTCAAGACAGTCAAAGTTCTACTTCGTTGAGTCAAGATCCACTAGGAGGACCAATTATCCAAAATGAAGCAGCTACTGCCATGGATGAGATGGAAAGAGCAATGGAACAAGCTCAGGAGGATGTAATACACTTAGAAGAATTGGAAAAACAACTAAATGTTGAGCAAAAACAAATATACGATGAAGTGACAGAGCAGATTGAGCATGGTTTATGTCATGATAAAAAAGAGTGCTCATGTACATTATTTAAACCTGTCCAACTGTACGTGAGTGGAGAAGCAGGAACTGGAAAAAGTTTCCTAATTAAAGTAATTACAACTAATCTACAGAAAAGAACAGAGTCGTCACTCTCTTGTGTTGTTACCGCGCCAACTGGGTTGGCAGCACATAACATTAAAGGGATTACTTTACATCGTTTATTGATGTTGCCAGTAGAGCACGAAAATAAATTAGAATACCACAAGCTATCTGGAGAAGCTTGTTGTGAAGTTTCCAGAGTATTGAAAAAAATGAAACTTCTCATTATCGATGAGGTAAGCATGGTATCACATTTAATGTTTGCCTTTGTGCATTTAAGAATGCAACAAATTCTTAAAACAGAGTATGATGTGTTATTTGGAGGCAAACATATCATCGTGTTTGGAGATCTACTACAGCTAACTCCTGTGAAAGGACAACCAGTGTTTAAAACCGTTACACATGAAGATACCAGAAAGTGCCTGGGAAGCATTGGAAATGTTAATATATGGTTATATTTCAAATATACAGAACTAACTCAAAATATGCGACAGGCAAAGAATGCTGATTATAAAAGTATTCTTGAAGATATAAGAATTGGAAAAGTGAGTGAACATGGCAAAGAAGCTTTACAGGCACGATTACTTTCAAAAATTTTTCCAAAGGAAAATGTTGGTGCAGAGAATATATATAGAAAAATTGCTGAAAATAAATCAATGATATGCTTAATCCCAACTCTGTAAGAATGTGCAATCTTCAATGAAACAATGTAGAAAATGAAGACATTATAAAATTGGAAGCTATTGATAGAATAGAGCATGAAGGAGCTACTATTATTTTGTCAGAAAAGTTAAAGTCAAAATTGGATTCTTTAGACAAATCAATATCTAAAACAGCTGGTTTAGAAAAGAATCTATATGTATGTTTAAATTTTCGGATAATTGTACGACGTAATTTACATGTGGAAAGAGGTTTAGTAAATAGAGCAATGGGATATGTTGTTGGTTTTGTGAATTACCCAAATAGAGATAACATTGAATTTTTGAAAATCAAATTTGCTGATATTGAAGAAGTACAACAATTGAGTCGTTGTTCGACTCGATTTTTGCTAGTAAAAGATTTATATGTCAGCCGAAAACAGTTTCCTGTTTGTTTGGCATATGCGGTGACTATTCATAAATCGCAAGGTTTGTGTGTAGATAGTGCTTTGGTGATTATTGGAAGCACTGTGTTCAAAGAGGGTATGGCATATGTTGCTTTATCTTGAGTCAGAACTTTATCTGGATAATACTTGATTGATTTTGATGAAACAAAGATTAGTGCAGATCAAAATTGTGTGAAAGAGTACAATAGGTTAAGAAGAGAATATGCTCCAAATTTACCTCAATATCCTTTATTTGAAAAGCCTGTGGTACGTCGAAAAAGAATATATGAGAAAATATGTAGTGAGGTTGTAGAGTGAATCCCAGGCTCTCCACATCACTGGAGTCAAGCTATCCAGGCTGAAGAAGGCTGATATCAGAAACCGGTCCTTGGATGCTTGATCCTGGTCTAGGAAAGACATGGCTTGGTAGTTCGGGCTGGACTGTTCCCATGAGGCACAGGGTCAAGGCTGATTTGCATATAGCCAGTGTCTGACCTAGGGTGGTGTGGAGTGCAAAAAAATGATGGATTTAGGCCCAGATCTTTGTACTGGGGTGAATGTAAGACATTGTTCTGCGTTCTGTCCATCAACTGTGTTTTTTGCAATTTTCACCCCAAGAGGGCTGGGTATGCTCTGACGTGAGTCCCATGCTCTCCACATCACAGGAGTCAAGCTATCCAGGCTGAAGAAGGCTGATAGCCAGAAACCGGTCCTTGGATGCTTAATTCCGGTCTAGGAAAGACATGGCTTGGTAGTTCGGGCTGGACTGTTCCCATGAGGCACAGTGTCAAGGCTGATTTGCATATAGCCAGTGTCTGACCTAGGGTGGTGTGGAGTGCAAAAAAACGATGGATTTAGGCCCAGATCTTTGTACTGGGGTGAATGTAAGACATTGTTCTGCATTCTGTCCATCAACTGAGTTTTTTGCAATTTTCACCCCAAGTGGGCTGGGTATGCTCAGATGTGAGTCCCAGGCTCTCCACATCACTGGAGTCAAGCTATCCAGGCTGAAGAAGGCTGATAGCCAGAAACCGGTCCTTGGATGCTTGATTCCGGTCTAGGAAAGACATGGCTTGGTAGTTCGGGCTGGACTGTTCCCATGAGGCACAGTGTCAAGGCTGATTTGCATATAGCCAGTGTCTGACCTAGGCTGGTGTGGAGTGCAAAAAAACGATGGATTTAGGCCCAGATCTTTGTACTGGGGTGAATGTAAGACATTGTTCTGCATTTTGTCCATCAACTGAGTTTTTTGCAATTTTCACCCTGAGTGGGCTGGGTATGCTCAGACGTGAGTCCCAGACTCTCCACATCACTGGAGTCAAGCTATCCAGGCTGAAGAAGGCTGATAGCCAGAAACCGGTCCTTGGATGCTTGATTCCGGTCTAGGAAAGACATGGCTTGGTAGTTCGGGCTGGACTGTTCCCATGAGGCACAGGGTCAAGGCTGATTTGCATATAGCCAGTGTCTGACCTAGGGTGGTGTGGAGTGCAAAAAAATGATGGATTTAGGCCCAGATCTTTGTACTGGGGTGAATGTAAGACATTGTTCTGCATTCTGTCCATCAACGGTGTTTTTTGCAATTTTCACCCCAAGTGGGCTGGGTATGCTCTGACGTGAGTCCCATGCTCTCCACATCACAGGAGTCAAGCTATCCAGGCTGAAGAAGGCTGATAGCCAGAAACCGGTCCTTGGATGCTTAATTCCGGTCTAGGAAAGACATGGCTTGGTAGTTCGGGCTGGACTGTTCCCATGAGGCACAGTGTCAAGGCTGATTTGCATTTAGCCAGTGTCTGACCTAGGGTGGTGTGGAGTCCAAAAAAACGATGGATTTAGGCCCAGATCGTTGTACTGGGGTGAATGTAAGACATTGTTCTGCATTCTGTCCATCAACTGAGTTTTTTGCAATTTTCACCCCGAGTGAGCTGGGTATGCTCAGACGTGAGTCCCAGGCTCTCCACATCACTGGAGTCAAGCTATCCAGGCTTAAGAAGGCTGATAGCCAGAAACCGGTCCTTGGATGCTTGATTCCGGTCTAGGAAAGACATGGCTTGGTAGTTCGGGCTGGACTGTTCCCATGAGGCACATGGTCAAGGCTGATTTACATATAGCCAGTGTCTGACCTAGGGTGGTTTGGAGTGCAAAAAAACGATGGATTTAGGCCCAGATCTTTGTACTGGGGTGAATGTAAGACAGTGTTCTGCATTCTGTCCATCAACTGTGTTTTTTGCAATTTTCACCCCAAGTGGGCTGGGTATGCTCAGACGTGAGTCCCAGGCTCTCCGCATCACTGGAGTCAAGCTATCCAGGTTGAAGAAGGCTGATAGCCAGAAACCGGTCCTTGGATGCTTGATTCCGGTCTAGGAAAGACATGGCTTGGTAGTTCGGGCTGGACTGTTCCCATGAGCCAGTGTCTGACCTAGGGTGGTGTGGAGTGCAAAAAAACGATGGATTTAGGCCCAGATCTTTGTACTGGGGTGAATGTAAGACATTGTTCTGAATTCTGTCCATCAACTGTGTTTTTTGCAACGTGCTGTAGAAATGCCATAGCAAGTCTCTCTGTAGCATGTAGTAATCATTTCTCTTCCTCAGTGTATGTGTTTTAAGACATGGGAATACATGTACTAATGGAGTGAGTTAGAGTTTAAGACATGCAGTGCTTTATACTCCTAGCCCTTGCATGATACTATACACTGCCCAAGCACAATTGTATTGCTCTAAAGTCAGAAATATGAATCTCACCATGACTTCCTACACTGTCTAAACACCACTGCACTGTTCAGAACATTGAAACACCATTCTAAGAAAATTCCCCAATAATGTTGAAACACCACTGCACTGCCATAAATTGAGAAACAGCAGTGACTGTATGATTTCCTACTCTGCTTAGACAATGTTGCTGTACCTTCAACTTACTTATGAAATGAATCAGTGTTTACATCATGTAGTTGTTGAAATTGCTATGTAGTATGTTAGTAGTGGTGTATAAAAATTTTTTTCTTCACTTCATTTGGGTGACTTTAGGTCTTGCAAGAACAAGAAATCGAGTTTTGAAATCTGTACAAGAAATTGGGTATTTAGCAGAGAGAGAACCAAACAGTACAGATATTTTGAAGACAAATATGTTGGATACATACTATCCAAATAGAAGTAATCATCTTGACAATTTTTGTCTCTATGAAGTACTGCAAAGCTATACTTTTAAGAAGAACATTACAGACGATATCAATAAAGGAGTATATGCTGTGATTGGATCTGAAGGATGTCTGGTGAAACAAAGAAAAGGACATTTGATTAATCATCGAAAACTGAGTTGCGAAACTGCTGACAAAAGGGAATTTTACTATTTAGCTCTTTTGCAACTCTTTAAGCCGTGGCGTACAGAAGAGGAACTACTTGGAGATTTTCTTAGTTATGAAGATTCATTCATCGCAATCAAACATACTATAGAATGTCCTGCTTTTACTAATTATCTCCAAATTTTGAACGAGGAAATACAGCAAGTAGCTACAATTGCTGCAGAGATTGCTAGAGACCGTTCTCAAGACAGTCAAAGTTCGGCTTCGTTGAGTCAAGATCGACTAGGAGGACCAATTATCCAAAATGAAGCAGCTACTGCCATGGATGAGGTGGAAAGAGCAATGGAACAAGCTCAGGAGGATGTAATACACTTAGAAGAATTGGAAAAACAACTAAATGTTGAGCAAAAACAAATATACGATGAAGTGACAGAGCAGATTGAGCATGGTTTATGTCATGATAAAAAAGAGTGCTCATGTACATTATTTAAACCTGTCCAACTGTACGTGAGTGGAGAAGCAGGAACTGGAAAAAGTTTCCTAATTAAAGTAATTACAACTAATCTACAGAAAAGAACAGAGTCGTCACTCTCTTGTGTTGTTACCGCGCCAACTGGGTTGGCAGCATAACATTAAAGGGATTACTTTACATTGTTTATTGATGTTGCCAGAAGAGCACGAAAATAAATTAGAATACCACAAGCTATCTGGAGAACCTTGTTGTTAAGTCTCCAGAGTATTGAAAAAAATGAAACTTCTCATTATTGATGAGGTAAGCATGGTATCACATTTAATGTTTGCCTTTGTGCATTTAAGAATGCAACAAATTCTTAAAACAGAGTATGATGTGTTATTTGGAGGCAAACATATCATCGTGTTTGGAGATCTACTACAGCTAACTCCTGTGAAAGGACAACCAGCGTTTAAAACCGTTACACATGAAGATACCAGAAAGTGCCTGGGAAGCATTGGAAATGTTAATATATGGTTATATTTCAAATATACAGAACTGGTAGGGTGTTAAAATATCGATAACAAAAATATAGCTGAAATAAATATCGTTGCAAAAATATCGTTTACAAAAATATCGACACCCTATACTTAAACAGGTAAGTACATAAATATCGACTCCAAAATATCGTTGTAATTAATATAGATGTAAAAAATATCGACTTTTTAAAATAATTAAAATTACATTAAATAATAAATAAATATAAGTACTATTAACAAAATACATTACATTACTTTTATTTTTTAACTATTTCAAACAAATTTACTACACTTTTTAATTATAAAATTAATAAATGTGGACATATAAATTAATTTTACACATTACTTTATATAACAACAATAATACATATATATAATTAAAATACCCCTTTACCCAAAAACATTTTCACTAAAAAAATCCTGTACACACACCTAAAATTAATTACAAAATTAACATAATTAATGACATAATTATTATTCAATTAACTAATTAAAATTAATTAACTATTATTTATTACACTATTTATATTTATTTAAAACATTAATTAATTTATTATTTCATTATATTTAAAAACCCCTTTACCCAAAAACTGAAAACTGACCCTGAACACAAAAAATACCCCTTTACCCAAAAACTAAAAACTGACCCTGAACCCTAAAAATACCCCTTTACCCAAAAACTAAAAACTGACCCTGAACCCTAAAAATACCCCTTTACCCAAAAACTGAAAACTGACCCTGAACCCTAAAAATACCCCTTTACCCAAAAACTGAAAACTGACCCTGAACCCTAAAAATACCCCTTTATCCAAAAACTGAAAACTGACCCTGAACCCTAAAAATACCCCTTTACCCAAAAACTAAAAACTGACCCTGAACCCTAAAAATACCCCTTTACCCAAAAACTAAAAACTGACCCTGAACTCTAAAAATACCCCTTTACCCAAAAACTGAAAACTGACCCTGAACCCTAAAAATACCCCTTTACCCAAAAACTGAAAACTGACCCTGAACCCTAAAAATACCCCTTTACCCAAAAACTGAAAACTGACCCTGAACCCTAAAAATACCCCTTTACCCAAAAACTAAAAACTGACCCTGAACCCTAAAAATACCCCTTTACCCAAAAACTGAAAACTGACCCTGAACCCTAAAAATACCCCTTTACCCAAAAACTGAAAACTGACCCTGAACCCTAAAAATACCCCTTTACCCAAAAACTAAAAACTGACCCTGAACCCTAAAAATACCCCTTTACCCAAAAACTAAAAACTGACCCTGAACTCTAAAAATACCCCTTTACCCAAAAACTGAAAACTGACCCTGAACCCTAAAAATACCCCTTTACCCAAAAACTGAAAACTGACCCTGAACCCTAAAAATACCCCTTTACCCAAAAACTGAAAACTGACCCTGAACCCTAAAAATACCCCTTTACCCAAAAACTAAAAACTGACCCTGAACCCTAAAAATACCCCTTTACCCAAAAACTGAAAACTGACCCTGAACCCTAAAAATACCCCTTTACCCAAAAACTGAAAACTGACCCTGAACCCTAAAAATACCCCTTTACCCAAAAACTGAAAACTGACCCTGAACCCTAAAAATACCCCTTTACCCAAAAACATTTTCACTAAAAAAATCCTGTACACACACCTAAAAATAATTAAAAAATTAACATAATTAATTACATAATTATTATTCAATTAACTAATTGAAATTAATTAACTATTATTTATTACACTATTTAAATTCATTTAAAACATTAATTAATGTATTATTTCATTATATTTAAATTACTTCCCACCCTACTCCCCTATAAACCCACAACCCGCTACGGAACTAGTAAT
The DNA here is from genome assembly GCF_964263255.1 of Lissotriton vulgaris. Taxonomy (NCBI): domain Eukaryota; kingdom Metazoa; phylum Chordata; class Amphibia; order Caudata; family Salamandridae; genus Lissotriton; species Lissotriton vulgaris. Next base: position 612,964 of record NW_028247260.1, read on the forward strand.
ACTAAATTCAACTGAAAATACATTATTAAATAATAATATACTACTTAAAATAGTACTTTGACTAAAAATAATCATTAAAAACACTACATTACTTATAATTATTTAAAAAACGATATTATTGTAAACTATGTTTTTGTAAATGATATTTATTACAACTATATTAATGTTAACGATATCACTTACCTGTTTGTCGATATTTTGGTCAGACGATATTTTTGTCATCGATATTTCTTCCTGTAGATATTTTTGCGGCGATATTTATGTTAGGCGATATTTTTGCGGCGATATTCCTGCTCTGTACCTACAGAACTAACTCAAAATATGCGACAGGCAAAGGATGCTGATTATAAAAGTATTCTTGAAGATATAAGAATTGGAAAAGTGAGTGAACATGGCAAAGAAGCTTTACAGGCACGATTGCTTTCAAGTTTTTTTCCAAAGGAAAATGTTGGTGCAGAGAATATATATAGAAAAATTGCTGAAAATAAATCAGTGATATGCTTAATCCCAACTCTGTAAGAATGTGCAATCTTCAATGAAAAAATGTAGAAAATGAAGAAATTATAAAATTGGAAGCTATTGATAGAATAGAGCATGAAGGAGCTACTATTATTTTGTCAGAAAAGTTAAAGTCAAAATTGGATTCTTTAGACAAATCAATATCTAAAACAGCTGGTTTCGAAAAGAATCTATATGTATGTTTAAATTTTCGGATAATTATACGACGTAATTTACATGTGGAAAGAGGTTTAGTAAATAGAGCAATGGGACATGTTGTTGGTTTTGTGAATTACCCAAATAGAGATGACATTGAATTTTTGAAAATCAAATTTGCTGATATTGAAGAAGTACAACAATTGAGTCGTTGTTCGACTCGATTTTTGCTAGTAAAAGATTTATATGTCAGCCGAAAACAGTTTCCTGTTTGTTTGGCATATGCGGTGACTATTCATAAATCGCAAGGTTTGTGTGTAGATAGTGCTTTGGTGATTATTGGAAGCACTGTGTTCAAAGAGGGTATGGCATATGTTGCTTTATCTCGAGTCAGAACTTTATCTGGATAATACTTGATTGATTTTGATGAAACAAAGATTAGTGCAGATCAAAATTGTGTGAAAGAGTACAATAGGTTAAGAAGAGAATATGCTCCAAATTTACCTCAATATCCTTTATTTGAAAAGACTGTGGTACGTCGAAAAAGAATATATGAGAAAATATGTAGTGAGGTTGTAGAGTGAGTCCCAGGCTCTCCACATCACTGGAGTCAAGCTATCCAGGCTGAAGAAGGCTGATAGCCAGAAACCGGTCCTTGGATGCTTGATTCGGGTCTAGGAAAGACATGGCTTGGTAGTTTGGGCTGGACTGTTCCCATGAGGCACAGGGTCAAGGATGATTTGCATATAGCCAGTGTCTGGCCTAGGGTGGTGTGGAGTGCAAAAAAATGATGGATTTAGGCCCAGATCTTTGTACTGGGGTGAATGTAAGACATTGTTCTGCATTCTGTCCATCAACTGTGTTTTTTGCAATTTTCACCCCAAGTGGGCTGGGTATGCTCTGACGTGAGTCCCATGCTCTCCACATCACAGGAGTCAAGCTATCCAGGCTGAAGAAGGCTGATAGCCAGAAACCGATCCTTGGATGCCTAATTCCGGTCTAGGAAAGACATGGCTTGGTAGTTCGGGCTGGACTGTTCCCATGAGGCACAGTGTCAAGGCTGATTTGCATATAGCCAGTGTCTGACCTAGGGTGGTGTGGAGTGCAAAAAAACGATGGATTTAGGCCCAGATCTTTGTACTGGGGTGAATGTAAGACATTGTTCTGCATTCTGTCCATCAACTGAGTTTTTTGCAATTTTCACCCCGAGTGGGCTGGGTATGCTCAGACGTGAGTCCCAGGCTCTCCACATCACTGGAGTCAAGCTATCCAGGCTGAAGAAGGCTGATAGCCAGAAACCGGTCCTTGGATGCTTGATTCCGGTCTAGGAAAGACATGGCTTGGTAGTTCGGGCTGGACTGTTCCCATGAGGCACAGTGTCAAGGCTGATTTGCATATAGCCAGTGTCTGACCTAGGGTGGTGTGGAGTGCAAAAAAACGATGGATTTAGGCCCAGATCTTTGTACTGGGGTGAATGTAAGACAGTGTTCTGCATTCTGTCCATCAACTGTGTTTTTTGCAATTTTCACCCCAAGTGGGCTGGGTATGCTCAGACGTGAGTCCCAGGCTCTCTACATCACAGGAGTCAAGCTATCCAGGCTGAAGAAGGCTGATAGCCAGAAACCGGTCCTTGGATGCTTGATTCCGGTTTAGGAAAGACATGGCTTGGTAGTTCAGGCTGGACTGTTCCCATGAGCCAGTGTCTGACCTAGGGTGGTGTGGAGTGCAAAAAAACGATGGATTCAGGCCCAGATCTTTGTACTGGGGTGAATGTAAGACATTGTTCTGCCTTCTGTCCATCAACTGTGTTTTTTGCAACGTGCTGTAGAAATGCCATAGCAAGTCTCTCTGTAGCATGTAATAATCATTTCTCTTCCTCAGTGTATGTGTTTTAAGACATGGGAATACATGTACTAATGGAGTGAGTTAGAGTTTAAGACATGCAGTGCTTTATACTCCTAGCCCTTGCATGATACTATACACTGCCCAAGCACAATTGTATTGCTCTGAAGTCAGAAATATGAATCTCACCATGACTTCCTACACTGTCTAAACACCACTGCACTGTTCAGAACATTGAAACACCATTCTAAGAAAATTCCCCTATAATGTTGAAACACCACTGCACTGCCATAAACTGAGAAACAGCAGTGACTGTATGATTTCCTACTCTGCTTAGACACTGTTGCTGTACCTTCAACTTTCTTATGAAATGAATCAGTGTTTACATCATGTAGTTGTTGAAATTGCAATGTAGTATGTTAGTAGTGGTGTATAACATTTTTTTTCTTCACTTCATATGGGTGACTTTAGGTCTTGCAAGAACACGAAATCGAGTTTTGAAATCTGTATAAGAAATTGGGTATTTAGCACAGAGAGAACCAAACAGTACAGATATTTTGAAGACAAATATGTTGGATACATACTATCCAAATAGAAGTAATCATCTTGACAATTTTTGTCTCTATGAAGTACTGCAAAGCTATACTTTCAAGAAGAACATTACAGACGATATCAATAAAGGAGTATATGCTGTGATTGGATCTGAAGGATGTCTGGTGAAACAAAGAAAAGGACATTTGATTAATCATCAAAAACTGAGTTGCGAAACTGCTGACAAAAGGGAATTTTACTATTTAGCTCTTTTGCAACTCTTTAAGCCGTGGCGTACAGAAGAGGAACTACTTGGAGATTTTCTTAGTTTTGAAGATTCATTCATCGCAATCAAACATACTATAGAATGTCCTGTTTTTACTAATTATCTCCAAATGTTGAACGAGGAAATACAGCAAGTAGCTACAATTGCCGCAGAGATTGCTAGAGACAGTTCTCAAGACAGTCAAAGTTTTGCTTCGTTGAGTCAAGATACACTAGGAGGACCAATTATCCAAAATTAAGCAGCTACTGCCATGGATGAGGTGGAAAGAGCAATGGAACAAGCTCAGGAGGATGTAATACACTTAGAAGAATTGGAAAAACAACTAAATGTTGAGCAAAAACAAATATACGATGAAGTGACAGAGCAGAGTGAGCATGGTTTATGTCATGATAAAAAAGAGTGCTCATGTACATTATTTAAACCTGTCCAACTGTACGTGAGTGGAGAAGCAGGAACTGGAAAAAGTTTCCTAATTAAAGTAATTACAACTAATCTACAGAAAAGAACAGAGTCGTCACTCTCTTGTGTTGTTACCGCGCCAACTGGGTTGGCAGCACATAACATTAAAGGGATTACTTTACATTGTTTATTGATGTTGCCAGTAGAGCACGAAAATAAATTAGAATACCACAAGCTATCTGGAGAAGCTTGTTGTGAAGTTTCCAGAGTATTGAAAAAAATGAAACTTCTCATTATCGATGAGGTAAGCATGGTATCACATTTAATGTTTGCCTTTGTGCATTTAAGAATGCAACAAATTCTTAAAACAGAGTATGATGTGTTATTTGGAGGCAAACATATCATCGTGTTTGGAGATCTACTACAGCTAACTCCTGTGAAAGGACAACCAGTGTTTAAAACCGTTACTCATAAAGATACCAGAAAGTGCCTGGGAAGCATTGGAAATGTTAATATATGGTTATATTTCAAATATACAGAACTAACTCAAAATATGCAACAGGCAAAGGATGCTGATTATAAAAGTATTCTTGAAGATATAAGAATTGGAAAAGTGAGTGAACATGGCAAAGAAGCTTTACAGGCACGATTACTTTCAAAAAATTTTCCAAAGGAAAATGTTGGTGCAGAGAATATATATAGAAAAATTGCTGAAAATAAATCAATGATATGCTTAATCCCAACTCTGTAAGAATGTGCAATCTTCAATGAAAAAATGTAGAAAATGAAGACATTATAAAATTGGAAGCTATTGATAGAATAGAGCATGAAGGAGCTACTATTATTTTGTCAGAAAAGTTAAAGTCAAAATTGGATTATTTAGACAAATCAATATCTAAAACAGCTGGTTTAGAAAAGAATCTATATGTATGTTTAAATTTTCGGATAATTTTACGACGTAATTTACATGTGGAAAGAGGTTTAGTAAATAGAGCAATGGGACATGTTGTTGGTTTTGTGAATTACCCAAATAGAGATAACATTGAATTTTTGAAAATCAAATTTGCTGATATTGAAGAAGTACAACAATTGAGTCGTTGTTCGACTCGATTTTTGCTAGTAAAAGATTTATATGTCAGCCGAAAACAGTTTCCTGTTTGTTTGGCATATGCGGTGACTATTCATAAATCGCAAGGTTTGTGTGTAGATAGTGCTTTGGTGATTATTGGAAGCACTGTGTTCAAAGAGGGTATGGCATATGTTGCTTTATCTTGAGTCAGAACTTTATCTGGATAATACTTGATTGATTTTGATGAAACAAAGATTAGTGCAGATCAAAATTGTGTGAAAGAGTACAATAGGTTAAGAAGAGAATATGCTCCAAATTTACCTCAATATCCTTTATTTGAAAAGCCTGTGGTACGTCGAAAAAGAATATATGAGAAAATATGTAGTGAGGTTGTAGAGTGAATCCCAGGCTCTCCACATCACTGGAGTCAAGCTATCCAGGCTGAAGAAGGCTGATAGCCAGAACCCGGTCCTTGGATGCTTGATTCCGGTCTAGGAAAGACATGGCTTGGTAGTTCGGGCTGGACTGTTCCCATGAGGCACAGGGTCAAGGCTGATTTGCATATAGCCAGTGTCTGACCTAGGGTGGTGTGGAGTGCAAAAAAATGATGGATTTAGGCCCAGATCTTTGTACTGGGGTGAATGTAAGACATTGTTCTGCATTCTGTCCATCAACTGAGTTTTTTGCAATTTTCACCCCGAGTGGGCTGGGTATGCTCAGACGTGAGTCCCAGGCTCTCCACATCACTGGAGTCAAGCTATCCAGGCTGAAGAAGGCTGATATCAGAAACCGGTCCTTGGATGCTTGATTCTGGTCTAGGAAAGACATGGCTTGGTAGTTCGGGCTGGACTGTTCCCATGAGGCACAGGGTCAAGGCTGATTTGCATATAGCCAGTGTCTGACCTAGGGTGGTGTGGAGTGCAAAAAAACGAAGGATTTAGGCCCAGATCTTTGGACTGGGGTGAATGTAAGACATTGTTCTGCATTCTGTCCATCAACTGTGTTTTTTGCAATTTTCACCCCGAGTGGGCTGGGTATGCTCAGACGTGAGTCTCAGGCTCTTCACATCACTGGAGTCAAGCTATCCAGGCTGAAGAAGGCTGATAGCCAGAAACCGGTCCTTGGATGCTTGATTCCGGTCTAGGAAAGACATGGCTTGGTAGTTCGGGCTGGACTGTTCCCATGAGGCACAGGGTCAAGGCTGATTTGCATATATCCAGTGTCTGACCCAGGGTGGTGTGAAGTGCAAAAAAACGATGGATTTAGGCCCAGATCATTGTACTGGGGTGAATGTAAGACATTGTTCTGCATTCTGTCCATCAACTGTGTTTTTTGCAATTTTCACCCCGAGTGGGCTGGGTATGCTCAGACGTGAGTCCCAGGCTCTCCACATCACTGGAGTCAAGCTATCCAGGCTGAAGAAGGCTGATATCAGAAACCGGTCCTTGGATGCTTGATTCTGGTCTAGGAAAGACATGGCTTGGTAGTTCGGGCTGGACTGTTCCCATGAGGCACAGGGTCAAGGCTGATTTGCATATAGCCAGTGTCTGACCTAGGGTGGTGTGGAGTGCAAAAAAACGAAGGATTTAGGCCCAGATCTTTGGACTGGGGTGATTGTAAGACATTGTTCTGCATTCTGTCCATCAACTGTGTTTTTTGCAATTTTCACCCCGAGTGGGCTGGGTATGCTCAGACGTGAGTCCAGGCTCTCCACATCGCTGGAGTCAAGCTATCCAGGCTGAAGAAGGCTGATAGCCAGAAACCGGTCCTTGGATGCTTGATTCCGTTCTAGGAAAGACATGGCTTGGTAGTTCGGGCTGGACTGTTCCCATGAGGCACAGGGTCAAGGCTGATTTGCATATAGCCAGTGTCTGACCTAGGGTGGTGTGGAGTGCAAAAAAACAATGGATTTAGGCCCAGATCTTTGTACTGGGGTGAATGTAAGACATTGTTCTGCATTCTGTCCATCAACTGTGTTTTTTGCAATTTTCACCCCGAGTGGGCTGGGTATGCTCAGACGTGAGTCCCAGGCTCTCCACATCACTGGAGTCTAGCTATCCAGGCTGAAGAAGGCTGATAGCCAGAAACCGGTCCTTGGATGCTTGATTCCGGTCTACGAAAGACATGGCTTGGTAGTTCGGGCTGGACTGTTCCCATGAGCCAGTGTCTGACCTAGGGTGGTGTGGAGTGCAAAAAAACGATGGATTTAGGCCTAGATCTTTGTACTGGGGTGAATGTAAGACATTGTTCTGCATTCTGTCCATCAACTGTGTTTTTTGCAACGTGCTGTAGAAATGCCATAGCAAGTCTCTCTGTAGCATGTAGTAATCATTTCTCTTCCTCAGTGTATGTGTTTTAAGACATGGGAATACATGTACTAATGGAGTAAGTTAGAGTTTAGGACATGCAGTGCTTTATACTCCTAGCCCTTGCATGATACTATACACTGCCCAAGCACAATTGTATTGCTCTAAAGTCAGAAATATGAATCTCACCGTGACTTCCTACACTGTCTAAACACCACTGCACTGTTCAGAACATTGAAACACCATTCTAAGAAAATTCCCCTATAATGTTGAAACACCACTGCACTGCCATAAACTGAGAAACAGCAGTGACTGTAGGATTTCCTACTCTGCTTAGATACTGTTGCTGTACCTTCAACTTACTTATGAAATGAATCAGTGTTTACATCATGTAGTTGTTGAAATTGCTATGTAGTATGTTAGTAGTGGTGTGTAAGATTTTTTTTCTTCACAATAGATTGTTATTATCTACAGAAAGAAAATCAAGATGCCTACTAAGGATTCTAAAAGAAGAAAATATAAACAAGCTTACTTTTCCAAGACAACACAATTACAAGATATATTTAAACAACATTGTACAGAGGAAAAGAAGATTGCTTCTGGTAAGACAACAATGGATTTTATAAGGAAAATAACTGAAAGAAAAAAATATGAATAATGTGGAAAAGATCAAAAAATCATCTCTAAGAAGAGAAAAAAGGAGTTAAAAAAAATTGGAAAAGTGTGTGGCGATCAAATTATCTACAGTAATCAAAAATATGTTTGTTGAAATTCGCAAGAGAATGATTTATAACAGAATTGTATTAAATTTGTTGAAAAGTGGAAAAACTTCTTTAAAAAACTCCAGCTTTTTATGAGCAAAAAAAAAATTAAAGGTACTGTGGATGAAGCGTTTGAATTAAAAAAGAAATTATTTATTTTAGTAATCAATAGACTTCGTACACTAGAAAAGGCAATTAATCTTCTGAAAGCAAAAAGTAAGTGGAAAAGACTAATTAATAGAACTAATTTTTGTAATGTTTTTTCTGGAGAATGGAAGCATAGTTCAAGTTCTGAGCCATTTTTTAATGAAGAGACTTACTTTCAGTCTAATGATTTATTGCATGCAGTTGACACCAGTGGTCGAGCATATGAGGTGAAGGACGGTTGTGTGTTTGAAAAAGAGAAAATTGTCCCAAGAATTGCAGAAGAGGTGTTATCTGATGAAGTTTAAGGGAGACGTTCTAAGGTTCCAGTGTACACTTGGAATTGTAGTAGTATTTGTAGTGTATGGCAGGATTCAATTGATTTTGTCCACAATTTCTTACTTAAGTATTCTAAGGAAAGTATTAAACAGAAGATTAAGATGTTGCAAGAATTAGACCCCTGCCAAGTGAGAGAAAATACGGGTTTGCAAGGTCATTCTCTGGCTTGTCTTTCTAAAAAAGTATGCCAGAGTGTTTTTCACCATTTTAGGATGTTAGCAGTGCATCATACTAAAGTGAGGAAATTAGTGAGAAGGATGTATTATGTAAGCTTGGGCGCAAAATCCGTTCCGCTCGCGGATTTTGCGGATTTTCGGCAAATTAGCAATCTGCGAATTCCATAGCATTTGTCGAAAATCCGCAAATCCGCGAGCGGAACAGATCCGGGGGGCAAAAGTTCAAGCTTCAAGCTTGTAACTATTTTAGAAATTTGCCGGCCAGCTGCCAGCGCCATTCTAAAATAGTTACTAAGTTAGATTGAACAGGAAGCACTAATAGAAGCAGGTGCTCGAGTTTAACTGAATTCGAGCACCTGCTTTATTTGATCTATTAGTGCTTCCTGATGAAGCTAACATAGTAACTATTTTCGAATGGCGTTGGCAGCTTGCCGGCGCCATTCTAAAATAAAACAGGAGAGGGGCAGAGGGGAGAAGGGCACAACAACGAGTGTGGCAGAGGGCAGAAGGGCACAACAACGAGTGGGGCAGAGGGAAGAAGGGCACAACAACGAGTGGGGCAGAGGGAAGAAGGGCACAAAAACGAGTGGGGCAGAGGGCAGAATGGCACAAAAACGAGTGGGGCAGAGGGGAGAAGGGCACAACAACGAGTGGGGCAGAGGGCAGAATGGCACAAAAACGAGAGGGGCAGAGGGCAGAATGGCACAAAAACAAGTGGGGCAGAGGTCAGAAGGGCACAAAAACGAGTGGGGCAGAGGGCAGAAGGGCACAAAAACGAGTGGGGTAGAGGGCAGAAGGGCAGAACAACCAATGGGGCAGAGGGCAGAATGGCACAACAACGAGTGGGGCAGAGGGCAGAATGGCAGAAAAACGAGTGGGGCAGAGGGCAGAAGGGCACAACAACGAGCGGTCTTGCAGAAAAAAGACCCCGCGAACACGCAAAGCACCCCGCGAACACGCAAATCGCCCCGCGAACACGCAAAGCGCCCAACGAACACACAAAAATAAAAAAATCTGCAAATTCGCACGAATTCGCCCATACCTAGTATTATGCAAAAAGTCCAGCACTTAAGCTAAAACAGTTAAACAGTGCTCTTTTACATGGATCTGTATTAGATGTAAAGAACATTTGTGAAGAAATTGAGGTTAGTTACTTTTGTGAAAAAGAGGGCAGTGCAGAAACTGATACAGTAATAGAAGGAAATGTGGAAGAAAATTTACAAAGTTTTAGTATAGAAAATTGTGACCAAGAAATTACAAGGTTTAAGGTCATTTCAGGAGAAAGGCCCACTTTTTCTGGTATTTGTTGTAGAATAATTCATTATAAAAATCAGACCAGGTTAGTTGATCTATATTTAAAAAGTGAAAAGGAGAATAATAATGAGTGGAAGGAATTTGCAACTTATTTGTTGGTAGAGAATTGTTTTGATTTGGGTTCTGATCAACGTGCATGTAAATATTGTTATAATAAATTAAATGAAAACAAAACGCCAGCTAGAGCTGTACATAATAATCTTGAGTTGGTAAATATTCCTTCTGAACTGATGGATTTAAATATTTATGAGTCTATTCTGATTCAATGTGTGCATCCATTTCAGGCTATTGGTCGTATGGAGCCTAAGACAGGGAAATTGCCTCCTTCTGATTTACAGACAGGATTAAAGGGAAGAGTTGTATATTTGCCTCTAGATTTAAAGAAAAATATTGAAACAATTGGTGTTGAAAATATGGAAGGGGAACCTCCAGTTATTCTAGGTAATGGCGTACCTACGAAGAGCAAGAAAATCTGGCAAGAATTAGTGGATGTTAGGAAAGTGAGAAAGGCAATGTTGTATTTGGTAAAAAACAATCAATACTACATAAATGTATACGTAGGAGAAGTGGAAACAACTGTAGAAGAGGACAGTGATTTGTCAGCTGGACAAATTGAAAAAGTGGATGTGTCCAGAAGTGAACAAATATGTGAACGTTAAAGTGTTCATCCATTGCATTCCAAAGAAGTAATAGGGAATGGTATTGAGTTATTTCAAATGAAAGAAGCAAAAGGAATTCCCATCAGTGTATGGGAAGAAAGCTTGGAAGCTCGTTGTTTTCCTCAGTTATTTCCAACAGGTCAAGGTGGACGATATGATGAGCGACCTGTGCAGATACAAGCATCTGAACACCGGACATCAAGATTATATGCAGAAGATCCAAGGTTTCATCAATGTATTCCATATTTGTTTCATCTTCTGTTTGAGAGTGACTTGTCTGGACTTTCTTATGCAGTGAACCACATACTAAAAAGTGGATTACATCTGCAGAATGTTTCGGCAAGGGACGCTATGAATAACCTCCAACAGAATGACTCTGTTTTGGAATCTCAGCTAATTAATCTCATGGCATGTCAGCGTGTTACTAACGAGTAATGGTATCGTCGTCATGGGGAATTGAAATGTATGCTAAGAAACTTAGGAACTCCTACATGGTTCCTTACTCTAAGCTGTGCTGAGTATGCTTGGGAAGATTTACTTCAATTTCTTCGAGAGGCAAATGCAAACATAGAAAATATAGAATAAAAGACACCGGGAGAATTGTGCTCTTTGGATCCAGTTAATGTATGCAGGTATTTTAATCATAGATTTGAAGCGATGATGTCTTTTATCACAAACAAAAAAAATGCTCCTCTTGGAGAGGTTTTGGATTTCTTTTGGAGAAAGGAGTATGAAGCAAGAGGTGCTCTTCACATACATATGCTGCTATGGATCAAAGATGCCCCCAAATTTGGAACAGATTCGGATGACACAGTGGAGTTTTATTGAACAGTATTCTACATGTGCTGTTCCTAAAAACACAGAACAAAAGAATTTAAAACATCAAGTCTTGCGGTTTCAAACCCATCGTTGTGGAAAATACTGTTGTCGAAAGTACAAATCAAAGGACAAGTTCTACACAAAATGTCGTTTTGTATTTCCACGACCAGTAACATCAAAAGGAAGAGTGAACAATTTTATGTCATCTTTGCGACATACTGTGACACAAAAATCACCGAAAAATACCTATAACTTAAGAAGAAATGAAGAGTCAAAATATATAAATGACTTTAACCCAGTCATTTTGTCCATGTGGAATGCAAACATGGATATTCAATATGTTGCAGACAACTCCATTGCTGTGGCTCGATATGTAACTTCTTACATTACGAAATCTGAAAAGACAGAACTAAAGGAAATGTGGGAATAAATTTCTCATGAAAAGAGCCTAAGCAAGAAATTGTACAGCTACAGTTTGAAGATCGTGTCTCATCGAGAAATTGGAGCATATGAATGTTCAGATCGCTTATCATCTGCAAGTTTATATGCCAAATCTAGAACAATCATTTGGGCGACTTTAGGTCTTGCAAGAACATGAAATCGAGTTTTGAAATCTGTACAAGAAATTGGGTATTTAGCAGAGAGAGAACCAAACAGTACAGATATTTTGAAGACAAATATGTTGGATACATACTATCCAAATAGAAGTAATCATCTTGACAATTTTTGTCTCTATGAAGTACTGCAAAGCTATACTTTTAAGAAGAACATTACAGACGATATCAATAAAGGAGTATATGCTGTGATTGGATCTGAAGGATGTCTGGTGAAACAAAGAAAAGGACATTTGATTAATCATCGAAAACTGAGTTGCGAAACTGCTGACAAAAGGGAATTTTACTATTTAGCTCTTTTGCAACTCTTTAAGCCGTGGCGTACAGAAGAGGAACTACTTGGAGATTTTCTTAGTTATGAAGATTCATTCATCGCAATCAAACATACTATAGAATGTCCTGTTTTTACTAATTATCTCCAAATGTTGAACGAGGAAATACAGCAAGAAGCTACAATTGCCGCAGAGATTGCTAGAGACAGTTCTCAAGACAGTCAAAGTTCTACTTCGTTGAGTCAAGATCCACTAGGAGGACCAATTATCCAAAATGAAGCAGCTACTGCCATGGATGAGATGGAAAGAGCAATGGAACAAGCTCAGGAGGATGTAATACACTTAGAAGAATTGGAAAAACAACTAAATGTTGAGCAAAAACAAATATACGATGAAGTGACAGAGCAGATTGAGGATGGTTTATGTCATGATAAAAAAGAGTGCTCATGTACATTATTTAAACCTGTCCAACTGTACGTGAGTGGAGAAGCAGGAACTGGAAAAAGTTTCCTAATTAAAGTAATTACAACTAATCTACAGAAAAGAACAGAGTCGTCACTCTCTTGTGTTGTTACCGCGCCAACTGGGTTGGCAGCACATAACATTAAAGGGATTACTTTACATCGTTTATTGATGTTGCCAGTAGAGCACGAAAATAAATTAGAATACCACAAGCTATCTGGAGAAGCTTGTTGTGAAGTTTCCAGAGTATTGAAAAAAATGAAACTTCTCATTATTGATGAGGTAAGCATGGTATCACATTTAATGTTTGCCTTTGTGTATTTAAGAATGCAACAAATTCTTAAAACAGAGTATGATGTGTTATTTGGAGGCAAACATATCATCGTGTTTGGAGATCTACTACAGCTAACTCCTGTGAAAGGACAACCAGTGTTTAAAACCGTTACACATGAAGATACCAGAAAGTGCCTGGGAAGCATTGGAAATGTTAATATATGGTTATATTTCAAATATACAGAACTATCTCAAAATATGCGACAGGCAAAGGATGCTGATTATAAAAGTATTCTTGAAGATATAAGAATTGGAAAAGTGAGTGAACATGGCAAAGAAGCTTTACAGGCACGATTACTTTCAAATTTTTTTCCAAAGGAAAATGTTGGTGCAGAGAATATATATAGAAAAATTGCTGAAAATAAATCAGTGATATGCTTAATCCCAACTCTGTAAGAATGTGCAATCTTCAATGAAAAAATGTAGAAAATGAAGAAATTATAAAATTGGAAGCTATTGATAGAATAGAGCATGAAGGAGCTACTATTATTTTGTCAGAAAAGTTAAAGTCAAAATTGGATTCTTTAGACAAATCAATATCTAAAACAGCTGGTTTAGAAAAGAATCTATATGAATGTTTAAATTTTTGGATGATTTTACGACGTAATTTACATGTGGAAAGAGGTTTAGTAAATAGAGCAATGGGACATGTTGTTGGTTTTGTGAATTACCCAAATAGAGATGACATTGAATTTTTGAAAATCAAATTTGCTGATATTGAAGAAATACAACAATTGAGTCGTTGTTCGACTCGATTTTTGCTAGTAAAAGATTTATATGTCAGCCGAAAACAGTTTCCTGTTTGTTTGGCATATGCGGTGACTATTCATAAATCGCAAGGTTTGTGTGTAGATAGTGCTTTGGTGATTATTGGAAGCACTGTGTTCAAAGAGGGTATGGCATATGTTGCTTTATCTCGAGTCAGAACTTTATCTGGATAATACTTGATTGATTTTGATGAAACAAAGATTAGTGCAGACCAAAATTGTGTGAAAGAGTACAATAGGTTAAGAAGAGAATATGCTCCAAATTTACCTCAATATCCTTTATTTGAAAAGCCTGTGGTACGTCGAAAAAGAATATATGAGAAAATATGTAGTGAGGTTGTAGAGTGAGTCATAGGCTCTCCACATCACTGGAGTCAAGCTATCCAGGCTGAAGAACGCTGATAGCCAGAAACCGGTCCTTGGATGCTTGATTCCGGACTAGGAAAGACATGGCTTGGTAGTTCGGGCTTGACTGTTCCCATGAGGCACAGTGTCAAGGATGATTTGCATATAGCCAGTGTCTGACCTACGGTGGTGTGGAGTGCAATAAAACGATGGATTTAGGCCCAGATCTTTGTACTGGGGTGAATGTAAGACATTGTTCTGCATTTTGTCCATCAACTGAGTTTTTTGCAATTTTCACCCCGAGTGGGCTGGGTATGCTCAGACATGAGTCCCAGGCTCTCCACATCACTGGAGTCAAGCTATCCAGGCTGAAGAAGGCTGATAGCCAGAAACCGGTCCTTGGATGCTTGATTCCGGTCTAGGAAAGACATGGCTTGGTAGTTCGGGCTGGACTGTTCCCATGAGGCACAGGGTCAAGGCTGATTTGCATATAGCCAGTGTCTGACCTGGGGTGGTATGGAGTGCAAAAAAACAATGGATTTAGGCCCAGATCTTTGTACTGGGGTGAATGTAAGACATTGTTCTGCATTCTGTCCATCAACTGTGTTTGTTTGTAATTTTCCCCCGAGTGGGCTGGTTATGCTCAGACGTGAGTCCCAGGATCTCCACATCACTGGAGTCAAGCTATCCAGGCTGAAGAAGGCGGATAGCCAGAAACCAGTCCTTGGATGCTTGATTCCAGTCTAGGAAAGACATGGCTTGGTAGCTCGGGCTGGACTGTTCCCATGAGGCACAGGGTCAAGGCTGATTTGCATATAGCCAGTGTCTGACCTAGGGTGGTGTGGAGTGCAAAAAAATTATGGATTTAGGCCCAGATCTTTGTACTGGGGTGAATGTAAGACATTGTTCTGCATTCTGTCCATCAACTGTGTTTTTTGCAATTTTCACCCCAAGTGGGCTGGGTATGCTCTGACGTGAGTCCCATGCTCTCCACATCACAGGAGTCAAGCTATCCAGGCTGAAGAAGGCTGATAGCCAGAAACCGGTCCTTGGATGCTTAATTCCGGTCTAGGAAAGACATGGCTTGGTAGTTCGGGCTGGACTGTTCCCATGAGGCACAGGGTCAAGGCTGATTTGCATATAGCCAGTGTCTTACCTAGGGTGGTGTGGAGTGCAAAAAAACGAAGGATTTAGGCCAAGATCTTTGTACTGGGGTGAATGTAAGACATTGTTCTGCATTCTGTCCATCAACTGAGTTTTTTGCAATTTTCACCCCGAGTGGGCTGGGTATGCTCAGATGTGAGTCCCAGGCTCTCCAAATCACTGGAGTCAAGCTATCCAGGCTGAAGAAGGCTGATATCAGAAACCGGTCCTTGGATGCCTGATTCCGGTCTAGGAAAGACATGGCTTGGTAGTTCGGGCTGGACTGTTCCCATGAGGCACAGGGTCAAGGCTGATTTGCATATAGCCAGTGTCTTACCTAGGGTGGTGTGGAGTGCAAAAAAAAAAAGGATTTAGGCCCAGATCTTAGTACTGGGGTGAATGTAAGACAGTGTTCTGCATTCTGTCCATCACCTGTGTTTTTTGCAATTTTCACCCCGAGTGGGCTGGGTATGCTCAGACGTGAGTCCCAGGCTCTCCACATCATTGGAGTCAAGCTATCCAGGCTGAAGAAGGCTGATAGCCAGAAACCGGTCCTTGGATGCTTGATTCCGGTCTAGGAAAGACATGGCTTGGTAGTTCAGGCTGGACTGTTCCCATGAGGCACAGTGTCAAGGCTGATTTGCATATAGCCAGTGTCTGACCTAGGGTGGTGTGGAGTGCAAATAAATGATGGATTTAGGCCCAGATCTTTGTACTGGGGTGAATGTAAGACATTGTTCTGCATTCTGTCCATCAACTGAGTTTTCTGAAATTTTCACCCCGAGTGGGCTGGGTATGCTCAGACGTGAGTCCCAGGCTCTCCACATCACTGGAGTCAAGCTATCCAGGATGAAGAAGGCTGATAGCCAGAAACCGGTCCTTGGATGCTTGATTCCGGTCTAGGAAAGACATGTCTTGGTAGTTCGGGCTGGACTGTTCCCATGAGGCACAGGGTCAAGGCTGATTTGCATATAGCCAGTGTCTGACCTGGGGTTGTATGGAGTGCAAAAAAACAATGGATTTAGTCCCAGATCTTTGTACTGGGGTGAATGTAAGACATTGTTCTGCATTCTGTCCATCAACTGTGTTTTTTTGTAATTTTCACCCCGAGTGGGCTGGTTATGCTCAGACGTGAGTCCCAGGATCTCCACATCACTGGAGTCAAGCTATCCAGGCTGAAGAAGGCTGATAGCCAGAAACCAGTCCTTGGATGCTTGATTCCAGTCTAGGAAAGACATGGCTTGGTAGTTCGGGCTGGACTGTTCCCATGAGGCACAGGGTCAAGGCTGATTGGCATATAGCCAGTGTCTGACCTAGGGTGGTGTGGAGTGCAAAAAAATGATGGATTTAGGCCCAGATCTTTGTATTGGGGTGAATGTAAGACATTGTTCTGCATTCTGTCCATCAACTGTGTTTTTTGCAATTTTCACACCAAGTGGGCTGGGTATGCTCTGACGTGAGTCCCATGCTCTCCACATCACAGGAGTCAAGCTATCCAGGCTGAAGAAGGCTGATAGCCAGAAACCGGTCCTTGGATGCTTAATTCCGGTCTAGGAAAGACATGGCTTGGTAGTTCGGGCTGGACTGTTCCCATGAGGCACAGTGTCAAGGCTGATTTGCATATAGCCAGTGTCTGACCTAGGGTGGTGTGGAGTGCAAAAAAACGATGGATTTAGGCCCAGATCTTTGTACTGGGGTGAATGTAAGACATTGGTCTGCATTCTGTCCATCAACTGAGTTTTTTGCAATTTTCACCCCGAGTGGGCTGGGTATGCTCAGACGTGAGTCCCATGCTCTCCACATCACAGGAGTCAAGCTATCCAGGCTGAAGAAGGCTGATAGCCAGAAACCGGTCCTTGGATGCTTGATTCCGGTCTAGGAAAGACATGGCTTGGTAGTTCGGGCTGGACTGTTCCCATGAGTCACACGTTCAAGGCTGATTTGCATATAGCCAGTGTCTGACCTAGGGTGATGTGGAGTGCAAAAAAACGATGGATTTAGGCCCAGATCATTGTACTGGGGTGAATGTACGACATTGTTCTGCATTCTGTCCATCAACTGAGTTTTCTGCAATTTTCAACCCGAGTGGGCTGGGTATGCTCAGACGTGAGTCCCAGGCTCTCCACATCACTGGAGTCAAGCTATCCAGGCTGAAGAAGGCTGATAGCCAGAAACCGGTCCTTGGATGCTTGATTCCGGTCTAGGAAAGACATGGCTTGGTAGTTCGGGCTGGACTGTTCCCATGAGGCACAGGGTCAAGGCTGATTTGCATATAGCCAGTGTCTGACCTGGGGTGGTATGGAGTGCAAAAAAACAATGGATTTAGTCCCAGATCTTTGTACTGGGGTGAATGTAAGACATTGTTCTGCATTCTGTCTATCAACTGTGTTTTCTTGTAATTTTCACCCGAGTGGGCTGGTTATGCTCAGACGTGAGTCCCAGGATCTCCACATCACTGGAGTCAAGCTATCCAGGCTGAAGAAGGCTGATAGCCAGAAACCAGTCCTTGGATGCTTGATTCCAGTCTAGGAAAGACATGGCTTGGTAGTTCGGGCTGGACTGGTCCCATGAGGCACAGGGTCAAGGCTGATTTGCATATAGCCAGTGTCTGACCTAGGGTGGTGTGGAGTGCAAAAAAATGATGAATTTAGGCCCAGATCTTTGTACTGGGGTGAATGTAAGACATTGTTCTGCATTCTGTCCATCAACTGTGTTTTTTGCAATTTTCACCCCAAGTGGGCTGGGTGTGCTCTGACGTGAGTCCCATGCTCTCCACATCACAGGAGTCAAGCTATCCAGGCTGAAGAAGGCTGATAGCCAGAAACCGGTCCTTGGATGCTTAATTCCGGTTTAGGAAAGACATGGCTTGGTAGTTCGGGCTGGACTGTTCCCATGAGGCACAGTGTTAAGGCTGATTTGCATATAGCCAGTGTCTGACCTAGGGTAGTGTGGAGTGCAAAAAAACGATGGATTTAGGCCCAGATCTTTGTACTGGGGTGAATGTAAGACATTGTTCTGCATTTTGTCCATCAACTGAGTTTTTTGCAATTTTCACCCCGAGTGGGCTGGGTATGCTCAGACGTGAGTCCCAGGCTCTCCACATCACTGGAGTCAAGCTATCCAGGCTGAAGAAGGCTGATAGCCAGAAACCGGTCCTTGGATGCTTGATTCCGGTATAGGAAAGACATGGCTTGGTAGTTCGGGCTGGACTGTTCCCATGAGGCACAGGGTCAAGGCTGATTTGCATATAGCCAGTGTCTGACCTGGGGTGGTATGGAGTGCAAAAAAACTAATGGATTTAGGCCCAGATCTTTGTACTGGGGTGAATGTAAGACATTGTTCTGCATTCTGTCCATCAACTGTGTTTTTTTGTAATTTTCACCCCGAGTGGGCTGGTTATGCTCAGACGTGAGTCCCAGGATCTCCACATCACAGGAGTCAAGCTATCCAGGCTGAAGAAGGCTGATAGCCAGAAACCGGTCCTTGGATGCTTAATTCCGGTCTAGGAAAGACATGGCTTGGTAGTTCGGGCTGGACTGTTCCCATGAGGCACAGTGTCAAGGCTGATTTGCATATAGCCAGTGTCTGACCTAGGGTGGTGTGGAGTGCAAATAAACGATGGATTTAGGCCCAGATCTTTGTACTGGGGTGAATGTAAGACATTGTTCTGCATTTTTGTTCATCAACTGAGTTTTTTGCAATTTTCACCCCGAGTGGGCTGGGTATGCTCAGACGTGAGTCCCAGGCTCTCCACATCACTGGAGTCAAGCTATCCAGGCTGAAGAAGGCTGATAGCCAGAAACCGGTCCTTAGATGCTTGATTCCGGTCTAGGAAAGACATGGCTTGGTAGTTCGGGCTGGACTGTTCCCATGAGGCACAGGGTCAAGGCTGATTTGAATATAGCCAGTGTCTGCCCTGGGGTGGTATGGAGTGCAAAAAAACAATGGATTTAGGCGCAGATCTTTGTACTGGGGTGAATGTAAGACATTGTTCTGCATTCTGTCCATCAACTGTGTTTTTTTGTAATTTTCACCCCGAGTGGGCTGGTTATGTTCAGACGTGAGTCCCAGGATCTCCACATCACTGGAGTCAAGCTATCCAGGCTGAAGAAGGCTGATAGCCAGAAACCAGTCCTTGGATGCTTGATTCCAGTCTAGGAAAGACATGGCTTGGTAGTTCGGGCTGGACTGTTCCCATGAGGCACAGGGTCAAGGCTGATTTGCATATAGCCAGTGTCTGACCTAGGGTGGTGTGGAGTGCAAAAAAATGATGGATTTAGGCCCAGATCTTTGTACTGGGGTGAATGTAAGACATTGTTCTGCATTCTGTCCATCAACTGTGTTTTTTGCAATTTTCACCCCAAGTGGGCTGGGTATGCTCTGACGTGAGTCCCATGCTCTCCACATCACAGGAGTCAAGCTATCCAGGCTGAAGAAGGCTGATAGCCAGAAACCGGTCCTTGGATGCTTGATTCCGGTCAAGGAAAGACATGTCTTGGTAGTTCGGGCTGGACTGTTCCCATGAGGCACAGGGTCAAGGCTGATTTGCATATAGCCAGTGTCTGACCTGGGGTGGTATGGAGTGCAAAAAAACAATGGATTTAGTCCCAGATCTTTGTACTGGGGTGAATGTAAGACAATGTTCTGCATTCTGTCCATCAACTGTGTTTTTTTGCAATTTTCACCCTGAGTGGGCTGGTTATGCTCAGACGTGAGTCCCAGGATCTCCACATCACTGGAGTCAAGCTATCCAGGCTGAAGAAGGCTGATAGCCAGAAACCAGTCCTTGGATGCTTGATTCCAGTCTAGGAAAGACATGGCTTGGTAGTTCGGGCTGGACTGTTCCCATGAGGCACAGTGTCAAGGCTGATTTGCATATAGCCAGTGTCTGTCCTAGGGTGGTGTGGAGTGCAAAAAAATGATGAATTTAGGCCCAGATCTTTGTACTGGGGTGAATGTAAGACATTGTTCTGCATTCTGTCCATCAACTGTGTTTTTTGCAATTTTCACCCCAAGTGGGCTGGGTGTGCTCTGACGTGAGTCCCATGCTCTCCACATCACAGGAGTCAAGCTATCCAGGCTGAAGAAGGCTGATAGCCAGAAACCGGTCCTTGGATGCTTAATTCCGGTTTAGGAAAGACATGGCTTGGTAGTTCGGGCTGGACTGTTCCCATGAGGCACAGTGTTAAGGCTGATTTGCATATAGCCAGTGTCTGACCTAGGGTGGTGTGGAGTGCAAAAAAACGATGGATTTAGGCCCAGATCTTTGTACTGGGGTGAATGTAAGACATTGTTCTGCATTTTGTCCATCAACTGAGTTTTTTGCAATTTTCACCCCGAGTGGGCTGGGTATGCTCAGACGTGAGTCCCAGGCTCTCCACATCACTGGAGTCAAGCTATCCAGGCTGAAGAAGGCTGATAGCCAGAAACCGGTCCTTGGATGCTTGATTCCGGTATAGGAAAGACATGGCTTGGTAGTTCGGGCTGGACTGTTCCCATGAGGCACAGGGTCAAGGCTGATTTGCATATAGCCAGTGTCTGACCTGGGGTGGTATGGAGTGCAAAAAAACAATGGATTTAGGCCCAGATCTTTGTACTGGGGTGAATGTAAGACATTGTTCTGCATTCTGTCCATCAACTGTGTTTTTTTGTAATTTTCACCCCGAGTGGGCTGGTTATGCTCAGACGTGAGTCCCAGGATCTCCACATCACAGGAGTCAAGCTATCCAGGCTGAAGAAGGCTGATAGCCAGAAACCGGTCCTTGGATGCTTAATTCCGGTCTAGGAAAGACATGGCTTGGTAGTTCGTGCTGGACTGTTCCCATGAGGCACAGTGTCAAGGCTGATTTGCATATAGCCAGTGTCTGACCTAGGGTGGTGTGGAGTGCAAAAAAATGATGGATTTAGGCCCAGATCTTTGTACTGGGGTGAATGTAAGACATTGTTCTGCATTTTTGTTCATCAACTGAGTTTTTTGCAATTTTCACCCCGAGTGGGCTTGGTATGCTCAGACGTGAGTCCCAGGCTCTCCACATCACTGGAGTCAAGCTATCCAGGCTGAAGAAGGCTGATAGCCAGAAACCAGTCCTTAGATGCTTGATTCCGGTCTAGGAAAGACATGGCTTGGTAGTTCGGGCTGGACTGTTCCCATGAGGCACAGGGTCAAGGCTGATTTGAATATAGCCAGTGTCTGCCCTGGGGTGGTATGGAGTGCAAAAAAACAATGGATTTAGGCCCAGATCTTTGTACTGGGGTGAATGTAAGACATTGTTCTGCATTCTGTCCATCAACTGTGTTTTTTTGTAATTTTCACACCGAGTGGGCTGGTTATGTTCAGACGTGAGTCCCAGGATCTCCACATCACTGGAGTCAAGCTATCCAGGCTGAAGAAGGCTGATAGCCAGAAACCAGTCCTTGGATGCTTGATTCCAGTCTAGGAAAGACATGGCTTGGTAGTTCGGGCTGGACTGTTCCCATGAGGCACAGGGTCAAGGCTGATTTGCATATAGCCAGTGTCTGACCTAGGGTGGTGTGGAGTGCAAAAAAATGATGGATTTAGGCCCAGATCTTTGTACTGGGGTGAATGTAAGACATTGTTCTGCATTCTGTCCATCAACTGTGTTTTTTGCAATTTTCACCCCAAGTGGGCTGGGTATGCTCTGACGTGAGTCCCATGCTCTCCACATCACAGGAGTCAAGCTATCCAGGCTGAAGAAGGCTGATGGCCAGAAACAGGTCCTTGGATGCTTAATTCCGGTCTAGGAAAGACATGGCTTGGTAGTTCGGGCTGGACTGTTCCCATGAGGCACAGTGTCAAGGCTGATTTGCATATAGCCAGTGTCTGATCTAGGGTGGTGTGGAGTGCAAAAAAACAATGGATTTAGGCCCAGATCTTTGTACTGGGGTGAATGTAAGACATTGTGCTGCATTCTGTCCATCAACTGAGTTTTTTGCAATTTTCACCCCGAGTGGGCTGAGTATGCTCAGACGTGAGTCCCAGGCTCTCCACATCACTGGAGTCAAGCTATCCAGGCTGAAGAAGGCTGATATCAGAAACCGGTCCTTGGATGCTTGATTCCGGTCTAGGAAAGACATGGCTTGGTAGTTCGCGCGCTGTTCCCATGACGCACAGGGTCAAGGCTGATTTGCATATAGCCAGTGTCTGACCTAGGGTGGTGTGGAGTGCAAAAAAATGAAGGATTTAGGCCCAGATCTTTGTACTGGGGTGAATGTAAGACATTGTTCTGCATTGTGTCCATCACCTGTGTTTTTTGCAATTTTCACCCCGAGTGGGCTGGGTATGCTCAGACGTGAGTCCCAGGCTCTCCACATCACTGGAGTCAAGCTATCCAGGCTGAAGAAGGCTGATAGCCAGAAACCGGTCCTTGGATGCTTGATTCCGGTCTAGGAAAGACATGGCTTGGTAGTTCGGGCTGGACTGTTCCCATGAGGCACAGGGTCAAGGCTGATTTGCATATAGCCAGTGTCTGACCTAGGGTGGTGTGGAGTGCAAAAAAACGATGGATTTAGGCCCAGATCATTGTACTGGGGTGAATGTAAGACATTGTTCTGCATTCTGTCCATCAACTGTGTTTTTTGCAATTTTCACCCCGAGTGGGCCGGGTATGCTCAGATGTGAGTCCCTGGCTCTCCACATCACTGGAGTCAAGATATCCAGGCTGAAGAAGGCTGATAGCCAGAAACCGGTCCTTGGATGCTTGATTCCGGTCTAGGAAAGACATGGCTTGGTAGTTCGAGCTGGACTGTTCCCATGAGGCACAGTGTCAAGGCTGATTTGCATATAGCCAGTGTCTGACCTAGGGTGGTGTGGAGTGCAAAAAAACAATGGATTTAGGCCCAGATCTTTGTACTGGGGTGAATGTAAGACATTGTTCTGCATTCTGTCCATCAACTGTGTTTTTTGCAATTTTCACCCCAAGTGGGCTGGGTATGCTCTGACGTGAGTCCCATGCTCTCCACATCACAGGAGTCAAGCTATCCAGGCTGAAGAAGGCTGATAGCCAGAAACCGGTCCTTGGATGCTTGATTCCGGTCTAGGAAAGACATGGCTTGGTAGTTCGGGCTGGACTGTTCCCATGAGGCACAGTGTCAAGGCTGATTTGCATATAGCCAGTGTCTGACCTAGGGTGGTGTGGAGTGCAAAAAAACGATGGATTTAGGCCCAGATCTTTGTACTGGGGTGAATGTAAGACATTGTGCTGCATTCTGTCCATCAACTGAGTTTTTTGCAATTTTCACCCCGAGTTGGCTGGGTATGCTCAGACGTGAGTCCCAGGCTCTCCACATCACTGGAGTCAAGCTATCCAGGCTGAAGAAGGCTGATAGCCAGAAACCGGTCCTTGGATGCTTGATTCCGGTCTAGGAAAGACATGGCTTGGTAGTTCGGGCTGGACTGTTCCCATGAGGCACAGGGTCAGGCTGATTTGCATATAGCCAGTGTCTGACCTAGGGTGGTGTGGAGTGCAAAAAAACGATGGATTTAGGCCCAGATCTTTGTACTGGGGTGAATGTAAGACATTGTTCTGCATTCTGTCCATCAATTGTGTTTTTTGCAATTTTCACCCCAAGTGGGCTGGGTATGCTCTGACGTGAGTCCCATGCTCTCCACATCACAGGAGTCAAGCTATCCAGGCTGAAGAAGGCTGATAGCCAGAAACCGGTCCTTGGATGCTTAATTCCGGTCTAGGAAAGACATGGCTTGGTAGTTCGGGCTGGACTGTTCCCATGAGGCACAGTGTCAAGGCTGATTTGCATATAGCCAGTGTATGACCTAGGGTGGTGTGGAGTGCAAAAAAA
Organism: Lissotriton vulgaris; assembly: GCF_964263255.1. Classification (NCBI taxonomy): domain Eukaryota; kingdom Metazoa; phylum Chordata; class Amphibia; order Caudata; family Salamandridae; genus Lissotriton; species Lissotriton vulgaris. The sequence goes on from NW_028247260.1 coordinate 637,016, forward strand.
CGATGGATTTAGGCCCAGATCTTTGTACTGGGGTGAATGTAAGACATTGTTCAGCATTCTGTCCATCAACTTAGTTTTTTGCAATTTTCACCCCGAGTGGGCTGGGTATGCTCAGACGTGAGTCCCAGGCTCTCCACATCACTGGAGTCAAGCTATCCAGGCTGAAGAAGGCTGATATCAGAAACCGGTCCTTGGATGCTTGATTCCGGTCTAGGAAAGACATGGCTTGGTAGTTCGGGCTGGACTGTTCCCATGAGGCACAGGGTCAAGGCTGATTTGCATATAGCCTGTGTCTGACCTAGGGTGGTGTGGAGTGCAAAAAAACGAAGGATTTAGGCCCAGATCTTTGTACTGGGGTGAATGTAAGACATTGTTCTGCATTCTGTCCATCACCTGTGTTTTTTGCAATTTTCACCCCGTGTGGGCTGGGTATGCTCAGACGTGAGTCCCAGGCTCTCCACATCACTGGAGTCAAGCTATCCAGGCTGAAGAAGGCTGATAGCCAGAAACCGGTCCTTGGATGCTTGATTAGGTCTAGGAAAGACATGGCTTGGTAGTTCGGGCTGGACTGTTCCCATGAGGCACAGTGTCAAGGCTGATTTGCATATAGCCAGTGTCTGACCTAGGGTGGGTGGAGTGCAAAAAAACGATGGATTTAGGCCCAGATCTTTGTACTGGGGTGAATGTAAGACATTGTTCTGCATTCTGTCCATCAACTGTGTTTTTTGCAATTTTCACCCGAGTGGGCCGGGTATGCTCAGATGTGAGTCCCTGGCTCTCCACGTCACTGGAGTCAAGCTATCCAGGCTGAAGAAGGCTGATATCAGAAACCGGTCCTTGGATGCTTGATTCCGGTCTAGGAAAGACATGGCTTGGTAGTTCGGGCTGGACTGTTCCCATGAGGCACAGGGTCAAGGCTGATTTGCATATATAGCCAGTGTCTGACCTAGGGTGGTGTGGAGTGCAAAAAAACGAAGGATTTAGGCCCAGATATTTGTACTGGGGTGAATGTAAGACATTGTTCTGCATTCTGTCCATCACCTGTGTTTTTTGCAATTTTCACCCCGAGTGGGCTGGGTATGCTCAGACGTGAGTCCCAGGCTCTCCACATCACTGGAGTCAAGCTATCCAGGCTGAAGAAGGCTGATAGCCAGAAACCGGTCCTTGGATGCTTGATTCCGGTCTAGGAAATATATCACAAAAGAGTATCAGAGGGTCAAGAGTACACCAGGCAATAAGTTCAGGACAGAGAGGGTGAAGGTGAAATGCTATCTATAGCCATATGACTGGAGAGATAGTGAAAAGGCCAGGTTAAGTTCGTGTCTGGTCTCTGGCACCCATCAGTCACCACTCGGAACCGCCCTTCATCATTTGTGGCTCCGAGGACCAACACTGTACATGATCTTGTTATCTAACAGAAAGAAATGGGCCTTCCTGTTAGTCAGTGTATGTTGGTATAAGAGTGTTGGTGATGTGGCCAACGGGGTAAAAAACCGTGCAGTGCAAGGGAAAAACCCAGGAAAAAGTGAATAAAATTGGTTTAGGGAGCAAGAAATTTTTTTAATAGGGTTAAACTTCCAACACCAATATTAAAAATAGCCAAGACAGGGAAATTATTATAAACTGTCTAGTGGTGGGACGTGGTCGACATGTTTCAGCAAATAGGGCCAATAGCCTTGCTTTCTTCAGGACCTCTATATTTCGCTACTGCAAACAGAAAAAAAAACCCAAAAAGTGATAGAAGTGTCATAAATAAGGAGAAAAAGAGTACTGGAACTGTAACAATATGTAAATGTCACCTGGACATCCTAGGTGTGTTGGTTCCAAGTCTTCTCATACAGTCTGCATTGGACTGAAAAATAAAGACATGGCGTAAGCATATCACTCACCATCCGTCCGGAAAATGCCTTCTTTTGCACCCGTTGAAGTTATCAACTTGGGTGAGATCCATATCAAAAGACTATAGATAACACACTGTTTATACTAGTGTAATTGCGTTTTCAGAAATTGAAACCTTACAAGTTTCTCACACTACTTCTTACCTGGTTTTTGAGAAGTAGATACCTCACCCCACCTGGCTGCGGCTCAGGATATTGGTGAAGCACCGCTCTGTAAGGGTGAATAAATTCAAGGAACTGAATTAATCACTGCAAAAATACTGAACATAGGTCTGTCTAGATTGAATCAGTGTCTTGTAAGAATTAATTGTGAAATCTAGCATAGCAGGAGGGGCTGCTTATAGAGTGTTCAAGTTGCCCCAAATCAAATAATCATAACCATAACCCTATTCTCAGAATGGACCATTTGTTCTGATTGGAAGGACGCACATTAATGTCTCAGCAACTAGGTGATATTCCCATGGTCTCACGTTGCTTAGACGATTTGTAATCACACATCAGCTGTTATTAGAGTAGACCAGCTGGCTATGATGATAAAAGCGCATATTGGTATTTGGGCACTTAAGTATAAGTACTATGGTCTAACAGTGCCTGGATTAACGCTATCAAAAGGTCTCGTTTTTTAGTGTAACTGATAGCGAAGGACTAATAGTACAAGAGCGCTTATTTATATCCTGGCACAAAAGCAATGCTCCCGTAGTTTGGCATAGCCTTGATGAGCGCTCGCGAATTTAACAGGTATGCTCGAGTAAGATTACAAACAATCGCGGCAGTCCGGCATAGGGAAACTGACCAAACTTCCTTTCGAGGATGCAGAAAAAGAAACAGGGGCCCCAGATAGTGAGGACACTCACCTAACCGTCGGTACTCCAGCGCGGCATCTGTGCCGTCTTGGGGAGGTACAGACGGGTTGTTGTCCTACAGTTTTATTAGCCTTCCAACCATTGGTCACAGGAGTCACGTGACGCATAAAACGTGTGCGTCACCCATAGTGTGTGTTACCGGAGTTGTGATTGGATTATCTAACAGCGGGATTAGCCAATGGCGAGCTATCTCGATGTCATTGATATTGTTGGTAAATAAACATCGACAAAAGGTGCCGATATCGGCATATGGAAAAGAGGCGATGTTTTAGATACTGTAAAGGACTGAAATTTCAGCGGGATTAGCCAATAGTGTGCTATCAAGATGTTTATTGAGGTTGTAAATGAATGAACATCGACACGAGGTGCCGGTTTCGGCATTTGGTAAAAAGGGAATGCTTTAAATAAGACAAAGGACTGAGGTTTCATTTAAATTTCCAATAGTTAAGGGATATAAGCTGGATCTATCTGTTGAGCATGGTTTTTTGTGAAAGGGTTCATGACCACAAATATCTTATAATAATCTCAAAAAGATGACCAGGGTATGTCATCATTTAACCCTGTACGGTCTGTGCCGAGCTTCAAAACCCATTTCTGTTCTTTCTTGTGAAGGAATTCACTCACATTAGTGACATGAGAGGTGACATGAGATGGTACTTCTGTGTTCAGAAGTACCATCAACTGTAGAAGGCAGGCCACTAAACTCACTACCCACTTCATCACCCTAAACCACTCACCTACATCATTCATGTGGACAATCTTGGAAAAACCATTTATTCCCTCTCATGTCACTAATGTGAGTGAATTCCTTCACAAGAAAGAACAGAAATGGGTTTTGAAGCTCGGCACAGACCGTACAGGGTTAAATGATGACATACCCTGGTCATCTTTTTGAGATTATTATAAGATATTTGTGGTCATGAACCCTTTCACAAAAAACCATGCTCAACAGATAGATCCAGCTTATATCCCTTAACTATTGGAAATTTAAATGAAACCTCAGTCCTTTGTCTTATTTAAAGCATTCCCTTTTTACCAAATGCCGAAACCGGCACCTCGTGTCGATGTTCATTCATTTACAACCTCAATAAACATCTTGATAGCACACTATTGGCTAATCCCGCTGAAATTTCAGTCCTTTACAGTATCTAAAACATCGCCTCTTTTCCATATGCCGATATCGGCACCTTTTGTCGATGTTTATTTACCAACAATATCAATGACATCGAGATAGCTCGCCATTGGCTAATCCCGCTGTTAGTTTATCCAATCACAACTCCGGTAACACACACTATGGGTGACGCACACGTTTTATGCGTCACGTGACTCCTGTGACCAATGGTTGGAAGGCTAATAAAACTGTAGGACAACAACCCGTCTGTACCTCCCCAAGACGGCACAGATGCCGCGCTGGAGTACCGACGGTTAGGTGAGTGTCCTCACTATCTGGGGCCCCTGTTTCTTTTTCTGCATCCTCGAAAGGAAGTTTGGTCAGTTTCCCTATGCCGGACTGCCGCGATTGTTTGTAATCTTACTCGAGCATACCTGTTAAATTCGCGAGCGCTCATCAAGGCTATGCCAAACTACGGGAGCATTGCTTTTGTGCCAGGATATAAATAAGCGCTCTTGTACTATTAGTCCATCGCTATCAGTTACACTAAAAAACGAGACCTTTTGATAGCGTTAATCCAGGCACTGTTAGACCATAGTACTTATACTTAAGTGCCCAAATACCAATATGCGCTTTTATCATCATAGCCAGCTGGTCTACTCTAATAACAGCTGATGTGTGATTACAAATCGTCTAAGCAACGTGAGACCATGGGAATATCACCTAGTTGCTGAGACATTAATGTGCGTCCTTCCAATCAGAACAAATGGTCCATTCTGAGAATAGGGTTATGGTTATGATTATTTGATTTGGGGCAGCTTGAACACTCTATAAGCAGCCCCTCCTGCTATGCTAGATTTCACAATTAATTCTTACAAGACACTGATTCAATCTAGACAGACCTATGTTCAGTATTTTTGCGGTGATTAATTCAGTTCCTTGAATTTATTCACCCTTACAGAGCGGTGCTTCACCAATATCCTGAGCCGCAGCCAGGTGGGGTGAGGTATCTACTTCTCAAAAACCAGGTAAGAAGTAGTGTGAGAAACTTGTAAGGTTTCAATTTCTGAAAACGCAATTACACTAGTATAAACAGTGCGGTTATCTATAGTCTTTTGATATGGATCTCACCCAAGTTGATAACTTCAACGGGTGCAAAAGAAGGCATTTTCCGGACGGATGGTGAGTGATATGCTTACGCCATGTCTTTATTTTTCAGTCCAATGCAGACTGTATGAGAAGACTTGGAACCAACACACCTAGGATGTCCAGGTGACATTTACATATTGTTACAGTTCCAGTACTCTTTTTCTCCTTATTTATGACACTTCTATCACTTTTTTTGGGGTTTTTTTCTGTTTGCAGTAGCGAAATATAGAGGTCCTGAAGAAAGCAAGGCTATTGGCCCTATTTGCTGAAACATGTCGACCACGTACCACCACTAGACAGTTTATAATAATTTCCCTGTCTTGGCTATTTTTAATATTGGTGTTGGGAGTTTAACCCTATTAAAAAAAATTCTTGCTCCCTAAACCAATTTTATTCACTTTTTCCTGGGTTTTTCCCTTGCACTGCACGTTTTTTTACCCCGTTGGCCACATCACCAACACTCTTATACCAACATACACTGACTAACAGGAAGGCCAATTTCTTTCTGTTAGATAACAAGATCATGTACAGTGTTGGTCCTCGGAGCCCCAAATGATGAAGGGCGGTTCCGAGTGGTGACTGATGGGTGCCAGAGACCAGACACGAACTTGACCTGGCCTTTTCACTATCTCTCCAGTCATATGGCTATAGATAGCATTTCACCTTCACCCTCTCTGTCCTGAACTTATTGCCTGGTGTACTCTTGACCCTCTGATACTCTTTTGTGATATATGTCTGTTGGGTGTGTATTCAGAGCTGGTCGTTAAAATTGCCCCTGGGTCCCCCACATTGTATGTAGTGTAGTCCGGTCTAGGAAAGACATGGCTTGGTAGTTCGGGCTGGACTGTTCCCATGAGGCACAGTGTCAAGGCTGATTTGCATATAGCCAGTGTCTGACCTAGGGTGGTGTGGAGAGTGCAAAAAAACGATGGATTTAGGCCCAGATCTTTGTACTGGGGTGAATGTAAGACATTGTTCTGCATTCTGTCCATCAACTGAGTTTTCTGCAATTTTCACCCCGAGAGGGCTGGGTATGCTCAGACGTGAGTCCCAGGCTCTCCACATCACTGGAGTCAAGCTATCCAGGCTGAAGAAGGCTGATAGCCATAAACCAGTCCTTGGATGCTTGATTCCGGTCTAGGAAAGACATGGCTTGGTAGTTCGGGCTGGACTGTTCCCATGAGGCACAGGGTCAAGGCTGATTTGCATATAGCCAGTGTCTGACCTGGGGTGGTATGGAGTGCAAAAAAACAATGGATTTAGGCCCAGATCTTTGTACTGGGGTGAATGTAAGACATTGTTCTGCATTCTGCCCATCAACTGTGTTTTTTTGTAATTTTCACCCCGAGTGGGCTGGTTATGCTCAGACGTGAGTCCCAGGATCTCCACATCACTGGAGTCAAGCTATCCAGGCTGAAGAAGGCTGATAGCCAGAAACCAGTCCTTGGATGCTTGATTCCAGTCTAGGAAAGACATGGCTTGGTAGTTCGGGCTGGACTGTTCCCATGAGGCACAGGGTCAAGGCTGATTTGCATATAGCCAGTGTCTGACCTAGGGTGGTGTGGAGTGCAAAAAAAGATGGATTTAGGCCCAGATCTTTGTACTGGTGTGAATGTAAGACATTGTTCTGCATTCTGTCCATCAACTGTGTTTTTTGCAATTTTCACCCCAAGTGGGCTGGGTATGCTCTGACGTGAGTCCCATGCTCTCCACATCACAGGAGTCAAGTTATCCAGGCTGAAGAAGGCTGATAGCCAGAAACCGGTCCTTGGATGCTTAATTCCGGTCTAGGAAAGACATGGCTTGGTAGTTCGGGCTGGAATGTTCCCATGAGGCACAGTGTCAAGGCTGATTTGCATATAGCCAGTATCTGACCTAGGGTGGTGTGGAGTGCAAAAAAACGATGGATTTAGGCCCAGATCTTTGTACTGGGGTGAATGTAAGACATTGTTCTGCATTTTGTCCATCAACTGAGTTTTTTGCAAATTTCACCCCGAGTGGGCTGGGTATGCTCAGACGTGAGTCCCAGGCTCTCCACATCACTGGAGTCAAGCTATCCAGGCTGAAGAAGGCTGATAGCCAGAAACCGGTCCTTGGATGCTTGATTCAGGTCTAGGAAAGACATGGCTTGGTAGTTCAGGCTGGACTCTTCCCATGAGGCACAGGGTCAAGGCTGATTTGCATATAGCCAGTGTCTGACCTGGGGTGGTATGGAGTGCAAAAAAACAATGGATTTAGGCCCAGATCTTTGTACAGGGGTGAATGTAAGACATTGTTCTGCATTCTGTCCATCAACTGAGTTTTCTGCAATTTTCACCCCGAGTGGGCTGGGTATGCTCAGACGTGAGTCCGAGGCTCTCCACATCACTGGAGTCAAGCTATCCAGGCTGAAGAAGGCTGATAGCCAGAAACCAGTCCTTGGATGCTTGATTCCAGTCTAGGAAAGACATGGCTTGGTAGTTCGGGCTGGACTGTTCCCATGAGGCACAGGGTCAAGGCTGATTTGCATATAGCCAGTGTCTGACCTAGGGTGGTGTGGAGTGCAAAAAATGATGGATTTAGGCCCAGATCTTTGTACTGGTGTGAATGTAAGACAGTGTTCTGCATTCTGTCCATCAACTGTGTTTTTTGCAATTTTCACCCCAAGTGGGCTGGGTATGCTCTGACGTGAGTCCCATGCTCTCCACATCACAGGAGTCAAGCTATCCAGGCTGAAGAAGGCTGATAGCCAGAAACCGGTCCTTGGATGCTTAATTCCGGTCTAGGAAAAACATGGCTTGGTAGTTCGGGCTGGACTGTTCCCATGAGGCACAGTGTCAAGGCTGATTTGCATATAGCCAGTGTCTGACCTAGGGTGGTGTGGAGTGCAAAAAAACGATGGATTTAGGCCCATATCTTTGTACTGGGGTGAATGTAAGACATTGTTTTGCATTTTGTCCATCAACTGAGTTTTTCGCAATTTTCACCCCGAGTGGGCTGGGTATGCTCAGACGTGAGTCCCAGGCTCTCCACATCACTGGAGTCAAGCTATCCAGGCTGAAGAAGGCTGATAGACAGAAACTGGTCCTTGGATGCTTGATTCCGGTCTAGGAAAGACATGGCTTGGTAGTTCGGGCTGGACTGTTCCCATGAGGCACAGGTTCAAGGCTGATTTGCATATAGCCAGTGTCTGACCTGGGGTGGTATGGAGTGCAAAAAAACAATGGATTTAGGTCCAGGTCTTTGTACTGGGGTGAATGTAAGACATTGTTCTGCATTCTGTCCATCAACTGTGTTTTTTTGTAATTTTCACCCCGAGTGGGCTGGTTATGCTCAGACGTGAGTCCCAGGATCTCCACATCACTGGAGTCAAGCTATCCAGGCTGAAGAAGGCTGATAGCCGGAAACCAGTCCTTGGATGCTTGATTCCAGTCTAGGAAAGACATGGCTTGGTAGTTCGGGCTGGACTGTTCCCATGAGGCACAGGGTCAAGGCTGATTTGCATATAGCCAGTGTCTGACCTAGGGTGGTGTGGAGTGCAAAAAAATGATGGATTTAGGCCCAGATCTTTGTACTGAGGTGAATGTAAGACATTGTTCTGCATTCTGTCCATCAACTGAGTTTTTTGCAATTTTCACCCGAGTGGGCTGGGTATGCTCAGACGTGAGTCCCAGGCTCTCCACATCACTGGAGTCAAGCTATCCAGGCTGAAGAAGGCTGATATCAGAAACCGGTCCTTGGATGCTTGATTCCGGTCTAGGAAAGACATGGCTTGGTAGTTCGGGCTGGACTGTTCCCATGAGGCACAGGGTCAAGGCTGATTTGCATATAGCCAGTGTCTGACCTAGGGTGGTGTGGAGTGCAAAAAAACGAAGGATTTAGGCCCAGATCTTTGTACTGGGGTGAATGTAAGACATTGTTCTGCATTCATCCATCACCTGTGTTTTTTGCAATTTTCACCCCGAGTGGGCTGGGTATGCTCAGACGTGAGTCCCAGGCTCTCCACATCACTGGAGTCAAGCTATCCAGGCTGAAGAAGGCTGATAGCCAGAAACCGGTCCTCGGATGCTTGATTCCGGTCTAGGAAAGACATGGCTTGGTAGTTCGGGCTGGACTGTTCCCATGAGGCACAGTGTCAAGGCTGATTTGCATATAGCCAGTGTCTGACCTAGGGTGGTGTGGAGTGCAAAAAAACGATGGATTTAGGCCCAGATCTTTGTACTGGGGTGAATGTAAGACATTGTTCTGCATTCTGTCCATCAACTGTGTTTTTTGCAATTTTCACCCCAAGTGGGCTGGGTATGCTCTGAAGTGAGTCCCATGCTCTCCACATCACAGGAGTCAAGCTATCCAGGCTGAAGAAGGCTGATAGCCAGAAACCGGTCCTTGGATGCTTAATTCCGGTCTAGGAAAGACATGGCTTGGTAGTTCGGGCTGGACTGTTCCCATGAGGCACAGTGTCAAGGCTGATTTGCATATAGCCAGTGTCTGACCTAGGGTGGTGTGGAGTGCAAAAAAACAATGGATTCAGGCCCAGATCTTTGTACTGGGGTGAATGTAAGACATTGTTCTGCATTCTGTCCATCAACTGAGTTTTTTGCAATTTTCACCCGAGTGGGCTGGGTATGCTCAGATGTGAGTCCCTGGCTCTCCACATCACTGGAGTCAAGCTTTCCAGGCTGAAGAAGGCTGATATCAGAAACCGGTCCTTGGATGCTTGATTCCGGTCTAGGAAAGACATGGCTTGGTAGTTCGGGCTGGACTGTTCCCATGAGGCACAGGGTCAAGGCTGATTTGCATATAGCCAGTGTCTGACCTAGGGTGGTGTGGAGTGCAAAAAAACAAAGGATTTAGGCCCAGATCTTTGTACTGGGGTGAATGTAAGACATTGTTCTGCATTCTGTCCATCACCTGTGTTTTTTGCAATTTTCACCCCGAGTGGGCTGGGTATGCTCAGACGTGAGTCCCAGGCTCTCCACATCACTGGAGTCAAGCTATCCAGGCTGAAGAAGGCTGATAGCCAGAAACCGGTCCTTGGATGCTTGATTCCGGTCTAGGAAAGACATGGCTTGGTAGTTCGAGGTGGACTGTTCCCATGAGGCACAGGGTCAAGGCTGATTTGCATATAGCCAGTGTCTGACCTGGGGTGGTACGGAGTGCAAAAAAACAATGGATTTAGGCCCTGATCTTTGTACTGGGGTGAATGTAAGACATTGTTCTGCATTCTGTCCATCAACTATGTTTTTTGCAATTTTCACCCCAAGTGGGCTGGGTATGCTCTGACGTGAGTCCCATGCTCTCCACATCACAGGAGTCAAGCTATCCAGGCTGAAGAAGGCTGACAGCCAGAAACCGGTCCTTGGATGCTTAATTCCGGTCTAGGAAAGACATGGCTTGGTAGTTCGGGCTGGACTGTTCCCATGAGGCACAGTGTCAAGGCTGACTTGCATATAGCCAGTGTCTGACCTAGGGTGGTGTGGAGTGTAAAAAAACGATGGATTTAGGCCCAGATCTTTGTACTGGGGTGAATGTAAGACATTGTTCTGCATTTTGTCCATCAACTGAGTTTTTTGCAATTTTCACCCCGAGTGGGCTGGGTATGCTCAGACGTGAGTCCCAGGCTCTCCACATCACTGGAGTCAATCTATCCAGGCTGAAGAAGGCTGATAGCCAGAAACCGGTCCTTGGATGCTTGATTCCGGTCTAGGAAAGACATGGCTTGGTAGTTCGGGCTGGACTGCTCCCATGAGGCACAGGGTCAAGGCTGATTTGCATATAGCCAGTGTCTGACCTGGGGTGGTATGGAGTGCAAAAAAACAATGGATTTAGGCCCGGATCTTTGTACTGGGGTGAATGTAAGACATTGTTCTGCATTCTGTCCATCAACTGTGTTTTTTTGTAATTTTCACCCGAGTGGGCTGGTTATGCTCAGACGTGAGTCCCAGGATCTCCACATCACTGGAGTCAAGCTATCCAGGCTGAAGAAGGCTGATAGCCAGAAACCGGTCCTTGGATGCTTAATTCCGGTCTAGGAAAGACATGGCTTGGTAGTTCGGGCTGGACTGTTCCCATGAGGCACAGTGTCAAGGCTGATTTGCATATAGCCAGTGTCTGACCTAGGGTGGTGTGGAGTGCAAAAAAACGATGGATTTAGGCCCGGATCTTTGTACTGGGGTGAATGTAAGACATTGTTCTGCATTCTGTCCATCAACTGAGTTTTTTGCAATTTTCACCCCGAGTGGGCTGGGTATGCTCAGACGTGAGTCCCAGGCTCTCCACATCACTGGAGTCAAGCTATCCAGGCTGAAGAAGGCTGATATCAGAAACCGGTCCTTGGATGCTTGATTCCGGTCTAGGAAAGACATGGCTTGGTAGTTCGGGCTGGACTGTTCCCATGAGGCACAGGGTCAAGGCTGATTTGCATATAGCCAGTGTCTGACCTAGGGTGGTGTGGAGTGCAAAAAAACGAAGGATTTAGGCCCAGATCTTTGTACTGGGGTGAATGTAAGACATTGTTCTGCATTCTGTCCATCACCTGTGTTTTTTGAAATGTTCACCCCGAGTGGGCTGGGTATGCTCAGACGTGAGTCCCAGGCTCTCCACATCACTGGAGTCAAGCTATCCAGGCTGAAGAAGGCTGATAGCCAGAAACCGGTCCTTGGATGCTTGATTCCGGTCTAGGAAAAACATGGCTTGGTAGTTCGGGCTGGACTGTTCCCATGAGGCACAGTGTCAAGGCTGATTTGCATATAGCCAGTGTCTGACCTAGGGTGGTGTGGAGTGCAAAAAAACGATGGATTTAGGCCCATATCTTTGTACTGGGGTGAATGTAAGACATTGTTTTGCATTTTGTCCATCAACTGAGTTTTTCGCAATTTTCACCCCGAGTGGGCTGGGTATGCTCAGACGTGAGTCCCAGGCTCTCCACATCACTGGAGTCAAGCTATCCAGGCTGAAGAAGGCTGATAGACAGAAACTGGTCCTTGGATGCTTGATTCCGGTCTAGGAAAGACATGGCTTGGTAGTTCGGGCTGGACTGTTCCCATGAGGCACAGGTTCAAGGCTGATTTGCATATAGCCAGTGTCTGACCTGGGGTGGTATGGAGTGCAAAAAAACAATGGATTTAGGTCCAGGTCTTTGTACTGGGGTGAATGTAAGACATTGTTCTGCATTCTGTCCATCAACTGTGTTTTTTTGTAATTTTCACCCCGAGTGGGCTGGTTATGCTCAGACGTGAGTCCCAGGATCTCCACATCACTGGAGTCAAGCTATCCAGGCTGAAGAAGGCTGATAGCCAGAAACCAGTCCTTGGATGCTTGATTCCAGTCTAGGAAAGACATGGCTTGGTAGTTCGGGCTGGACTGTTCCCATGAGGCACAGGGTCAAGGCTGATTTGCATATAGCCAGTGTCTGACCTAGGGTGGTGTGGAGTGCAAAAAAATGATGGATTTAGGCCCAGATCTTTGTACTGAGGTGAATGTAAGACATTGTTCTGCATTCTGTCCATCAACTGAGTTTTTTGCAATTTTCACCCGAGTGGGCTGGGTATGCTCAGACGTGAGTCCCAGGCTCTCCACATCACTGGAGTCAAGCTATCCAGGCTGAAGAAGGCTGATATCAGAAACCGGTCCTTGGATGCTTGATTCCGGTCTAGGAAAGACATGGCTTGGTAGTTCGGGCTGGACTGTTCCCATGAGGCACAGTGTCAAGGCTGATTTGCATATAGCCAGTGTCTGACCTAGGGTGGTGTGGAGTGCAAAAAAACGATGGATTTAGGCCCAGATCTTTGTACTGGGGTGAATGTAAGACATTGTTCTGCATTCTGTCCATCAACTGTGTTTTTTGCAATTTTCACCCCAAGTGGGCTGGGTATGCTCTGAAGTGAGTCCCATGCTCTCCACATCACAGGAGTCAAGCTATCCAGGCTGAAGAAGGCTGATAGCCAGAAACCGGTCCTTGGATGCTTAATTCCGGTCTAGGAAAGACATGGCTTGGTAGTTCGGGCTGGACTGTTCCCATGAGGCACAGTGTCAAGGCTGATTTGCATATAGCCAGTGTCTGACCTAGGGTGGTGTGGAGTGCAAAAAAACAATGGATTCAGGCCCAGATCTTTGTACTGGGGTGAATGTAAGACATTGTTCTGCATTCTGTCCATCAACTGAGTTTTTTGCAATTTTCACCCGAGTGGGCTGGGTATGCTCAGATGTGAGTCCCTGGCTCTCCACATCACTGGAGTCAAGCTTTCCAGGCTGAAGAAGGCTGATATCAGAAACCGGTCCTTGGATGCTTGATTCCGGTCTAGGAAAGACATGGCTTGGTAGTTCGGGCTGGACTGTTCCCATGAGGCACAGGGTCAAGGTTGATTTGCATATAGCCAGTGTCTGACCTAGGGTGGTGTGGAGTGCAAAAAAACAAAGGATTTAGGCCCAGATCTTTGTACTGGGGTGAATGTAAGACATTGTTCTGCATTCTGTCCATCACCTGTGTTTTTTGAAATGTTCACCCCGAGTGGGCTGGGTATGCTCAGACGTGAGTCCCAGGCTCTCCACATCACTGGAGTCAAGCTATCCAGGCTGAAGAAGGCTGATAGCCAGAAACCGGTCCTTGGATGCTTGATTCCGGTCTAGGAAATACATGGCTTGGTAGTTCGGGCTGGACTGTTCCCATGAGGCACAGGGTCAAGGCTGATTTGCATATAGCCAGTGTCTGACCAAGGGTGGTGTGGAGTGCAAAAAAACGATGGATTTAGGCCCAGATCATTGTACTGTGGTGAATGTAAGACATTGTTCTGCATTCTGTCCATCAACTGTGTTTTTTGCAATTTTCACCCCGAGTGGGCCGGGTATGCTCAGATGTGAGTCCCTGGCTCTCCACATCACTGGAGTCAAGCTATCCAGGCTGAAGAAGGCTGATAGCCAGAAACCGGTCCTTGGATGCTTGATTCCGGTCTAGGAAAAACATGGCTTGGTAGTTCGGGCTGGACTGTTCCCATGAGGCACAGTGTCAAGGCTGATTTGCATATAGCCAGTGTCTGACCTAGGGTGGTGTGGAGTGCAAAAAAACGATGGATTTAGGCCCATATCTTTGTACTGGGGTGAATGTAAGACATTGTTTTGCATTTTGTCCATCAACTGAGTTTTTCGCAATTTTCACCCCGAGTGGGCTGGGTATGCTCAGACGTGAGTCCCAGGCTCTCCACATCACTGGAGTCAAGCTATCCAGGCTGAAGAAGGCTGATAGACAGAAACTGGTCCTTGGATGCTTGATTCCGGTCTAGGAAAGACATGGCTTGGTAGTTCGGGCTGGACTGTTCCCATGAGGCACAGGTTCAAGGCTGATTTGCATATAGCCAGTGTCTGACCTGGGGTGGTATGGAGTGCAAAAAAACAATGGATTTAGGTCCAGGTCTTTGTACTGGGGTGAATGTAAGACATTGTTCTGCATTCTGTCCATCAACTGTGTTTTTTTGTAATTTTCACCCCGAGTGGGCTGGTTATGCTCAGACGTGAGTCCCAGGATCTCCACATCACTGGAGTCAAGCTATCCAGGCTGAAGAAGGCTGATAGCCAGAAACCAGTCCTTGGATGCTTGATTCCAGTCTAGGAAAGACATGGCTTGGTAGTTCGGGCTGGACTGTTCCCATGAGGCACAGGGTCAAGGCTGATTTGCATATAGCCAGTGTCTGACCTAGGGTGGTGTGGAGTGCAAAAAAATGATGGATTTAGGCCCAGATCTTTGTACTGAGGTGAATGTAAGACATTGTTCTGCATTCTGTCCATCAACTGAGTTTTTTGCAATTTTCACCCGAGTGGGCTGGGTATGCTCAGACGTGAGTCCCAGGCTCTCCACATCACTGGAGTCAAGCTATCCAGGCTGAAGAAGGCTGATATCAGAAACCGGTCCTTGGATGCTTGATTCCGGTCTAGGAAAGACATGGCTTGGTAGTTCGGGCTGGACTGTTCCCATGAGGCACAGGGTCAAGGCTGATTTGCATATAGCCAGTGTCTGACCTAGGGTGGTGTGGAGTGCAAAAAAACGAAGGATTTAGGCCCAGATCTTTGTACTGGGGTGAATGTAAGACATTGTTCTGCATTCATCCATCACCTGTGTTTTTTGCAATTTTCACCCCGAGTGGGCTGGGTATGCTCAGACGTGAGTCCCAGGCTCTCCACATCACTGGAGTCAAGCTATCCAGGCTGAAGAAGGCTGATAGCCAGAAACCGGTCCTCGGATGCTTGATTCCGGTCTAGGAAAGACATGGCTTGGTAGTTCGGGCTGGACTGTTCCCATGAGGCACAGTGTCAAGGCTGATTTGCATATAGCCAGTGTCTGACCTAGGGTGGTGTGGAGTGCAAAAAAACGATGGATTTAGGCCCAGATCTTTGTACTGGGGTGAATGTAAGACATTGTTCTGCATTCTGTCCATCAACTGTGTTTTTTGCAATTTTCACCCCAAGTGGGCTGGGTATGCTCTGAAGTGAGTCCCATGCTCTCCACATCACAGGAGTCAAGCTATCCAGGCTGAAGAAGGCTGATAGCCAGAAACCGGTCCTTGGATGCTTAATTCCGGTCTAGGAAAGACATGGCTTGGTAGTTCGGGCTGGACTGTTCCCATGAGGCACAGTGTCAAGGCTGATTTGCATATAGCCAGTGTCTGACCTAGGGTGGTGTGGAGTGCAAAAAAACAATGGATTCAGGCCCAGATCTTTGTACTGGGGTGAATGTAAGACATTGTTCTGCATTCTGTCCATCAACTGAGTTTTTTGCAATTTTCACCCGAGTGGGCTGGGTATGCTCAGATGTGAGTCCCTGGCTCTCCACATCACTGGAGTCAAGCTTTCCAGGCTGAAGAAGGCTGATATCAGAAACCGGTCCTTGGATGCTTGATTCCGGTCTAGGAAAGACATGGCTTGGTAGTTCGGGCTGGACTGTTCCCATGAGGCACAGGGTCAAGGCTGATTTGCATATAGCCAGTGTCTGACCTAGGGTGGTGTGGAGTGCAAAAAAACAAAGGATTTAGGCCCAGATCTTTGTACTGGGGTGAATGTAAGACATTGTTCTGCATTCTGTCCATCACCTGTGTTTTTTGCAATTTTCACCCCGAGTGGGCTGGGTATGCTCAGACGTGAGTCCCAGGCTCTCCACATCACTGGAGTCAAGCTATCCAGGCTGAAGAAGGCTGATAGCCAGAAACCGGTCCTTGGATGCTTGATTCCGGTCTAGGAAAGACATGGCTTGGTAGTTCGAGGTGGACTGTTCCCATGAGGCACAGGGTCAAGGCTGATTTGCATATAGCCAGTGTCTGACCTGGGGTGGTACGGAGTGCAAAAAAACAATGGATTTAGGCCCTGATCTTTGTACTGGGGTGAATGTAAGACATTGTTCTGCATTCTGTCCATCAACTATGTTTTTTGCAATTTTCACCCCAAGTGGGCTGGGTATGCTCTGACGTGAGTCCCATGCTCTCCACATCACAGGAGTCAAGCTATCCAGGCTGAAGAAGGCTGACAGCCAGAAACCGGTCCTTGGATGCTTAATTCCGGTCTAGGAAAGACATGGCTTGGTAGTTCGGGCTGGACTGTTCCCATGAGGCACAGTGTCAAGGCTGACTTGCATATAGCCAGTGTCTGACCTAGGGTGGTGTGGAGTGTAAAAAAACGATGGATTTAGGCCCAGATCTTTGTACTGGGGTGAATGTAAGACATTGTTCTGCATTTTGTCCATCAACTGAGTTTTTTGCAATTTTCACCCCGAGTGGGCTGGGTATGCTCAGACGTGAGTCCCAGGCTCTCCACATCACTGGAGTCAATCTATCCAGGCTGAAGAAGGCTGATAGCCAGAAACCGGTCCTTGGATGCTTGATTCCGGTCTAGGAAAGACATGGCTTGGTAGTTCGGGCTGGACTGCTCCCATGAGGCACAGGGTCAAGGCTGATTTGCATATAGCCAGTGTCTGACCTGGGGTGGTATGGAGTGCAAAAAAACAATGGATTTAGGCCCGGATCTTTGTACTGGGGTGAATGTAAGACATTGTTCTGCATTCTGTCCATCAACTGTGTTTTTTTGTAATTTTCACCCGAGTGGGCTGGTTATGCTCAGACGTGAGTCCCAGGATCTCCACATCACTGGAGTCAAGCTATCCAGGCTGAAGAAGGCTGATAGCCAGAAACCGGTCCTTGGATGCTTAATTCCGGTCTAGGAAAGACATGGCTTGGTAGTTCGGGCTGGACTGTTCCCATGAGGCACAGTGTCAAGGCTGATTTGCATATAGCCAGTGTCTGACCTAGGGTGGTGTGGAGTGCAAAAAAACGATGGATTTAGGCCCGGATCTTTGTACTGGGGTGAATGTAAGACATTGTTCTGCATTCTGTCCATCAACTGAGTTTTTTGCAATTTTCACCCCGAGTGGGCTGGGTATGCTCAGACGTGAGTCCCAGGCTCTCCACATCACTGGAGTCAAGCTATCCAGGCTGAAGAAGGCTGATATCAGAAACCGGTCCTTGGATGCTTGATTCCGGTCTAGGAAAGACATGGCTTGGTAGTTCGGGCTGGACTGTTCCCATGAGGCACAGGGTCAAGGCTGATTTGCATATAGCCAGTGTCTGACCTAGGGTGGTGTGGAGTGCAAAAAAACAAAGGATTTAGGCCCAGATCTTTGTACTGGGGTGAATGTAAGACATTGTTCTGCATTCTGTCCATCACCTGTGTTTTTTGAAATGTTCACCCCGAGTGGGCTGGGTATGCTCAGACGTGAGTCCCAGGCTCTCCACATCACTGGAGTCAAGCTATCCAGGCTGAAGAAGGCTGATAGCCAGAAACCGGTCCTTGGATGCTTGATTCCGGTCTAGGAAAAACATGGCTTGGTAGTTCGGGCTGGACTGTTCCCATGAGGCACAGTGTCAAGGCTGATTTGCATATAGCCAGTGTCTGACCTAGGGTGGTGTGGAGTGCAAAAAAACGATGGATTTAGGCCCATATCTTTGTACTGGGGTGAATGTAAGACATTGTTTTGCATTTTGTCCATCAACTGAGTTTTTCGCAATTTTCACCCCGAGTGGGCTGGGTATGCTCAGACGTGAGTCCCAGGCTCTCCACATCACTGGAGTCAAGCTATCCAGGCTGAAGAAGGCTGATAGACAGAAACTGGTCCTTGGATGCTTGATTCCGGTCTAGGAAAGACATGGCTTGGTAGTTCGGGCTGGACTGTTCCCATGAGGCACAGGTTCAAGGCTGATTTGCATATAGCCAGTGTCTGACCTGGGGTGGTATGGAGTGCAAAAAAACAATGGATTTAGGTCCAGGTCTTTGTACTGGGGTGAATGTAAGACATTGTTCTGCATTCTGTCCATCAACTGTGTTTTTTTGTAATTTTCACCCCGAGTGGGCTGGTTATGCTCAGACGTGAGTCCCAGGATCTCCACATCACTGGAGTCAAGCTATCCAGGCTGAAGAAGGCTGATAGCCAGAAACCAGTCCTTGGATGCTTGATTCCAGTCTAGGAAAGACATGGCTTGGTAGTTCGGGCTGGACTGTTCCCATGAGGCACAGGGTCAAGGCTGATTTGCATATAGCCAGTGTCTGACCTAGGGTGGTGTGGAGTGCAAAAAAATGATGGATTTAGGCCCAGATCTTTGTACTGAGGTGAATGTAAGACATTGTTCTGCATTCTGTCCATCAACTGAGTTTTTTGCAATTTTCACCCGAGTGGGCTGGGTATGCTCAGACGTGAGTCCCAGGCTCTCCACATCACTGGAGTCAAGCTATCCAGGCTGAAGAAGGCTGATATCAGAAACCGGTCCTTGGATGCTTGATTCCGGTCTAGGAAAGACATGGCTTGGTAGTTCGGGCTGGACTGTTCCCATGAGGCACAGGGTCAAGGCTGATTTGCATATAGCCAGTGTCTGACCTAGGGTGGTGTGGAGTGCAAAAAAACGAAGGATTTAGGCCCAGATCTTTGTACTGGGGTGAATGTAAGACATTGTTCTGCATTCATCCATCACCTGTGTTTTTTGCAATTTTCACCCCGAGTGGGCTGGGTATGCTCAGACGTGAGTCCCAGGCTCTCCACATCACTGGAGTCAAGCTATCCAGGCTGAAGAAGGCTGATAGCCAGAAACCGGTCCTCGGATGCTTGATTCCGGTCTAGGAAAGACATGGCTTGGTAGTTCGGGCTGGACTGTTCCCATGAGGCACAGTGTCAAGGCTGATTTGCATATAGCCAGTGTCTGACCTAGGGTGGTGTGGAGTGCAAAAAAACGATGGATTTAGGCCCAGATCTTTGTACTGGGGTGAATGTAAGACATTGTTCTGCATTCTGTCCATCAACTGTGTTTTTTGCAATTTTCACCCCAAGTGGGCTGGGTATGCTCTGAAGTGAGTCCCATGCTCTCCACATCACAGGAGTCAAGCTATCCAGGCTGAAGAAGGCTGATAGCCAGAAACCGGTCCTTGGATGCTTAATTCCGGTCTAGGAAAGACATGGCTTGGTAGTTCGGGCTGGACTGTTCCCATGAGGCACAGTGTCAAGGCTGATTTGCATATAGCCAGTGTCTGACCTAGGGTGGTGTGGAGTGCAAAAAAACAATGGATTCAGGCCCAGATCTTTGTACTGGGGTGAATGTAAGACATTGTTCTGCATTCTGTCCATCAACTGAGTTTTTTGCAATTTTCACCCGAGTGGGCTGGGTATGCTCAGATGTGAGTCCCTGGCTCTCCACATCACTGGAGTCAAGCTTTCCAGGCTGAAGAAGGCTGATATCAGAAACCGGTCCTTGGATGCTTGATTCCGGTCTAGGAAAGACATGGCTTGGTAGTTCGGGCTGGACTGTTCCCATGAGGCACAGGGTCAAGGCTGATTTGCATATAGCCAGTGTCTGACCTAGGGTGGTGTGGAGTGCAAAAAAACAAAGGATTTAGGCCCAGATCTTTGTACTGGGGTGAATGTAAGACATTGTTCTGCATTCTGTCCATCACCTGTGTTTTTTGCAATTTTCACCCCGAGTGGGCTGGGTATGCTCAGACGTGAGTCCCAGGCTCTCCACATCACTGGAGTCAAGCTATCCAGGCTGAAGAAGGCTGATAGCCAGAAACCGGTCCTTGGATGCTTGATTCCGGTATAGGAAAGACATGGCTTGGTAGTTCGAGGTGGACTGTTCCCATGAGGCACAGGGTCAAGGCTGATTTGCATATAGCCAGTGTCTGACCTGGGGTGGTACGGAGTGCAAAAAAACAATGGATTTAGGCCCTGATCTTTGTACTGGGGTGAATGTAAGACATTGTTCTGCATTCTGTCCATCAACTATGTTTTTTGCAATTTTCACCCCAAGTGGGCTGGGTATGCTCTGACGTGAGTCCCATGCTCTCCACATCACAGGAGTCAAGCTATCCAGGCTGAAGAAGGCTGACAGCCAGAAACCGGTCCTTGGATGCTTAATTCCGGTCTAGGAAAGACATGGCTTGGTAGTTCGGGCTGGACTGTTCCCATGAGGCACAGTGTCAAGGCTGACTTGCATATAGCCAGTGTCTGACCTAGGGTGGTGTGGAGTGTAAAAAAACGATGGATTTAGGCCCAGATCTTTGTACTGGGGTGAATGTAAGACATTGTTCTGCATTTTGTCCATCAACTGAGTTTTTTGCAATTTTCACCCCGAGTGGGCTGGGTATGCTCAGACGTGAGTCCCAGGCTCTCCACATCACTGGAGTCAATCTATCCAGGCTGAAGAAGGCTGATAGCCAGAAACCGGTCCTTGGATGCTTGATTCCGGTCTAGGAAAGACATGGCTTGGTAGTTCGGGCTGGACTGTTCCCATGAGGCACAGGGTCAAGGCTGATTTGCATATAGCCAGTGTCTGACCTGGGGTGGTATGGAGTGCAAAAAAACAAAGGATTTAGGCCCGGATCTTTGTACTGGGGTGAATGTAAGACATTGTTCTGCATTCTGTCCATCAACTGTGTTTTTTTGTAATTTTCACCCGAGTGGGCTGGTTATGCTCAGACGTGAGTCCCAGGATCTCCACATCACTGGAGTCAAGCTATCCAGGCTGAAGAAGGCTGATAGCCAGAAACCGGTCCTTGGATGCTTAATTCCGGTCTAGGAAAGACATGGCTTGGTAGTTCGGGCTGGACTGTTCCCATGAGGCACAGTGTCAAGGCTGATTTGCATATAGCCAGTGTCTGACCTAGGGTGGTGTGGAGTGCAAAAAAACGATGGATTTAGGCCCGGATCTTTGTACTGGGGTGAATGTAAGACATTGTTCTGCATTCTGTCCATCAACTGAGTTTTTTGCAATTTTCACCCCGAGTGGGCTGGGTATGCTCAGACGTGAGTCCCAGGCTCTCCACATCACTGGAGTCAAGCTATCCAGGCTGAAGAAGGCTGATATCAGAAACCGGTCCTTGGATGCTTGATTCCGGTCTAGGAAAGACATGGCTTGGTAGTTCGGGCTGGACTGTTCCCATGAGGCACAGGGTCAAGGCTGATTTGCATATAGCCAGTGTCTGACCTAGGGTGGTGTGGAGTGCAAAAAAACGAAGGATTTAGGCCCAGATCTTTGTACTGGGGTGAATGTAAGACATTGTTCTGCATTCTGTCCATCACCTGTGTTTTTTGAAATGTTCACCCCGAGTGGGCTGGGTATGCTCAGACGTGAGTCCCAGGCTCTCCACATCACTGGAGTCAAGCTATCCAGGCTGAAGAAGGCTGATAGCCAGAAACCGGTCCTTGGATGCTTGATTCCGGTCTAGGAAATACATGGCTTGGTAGTTCGGGCTGGACTGTTCCCATGAGGCACAGGGTCAAGGCTGATTTGCATATAGCCAGTGTCTGACCAAGGGTGGTGTGGAGTGCAAAAAAACGATGGATTTAGGCCCAGATCATTGTACTGTGGTGAATGTAAGACATTGTTCTGCATTCTGTCCATCAACTGTGTTTTTTGCAATTTTCACCCCGAGTGGGCCGGGTATGCTCAGATGTGAGTCCCTGGCTCTCCACATCACTGGAGTCAAGCTATCCAGGCTGAAGAAGGCTGATAGCCAGAAACCGGTCCTTGGGTGCTTTATTCCGGTCTAGGAAAGACATGGCTTGGTAGTTCGGGCTGGACTGTTCCCATGAGGCACAGGGTCAAGGCTGATTTGCATATAGCCAGTGTCTGACCTAGGGTGGTGTGGAGTGCAAAAAAATGATGGATTTAGGCCCAGATCTTTGTACTGGGGTGAATGTAAGACATTGTTCTGCATTCTGTCCATCAACTGTGTTTTTTGCAATTTTCACCCCAAGTGGGCTGGGTATGCTCTGACGTGAGTCCCATGCTCTCCACATCACAGGAGTCAAGCTATCCAGGCTGAAGAAGGCTGATAGCCAGAAACCGGTCCTTGGATGCTTAATTCCGGTCTAGGAAAGAAATGGCTTGGTAGTTCGGGCTGGACTGTTCCCATGAGGCACAGTGTCAAGGCTGATTTGCATATAGCCAGTGTCTGACCTAGGGTGGTGTGGAGTGCAAAAAAACGATGGATTTAGGCCCAGATCTTTGTACTGGGGTGAATGTAAGACATTGTTCTGCATTCTGTCCATCAACTGAGTTTTTTGCAATTTTCACCCCGAGTGGGCTGGGTATGCTCAGACGTGAGTCCCAGGCTCTCCACATCACTGGAGTCAAGCTATCCAGGCTGAAGAAGGCTGATATCAGAAACCGGTCCTTGGATGCTTGATTCCGGTCTAGGAAAGACATGGCTTGGTAGTTCGGGCTGGACTGTTCCCATGAGGCACAGTGTCAAGGCTGATTTGCATATAGCCAGTGTCTGACCTAGGGTGGTGTGGAGTGCAAAAAAAACGATGGATTTAGGCCCGGATCTTTGTACTGGGGTGAATGTAAGACATTGTTCTGCATTCTGTCCATCAACTGAGTTTTCTGCAATTTTCACCCCGAGTGGGCTGGGTATGCTCAGACGTGAGTCCCAGGCTCTCCACATCACTGGAGTCAAGCTATCCAGGCTGAAGAAGGCTGATAGCCAGAAACCGGTCCTTGGATGTTTGATTCCGGTCTAGGAAAGACATGGCTTGGTAGTTCGGGCTGGACTGCTCCCATGAGGCACAGGGTCAAGGCTGATTTGCATATAGCCAGTGTCTGACCTGGGGTGGTATGGAGTGCAAAAAAACAATGGATGTAGGCCCAGATCTTTGTACTGGGGTGAATGTAAGACATTGTTCTGCATTCTGTCCATCAACTATGTTTTTTGCAATTTTCACCCCAAGTGGGCTGGGTATGCTCTGACGTGAGTCCCATGCTCTCCACATCACAGGAGTCAAGCTATCCAGGCTGAAGAAGGCTGATAGCCAGAAACCGGTCCTTGGATGCTTAATTCCGGTCTAGGAAAGACATGGCTTGGTAGTTCGGGCTGGACTGTTCCCATGAGGCACAGTGTCAAGGCTGATTTGCATATAGCCAGTGTCTGACCTAGGGTGGTGTGGAGTGCAAAAAAACGATGGATTTAGGCCCAGATCTTTGTACTGGGGTGAATGTAAGACATTGTTCTGCATTTTGTCCATCAACTGAGTTTTTTGCAATTTTCACCCCGAGTGGGCTGGGTATGCTCAGACGTGAGTCCCAGGCTCTCCACATCACTGGAGTCAAGCTATCCAGGCTGAAGAAGCCTGATAGCCAGAAACCGGTCCTTGGATGCTTGATTCCGGTCTAGGAAAGACATGGCTTGGTAGTTCGGGCTGGACTGTTCCCATGAGGCACAGGGTCAAGGCTGATTTGCATATAGCCAGTGTCTGACCAAGGGTGGTGTGGAGTGCAAAAAAACGATGGATTTAGGCCCAGATCATTGTACTGTGGTGAATGTAAGACATTGTTCTGCATTCTGTCCATCAACTGTGTTTTTTGCAATTTTCACCCCGAGTGGGCCGGGTATGCTCAGATGTGAGTCCCTGGCTCTCCACATCACTGGAGTCAAGCTATCCAGGCTGAAGAAGGCTGATAGCCAGAAACCGGTCCTTGGATGCTTTATTCCGGTCTAGGAAAAACATGGCTTGGTAGTTCGGGCTGGACTGTTCCCATGAGGCACAGGGTCAAGGCTGATTTGCATATAGCCAGTGTCTGACCTAGGGTGGTGTGGAGTGCAAAAAAATGATGGATTTAGGCCCAGATCTTTGTACTGGGGTGAATGTAAGACATTGTTCTGCATTCTGTCCATCAACTGTGTTTTTTGCATTTTTCACCCCAAGTGGGCTGGGTATGCTCTGACGTGAGTCCCATGCTCTCCACATCACAGGAGTCAATCTATCCAGGCTGAAGAAGGCTGATAGCCAGAAACCGGTCCTTGGATGCTTAATTCCGGTCTAGGAAAGACATGGCTTGGTAGTTCGGGCTGGACTGTTCCCATGAGGCACAGTGTCAAGGCTGATTTGCATATAGCCAGTGTCTGACCTAGGGTGGTGTGGAGTGCAAAAAAACGAAGGATTTAGGCCCAGATCTTTGTACTGGGGTGAATGTAAGACATTGTTCTGCATTCTGTCCATCACCTGTGTTTTTTGCAATTTTCACCCCGAGTGGGCTGGGTATGCTCAGACGTGAGTCCCAGGCTCTCCACATCACTGGAGTCAAGCTATCCAGGCTGAAGAAGGCTGATAGCCAGAAACCGGTCCTCGGATGCTTGATTCCGGTCTAGGAAAGACATGGCTTGGTAGTTCGGGCTGGACTGTTCCCATGAGGCACAGTGTCAAGGCTGATTTGCATATAGCCAGTGTCTGACCTAGGGTGGTGTGGAGTGCAAAAAAACGATGGATTTAGGCCCAGATCTTTGTACTGGGGTGAATGTAAGACATTGTTCTGCATTCTGTCCATCAACTGTGTTTTTTGCAATTTTCACCCCAAGTGGGCTGGGTATGCTCTGAAGTGAGTCCCATGCTCTCCACATCACAGGAGTCAAGCTATCCAGGCTGAAGAAGGCTGATAGCCAGAAACCGGTCCTTGGATGCTTAATTCCGGTCTAGGAAAGACATGGCTTGGTAGTTCGGGCTGGACTGTTCCCATGAGGCACAGTGTCAAGGCTGATTTGCATATAGCCAGTGTCTGACCTAGGGTGGTGTGGAGTGCAAAAAAACAATGGATTTAGGCCCAGATCTTTGTACTGGGGTGAATGTAAGCATTGTTCTGCATTCTGTCCATCAACTGAGTTTTTTGCAATTTTCACCCGAGTGGGCTGGGTATGCTCAGACGTGAGTCCCAGGCTCTCCACATCACTGGAGTCAAACTATCCAGTCTGAAGAAGGCTGATATCAGAAACCGGTCCTTGGATGCTTGATTCCGGTCTAGGAAAGACATGGCTTGGTAGTTCGGGCTGGACTGTTCCCATGAGGCACAGGGTCAAGGCTGATTTGCATATAGCCAGTGTCTGACCTAGGGTGGTGTGGAGTGCAAAAAAACGATGGATTTAGGCCTGGATCTTTGTACTGGGGTGAATGTAAGACATTGTTCTGCATTCTGTCCATCAACTGAGTTTTCTGCAATTTTCACCCCGAGTGGGCTGGGTATGCTCAGACGTGAGTCCCAGGCTCTCCACATCACTGGAGTCAAGCTATCCAGGCTGAAGAAGGCTGATAGCCAGAAACCGGTCCTTGGATGCTTGATTCCGGTCTAGGAAAGACATGGCTTGGTAGTTCGGGGTGGACTGTTCCCATGAGGCACAGGGTCAAGGCTGATTTGCATATAGCCAGTGTCTGACCTGGGGTGGTACGGAGTGCAAAAAAACAATGGATTTAGGCCCTGATCTTTGTACTGGGGTGAATGTAAGACATTGTTCTGCATTCTGTCCATCAACTATGTTTTTTGCAATTTTCACCCCAAGTGGGCTGGGTATGCTCTGACGTGAGTCCCATGCTCTCCACATCACAGGAGTCAAGCTATCCAGGCTGAAGAAGGCTGACAGCCAGAAACCGGTCCTTGGATGCTTAATTCCGGTCTAGGAAAGACATGGCTTGGTAGTTCGGGCTGGACTGTTCCCATGAGGCACAGTGTCAAGGCTGACTTGCATATAGCCAGTGTCTGACCTAGGGTGGTGTGGAGTGTAAAAAAACGATGGATTTAGGCCCAGATCTTTGTACTGGGGTGAATGTAAGACATTGTTCTGCATTTTGTCCATCAACTGAGTTTTTTGCAATTTTCACCCCGAGTGGGCTGGGTATGCTCAGACGTGAGTCCCAGGCTCTCCACATCACTGGAGTCAATCTATCCAGGCTGAAGAAGGCTGATAGCCAGAAACCGGTCCTTGGATGCTTGATTCCGGTCTAGGAAAGACATGGCTTGGTAGTTCGGGCTGGACTGTTCCCATGAGGCACAGGGTCAAGGCTGATTTGCATATAGCCAGTGTCTGACCTGGGGTGGTATGGAGTGCAAAAAAACAATGGATTTAGGCCCGGATCTTTGTACTGGGGTGAATGTAAGACATTGTTCTGCATTCTGTCCATCAACTGTGTTTTTTTGTAATTTTCACCCCGAGTGGGCTGGTTATGCTCAGACGTGAGTCCCAGGATCTCCACATCACTGGAGTCAAGCTATCCAGGCTGAAGAAGGCTGATAGCCAGAAACCGATCCTTGGATGCTTAATTCCGGTCTAGGAAAGACATGGCTTGGTAGTTCGGGCTGGACTGTTCCCATGAGGCACAGTGTCAAGGCTGATTTGCATATAGCCAGTGTCTGACCTAGGGTGGTGTGGAGTGCAAAAAAACGATGGATTTAGGCCCAGATCTTTGTACTGGGGTGAATGTAAGACATTGTTCTGCATTCTGTCCATCAACTGAGTTTTTTGCAATTTTCACCCCGAGTGGGCTGGGTATGCTCAGACGTGAGTCCCAGGCTCTCCACATCACTGGAGTCAAGCTATCCAGGCTGAAGAAGGCTGATATCAGAAACCGGTCCTTGGAAGCTTGATTCCGGTCTAGGAAAGACATGGCTTGGTAGTTCGGGCTGGACTGTTCCCATGAGGCACAGGGTCAAGGCTGATTTGCATATAGCCAGTGTCTGACCTAGGGTGGTGTGGAGTGCAAAAAAACGAAGGATTTAGGCCCAGATCTTTGTACTGGGGTGAATGTAAGACATTGTTCTGCATTCTGTCCATCACCTGTGTTTTTTGAAATGTTCACCCCGAGTGGGCTGGGTATGCTCAGACGTGAGTCCCAGGCTCTCCACATCACTGGAGTCAAGCTATCCAGGCTGAAGAAGGCTGATAGCCAGAAACCGGTCCTTGGATGCTTGATTCCGGTCTAGGAAAGACATGGCTTGGTAGTTCGGGCTGGACTGTTCCCATGAGGCACAGGGTCAAGGCTGATTTGCATATAGCCAGTGTCTGACCAAGGGTGGTGTGGAGTGCAAAAAAACGATGGATTTAGGCCCAGATCATTGTACTGTGGTGAATGTAAGACATTGTTCTGCATTCTGTCCATCAACTGTGTTTTTTGCAATTTTCACCCCGAGTGGGCCGGGTATGCTCAGATGTGAGTCCCTGGCTCTCCACATCACTGGAGTCAAGCTATCCAGGCTGAAGAAGGCTGATAGCCAGAAACCGGTCCTTGGATGCTTTATTCCGGTCTAGGAAAGACATGGCTTGGTAGTTCGGGCTGGACTGTTCCCATGAGGCACAGGGTCAAGGCTGATTTGCATATAGCCAGTGTCTGACCTAGGGTGGTGTGGAGTGCAAAAAAAATGATGGATTTAGGCCCAGATCTTTGTACTGGGGTGAATGTAAGACATTGTTCTGCATTCTGTCCATCAACTGTGTTTTTTGCAATTTTCACCCCAAGTGGGCTGGGTATGCTCTGACGTGAGTCCCATGCTCTCCACATCACAGGAGTCAAGCTATCCAGGCTGAAGAAGGCTGATAGCCAGAAACCGGTCCTTGGATGCTTAATTCCGGTCTAGGAAAGACATGGCTTGGTAGTTCGGGCTGGACTGTTCCCATGAGGCACAGTGTCAAGGCTGATTTGCATATAGCCAGTGTCTGACCTAGGGTGGTGTGGAGTGCAAAAAAACGATGGATTTAGGCCCAGATCTTTGTACTGGGGTGAATGTAAGACATTGTTCTGCATTCTGTCCATCAACTGAGTTTTTTGCAATTTTCACCCCGAGTGGGCTGGGTATGCTCAGACGTGAGTCCCAGGCTCTCCACATCACTGGCGTCAAGCTATCCAGGCTGAAGAAGGCTGATATCAGAAACCGGTCCTTGGATGCTTGATTCCGGTCTAGGAAAGACATGGCTTGGTAGTTCGGGCTGGACTGTTCCCATGAGGCACAGTGTCAAGGCTGATTTGCATATAGCCAGTGTCTGACCTAGGGTGGTGTGGAGTGCAAAAAAACGATGGATTTAGGCCCGGATCTTTGTACTGGGGTGAATGTAAGACATTGTTCTGCATTCTGTCCATCAACTGAGTTTTCTGCAATTTTCACCCCGAGTGGGCTGGGTATGCTCAGACGTGAGTCCTAGGCTCTCCACATCACTGGAGTCAAGCTATCCAGGCTGAAGAAGGCTGATAGCCAGAAACCGGTCCTTGGATGTTTGATTCCGGTCTAGGAAAGACATGGCTTGGTAGTTCGGGCTGGACTGTTCCCATGAGGCACAGGGTCAAGGCTGATTTGCATATAGCCAGTGTCTGACCTGGGGTGGTATGGAGTGCAAAAAAACAATGGATTTAGGCCCAGATCTTTGTACTGGGGTGAATGTAAGACATTGTTCTGCATTCTGTCCATCAACTATGTTTTTGCAATTTTCACCCCAAGTGGGCTGGGTATGCTCTGACGTGAGTCCCATGCTCTCCACATCACAGGAGTCAAGCTATCCAGGCTGAAGAAGGCTGATAGCCAGAAACCGGTCCTTGGATGCTTAATTCCGGTCTAGGAAAGACATGGCTTGGTAGTTCGGGCTGGACTGTTCCCATGAGGCACAGTGTCAAGGCTGATTTGCATATAGCCAGTGTCTGACCTAGGGTGGTGTGGAGTGCAAAAAAACGATGGATTTAGGCCCAGATCTTTGTACTGGGGTGAATGTAAGACATTGTTCTGCATTTTGTCCATCAACTGAGTTTTTTGCAATTTTCACCCCGAGTGGGCTGGGTATGCTCAGACGTGAGTCCCAGGCTCTCCACATCACTGGAGTCAAGCTATCCAGGCTGAAGAAGGCTGATAGCCAGAAACCGGTCCTTGGATGCTTGATTCCGGTCTAGGAAAGACATGGCTTGGTAGTTCGGGCTGGACTGTTCCCATGAGGCACAGGGTCAAGGCTGATTTGCATATAGCCAGTGTCTGACCAAGGGTGGTGTGGAGTGCAAAAAAACGATGGATTTAGGCCCAGATCATTGTACTGTGGTGAATGTAAGACATTGTTCTGCATTCTGTCCATCAACTGTGTTTTTCGCAATTTTCACCCCGAGTGGGCCGGGTATGCTCAGATGTGAGTCCCTGGCTCTCCACATCACTGGAGTCAAGCTATCCAGGCTGAAGAAGGCTGATAGCCAGAAACCGGTCCTTGGATGCTTTATTCCGGTCTAGGAAAGACATGGCTTGGTAGTTCGGGCTGGACTGTTCCCATGAGGCACAGGGTCAAGGCTGATTTGCATATAGCCAGTGTCTGACCTAGGGTGGTGTGGAGTGCAAAAAAACTATGGATTTAGGCCCAGATCTTTGTACTGGGGTGAATGTAAGACATTGTTCTGCATTCTGTCCATCAACTGTGTTTTTTGCAATTTTCACCCCAAGTGGGCTGGGTATGCTCTGACGTGAGTCCAATGCTCTCCACATCACAGGAGTCAAGCTATCCAGGCTGAAGAAGGCTGATAGCCAGAAACCGGTCCTTGGATGCTTAATTCCGGTCTATGAAAGACATGGCTTGGTAGTTCGGGCTGGACTGTTCCCATGAGGCACAGTGTCAAGGCTGATTTGCATATAGCCAGTGTCTGACCTAGGGTGGTGTGGAGTGCAAAAAAACGATGGATTTAGGCCCAGATCTTTGTACTGGGGTGAATGTAAGACATTGTTCTGCATTCTGTCCATCAACTGAGTTTTTTGCAATTTTCACCCCGAGTGGGCTGGGTATGCTCAGACGTGAGTCCCAGGCTCTCCACATCACTGGAGTCAAGCTATCCAGGCTGAAGAAGGCTGATATCAGAAACCGGTCCTTGGATGCTTGATTCCGGTCTAGGAAAGACATGGCTTGGTAGTTCGGGCTGGACTGTTCCCATGAGGCACAGTGTCAAGGCTGATTTGCATATAGACAGTGTCTGACCCAGGGTGGTGTGGAGTGCAAATAAACGATGGATTTAGGCCCGGATCTTTGTACTGGGGTGAATGTAAGACATTGTTCTGCATTCTGTCCATCAACTGAGTTTTCTGCAATTTTCACCCCGAGTGGGCTGGGTATGCTCAGACGTGAGTCCCAGGCTCTCCACATCACTGGAGTCAAGCTATCCAGGCTGAAGAAGGCTGATAGCCACAAACCGGTCCTTGGATGCTTGATTCCGATCTAGAAAAGACATGGCTTGGTAGTTCGGGCTGGACTGTTCCCATGAGGCACAGGGTCAAGGCTGATTTGCATATAGCCAGTGTCTGACCTGGGGTGGTATGGAGTGCAAAAAAACAATGGATTTAGGCCCAGATCTTTGTACTGGGGTGAATGTAAGACATTGTTCTGCATTCTGTCCAACAACTATGTTTTTTGCAATTTTCACCCCAAGTGGGCTGGGTATGCTCTGACGTGAGTCCCATGCTCTCCACATCACAGGAGTCAAGCTATCCAGGCTGAAGAAGGCTGATAGCCAGAAACCGGTCCTTGGATGCTTAATTCCGGTCTAGGAAAGACATGGCTTGGTAGTTCGGGCTGGACTGTTCCCATGAGGCACAGTGTCAAGGCTGATTTGCATATAGCCAGTGTCTGACCCTAGGGTGGTGTGGAGTGCAAAAAAACGAAGGATTTAGGCCCAGATCTTTGTACTGGGGTGAATGTAAGACATTGTTCTGCATTCTGTCCATCACCTGTGCTTTTTTAAATGTTCACCCCGAGTGGGCTGGGTATGCTCAGACGTGAGTCTCAGGCTCTCCACATCACTGGAGTCAAGCTATCCAGGCTGAAGAAGGCTGATAGCCAGAAACCGGTCCTTGGATGATTGATTCCGGTCTAGGAAAGACATGGCTTGGTAGTTCGGGCTGGACTGTTCCCATGAGGCACAGGGTCAAGGCTGATTTGCATATAGCCAGTGTCTGACCAAGGGTGGTGTGGAGTGCAAAAAAAAGATGGATTTAGGCCCAGATCATTGTACTGGGGTGAATGTAAGACATTGTTCTGCATTCTGTCCATCAACTGTGTTTTTTGCAATTTTCACCCCGAGTGGGCCGGGTATGCTCAGATGTGAGTCCCTGGCTCTCCACATCACTGGAGTCAAGCTATCCAGGCTGAAGAAGGCTGATAGCCAGAAACCGGTCCTTGGATGCTTGATTCCGGTCTAGGAAAGACATGGCTTGGTAGTTCGGGCTGGACTGTTCCCATGAGGCACAGTGTCAAGGCTGATTTGCATATAGCCAGTGTCTGACCTAGGGTGGTGTGGAGTGCAAAAAAACGATGGATTTAGGCCCAGATCTTTGTACTGGGGTGAATGTAATACATTGTTCTGCATTCTGTCCATCAACTGTGTTTTTTGCAATTTTCACCTCAAGTGGGCTGGGTATGCTCTGACGTGAGTCCCATGCTCTCCACATCACAGGAGTCAAGCTATCCAGGCTGAAGAAGGCTGATAGCCAGAAACCGGTCCTTGAAAGCTTGATTCCGGTCTAGGAAAGACATGGCTTGGTAGTTCGGGCTGGACTGTTCCCATGAGGCACAGGGTCAAGGCTGATTTGCATATAGCCAGTGTCTGACCTAGGGTGGTGTGGAGTGCAAAAAAATGATGGATTTAGGCCCAGATCTTTGTACTGGGGTGAATGTAAGACATTGTTCTGCATTCTGTCCATCAACTGTGTTTTTTGCAATTTTCACCCCAAGTGGGCTGGGTATGCTCTGACGTGAGTCCAATGCTCTCCACATCACAGGAGTCAAGCTATCCAGGCTGAAGAAGGCTGATAGCCAGAAACCGGTCCTTGGATGCTTAATTCCGGTCTAGGAAAGACATGGCTTGGTAGTTCGGGCTGGACTGTTCCCATGAGGCACAGTGTCAATGCTGATTTGCATATAGCCAGTGTCTGACCTAGGGTGGTGTGGAGTGCAAAAAAACGATGGATTTAGGCCCAGATCTTTGTACTGGGGTGAATGTAAGACATTGTTCTGCATTCTGTCCATCAACTGAGTTTTTTGCAATTTTCACCCCGAGTGGGCTGGGTATGCTCAGACGTGAGTCCCAGGCTCTCCACATCACTGGAGTCAAGCTATCCAGGCTGAAGAAGGCTGATATCAGAAACCGGTCCTTGGATGCTTGATTCCGGTCTAGGAAAGACATGGCTTGGTAGTTCGGGCTGGACTGTTCCCATGAGGCACAGTGTCAAGGCTGATTTGCATATAGACAGTGTCTGACCTAGGGTGGTGTGGAGTGCAAAAAAACGATGGATTTAGGCCCGGATCTTTGTACTGGGGTGAATGTAAGACATTGTTCTGCATTCTGTCCATCAACTGAGTTTTCTGCAATTTTCACCCCGAGTGGGCTGGGTATGCTCAGACGTGAGTCCCAGGCTCTCCACATCACTGGAGTCAAGCTATCCAGGCTGAAGAAGGCTGATAGCCAGAAACCGGTCCTTGGATGCTTGATTCCGGTCTAGAAAAGACATGGCTTGGTAGTTCGGGCTGGACTGTTCCCATGAGGCACAGGGTCAAGGCTCATTTGCATATAGCCAGTGTCTGACCTGGGGTGGTATGGAGTGCAAAATAACAATGGATTTAGGCCCAGATCTTTGTACTGGGGTGAATGTAAGACATTGTTCTGCATTCTGTCCAACAACTATGTTTTTTGCAATTTTCACCCCAAGTGGGCTGGGTATGCTCTGACGTGAGTCCCGTGCTCTCCACATCACAGGAGTCAAGCTATCCAGGCTGAAGAAGGCTGATAGCCAGAAACCGGTCCTTGGATGCTTAATTCCGGTCTAGGAAAGACATGGCTTGGTAGTTCGGGCTGGACTGTTCCCATGAGGCACAGTGTCAAGGCTGATTTGCATATAGCCAGTGTCTGACCTAGGGTGGTGTGGAGTGCAAAAAAACTATGGATTTAGGCCCAGATCTTTGTACTGGGGTGAATGTAAGACATTGTTCTGCATTTTGTCCATCAACTGAGTTTTTTGCAATTTTCACCCCGAGTGGGCTGGGTATGCTCAGACGTGAGTCCCAGGCTCTCCACATCACTGGAGTCAAGCTATCCAGGCTGAAGAAGGCTGATAGCCAGAAACCGGTCCTTGGATGCTTGATTCCGGTCTAGGAAAGACATGGCTTGGTAGTTCGGGCTGGACTGTTCCCATGAGGCACAGGGTCAAGGCTGATTTGCATATAGCCAGTGTCTGACCTGGGGTGGTATGGAGTGCAAAAAAACAATGGATTTAGGCCCGGATCTTTGTACTGGGGTGAATGTAAGACATTGTTCTGCATTCTGTCCATCAACTGTGTTTTTTTGTAATTTTCACCCCGAGTGGGCTGGTTATGCTCAGACGTGAGTCCCATGCTCTCCACATCACAGGAGTCAAGCTATCCAGGCTGAAGAAGGCTGATAGCCAGAAACCGGTCCTTGGATGCTTAATTCCGGTCTAGGAAAGACATGGCTTGGTAGTTCGGGCTGGACTGTTCCCATGAGGCACAGTGTCAAGGCTGATTTGCATATAGCCAGTGTCTGACCTAGGGTGGTGTGGAGTGCAAAAAAACGAAGGATTAAGGCCCAGATCTTTGTACTGGGGTGAATGTAAGACATTGTTCTGCATTCTGTCCATCACCTGTGTTTTTTTAAATGTTCACCCCGAGTGGGCTGGGTATGCTCAGACGTGAGTCCCAGGCTCTCCACATCACTGGAGTCAAGCTATCCAGGCTGAAGAAGGCTGATAGCCAGAAACCGGTCCTTGGATGATTGATTCCGGTCTAGGAAAGACATGGCTTGGTAGTTCGGGCTGGACTGTTCCCATGAGGCACAGGGTCAAGGCTGATTTGCATATAGCCAGTGTCTGACCAAGGGTGGTGTGGAGTGCAAAAAAACGATGGATTTAGGCCCAGATCATTGTACTGGGGTGAATGTAAGACATTGTTCTGCATTCTGTCCATCAACTGTGTTTTTTGCAATTTTCACCCCGAGTGGGCCGGGTATGCTCAGATGTGAGTCCCTGGCTCTCCACATCACTGGAGTCAAGCTATCCAGGCTGAAGAAGGCTGATAGCCAGAAACCGGTCCTTGGATGCTTGATTCCGGTCTAGGAAAGACATGGCTTGGTAGTTCGGGCTGGACTGTTCCCATGAGGCACAGTGTCAAGGCTGATTTGCATATAGCCAGTGTCTGACCTAGGGTGGTGTGGAGTGCAAAAAAACGATGGATTTAGGCCCAGATCTTTGTACTGGGGTGAATGTAATACATTGTTCTGCATTCTGTCCATCAACTGTGTTTTTTGCAATTTTCACCTCAAGTGGGCTGGGTATGCTCTGACGTGAGTCCCATGCTCTCCACATCACAGGAGTCAAGCTATCCAGGCTGAAGAAGGCTGATAGCCAGAAACCGGTCCTTAGATGCTTAATTCCGGTCTAGGAAAGACATGGCTTGGTAGTTCGGGCTGGACTGTTCCCATGAGGCACAGTGTCAAGGCTGATTTGCATATAGCCAGTGTCTGACCTAGGGTGGTGTGGAGTGCAAAAAAACGATGGATTTAGGCCCAGATCTTTGTACTGGGGTGAATGTAAGACAATGTTCTGCATTCTGTCCATCAACTGAGTTTTTTGTAATTTTCACCCCGAGTGGGCTGGGTATGCTCAGACATGAGTCCCAGGCTCTCCACATCACTGGAGTCAAGCTATCCAGGCTGAAGAAGGCTGATATCAGAAACCGGTCCTTGGATGCTTGATTCCGGTCTAGGAAAGACATGGCTTGGTAGTTCGGACTGGACTGTTCCCATGAGGAACAGGGTCAAGGCTGATTTGCATATAGCCAGTGTCTGACCTAGGGTGGTGTGGAGTGCAAAAAAACGAAGGATTTAGGCCCAGATCTTTGTACTGGGGTGAATGTAAGACATTGTTCTGCATTCTGTCCATCACCTGTGTTTTTTGCAATTTTCACCCCGAGTGGGCTGGGTATGCTCAGACGTGAGTCCCAGGCTCTCCACATCACTGGAGTCAAGCTATCCAGGCTGAAGAAGGCTGATAGCCAGAAACCGGTCCTTGGATGCTTGATTCCGGTCTAGGAAAGACATGGCTTGGTAGTTCGGGCTGGACTGTTCCCATGAGGCACAGGGTCAAGGCTGATTTGCATATAGCCAGTGTCTGACCTAGGGTGGTGTGGAGTGCAAAAAAACGATGGATTTAGGCCCAGATCTTTGTACTGGGGTGAATGTAAGACATTGTTCTGCATTCTGTCCATCAACTGTGTTTTTTTGTAATTTTCACCCCGAGTGGGCTGGTTATGCTCAGACGTGAGTCCCAGGATCTCCACATCACTGGAGTCAAGCTATCCAGGATGAAGACGCCTGATAGCCAGAAACCAGTCCTTGGATGCTTGATTCCAGTCTAGGAAAGACATGGCTTGGTAGTTCGGGCTGGACTGTTCCCATGAGGCACAGGGTCAAGGCTGATTTGCATATAGCCAGTGTCTGACCTAGGGTGGTGTGGAGTGCAAAAAAATGATGGATTTAGGCCCAGATCTTTGTACTGGGGTGAATGTAAGACATTGTTCTGCATTCTGTCCATCAACTGTGTTTTTTGCAATTTTCACCCCAAGTGGGCTGGGTATGCTCTGACGTGAGTCCAATGCTCTCCACATCACAGGAGTCAAGCTATCCAGGCTGAAGAAGGCTGATAGCCAGAAACCGGTCCTTGGATGCTTAATTCCGGTCTAGGAAAGACATGGCTTGGTAGTTCGGGCTGGACTGTTCCCATGAGGCACAGTGTCAATGCTGATTTGCATATAGCCAGTGTCTGACCTAGGGTGGTGTGGAGTGCAAAAAAACGATGGATTTAGGCCCAGATCTTTGTACTGGGGTGAATGTAAGACATTGTTCTGCATTCTGTCCATCAACTGAGTTTTTTGCAATTTTCACCCCGAGTGGGCTGGGTATGCTCAGACGTGAGTCCCAGGCTCTCCACATCACTGGAGTCAAGCTATCCAGGCTGAAGAAGGCTGATATCAGAAACCGGTCCTTGGATGCTTGATTCCGGTCTAGGAAAGACATGGCTTGGTAGTTCGGGCTGGACTGTTCCCATGAGGCACAGTGTCAAGGCTGATTTGCATATAGACAGTGTCTGACCTAGGGTGGTGTGGAGTGCAAAAAAACGATGGATTTAGGCCCGGATCTTTGTACTGGGGTGAATGTAAGACATTGTTCTGCATTCTGTCCATCAACTGAGTTTTCTGCAATTTTCACCCCGAGTGGGCTGGGTATGCTCAGACGTGAGTCCCAGGCTCTCCACATCACTGGAGTCAAGCTATCCAGGCTGAAGAAGGCTGATAGCCAGAAACCGGTCCTTGGATGCTTGATTCCGGTCTAGAAAAGACATGGCTTGGTAGTTCGGGCTGGACTGTTCCCATGAGGCACAGGGTCAAGGCTGATTTGCATATAGCCAGTGTCTGACCTGGGGTGGTATGGAGTGCAAAAAAACAATGGATTTAGGCCCAGATCTTTGTACTGGGGTGAATGTAAGACATTGTTCTGCATTCTGTCCAACAACTATGTTTTTTGCAATTTTCACCCCAAGTGGGCTGGGTATGCTCTGACGTGAGTCCCATGCTCTCCACATCACAGGAGTCAAGCTATCCAGGCTGAAGAAGGCTGATAGCCAGAAACCGGTCCTTGGATGCTTAATTCCGGTCTAGGAAAGACATGGCTTGGTAGTTCGGGCTGGACTGTTCCCATGAGGCACAGTGTCAAGGCTGATTTGCATATAGCCAGTGTCTGACCTAGGGTGGTGTGGAGTGCAAAAAAACTATGGATTTAGGCCCAGATCTTTGTACTGGGGTGAATGTAAGACATTGTTCTGCATTTTGTCCATCAACTGAGTTTTTTGCAATTTTCACCCCGAGTGGGCTGGGTATGCTCAGACGTGAGTCCCAGGCTCTCCACATCACTGGAGTCAAGCTATCCAGGCTGAAGAAGGCTGATAGCCAGAAACCGGTCCTTGGATGCTTGATTCCGGTCTAGGAAAGACATGGCTTGGTAGTTCGGGCTGGACTGTTCCCATGAGGCACAGGGTCAAGGCTGATTTGCATATAGCCAGTGTCTGACCTGGGGTGGTATGGAGTGCAAAAAAACAATGGATTTAGGCCCGGATCTTTGTACTGGGGTGAATGTAAGACATTGTTCTGCATTCTGTCCATCAACTGTGTTTTTTTGTAATTTTCACCCCGAGTGGGCTGGTTATGCTCAGACGTGAGTCCCATGCTCTCCACATCACAGGAGTCAAGCTATCCAGGCTGAAGAAGGCTGATAGCCAGAAACCGGTCCTTGGATGCTTAATTCCGGTCTAGGAAAGACATGGCTTGGTAGTTCGGGCTGGACTGTTCCCATGAGGCACAGTGTCAAGGCTGATTTGCATATAGCCAGTGTCTGACCTAGGGTGGTGTGGAGTGCAAAAAAACGAAGGATTTAGGCCCAGATCTTTGTACTGGGGTGAATGTAAGACATTGTTCTGCATTCTGTCCATCACCTGTGTTTTTTTAAATGTTCACCCCGAGTGGGCTGGGTATGCTCAGACGTGAGTCCCAGGCTCTCCACATCACTGGAGTCAAGCTATCCAGGCTGAAGAAGGCTGATAGCCAGAAACCGGTCCTTGGATGATTGATTCCGGTCTAGGAAAGACATGGCTTGGTAGTTCGGGCTGGACTGTTCCCATGAGGCACAGGGTCAAGGCTGATTTGCATATAGCCAGTGTCTGACCAAGGGTGGTGTGGAGTGCAAAAAAACGATGGATTTAGGCCCAGATCATTGTACTGGGGTGAATGTAAGACATTGTTCTGCATTCTGTCCATCAACTGTGTTTTTTGCAATTTTCACCCCGAGTGGGCCGGGTATGCTCAGATGTGAGTCCCTGGCTCTCCACATCACTGGAGTCAAGCTATCCAGGCTGAAGAAGGCTGATAGCCAGAAACCGGTCCTTGGATGCCTAATTCCGGTCTAGGAAAGACATGGCTTGGTAGTTCGGGCTGGACTGTTCCCATGAGGCACAGTGTCAAGGCTGATTTGCATATAGCCAGTGTCTGACCTAGGGTGGTGTGGAGTGCAAAAAAACGATGGATTTAGGCCCAGATCTTTGTACTGGGGTGAATGTAATACATTGTTCTGCATTCTGTCCATCAACTGTGTTTTTTGCAATTTTCACCTCAAGTGGGCTGGGTATGCTCTGACGTGAGTCCCATGCTCTCCACATCACAGGAGTCAAGCTATCCAGGCTGAAGAAGGCTGATAGCCAGAAACCGGTCCTTAGATGCTTAATTCCGGTCTAGGAAAGACATGGCTTGGTAGTTCGGGCTGGACTGTTCCCATGAGGCACAGTGTCAAGGCTGATTTGCATATAGCCAGTGTCTGACCTAGGGTGGTGTGGAGTGCAAAAAAACGATGGATTTAGGCCCAGATCTTTGTACTGGGGTGAATGTAAGACAATGTTCTGCATTCTGTCCATCAACTGAGTTTTTTGTAATTTTCACCCCGAGTGGGCTGGGTATGCTCAGACATGAGTCCCAGGCTCTCCACATCACTGGAGTCAAGCTATCCAGGCTGAAGAAGGCTGATATCAGAAACCGGTCCTTGGATGCTTGATTCCGGTCTAGGAAAGACATGGCTTGGTAGTTCGGACTGGACTGTTCCCATGAGGAACAGGGTCAAGGCTGATTTGCATATAGCCAGTGTCTGACCTAGGGTGGTGTGGAGTGCAAAAAAACGAAGGATTTAGGCCCAGATCTTTGTACTGGGGTGAATGTAAGACATTGTTCTGCATTCTGTCCATCACCTGTGTTTTTTGCAATTTTCACCCCGAGTGGGCTGGGTATGCTCAGACGTGAGTCCCAGGCTCTCCACATCACTGGAGTCAAGCTATCCAGGCTGAAGAAGGCTGATAGCCAGAAACCGGTCCTTGGATGCTTGATTCCGGTCTAGGAAAGACATGGCTTGGTAGTTCGGGCTGGACTGTTCCCATGAGGCACAGGGTCAAGGCTGATTTGCATATAGCCAGTGTCTGACCTAGGGTGGTGTGGAGTGCAAAAAAACGATGGATTTAGGCCCAGATCTTTGTACTGGGGTGAATGTAAGACATTGTTCTGCATTCTGTCCATCAACTGTGTTTTTTTGTAATTTTCACCCCGAGTGGGCTGGTTATGCTCAGACGTGAGTCCCAGGATCTCCACATCACTGGAGTCAAGCTATCCAGGATGAAGACGCCTGATAGCCAGAAACCAGTCCTTGGATGCTTGATTCCAGTCTAGGAAAGACATGGCTTGGTAGTTCGGGCTGGACTGTTCCCATGAGGCACAGGGTCAAGGCTGATTTGCATATAGCCAGTGTCTGACCTAGGGTGGTGTGGAGTGCAAAAAAATGATGGATTTAGGCCCAGATCTTTGTACTGGGGTGAATGTAAGACATTGTTCTGCATTCTGTCCATCAACTGTGTTTTTTGCAATTTTCACCCCAAGTGGGCTGGGTATGCTCTGACGTGAGTCCAATGCTCTCCACATCACAGGAGTCAAGCTATCCAGGCTGAAGAAGGCTGATAGCCAGAAACCGGTCCTTGGATGCTTAATTCCGGTCTAGGAAAGACATGGCTTGGTAGTTCGGGCTGGACTGTTCCCATGAGGCACAGTGTCAATGCTGATTTGCATATAGCCAGTGTCTGACCTAGGGTGGTGTGGAGTGCAAAAAAACGATGGATTTAGGCCCGGATCTTTGTACTGGGGTGAATGTAAGACATTGTTCTGCATTCTGTCCATCAACTGAGTTTTCTGCAATTTTCACCCCGAGTGGGCTGGGTATGCTCAGACGTGAGTCCCAGGCTCTCCACATCACTGGAGTCAAGCTATCCAGGCTGAAGAAGGCTGATAGCCAGAAACCGGTCCTTGGATGCTTGATTCCGGTCTAGAAAAGACATGGCTTGGTAGTTCGGGCTGGACTGTTCCCATGAGGCACAGGGTCAAGGCTGATTTGCATATAGCCAGTGTCTGACCTGGGGTGGTATGGAGTGCAAAAAAACAATGGATTTAGGCCCAGATCTTTGTACTGGGGTGAATGTAAGACATTGTTCTGCATTCTGTCCAACAACTATGTTTTTTGCAATTTTCACCCCAAGTGGGCTGGGTATGCTCTGACGTGAGTCCCATGCTCTCCACATCACAGGAGTCAAGCTATCCAGGCTGAAGAAGGCTGATAGCCAGAAACCGGTCCTTGGATGCTTAATTCCGGTCTAGGAAAGACATGGCTTGGTAGTTCGGGCTGGACTGTTCCCATGAGGCACAGTGTCAAGGCTGATTTGCATATAGCCAGTGTCTGACCTAGGGTGGTGTGGAGTGCAAAAAAACTATGGATTTAGGCCCAGATCTTTGTACTGGGGTGAATGTAAGACATTGTTCTGCATTTTGTCCATCAACTGAGTTTTTTGCAATTTTCACCCCGAGTGGGCTGGGTATGCTCAGACGTGAGTCCCAGGCTCTCCACATCACTGGAGTCAAGCTATCCAGGCTGAAGAAGGCTGATAGCCAGAAACCGGTCCTTGGATGCTTGATTCCGGTCTAGGAAAGACATGGCTTGGTAGTTCGGGCTGGACTGTTCCCATGAGGCACAGGGTCAAGGCTGATTTGCATATAGCCAGTGTCTGACCTGGGGTGGTATGGAGTGCAAAAAAACAATGGATTTAGGCCCGGATCTTTGTACTGGGGTGAATGTAAGACATTGTTCTGCATTCTGTCCATCAACTGTGTTTTTTTGTAATTTTCACCCCGAGTGGGCTGGTTATGCTCAGACGTGAGTCCCATGCTCTCCACATCACAGGAGTCAAGCTATCCAGGCTGAAGAAGGCTGATAGCCAGAAACCGGTCCTTGGATGCTTAATTCCGGTCTAGGAAAGACATGGCTTGGTAGTTCGGGCTGGACTGTTCCCATGAGGCACAGTGTCAAGGCTGATTTGCATATAGCCAGTGTCTGACCTAGGGTGGTGTGGAGTGCAAAAAAACGAAGGATTTAGGCCCAGATCTTTGTACTGGGGTGAATGTAAGACATTGTTCTGCATTCTGTCCATCACCTGTGTTTTTTTAAATGTTCACCCCGAGTGGGCTGGGTATGCTCAGACGTGAGTCCCAGGCTCTCCACATCACTGGAGTCAAGCTATCCAGGCTGAAGAAGGCTGATAGCCAGAAACCGGTCCTTGGATGATTGATTCCGGTCTAGGAAAGACATGGCTTGGTAGTTCGGGCTGGACTGTTCCCATGAGGCACAGGGTCAAGGCTGATTTGCATATAGCCAGTGTCAGACCAAGGGTGGTGTGGAGTGCAAAAAAACGATGGATTTAGGCCCAGATCATTGTACTGGGGTGAATGTAAGACATTGTTCTGCATTC
The DNA here is from genome assembly GCF_964263255.1 of Lissotriton vulgaris. NCBI lineage: Eukaryota > Metazoa > Chordata > Amphibia > Caudata > Salamandridae > Lissotriton > Lissotriton vulgaris. Next base: position 678,750 of record NW_028247260.1, read on the forward strand.
TGTCCATCAACTGTGTTTTTTGCAATTTTCACCCCGAGTGGGCCGGGTATGCTCAGATGTGAGTCCCTGGCTCTCCACATCACTGGAGTCAAGCTATCCAGGCTGAAGAAGGCTGATAGCCAGAAACCGGTCCTTGGATGCTTGATTCCGGTCTAGGAAAGACATGGCTTGGTAGTTCGGGCTGGACTGTTCCCATGAGGCACAGTGTCAAGGCTGATTTGCATATAGCCAGTGTCTGACCTAGGGTGGTGTGGAGTGCAAAAAAACGATGGATTTAGGCCCAGATCTTTGTACTGGGGTGAATGTAATACATTGTTCTGCATTCTGTCCATCAACTGTGTTTTTTGCAATTTTCACCTCAAGTGGGCTGGGTATGCTCTGACGTGAGTCCCATGCTCTCCACATCACAGGAGTCAAGCTATCCAGGCTGAAGAAGGCTGATAGCCAGAAACCGGTCCTTAGATGCTTAATTCCGGTCTAGGAAAGACATGGCTTGGTAGTTCGGGCTGGACTGTTCCCATGAGGCACAGTGTCAAGGCTGATTTGCATATAGCCAGTGTCTGACCTAGGGTGGTGTGGAGTGCAAAAAAACGATGGATTTAGGCCCAGATCTTTGTACTGGGGTGAATGTAAGACAATGTTCTGCATTCTGTCCATCAACTGAGTTTTTTGTAATTTTCACCCCGAGTGGGCTGGGTATGCTCAGACATGAGTCCCAGGCTCTCCACATCACTGGAGTCAAGCTATCCAGGCTGAAGAAGGCTGATATCAGAAACCGGTCCTTGGATGCTTGATTCCGGTCTAGGAAAGACATGGCTTGGTAGTTCGGACTGGACTGTTCCCATGAGGAACAGGGTCAAGGCTGATTTGCATATAGCCAGTGTCTGACCTAGGGTGGTGTGGAGTGCAAAAAAACGAAGGATTTAGGCCCAGATCTTTGTACTGGGGTGAATGTAAGACATTGTTCTGCATTCTGTCCATCACCTGTGTTTTTTGCAATTTTCACCCCGAGTGGGCTGGGTATGCTCAGACGTGAGTCCCAGGCTCTCCACATCACTGGAGTCAAGCTATCCAGGCTGAAGAAGGCTGATAGCCAGAAACCGGTCCTTGGATGCTTGATTCCGGTCTAGGAAAGACATGGCTTGGTAGTTCGGGCTGGACTGTTCCCATGAGGCACAGGGTCAAGGCTGATTTGCATATAGCCAGTGTCTGACCTAGGGTGGTGTGGAGTGCAAAAAAACGATGGATTTAGGCCCAGATCTTTGTACTGGGGTGAATGTAAGACATTGTTCTGCATTCTGTCCATCAACTGTGTTTTTTTGTAATTTTCACCCCGAGTGGGCTGGTTATGCTCAGACGTGAGTCCCAGGATCTCCACATCACTGGAGTCAAGCTATCCAGGATGAAGACGCCTGATAGCCAGAAACCAGTCCTTGGATGCTTGATTCCAGTCTAGGAAAGACATGGTTGGTAGTTCGGGCTGGACTGTTCCCATGAGGCACAGGGTCAAGGCTGATTTGCATATAGCCAGTGTCTGACCTGGGGTGGTATGGAGTGCAAAAAAACAATGGATTTAGGCCCAGATCTTTGTACTGGGGTGAATGTAAGACATTGTTCTGCATTCTGTCCATCAACTATGTTTTTTGCAATTTTCACCCCAAGTGGGCTGGGTATGCTCTGACGTGAGTCCCATGCTCTCCACATCACAGGAGTCAAGCTATCCAGGCTGAAGAAGGCTGATAGCCAGAAACCGGTCCTTGGATGCTTAATTCCGGTCTAGGAAAGACATGGCTTGGTAGTTCGGGCTGGACTGTTCCCATGGGGCACAGTGTCAAGGCTGATTTGCATATAGCCAGTGTCTGACCTAGGGTGGTGTGGAGTGCAAAAAAACGATGGATTTAGGCCCAGATCTTTGTACTGGGGTGAATGTAAGACATTGTTCTGCATTTTGTCCATCAACTGAGTTTTTTGCAATTTTCACCCCGAGTGGGCTGGGTATGCTCAGACGTGAGTCCCAGGCTCTCCACATCACTGGAGTCAAGCTATCCAGGCTGAAGAAGGCTGATAGCCAGAAACCGGTCCTTGGATGCTTGATTCCGGTCTAGGAAAGACATGGCTTGGTAGTTCGGGCTGGACTGTTCCCATGAGGCACAGGGTCAAGGCTGATTTGCATATAGCCAGTGTCTGACCTGGGGTGGTATGGAGTGCAAAAAAACAATGGATTTAGGCCCGGATCTTTGTACTGGGGTGAATGTAAGACATTGTTCTGCATTCTGTCCATCAACTGTGTTTTTTTGTAATTTTCACCCCGAGTGGGTTGGTTATGCTCAGACGTGAGTCCCAGGATCTCCACATCACTGGAGTCAAGCTATCCAGGCTGAAGAAGGCTGATAGCCAGAAACCGGTCCTTGGATGCTTGATTCCGGTCTAGGAAAGACATGGCTTGGTAGTTCGGGCTGGACTGTTGATATGAGGCACAGGGTCAAGGCTGATTTGCATATAGCCAGTGTCTGACCTAGGGTGGTGTGGAGTGCAAAAAAACGAAGGATTTAGGCCCAGATCTTTGTACTGGGGTGAATGTAAGACATTGTTCTGCATTCTGTCCATCACCTGTGTTTTTTGAAATGTTCACCCCGAGTGGGCTGGGTATGCTCAGACGTGAGTCCAATGCTCTCCACATCACAGGAGTCAAGCTATCCAGGCTGAAGAAGTTTGATAGCCAGAAACCGGTCCTTCGATGCTTAATTCCGGTCTAGGAAAGACATGGCTTGGTAGTTCGGGCTGGACTGTTCCCATGAGGCACAGTGTCAAGGCTGATTTGCATATAGCCAGTGTCTGACCTAGGGTGGTGTGGAGTGCAAAAAAACGATGGATTTAGGCCCAGATCTTTGTACTGGGGTGAATGTAAGACATTGTTCTGCATTCTTTCCATCAACTGAGTTTTTTGCAATTTTCACCCCGAGTGGGCTGGGTATGCTCAGACGTGAGTCCCAGGCTCTCCACATCACTGGAGTCAAGCTATCCAGGCTGAAGAAGGCTGATATCAGAAACCGGTCCTTGGATGCTTGATTCCGGTCTAGGAAAGACATGGCTTGGTAGTTCGGGCTGGACTGTTCCCATGAGGCACAGGGTCAAGGCTGATTCGCATATAGCCAGTGTCTGACCTAGGGTGGTGTGGAGTGCAAAAAAACAAAGGATTTAGGCCCAGATCTTTGTACTGGGGTGAATGTAAGACATTGTTCTGCATTCTGTCCATCACCTGTGTTTTTTGCAATTTTCACCCAGAGTGGGCTGGGTATGCTCAGACGTGAGTCCCAGGCTCTCCACATCACTGGAGTCAAGCTATCCAGGCTGAAGAAGGCTGATAGCCAGAAACCGGTCCTTGGATGCTTGATTCCGGTCTAGGAAAGACATGGCTTGGTAGTTCGGGCTGGACTGTTCCCATGAGGCACAGGGTAAAGGCTGATTTGCATATAGCCAGTGTCTGACCTAGGGTGGTGTGGAGTGCAAAAAAATGATGGATTTAGGCCCAGATCATTGTACTGGGGTGAATGTAAGACATTGTTCTGCATTCTGTCCATCAACTGTGTTTTTTGCAATTTTCACCCCGAGTGGGCCGGGTATGCTCAGATGTGAGTCCCTGGCTCTCCACATCACTGGAGTCAAGCTATCCAGGCTGAAGAAGGCTGATAGCCAGAAACCGGTCCTTGGATGCTTGATTCCGGTCTAGGAAAGACATGGCTTGGTAGTTCGGGCTGGACTGTTCCCATGAGGCACTGTGGCAAGGCTGATTTGCATATAGCCAGTGTCTGACCTAGGGTGGTGTGGAGTGCAAAAAAACGATGGATTTAGGCCCAGATCTTTGTACTGGGGTGAAAGTAAGACATTTTTCTGCATTCTGTCCATCAACTGAGTTTTTTGCAATTTTCACCCTGAGTGGGCTGGGTATGCTCAGACGTGAGTCCCAGGCTCTCCACATCACTGGAGTCAAGCTATCCAGGCTGAAGAAGGCTGATAGCCAGAAACCGGTCCTTGGATGCTTGATTCCGGTCTAGGAAAGACATGGCTTGGTAGTTCGGGCTGGACTGTTCCCATGAGGCACAGGGTCAAGGCTGATTTGCATATAGCCAGTGTCTGACCTGGGGTGGTATGGAGTGCAAAAAAACAATGGATTTAGGCCCAGATCTTTGTACTGGGGTGCATGTAAGACATTGTTCTGCATTCTGTCCATCAACTGTGTTTTTTTGTAATTTTCACCCCGAGTGGGCTGGTTATGCTCAGACGTGAGTCCGAGGATCTCCACATCACTGGAGTCAAGCTATCCAGGATGAAGAAGGCTGATAGCCAGAAACCAGTCCTTGGATGCTTGATTCCAGTCTAGGAAAGACATGGCTTGGTAGTTCGGGCTGGACTGTTCCCATGAGGCACAGGGTCAAGGCTGATTTGCATATAGCCAGTGTCTGACCTAGGGTGGTGTGGAATGCAAAAAAAGATGGATTTAGGCCCAGATCTTTGTACTGGGGTGAATGTAAGACATTGTTCTGCATTCTGTCCATCAACTGTTTTTTTTGCAATTTTCACCCCAAGTGGGCTGGGTATGTTCTGACGTGAGTCCCATGCTCTCCACATCACAGGAGTCAAGCTATCCAGGCTGAAGAAGGCTGATAGCCAGAAACCGGTCCTTGGATGCTTAATACCGGTCTAGGAAAGACATGGCTTGGTAGTTCGGGCTGGACTGTTCCCATGAGGCACAGTGTCAAGGCTGATTTGCATATAGCCAGTGTCTGACCTAGGGTGGTGTGGAGTGCAAAAAAACGATGGATTTAGGCCCAGATCTTTGTACTGGGGTGAATGTAAGACATTGTTCTGCATTTTGTCCATCAACTGAGTTTTTTGCAATTTTCACCCCGAGTGGGCTGGGTATGCTCAGACGTGAGTCCCAGGCTCTCCACATCACTGGAGTCAAGCTATCCAGGCTGAAGAAGGCTGATAGCCAGAAACCGGTCCTTGGATGCTTGATTCCGGTCTAGGAAAGACATGGCTTGGTAGTTCGGGCTGGACTGTTCCCATGAGCCAGTGCCTGACCTAGGGTGGTGTGGAGTGCAAAAAAACGATGGATTTAGGCCCAGATCTTTGTACTGGGGTGAATGTAAGACATTGTTCTGCATTCTGTCCATCAACTGTGTTTTTT